>NC_134361.1:65989664-66589664 GCF_048569485.1 Anomaloglossus baeobatrachus
AACACACATCCGTGAAAATCACGCACGTGCCGCGAGACACGTATTTTCCCTGTGTGTTGCGTTTGGAAAGTACGTGTTTCCGGTACGTGCGGGCCACGTGTGTTCTCCGTGTGCTATCCACGATAACACACGGAGAACCGGTAATTTGCATACTCATGTGGTCCTTCATGCTGTCCAGGGTACTGATCTTCGGTCTCCGGCCCTGCCGACTCCCCGCTGTTGCTGCTGCCGGCCGCAGTGAAGTGAATATTAAATGAGCATAATGAGCGGCGGTCGGCAGCAAGTGACAGCAGCTGCAGAGACTGCAGGGCTGGAGAAGGTGAGTAAAGATTTGTTATTTTTTTCTCTGACACGTGCGTTTTCTCCGGCCCGTGTCACACGGGATCGCATCCACACTACATCCGTGTGGTACGGGTGCGGGCCGTGTGACACCGGTGCTGCCGGAGAAAAACGGACATGTCGAGCAAGTTGGAAAACTCACACACGTATAAACGACACGGACACACGTTCCGTGTGGTTTTACGTGTGTGTGCCTGCTACCATAGGGTAGCATTGGTGTACGTGTCTCCATGCCGCCGGTACGTGCAAAAACGTACCTAACACAAACCGGCGGCACGGATGTGTGTTTTAGGCTATGTTCGCACGTTGCGTTTTTTACCGCGTTTCTGCAGCGTTTTTGGCAGCAGCGTTTTTGGGCAAAAATGCATGCATTTTTGATTTCCAGCAAAGTCTATGGGAAAAGCAGAAATCCTGTCTGCACTTTGCTTTTTGTTCAGCAGCGTTTAATTTGCATATTTGTGGTCAAAAACCATGCTGAAAAAGAAGCAGCATGTCAGTTGTTTTTGCCATTTCTGCAGCGTTTCCTTAACATTGGAGTCAATGAGAAATGTCAAAAAGCAACCAAAATCACAATTCCTACGTTTTTCATGCTTTTTACCTGCTTTTCAACTGCGTTTTTGGCTCCAAAAACGCATGCTTTTCTGGCATAAAATTAATGGGTTCTAATGTTCCTTTACACACACACAATAACCGAAAATTTAAATGTTAAAAAATAATAAACTTTAGCTATTTTTCTGTTAAAATGTGCATAACCGCTATTATTACATTTAAATTGATAATTTCCCATTTAATTTTATTAAAAGTTAATTTTATAATTTTTTTCTCTTTTTTCAATCTTTTTGACTATTTCAACTTTATTTCTCAGTGTCTTGATCTCAAAAACGCATCTGCAGAAACGCAGGTGAAAACGCAGGTAAAAAGCGCTAAAACGCACTAAAAACGCGGTAAAAACGCATGCGTTTTTAGCGCTAAAAAATTGTCAAAAGCCATTTGGTCAAAAACCAAGGGAAGGAAAACGTGCAGAATAAACTGCAGGTACTCCGACGCAACGTGCGCACATAGCCTTAGGCCTAAACCAGTATTTCCCAACTCCGGTCCTCAAGGGCCACCAACAGTGCAGATTTCAGGATTTCCTTAGTATTCCACAGGTGATAATTTAATGACCTGCACAGGTGATGATTCTAATGCATGTGCAATGCTAAGGAAATCCTGAAAACATGACCTGTTGGTGGGTCTTGAGGACCGGAGTTGAGGAACAATGAACTGAATGAGATCCAGCATGTCTGAGAATATCTAAACCATTTTTTCCCAACTCCGGGTCCACCAACAATGCAGGTTTAAGCATTTCCTTAGTATTGCACAGGTGATAATTTAATCATCTGCACAGGAGATGTGCAATGCTAAGGAAATCCTAAAAAATGACCTGTTGGTGGGTCCTGAGGACCAAAGTTGAGGAACACTGATCTAAACCATGAAAATAGTCCATACCAAATGTCTTTCCACTATAGCAATCAAGTAATCATCCATTCCTAACCTTATATTCCATGAAGTTGTGAAGATCCACCAGGACGTCTCCTCTCTAGACCACATTGTGGCTTTTCTAGAAGATTTCCTTGATTTTTAAATGAAACTGTGAGGACACCTACTAAAAATTCCTTTCTAAATGTACAAACAATGCACCACAACATTTGTTAACCACAAAAGGGCAGAGAAAACATGGGAGGATCCAACCATTTATACTATAAAGGGACCTTTTCTTATGCTTTATAAAGACACAAGAAAACTCTGGGCATTGTGCATATTGAAACCGCTCTGTCAATTTAACCCAACGTCTTTGTATAAACAGAGTAAGACCTTGTGATCTCTAGAATGGACTGATATTAAAATGTAACTAAACTAACTATGAAAAGGTGTGATTATTCTTCACAGAGATGACACCTGTGGGCATGGCCGTTTATATTTCCAAAATATTGAATGACAGGATGGACGTCAGGTCGTTAAAATGTCACATGACACCGTTGCATGACACTGACAGGCGCCGTCAAGCTGAAATAAAAGGTTGCAAGCTGTGGGCTGACTCGGTTACTCAATTATTTGTTATGTGATAGGGTTTCCTGGAATTATATTAAATTTCATTTGAAATTAAAAATCTATTTTAAGTTGGGTGTGTAACATCTTCAAAAGTCCGATAAGCGAAGAATCTAAAATTCTGCTTAATGTTCTTTTCTTCAGGCAAGAGGAAGTTTTGTATACATGTACGTCTATATATCAATATCAAAATATGTTTAATTCTAAAATACATTGTAAAAATATGGCTAAACTCACTGGCTTATATACCACCAACAAATTACCCAACACTTTACGGAGATTTTACGGAGATTGTCATCAATTTTCCTTTTGGTACTCAACATCTAAATTCCCTACTAGTATTTTACTGAAGTACCCAGAGGAAACTCCTGAAACCATACAAACTCTATGTAGATGCCAACCACTAAGCCAACGTTGCATTTGAGTATATACATTCATATGGCATATATCAAAAAAGGTGGCTAAAGTCATGGTTGATAATGTAAGTAGTAGATATGGGTTTTCACGCCGCGCCAATGACCAATGATGATGAAAGTTTAGGATTAATGTTGCTTTTATTTCATGCTCAGGCCAACGCGTTTCAGGAGCCCCAGCTCCCTTCCTCAGGACAGACATGCTGTTATAGGAGTTGTGACTTTCACATCTTAAATTGGTGAGTAGTACTGCTCAGTTCATACTCCGTATCTATTGGGGTAAGACCCTATTGCGCTTTTTTGTCCACAGTTTGTTGTTATCTCATGGTTGATAATGTGACATTTGTCCACTTTATGTCTCCTTTGTAAAAAAAGAAAAAAAAAATTTTTTTGCAGTGGTCCATGGAATTAGAAAGAACAGTTTGCAGACAGAGATGCTTGTAAGTCAGACTGGAGGAAAAAGGGACACTTGTTATCTCCGCCTGGTGAAATTGGTACAAGAATACAATGTGTATTTAGCTGTTAAGTACTAAAACATAAACCTATACTTCTATTATATCGCCAATAGAGAGAATCAAATTGATTCAATTCCTACAAAATTTGTGTCAAGTTTTCTCAAATTCACAGATCCCGGTAAATTCGAAAATTTTGCGATTCAATTCACAAGTATTGACAAAAAATTGCTGGCAGCCTTTTTGCTCATAGCAGAAGATTATATAGCAATGAAAGGCTGACATAACCTCAAGAGAAACTATGTGGTCTTTCCCTTAACTCCGTCATGACCTTAGATTTACCGGTACGTCTTATTTAGCAGGGACTTCCCAAACTTCGCTGTACCTGCACACATTATCTTATTTTACTATTTGGGACTGTATTTAACGTATTGCCAGGATTACTATAGACTCTATTGATTTTTTTAAAAAATATGGATACAGGCTGCATCCCCCAGTTGTGCACTTATGTTCTCTGTATATCATAATAAAAGGGACCACATGCATTTTTTTTAAATAGTTAAATGAATAATTAAAAACAATTGCATGTGGTCCCTTTCAATTTTGATACCCAGCCATGATAAAGCTGACAACTGAGGGCTGGTGTTCTCAGGCTGGGGAGACCCATGCTTAGTGGCCCCGCAGCCTAAAAATAGTAGCCTGCAGCCACCCAGGTTTGTTGCATCCATTAGATGCGGCAGTCCTGGAACTTTACCCAGCTCATCCTAATTGCCTTGGTGCAGTGGCAATCGAGGTAATAAGAGATTAATAACAGCTCACAGCTGCCACTAACCCCTAGATTAGTAATGGGAAGCATCTACAGTGTGAGACCCCCCATTACTAATCTGTAAGTGAAAACAAAAACATGCACTCAAAAAATCCTTTATTTGATATAAAATACAAAGAAAAACACCCTCTTTCAGCCCTTTATTTCCCCAAAAATACCCAGGTCCAGCGTAATCTACAAGACGTCCCACAACGATTTCAGCTCTGCTACATTACTGAAAGCACAGCATGTGGGTATTGAATATGACTGCATTCTGTGAACTTCAGGTAGAGACTGAGCCACCCGGTGAGTGGTGATGTTACTCAGGTTGTTTGTGGTCACAGCTGGAGGTTCTCACGGTCCTCCACCTGTGACCGCAGGTAACCTGACCTCAGGTGACCTTATTAAACTGAGTGATCCCACCTCAGTTTACAGACCTGCATCTCCTGACAGAAAAACCACGCTCTTTTTTCCAAGAGCTGCAGATTTGGGGATGAAATTTCTACACCATGTTCCTGCACCCAATCTATACATTCTGGCAAAAAAGCATATAAAAACATCATGTAGTTTTGATGTGATACTGATGTGATTTTTTTTGCCAGGAGGTGTAGATTGGGTACAGGAATATGGTGTAGAAATTTCAGCACCAAATTTAAATCTCTTGGACAAAAAATGCACAGATACGGTTTTGACGCCATTTCGGTATGGTTTTCTGCCAGGATGTGCAAATTTGGTGCTGACATTTTAGCACCAAATTTGCACTGCAATTGTACTGATCTGGCGAATCGTACACTCAGGTAATTTGACTCTGTAATGAATTTAGTAAAAACAAACCTAAAAACACATGGCAGAACATGGTGATTTTGCCACCATTTCATCAATCTTTGTTTTTTTTTTCATTCCATTTTTCAGTGCCTTATATGATAAAATGAACGATGTCGCAACATTCAACACTACAACTCATCTAGCAAAACACAAAACTTCATATGGCTATATTGAGGAAAAAATAAAAAAAAGTTACGACTCTTGGAAGAAGGGGAGAAAAAAACAACAATGTAAAGGTAAAAAGTTTAAAAAGGTTTTAAAAAAAAAATCTTCCAGATCTCCTGAATTATTTATGTATTTCCAGCAGAATAGCATAGGAACACAATGTAAATATGTTTCAGAATTGTTATTTCTTCACGGAATCTAAAGTATTTAAGAAATCAGAATTGTTAGGATATAGAATCACATTTTTTACTAAAACAATTTTTTTGGCAACAACTTTCCAGTATCTAAATCTGAACAAGAAAATATTAACCTATCTTCCTTTATGGACAATGAAAAACCCCTTAAGCGCCATTAGCCCTGGGGACTGATCTCACTCATTAGACTCATTATACATCCACGCGGATATTTTTCTGTGCCATTTTGAATAAAATTGAGAACGGCCGCCTATCTCTTCATCAGACGAGGTAAACAATGACACCTCATGAGTTCACTGTAAAAATCGAGGCACGGACTTTTCTGCGCTAATCACCACTTTCAGATGAGTTGTCATCAGTGAGCAATGATTGAAATTGCAAGCGTGTAATCACTCTACCAGAAAAAGACATGTCTTGACAGATAGTTTGTTTGCTTTAATAGTTCAAAACCAGAACCATTTCTGTCTGAATCTTCTCTCATCCTAAATGTTTAATTAAGCACTGTGAGACTTGTCACTACTGATATACTCCTTTCCAGTACATTAAACACCCTAATCCTTTACATTCCTTCTCAGTCTTCACTGCCAAGTCAAAAATCTATCCTCTAATACCGTATCCCACTTCCTGTTTCATCACGGTCTAAAGACCGAAATGGTAATAACAGGATATATTATGCTGCTTCATCATTGCCAATTACATGTCACAGTACATTCAACATTCAAAAGCTTTGAAATGGCTTCTATAGTAAACTGTACAACACAAATTAAAGGGGTTATCTATTAAGAAAAAAAAAACAAAACAAAAAAAAACATGTACAACTGTGTTGCTAATATAATAAATACTGTGTTCTTCATTTCATAAGACGCACCGGATTATAACATGCACCCCAAATTTAGAGATAAAAAAAATAAATATGGGATCCGTTTTATAATCTGGTGGTGTCTTACTGGAGGGGGCGGCAGCAGTGGTGGATATGGAGTCACAGGAGGCAGGGGAGGTGCTGGTGGGGGTGGTGCTGGCAGCGGTGAAGTCTGTGCTGGCAGCAGTGGTGGAGTGGGGGTCAAAGGAGGCAGGAGTGGTGCTGGTGGGGGTGGTGCTGGCAGCGGTGGAGTCTGTGCTGGCAGCATTGGTGGAGTGGGGGGTCACAGGAGGCAGGGGCGGTGCTGGTGGGGGTGGTGCTGGCAGCAGTGGAATCTCTGCTGGCAGCAGTGGTGGAGTGGGGGTCACAGGAGGCAGGGGCGGTGCTGGTGGGGGTGGTGCTGGCAGCAGTGGAATCTCTGCTGGCAGCAGTGGTGGAGTGGGGGTCACAGGAGGCAGGGGTGGTGCTGGTGCTGGCAGCGGTGGAGTCTGTGCTGGCAGCAGTGTTGGAGTCGGGGATCACAGGAGGCAGGAGCGGTGCTGGTGGGGGTGGTGCTGGCAGCGGTGGAGTCTGTGCTGGCAGCAGTGGTGGAGTGGGGGTCACAGGATGCAGGGGCGGTGCTGGTGGGGGTGGTGCTGGCAGCAGTGGAATCTCTGCTGGCAGCAGTGGTGGAGTGGGCATCACAGGAGGCAGTAGCGGTGCTGGTGGGGGTGGTGCTGGCAGCGGGGGACTCTGTGCTGGCAGCAGTGGTGGAGTGGGGGTCACAGGAGGCAGGGGCGGTGCTGGTGCTGGCAGCGGTGGAGTCTGTGCTAGCAGCATTGGTGGAGTGGGGGGGTCACAGGAGGCAGGAGCAGTGCTGGTGGGGGTGGTGCTGGCAGCGGTGGAGTCTGTGCTGGCAGCAGTGTTGGAGTGGGGGGTAACACGAAGCAGCGGTGGTGGTGGAGTAGGTCGATGCTGCAGGTGGGGCAGAGAGGGGTGCAGATACTCACTGCAGCGCTGTGCTGCAGCATAGGGCACTGATCTGTGCTGGAGCAGCCGGCACTGCTGTGTGCTGGGGCAGCTGGTGCTGCTCTGTGCTGGTGCTCACTAAGGACTGAGAGGCACTGGCCATTCTGAAGATGTTGGCAATGTGGGCTTAAAAAAAATGGCATCCAGAGTCTGCATATGTGCAGATGAGAACTTGAGCCGAGAGCTCTCTCTGCGCAGGCACCGATTCTGGGCACCATTGTTTAAAGAACTTACCACTGACATCTTCAGAATGGCCCATGCCTCACCGCCCGCCCGCCACACAGAGCCTCACTGCCCTTCTGTTTCACAGGGCCTTGCTGCCCGCCCGCCACACAGAGCCACACAGAGCAGGGCTGCCCGCCGCACAGAGCACAGCGTTGTCCTGCCTCCTGTGGCCCCTCTCCACCACCCCCCATTAAGCTATATTCGGATTTTAAGATGCACCTCTCAGTTTCCTCCCAAATTTTTGGGAGGAAAAGTGCATCTTATAATCTGAAAAATACGGTATGTAAAACTGGGTTCGAGTTCAGACTAACATATGTTTGGTCTATATGTCATCCATATGCACAATGGACTAAAAATGAGCCACGCAGACTCATGAAAGTCAATTCGATAATTAAGTCATTCTTCTGCAAGGATGTGCATTGTGTAAAAAACAAATAAACAAAAACGCAGCATGCAGTATATCTGAACTCTAATTTGCAGATGAAATTTACCCATTGGGCTCAGTAGATAAGCATAGAAGAAAAATGACGACATAAAGACACTATACTGTAGCATCTGATTATTCCAAATCCATTGCACCAATGACATTTGAAACTGAATATTTTATTATTTTTTTATTTTGGGGAAAGAGAAATGTCATACAAATTTCTAAAATGGACATATAGAAAAAATGTTTTAGAACAAATGGAACACTTTATGGATGAAAATCATCCATTATTTTTAGAATGCAAAATAGAGGTTTTATAGGCGTTTTCCTCAGAAGTCAGCCTGCTGCTCATCCGTCAGTAGGGACCTTAGTCCTTGTAATTGATTTCCAACGGCTTGTTACAGGGGAGCGATTGCAGTGAGTGTCTGAAGGGGCCCAGCAAAACAGAAGGCCAGCCATCCAACAAGTGAGCAACACATTAGTTCGTAGGGTGAAATAATTTTTCAGCTTACATAAATTGTTCTTTGCAGCACATCATCCCTTGTAAGCAGAACATGTGCTACCGAGAACAATAAAATTCTATGTGCTCAGAATAATCATTTTGTGCACATGTAAGTACTGTTGGCCTGTCTAAAGGGGGCTTTACACGCTACGATATCGTTAATGTTTTATCATCGGGGTCACGTTGTTAGTGACGCACATCCGGCGTCATTAACGATATCGCAGCGTGTAATACTTACCAGCGACCTTAAGCGACCTCAAAAAGGGTGAAAATTGTTCACCATGGAGAGGTCGTCCCAAACTCAAAAATCGGTAAGGGTTGTTTTTCGTTGTGGTTCGTCGCTCCTGCGGCAGCACACATCGCTATGTGTGACACCGCAGGAGCGAGGAACGTCTCCTTACCTGCCACCGGCCGCAATGCGGAAGGAAGAGGTGGGCGGGATGTTTACATCATGCTCAGCTCTGCCCCTCCGCTTTGATTGGCCGGCCGCTTAGTGACGTCACGGTGACGTCGCTGTGATGCCGAACGTCCCTCCCCCTTGAGGGAGGGATTGTTCGGCAGTCACAGCAACGCCGCCGATCAGGTAAGTGCGTGTGACGCTGCCATAGCTATAATGTTCGCTGCGCCAGCGATCACACGATTTCGCTTGCACGACAGGGGAGGGTACTTACATGCTTGACATCGCTAGCAATTGCTAGCAATATCGTAGCGTGTAAAGCCCGCTTTAATGTGCTATTCAACAACTACTAAACCAGCTTCAATGTAGCTGATCAGTGGCATTTAATAATGCACCCTAATTGGGAAAAGAAGATGTTCCCATCACTCCGGGACCTTCTAGATGGGCAGTTTTCCAACATGACAAGGATCCAAGGCAAGCATCTAAGGTCACTACTGCATTTCTGAAGAAAAACAGGGGAAAAGTGATTTATTGGCCAAGTGTCTTCTGATCTGAACCTAATCGAACACCTATGGGGAATTCTGAAGTGACAATAGAGCATCCATCTCCATCCAGCATTCATGCTCCAAGAGAGGTCATTCATGAAGAGTGGAAAAATCTAGATGTAACATGTTGCCAACCTTACATTCCATGCTCAGAAGACTTGGTGCTGTCCTTAAAACTTATGGAGGTCATAGAAAATAGTTTTTGATGTGGGGTGTATTCATGAACAAATTTGAGTAAAATTAAAGATGTTTAATGAAATTTATATTATAAACCTTACTTTGGTTTTAAGGGTTAAAAAATGTTCCATGAAACTCAATCTTTTCCAAATTTTCCAAATTATTTTTGCATTCAGTGAGGTTAAGATTAAAATCTTACTGTATGTGATTGAAAAGGGATGTCTCATCAAGATTGAGTACATGTAGTTGTTTTGATCTTCCAATTAATTTATTTATTCTATTTTTCTCATTTATATAGCGTTAATAATTCCACAGCACTTTATAGATGCCATTGCTACTGTCCCAGCTGGGGCTCACAATCTAAATTCCCTATCAGCTGGTCTTTGGAGTGGGGGAGGAAACCGGAGTACCCGGAGGAAACCCACACAAAGACGGGGAGCACATACAAACTCCTTGCAGATGTTGTCCTTGATGGGATTTGAACCCAGGACCAGTCTACTGCCCAATCCTGGCTTGTAATAGAGTAGTGCCTATGGAGAAGGAAGACTTTTACAAATTCTTACCTCCCAAAAAAATATGGTATGAGACTAACCATGAGTGGACCCTCTCTACAGGGACCCCATAGCAGCTATATAGGCTGTCTATCAGTAATGCATATAGGAAGGAGAAGTGTAAGGTGAGAATAAAGCCCCATACTTTAACTGTTGTACTTTTTTCAGAAGACATTATTGTAAACTGGATTGTTGTGCAATGAACATTACAGACTATTTTTCTTTATTAGTATGATAACCCAATCAAGTACAGTACACTTAGGCTATGTGCCCACGCTGCGGAAAATGCGCGGATTTTGCCGCGGATTTCTTGCGGAAATGCCGCGGATTTTTCAGAAATCTGCAGCACAGCTACTCCCCAGCCATTTCTATGGCATTTGGGAAATGCTGTGCCCACGCTGCGGATTTTTCCGCAGCGGAAATCATGCGGATTTCCGTGCGGAAAAATCTGCAGCATGTCAATGATCGTTGTGGATTTACCTGCGGATTTTGCCTATTCAATTGAATGTAAAAAAAAACGCAAAATCCGCAACGAAATCCGCGTCAAATCCACAACAAATCCGCACAAAAAAACACCTATGAAAAGGTGCGGATTCCGGGGGAGTGCTGCGGATTTAGCTGCAGAAAAATCCGCAGATACAGAGTCCCGTGGGCACATAGCCTAATAGATCTGTACAAAACAATATATGGACAGCTTTGCACGTCACTATTTTCTTATACTTGACATCAATGAAGCGCTCAGTAGCTATTAGCTGCGTTAAACAGGGGTGGACATTAGAGTTGAGCGAGTATCGTAATATTTGTGTTCACGATACTGGTAATGAATACCGTGTACTACTCGCGTATTCGTTCCAAATAGCGAGTACAATGCCAGTCAATGGAAAATGGCGATAATTTTCTGCTGTAATCCAGCAGAAAATTACTCGTATTTCCCAATCAGTGGAAAATACTCACATATCCCGTTGACATGTATTGTACTCACTATTTGGAATGAATACACAAGTAGTACACAGTACTCATTACAAGTATCGCAAACACAAATATTTCGATACTCGCTCAACTGTACTGGACATATCAGTGGTGCAACCTGTGAAATCGTACAGGAGCCCAAGAGGTAATGTGACGCCCTGGGCAAGCCAGGGGTCACAGGTCACAACATCACATGCACCCCACATTCCCGGCAGGTACATCTAGGCTAACCAAAATCCTTGCTGCCTTCCTCCAGGGGCTGATGTCCACACCAGGGGGTGGGCCAGGCGGTTGGCTCCGCCCACCGAGGAGTTCACAGCCCTGGAGGCGGGAAGAACCAGGGAGATCAGCCAAAACCCAATCCCCTTTCACTCACGGGCGAGGAGCGCCGCTCGAGTCCCCGGGATCCGGCCCATCGCTCGACCCACCGAGCAGCAGCAGGCCACAGCAGCCGCGGCAGCCAGACCCGAGCAGTGGGAGAGCGGGGCGTCCCCTCCTCCGCCCGCGACAGTAAGAGGGCCTCTTCTACACCCAAAAGAGGTGGAATTGTGCATTTTGATGAGTTATTTAACTGAAAAGTGCCCATACACTGTTCTTTCACAGGGGCTTTTTCTTGATTGTGTCCGCCAGTGGTGTGAAATACAGTAGAATTATGCACAAATATTCCTTTAGCAACCATCTAGCGATAATGACTTTTTGATTGCCCAAGTGCTGATACTAGAAGTACATTTTCAAGCAGTGGAGGTTTCGAAGCACCATCAGAGCACTGTGAGGGTGTAATGGTATATGCACACAATCAGGACACATTGTGCCCTGAACGCGGCGGGTCTTGACCTACAGGGCCACCAGTCTCCTACGCAGGAGACCTCAGCTGCTGTTGCTCACAAACCATGCTTGGGCAGTTGCGGTCTCTTGCTGTGTTCTCCCTACAGAGAACGCTTGAGTCTCCAACACAAAGAATTGACATGCTGCAGTTCGGGAAGGCACACCACAGGTCTGTTTTCACTGCGGGAAAACAAGCACAGAGGGCAGGAGATTTCTATAAATCCATCCACTGTGCTTGTACTGTACAATGCAGTTATTGGATGCAGCGACAACACACTATGTCCAAAACGCTGTGAACCCTGATCGTGTGTACACACCCTAAGTATTGCAATTGTGACTTCAAAAGTAGACCAATTAATTTTGAGCTATGGTGGTATGATTTACTCAGAATAACTCATGGAAATATTAATATTCTGCATTGTTCGAGAAAACCTGTATATATCAATACTTTTAAGGTAAATGGCTTGTTGGGTTGTACTTGCTAGTATGTCTTGTTTTACTTTTCTAATCTAAGGCTGGCTACACAGATTAGATGGCTGTTGGCCAAACGACGCTTCAGCCGATCATTCAGCTAACAGCCATCTCATCTATTATTTCCAGGAGAATTGGATAAGATGGCTGAGCTCTCCTGTCTTTACTATGAGAAAGCCACCAACTGACATGTCGACTGGTGGCTTATCTCGGGAAGAACAATACGATTGTCTGTCTGTAATGTCTTCCGAACATCAGTCGTTTGGCACCCCATATAAGTTACACCACCAGCTCAACCGATCGACATCACAGGTTCAATCAACTTCATTCTAATGGTTATGGAGGCTTTTAAAGTGAATCATGAATGTCCACTGAGGTGCTCTGTCTGTGGGCTAAACCTAGGCGCAAAACCTAGTGGATTTTCTGGTATTCCCAATTAACCCCTTAAAAATCTGATAGGTAGAGATCAGAATAAGTATAATACATTCCCAACCGAAGAAAGGTGAAAGGCCTGGGCTGGAAGTGTTCAGACACAATGATCAGGATGGAGAGCAGACAAAAAGACATTGAAATTCAAACAGGGTCAGGAATATGAAACAGAACAAAACTTTAACAACCATCAAGACCAAAAGGACTTAATTGCTTATGCACAGGGAGATGGGGAAGAATTACTAATGCATAATGAGACACACTGCCGATCACCTGGCACTTTCTAAATTTCTAATGTGAACAAGTGCATACTAAGCATGAAACATAGTAACAAAAAGGAGACATTTCCAATCTGTGGTGCTAAGATATGTGGAATAGGACTATATCATCCAATACTGCTATGAAAAACATGAAAATTGAAATAGTTAGCCCACAAAAATGGCCAGTTTTCTGTGAGCGCAACTGCCAACTCCAAGGTGACCTCATATTGTTGGGTCCTTGCCTACTCTAATGCCTCTATTTGGGTTTAAAAAACCTCACATTTTTGGGTGGAGAGGAACCTGCAAATGAAGAATGAAAACTGCCTAAGGCTGAAAAGCAGGGTTACTTAATCACATAAAACTGGTCATTTTTGTGTGCTAAGTATCTCAATTTTCATGTTTTTCATTGCATACTGCAACTATCTCTTTTTTTTTACTGTTTCGTGTTCAGTATGTGACTCACCCACCCCAGGGCTATGGGACACCCGGTGCCGGGCCGGACTAGTCCGGGGGATCGTCAGTGGTGGCTGGGCCCGACTCCATACCCTGGTGGGGTCAATTAATATGGCTTCAGTGTTGGGGTGATTAAAGTAAAGTTTATATTCGTGACGCCACCTGTGGTTTGCGGCTATTAAGCCGCCGCTGCTGTATGGGGCCTCCGGTGTGATGGAACGGCAGCAATGGTGGTACTGCTCCCCACAGGTGGAGCTGGGCCCCGGGGAAACAGTTGGTGCTTGTAAGTGTCTATGCAGTGATGAAAGTCTATGTAGGCGAAAATAACTGAGGCAACTCCAGAGGGTGCAATTTCAAGGTGTTTACTCACAGTTCCTGGTAGGTGCACACTGGTGCCTCTGGACTGCTGAGACCCACTGTCAGGGACCTCCGCCGATCCTGGGTAGCTCTGGGGGCAAAAGCCGGTACACCCCTCTATTGTGTCTCGTTTCTTCAGCTGACTTCTGAGCCTCACCCTTGTTGGCTGAACCTGGCTTGACCTCCACTACAGCCTCCGGGCCAGGGGCTTGCCTGTCGGTAGTTTTACCCCCTTTCCAGAGGTTCTGCTGTGGGCTGTGGCCTGGGGAGTTTGCAACTTCCCTGGGCCTCGGTTTTTACTTTTGGAAATGACTTCTCTTCCTCCAGTTTCTAGGGACCGTCCCCTGTGTGCAGCTTGATCCCTCCACCGATGTTTCTGTGGAACAGGCCATGAGCCTGAAAGCTATCTGTGGCCCTGGAATCCCTTCTGTTCTACTTGGTGTCACCTGGACCTACTGGGTCCCAGGGTCTTCACCAGGAAGCGTCGCTTTCTTCTTCTTGCTTCTGACTGACTAGAGCTCTTTCCTTTTAGCTCTCTCTGCAGACTTACACTTCTCACTTCTCTGCCTCCCGCAGACTTCCTCACTCCCCTCCTCCCTGAGGTAAACTGAAAATCTCTCTCTTGACCTTCCTTACTACTCTGCTCTCGGGTGGCTCCTCCCACCCCCCAGTTGCTAAGCTACCACCCTATGGGAGCAGGGATGGGTCTTATGGCCCCTCCCAGCATGCAGCATGGGAGGGTTGCTGCCACTGTCCCTGGTCCCTGTGTGTACCTAACAATGGGTGTAGTGTGAATTTGCCTGTGGACCGGCATTCACTCCTTTCCTTACTCAGGATGGGACATCACACCTCTGGCTGGGGTGCAATGTCTCTGTGGCGACGGAAGCCTCAGGGGCGCCACATATGCACCTATTCTCATTAAAATGTTAGGAAGTGCCATCAGTCTTTTCCTTACATTATAGGGTCATGCCTTCTGATTGAGCACTCCTGCTTTTCAGCCTTAGGCGATTTTAATTCTTCATTAGCAGGTTCCTGTCCGCCCATAATTTGTAGATTTTCTTTAACCCAAACAGAAGCATTAGAGTAGGCAGGGGGCCAACAATAAGAGGTTGCCTTGGCTGTTGGGCTCACATAAAACTGGCCATTTCTGTGTGCTAAGTATCACAATTTTCATATGTTTTTCATAACAGTAATGCATGGCTATATTCTTATATTTATTGTTTGACATATCTTAGAACTTAGAATCTTAGAAGAAGAGGGGATCATCTTACCATAGGTGCAGTAGATAATCAGGCACAGGTAGTATTCATCCAGACTCCATTGCAGGTGCATGAATACATGTGGCTGTCTTCCATGGGATACAGGAACAAAAAAGGTGAGTATCCAGCTTGATACTCACCTTTTTCATTCCAACAAGAGGTCACCTAAGCGTTGGCTGTTGGGCTCACCTAAAACTGGCAATTTTTGTGTGCTAAGTAACACTGCCACTCCATCCATTTTTTCACTAGTCATGAATTTGGCAAAAATCACAGACAAGTGTTATGGAAAATAAAAAAAATAAATCATAAAGTTGAATACAGTATATCTTTAGCTCTGAATACTCCCATATATAAACACATCAGCAGAATTTACTCTATAATAAGTAAAGGATCTGCCTAGACACATCCAACTACCTATTTTTTTCTAAGACCTGTACAAAAGTCCTCTAATCGGTTGGCTGTCAGTAAAATTGACATACCCTTGTCAGATCCCTGGCCGACACTTATGTTCTAAGGGCTACAAAACTTGAATTTTTTTAACCATGGTGTCTTCTTTACAAATATATTTTTTTCTAAAATGTTTAGCGAGATGGTTGGGGACATTATGGTAGGGGACTAGATGACTGGAGTTCTTCCTTAACATTGCCGTATTACAGAAACAAATTGGAAACATTTCTAATTCATATTCATAGGCTAGCTGATCATTTGTAATTTTATACACAGGGACACTCAAAGATTTTTGCCCTAGATGTCAGCATTGATGACATATGCAAACTCATATAATAAAAATTTACCAGCTGCATTCCTCATAGTAATGCAAATTAATAACATCTCTCTTCTACTTGCCAAAAACAGCAGCCTTTCCAACAGACTAGGCACAACATTTCACATTAAATCAGCATTCACAGCATTTACCAGCAGATGCTACTGACATGAACCCAATGTAATCTCTTTAACCTTGTCCTGTAAGGAGCACACAAGCCATGACCACGTAATTCAGTTTAAATTAGACTTCATTTGTCATTTAAAAGCCTATGTGCAAGCCCCGTTCAATAAAAGTTCCATATACTCCGAACAGAATAACTGTTAACAGTCCCATAGAAATAGGACGGTTATGCAGACCTCATCTTAAGGCAAGGGCTAACATATACTGAATATATATAAATATTTTGGACGTTTGCTAGAACGTTTGCTAGTAATTTCAATTCCTCTTGAGTTCATCTTAAGGTACCACTCCAGTGTTTTTTTTTTTCAGGGCAGATGTGGTGCTTTAACTCTAAGCCCCCTGCTCCCTGTCATATACTTACCTTCTGGCGACTTCACCTTTTACGTATGCCACTCCTGTCCGACGGCGCCATCTTGCTATAGCAACTTCTGACTGGCCAGAAGTCATAAGTTACATCACAATCTCTCAATGTAAAGGCCCCGTTACACGCAACGACGTATCTAACGATATATCGCCGGGGTCACGGATTCCGTGACGGACATCCGGCATCGTTAGTGACGTTGCTGCATTTGACAGCAAGGAACGACCGTTAACGATTAAAAATACTCACCTTATCGTCCATCGTTGACACGTCGTTCCTTTTTAAAAAATCGTTCATTGTTGAGCACATAGGTTGTTCGTCGTTCCCGAGGCAGCACACATCGCTACGTGTGACACCTCGGGAACGACAAAGTGCAGCTTACCTGCGGCCGCCAGCAATGCGGAAGGAAGGAGGTGGGCGGGATGTTATGGTCGCTCATCTCCGCCCCTCTGCATCTTTTGGGCGGCCACTTAGTGATGTCACTGTGATGCCACACGAACCGCCCCTTAGAAAGGAGGCGGTTCGCCGGCAACAGCAACATCGCTAGGCAGGTAAGTCTATGTGACGGCTCCGAACGATTTTGTGCGCCACGGGCAGCGATTTGCCCATGACGCACAAATGACGGGGGCGGGTACTTTCACCAGCAATATTGCTAGCGATATCGCTGCGTGTAACACCCCCTTAACTCTATGAGAGCCAGAATGAGGCCAGAACAAGGCTGTCACAGACTTGTATTGAGTTGTTACTTCCAGCATGCTTCATGATACACTAGAGTTGCCTGCAGGTCACAAATCACTGAAGACCGACTAGTGCGTCTGTGATAGAGTGTGAAGCCACCGGAAGGGGAGAATAAGACAGGGTTTAGGGGACTTGTATTTAAAGCACCACTCCAGCAGGGAAATAAGCCTCCCTACTGCAGGGGTGCTTTAAAGTAAACCTGTCAGGTACAATATGCACCCAGAACCATTGGCAGTTCTGGGGGCATATCAGTAATTCCTGCCTAACCGTACCTGTATAGACTAGCATAAATAAACAGATCTTTCGAAAAAGTATTTCTAAAGCTCGTTTCTTATATGCTAATGAGGCCCACGACTAGTCGCAAGGGTGTGAGTTAACTTGGCTAGCCGGCCCACATAGCATATAAGTATGCCCCTGTGGGTATACTAACATGCTAATGAATGCGCAGCTTTGCCGCAAATACCTCACGCTTCATGGTGGCCGGTAGAAGACGGATGGGCATGATTCAGAGTCCCTTGGACGTCCGATCATGTGCACTACATTGATGCCGGGTCTAAGCTTCCCGACTTCAGTGAACTATAGTGCGCATGACCAGACGTCCCGAGGACCCCGGATCATGTGCAGTGCGCATCCATCCTCTGCTGGCCGCCATCAAAACTGAGGTATGTGCGGCATTGCTGTGCATTCTTTAGCATGTTAGTACGCCCACAGAAGTGTGCTAACATGCTAAGGGGGCCACTTAGCCAAGGGAACTCATGACCTTGGGACTAGTCCCTGGACTAGTTTATTTATGTTACTGGTAGTATATACCGGGACTGCTAGGCAGGGATTACTAATATGCACCCAGAACTGCTCGTGGTTCTGGGTGCATATTGCAGCTGACAGGTTCCCTTTAATTTTTTCTTTGTTCTGGTACTGATTAAATACATTGGCAGCATAATGAAGTTTCAGAAACTGTTTTACAACTAAATCACTAAAGGCTGCCATACACAGAAGTCTAATATTGGCTGTTATCGACATATTCAGCTGATGGTGTAATATGTATAGGGTTGCTGGTCGACTGATGGTCAAGAAAGGTATCAATCGTCCATGTCCAATTTCAGACTGCTTATCTCATTTCTTCCCAAAAATAGGCCACCAACTGATGCAGCCGCTTACTCATTGAAAACACATGCGCGCTTGGCTGAATGAGCATTCTTGAGTATAGGAGAATCAGCTGAGATGGTTGATGAACGAATGATCAGCTAGAGCATCATTCTGCCAACAGCCATCTAATATGGATGGTCAGCTAAAGCCCAAAACCAAATTATTACTGCCAAATGTGAAGTTTTCACAATTCTTTCTACTTATCATTTTGTTGGTAAAGGGGAATATGAAAAGAGGGCTAATATGATTAAAACTGATGGCAGCATTCTTGGCATTAAAATAGTAAGACCCTACATTCTTTTACCAATGTTAGTAGCATACGATGAGATGTTCAAAGTCTTTGCACTTGTCTGTGATTTTGGTTCCAATATTGTATTCATATAAGAAATGTAAGTTTGATCACTATATTTGCGCTGATCTTGGTTTTGTACTTTTTTTATGTTATAAGCCTCATTTTGGTAATGAAGTTTTGTAATGAGCGACAGCTTTCACACAAAATCAAGAGTTGTCAAGACCTTTACAAAAGAAGAAGTGCTTTACACGCTGTGACATCGCTAACGATATATCGTCGGGGTCACGTCGTTAGTGACGCACTGTTAGCGACATCGCAGCATGTGACACCAATGAGCGACTATCAACGAGCGCAAAAACGTGAAAAATTGTTGCTTGTTGACACGTCGCTCATTTCCTCAATATCGTTGCTGCTGCAGGTACGATGTTGTTGATCGTTCCTGTGGCAGCACACATCGCTATGTCTGACACCGCAGGAACGACGAACATCTCCTTACCTGTGTCCACCGGCAATGAGGAAGGAAGGAGGTGGACAGGATGTTCAAGCCGCTCATCTCCGCCCCTCCCCTGCTATTGGACGGCTGCCGTGTGACGTCGCTGTGACGCCGCACAAACCGCCCCCTTAGAAAGGAGGTGGATCGCCGGCCAGAGCGATGTCGAAGCGAAGTTAAGTCCGTGTGACGGGTGTTAGCGATGTTGTGCGCCACGGGCAGTGATTTGCCCGTGACGCACAACCGAGGGGTGCGGGTACGCTCGCTAGCGATATCGGTGCCGATATCGTAACGTGTAAAGTACCCTTAAGTTTTTACCTATAAAAAGGATTTGATTCATATTTGTTTAGTGTTGTGGTCTCATACTCTGTTAAAGTATTTAACCCCTTCTCTGAGAAAATCCTGCATACAACTCCATGCGCTCCACACAAATATAAGACAAAAAGAGAGGGCAGTCAGCTTACCAGTCCATCAAGTATTTGATAGATAATGCAGCCAGGGTGCGGTGCACGAAGGTTTCTGAGCCGGTACACAGGTGAAGAATTCAAGTGGAGAAGAAAAAAAATCCAGCTCCAGCAGTAATAGTATACAATGGCGTTCCTTACTTCTTATATGAAAAACATCTTTTTATTTCAACCATTAAAAACACATAAAAATTGCTGACCTACACGTTTCGAGCAGTTTGCTCTTACTTACAGCCCAAATCAGGATCAATCTACTCCTAATAGACTCCAGGTTCTAGTGATGGCATCTGGCTGAAAGTATAGGGGTGGCTCACTCATTTATTTGCTAGATAGAAATTATGTTGAGAAGTAAGGAACCCTCCCCAACCACACCTATTGCCAATCCATATCATACGCATAAATAGCCTGGGTCTCAGCTTCCCATACACGGTAGGTTTTTTAACTGCATGAGAGGACACACACAAGCTAGGGACCCCAACGTAGAGAAATACTTTGGCGTAGTGTTGGGGCTCTATTGCATTGATCAATTCAGTAGCTAAATTTCTCTTGATTCATATGTTCATGGCAGTAATGCAGATTCCATTTTTCACATATTCACTCTTGCATATAGCTATTGGATTTTTCAAGTCAGTATTCACACAGCAGTTTCTGCTATTTCATGTATTCCTTTTACATAGTCACTGGTGTGCATACCTTATCTCCCCATAGTGATTTTTTTTAGGTTTTTGCACCCAGTTCGGACTTAGAATGGTGTTCCAAACGTTATTCCTATTTGTTAGTATTTTTTCGTTTTGAACCCTCCCCAACCACACCTATTGCCAATCCATATCATACGCATAAATAGCCTGGGTCTCAGCTTCCCATACACGGTAGGTTTTTTAACTGCATGAGAGGACACACACAAGCTAGGGACCCCAACGTAGAGAAATACTTTGGCGTAGTGTTGGGGCTCTGTTGCATTGATCAATTCAGTAGCTAAATTTCTCTTGATTCATATGTTCATGGCAGTAATGCAGATTCCATTTTTCACATATTCACTCTTGCATATAGCTATTGGATTTTTCAAGTCAGTATTCACACAGCAGTTTCTGCTATTTCATGTATTCCCCTTACATAGTCACTGGTGTGCATACCTTATCTCCCCATAGTGATGTTTTTTTAGGTTTTTGCACCCAGTTCGGAGTTAGAATGGTGTTCCAAACGTTATTCCTATTTGCTAGTGATGGCATCTGGCTGAAAGTATAGGGGTGGTTCACTCATTTATTTGCTAGATGGAAATTATGTTGAGAAGTAAGGTTTCTCTCAAATACCTTATGTTGGCAATAGTGCCTGTGAGTGACGCTACTGCAGTCCGCTCTTCCCCATCACTTGACCCCCGGGCTCCGTGACCTCGGAGATCCGGTGATGTCACGTCAAGTTTCTGATAACGTGAAATCACCACGGCCGGCCCCAGTCTTCCTGAGTCACTGGGCTGTGGGCGGCGTTTCACCGCTCGTCACAGCCCAGTGTGTCTCCTGCTTGCAGAGCTCTGCTGTGAGGGAGGAGGGAGCAGGGAGCTGGTGGGCTGTCATGCTGGGCTGTGCTGAATGGGGAAACACCGCCCACAGCCAATCACTCACGTAGACTGCGGCCGGCTGCGGTGATGTCATGTGATCAGGAACTTGACGTGACATCACCGGATCCCCGAGGTCACAAAGCCCGGGGGTCAGGCGATGGGGAACAGGGGTCCGCAATATCGCCTCTCACAGGCACTATTGCCAACATAAGATATTTAGAAGAAACATAGTTTCTCAACATAATATCGATCTAGCAAATAATAAATATGGGTGAACCACTTCTTTAAATCCCTTCTTACCTCATGTATATAAATAGGTGGGTGGCACAATTTTTACAATCTTAGGTACTTGATTTGGTGATATAGGAAAACTGGAGCAAGTTTTACAATCTTATGTACTGTATTTAGTGATACTGGACAACAGCAGGAAGTTTTTTTAACAGCCCAATCTTGTGTTGTGTACTGTGCATCTACTAGATTCTTTGAAGCAACACCGATCTCAAAAAATGTCTTTGCTCGCGCTATTTGTGATCATCATTAAATAAAATATATGTCTACATACAGTATTTGCCATTTCCTGACTTAGAAAAATTAGACAATTTATTTTTGTTAACCCTTCTCTGTTTCCATGGGGTCAATGTAACCCCCATGCAGATTGGAACAACTAGTGATTTTTTTCATGATAGTAGACAAGGGATCAAAATTCGCTGAATTTTCTGACCACTTTCCCTACAAAACAAAAAAGACTATAGCTTTAATTTTGAAAAATAAAACCCTTATGTGCCCTTTAAAGAAATAATAATTAGGAACACTAAGAAATAAAAGTAAAGCAAATCACCTTTAGAAAGCTACTTTTCAAAATGTAAAATTTGGCTTTGGCAGGACATAATACACCTAGTCACGAAAGGGATAAAAGAGTCACCTACGACCTTTTATGAATATTAAGAAAGCATTCTAATACTGCATGATATGAATAAAAATGGTTAAAATTAGGATGGAGCTATTTTTAAAAATGGCCTTACACAGTATTTAACATATGGAGTATTTGTGCAATGATATGTACACGTTTCTTCTTACGGTATGTGCACACGTTGAGTATTTGGTTAGAATTTTACATCAGTATTTGTAAACCAGGAGGGGGTGAATAATGCAGAAGTGGTGCTGTGTTTCTATTATACTTTTCTTCTGATTGTTCCACTCCTGATCTTGACTACAAATCCTGATGTAAAATACTCACTAAATACTCAACGTGGGCACATGGCCTTATGTAAATGAAACCAATAAGGATTGCAGCCCATTGAGTTTTAAATATCATGTTTTAAAGACTTTATAGATCCAAGTCTGTTATGACTATTCACAATGAATTGACCTGAACTATTTGGAGCTTTTTAGGAATTTTCAGCCCCACTTCCCATTTATAAAAATAGCAACAAAAAGAAGACAATGTCCTCCAAAAATTAAGTATTACTCACAGCAAGTTGGGCTGCAGTGTGTACATCGCCCAGGCCAAAAGCTAATGCTCTACCAGGATACAGCTAAACCCCCACTAATGTGGAAGCGTCACAGGTGCAGGAGAAGCAGATCACACACACACCTCCATGGAATGGAGGGGTGGCGGATGCTAGATGATAAAACTGCACACAAGTGGCTTGCATAGAGCGCTGTTCACATGCAGATGGCACAGTCACAAACCCGCAGCCTATTAGGTGACGCCCTTCTATTAGATCAGGCGGGCTGCCAAGCCGTACCCCACTGTGTATCATGCACGGACAGACACTCTACAATGCAAGGCCCAACAGTAAGGGGCCTGGCTGTATCCTGTACAAACAAAAAAATATGAGGTTTTTGTTGGTATTTATGGCCATAAAACGTAAGCCTACACCCTCGTCACGGGACCTCATGTCTGTAGGTCCCTACACTAAATATAAAAATAGCAACAAAAAGAGGACAATGTCCTCCAAAAATTAAGTATTACTCACAGCAAGTTGGGCTGCAGTGTGTACATCGCCCAGGCAAAAAGCTAATGCTCTACCAGGATACAGCTAAACCCCCACTAATGTGGAAGCGTCACAGGTGCAGGAGAAGCAGATCACACACACACCTCCATGGAATGGAGGGGAGGCGGATGCTAGATGATAAAACTGCACACAAGTAGCTTGCATAGAGCGCTGTTCACATGCAGATGGCACAGTCACAAACCCGCAGCCTATTAGGTGACACCCTTCTAATAGATCAGGCGGGCTGCCAAGCCGTACCCCACTGTGTATCATGCACGGACAGACACTCTACAATGCAAGGCCCAACAGTAAGCTTCTCCTGCACCTGTGACGCTTCCACATTAGTGGGGGTTTAGCTGTATCCTGGTAGAGCATTAGCTTTTGGCCTGGGCGATGTACACACTGCAGCCCAACTTGCTGTGAGTACCACTTCCCATTTGGCCAAAGGTAAATCCACTCTACGGAATAAATTTGGCCAAGCTTACAGGTGGATAATCGCTTAGGGGCACATAAAGATACAACGGTATTTTTCTTGTACATTTTGATGCATTTTCCTATGCAGTTGTCCCAGAGAAAAAAACTGATGGCACATCCAACCTTTCTAATGTGAACAGGTGCAAACTGAACATGAAACCTAGTAACAAAAAGGAGACAGTTGCACTCTGTAGTGCTAAGATATGTGGAACAATGAATATGGGAATATAGACATGCATTACTGGTATGGAAAACATGTAAAAATTGAGATACTTAGCAAACAATAATGGCCAGTTTTATGTGAGCCCAACAGCAAGGGGATCACTTATTGTTGGGTCCCTATCAAACTAATGCTCCTCTTTGGGTAAAAAAACACCCAAATTATGGGTGGACAGGAACCTGCAAATGGAGAATTAATATTACCTAAGGCTGAAGAGCAGGAGGGCTCAATCAAAAGGCATGACCCTATAATCTAAGAAAAAGACTGATGGCACATCCTACCTTTCTAAGTGAACAGGTACAAACTGAACATGATACATAGTAGCAAAAAGGAAATAGTTACACTCTGTAGTGCTAAAATATGTGAAACAAAGAATACAGGAATAAAAAAATGCATTACTGCTATGAAAAACATGTTGAAATTGAGATAGCACACAAAACTGGCTAGTTTTATGTGAGCCCAACATTCAACGGCAAGGTGACCACTTTTAAGGTATACAGGCACCTACAGTTCTATATCAAACAGGGATATTAACTGTTGCAGGTTTAAAGATTAACACATTTTTTTATGTGTAAAAATTGTAGTTTAAAGATTTACGCCTCATTTTTTCTAGGGGAAGGCGTGCGTTATTAGTCAATATTCACCCTCACTAATTTGTTTAGAGTATTAGAACATTACCGGCAATACTATATTGACCTCCAATTAACCTGTATACCGGTACGTCTTCCGTTGGGAATCCTTTACATTTTTCTCCCAACTTTTTCTATTAATAAAACTTGTTAGAAGCCTCCGACATGATTAATAGAAAGGAACGGTTATCTTAATCTGTCACCAAAATGAAAACACAAAGAAACCTTTTGAGCAAATTAAAAGCATGCTGGTAGCATGGGTATGTATTGCTGTATTGCCTAATTAAAACCTAGGACTTATTAGGTGAAAAAAGAAAAAATAACAAACAATTCCTAATTTCTTCCATTAATTTAATAGGCTGTCCCAGTTAATCAAATGATACCTTTTGTTGACAATGACAAATCTCTGTGTCATGGTAGGTATGATATGGAAGATAAAGGTCATATATTTTCACTTCACCAAAGGTCTCACTGAAAGAACCTTAATTACACAAGGTAGTGAGGAAACATTAATTAGGTTCTGTCAAAAATAATTAGGTTTATGTTAAAAATGATTTAATTAAACATTACGCCATCTTTAGTAAAAAAAAAATAAAGAAATATAGTTTCTATGTCAAATAGCTGGCAGAAAAATTGATATAAGTCCTACTGTAACCTTGGTTACATTTTTTAAGTACACAATAGAAGGCATCGTTTAGTAAATGGATTGTTCATTTTATATTAGAAAAAAAGGGAATATAAAATATAATAAAAAAATAATCACAGAAAATTTACATGATCTTATCATCCAAATATTCATTAAAATTGAATCTATCACTCTGTATATTATCTATCACTCTATCTATCTCCCTCTTTATATATAGATTGTACATTATCTATCTATATGATTGACGTATGGATAATATACATATATATTTATATATTTATATATATATATATATATATATATATATATATATATATATATATTTACACACTGTATATATATATATATATATATATATATACAAAAAAGAGATATTACATACACATATATTTTTACATATATATATATATGTATATGTATATATATATATATATATATACATACAGTATATATAAAAATATATACAGCATATAGATATATAAAAATATTTATATATATAAAAACTATCTAGCTATCTCTTTACAAAGTATATGGATAGTTTATATATATATATATATATATATATATATTTTCCATATATATATATATATATATATAAAATACTGTATATACAGTATAAAATATATTAAGTATATAAAGTAAATATAATATATATATACAGTATAGTAATAATAATAATCTTTATTTCTATAGCGCCAGCATATTCCACAGCACTTTACAATTCAGTATAAAAAATATCTACAGTATACAGATATATAAAAATATTTATATATATAAAAACTATCTAGCTATCTCTTTATAAATATATGGATAGATTATATATATATATATATATTCCATATATATATATATATATATATATATATATATATATATATATAAAATACTGTATATACAGTATAAAATATATACAGTATATAAAGTAAATATAATATATATATATATACAGTATAATAATAATCTTTATTTCTATAGCGCCAACATATTCTGCAGCACTTTACAATTCAGTATAAAAAATATCTACAGTATATAGATATATAAAAATATTTATATGTATATAATCTATTTAGCTATCTCCAGATTATATAGATAGATTATACTCATATATATATATTTTTTTCATGTATATATATATATATATATATATATATATATATATATATATATATATATATATAAAACCTATCTATCTATACATCAATCATTCAATTAATTGCTTGACTTTTCAAACTTACATCATTACCAATTCAACACACAATAAATAAATATAATAATCTAAAAATTTACGTTAACCATGTCATATCTTTTTTTCATTTCCCATAAAATGAAAAATAAAAAAAAATCTTAATAAATTATATATTGCCTTTATTGTCACCATACGATAATGTTGCACGTTTTCTCAAAAATATCTTATTACAGTGATTTTCTAAATTTATTTCCCTTTCTTGCATTAGATTAATAATGCCTAGCCTGTAGCATAACACATTATACATTACACACTATCATTTTTGTAATACATTATAGTTATATGAAAGTAATTTCACAATATTTACAAAAAAGCCTGTATTATACATTACATTATATATATATATATATACATTATACATTACACACTATCATTTTAGTAACACATTATAGCTATATAAAAGTAATCTCCCAATATTTACAAATAAATATTTATGTTAAATGTAATTGTTTGTTATTTTCTGTTTTGGAAGTTAAAGTGGATAATATTTAAAATTAAAATAAATAAAATTAAATAAAATAAATAATGAAAGAAAATCCCCCCCACCCTTAAAAAGAAGGACAGATGATGTCAGGTGCATGTGTTTTAAAGCTGCACTTACCTATATGTCAGGCTGTGGTTAATATAGGTCCTAGGAGGTTTGGCCAGTCAGTGCTGCTGCTTTAATCTATTGCGAGAGATAGAAATTTGCCCTATTATCAGTCGCACACATTCATGCAGGGTCCTGTGCAGCACAGTAGATACAACCATAAGCTCTGGGACCTTCTCATTGAGCTAAGATTGCTTCATACAAAAGTTGACAATACACTAGTGAAAGCCATTGTTGATATTCAACATTTTTTAAATAGCTCAACAGAATAGACAATAAAGCCGGCAGGAAAACTTGGTCAGGACGAGAGCAGAACTGGAGTCTGGATTTCAAAAAAGAAAACATTGATGGAAAATTTGTAGAAGGCGTAAGATAAAAAAAAGATTTAACTAGATCTCACTGAAATAAGGCTCTGCTGATGTAAAAAGAAAGCCTAAGGCATGGACGTGACAAAAGAATAAAAATATATATAAAAAAATATGTAAATTTAGCTAAAAATAATTGCGATCTCACATATTCATTTATTTCAAAATATTGTAGCAAAATAATGAACATCTTTTATTCTTGTGCCTCGGTATTACTAGGAGTATAAGATAATTTTGTAAGGACAAGTTATCGTCTTATATCAAGCATTTTGAGTATATATGTAAGTTACAATTTTATACAGAGAGAAATAATTTATTTTTTTTGTTTTGCATCAATTATATATTGTTTGTTATGGTTTGGTATCAATTATATTTGCTGCCATGTGACATAATTAAAAAAAAACTTTTTTAATAATTTTATTTTGTGATGTCTAATTATTTTTATAGACTTGTGTGCATAAAAATATAATATATAAAAATATAATATTAAAAAAATATATCATTTTAATTTTTAATTATTTTTATAGACTTGTGTGCATAGCTGTATAACAGCCCTATACATGCTGTGAGTTGTCCAAAACTGTATTTTGGTGCAATAAACAGTCTATGGGCTCATTTTACAGACACCTGCAAAGCTTTTTTTTCTGTTTGGTTCATCTAATATGCATATTTTTATGTATTTTAATTAAAAAACATTATATGATGGCTCACAGAGAGCCTCAGGATTGTTTGGACTCTGCGTACCACCAAATAGGTTCTATGATGTATTGACCTCTGTGTACATAGGATTTATTGGCAAAGATCAAAGTAGAAGTGAAGCTGACTATGCATGTCTGCCTGATCCTTCAAATGCATTCACACATTACTTTTGCGTACATTGGTGCTCTTTTACTTCTATGATAATGCTTGAATATAGTGCTGTGATAACGAGGATGTCTATTTAATTAGTAGCATGACACTATGAGAGAATTATCTGAATGCAAAATCTGTAGCAAGATACCCACCAATACATGCAATTTACTGCACTGTACTCTCTTCTGTTGCCCAAGAAAGATTTGGCCCCAAAAGAATAATATTCCACCAGTAAGTAAAAAGACTGATGGCACTTCCTAACATGCAAGTGTGAACAGGTGCATACTAAACATTAGATATATTAAAAGATATAAATGCACAGTTGCACTCTGAAATGCTAAGATATGTTAACAATGAATATACTGTAGGAATATAAAATGCATTACTTATAGAAAATACAAACAATAATTGAGATACATAGCATATAAAAAGGCCAGTTTTATATGAGCCCAACAGCCAACGTCAAGGCGTATCTCTTAATGTTGGGTCCCTATCTACTCTAATGCCTCTCTTTGGGTTAGAAAAACCCTCAAATTTATGGGTGGCTAGGTACATGTTAATAAAGAATTGAAATCACCTAAGGCTGCTGAGAAAGAGTGCTCAATCATAAGGTATGACCCCATAATCTAAGGAAAAAGACTGATGGCACTTCCTGACACGCTAGTGTGAACATCTGAATGCAAAAGCTGTAGCAAGATACCCAACAATACATGCAATTTACAGCACTGTACTCTCTTTTGTTGCACAAGAAAGGTTTGGAACCCAAGGAATAATTTTCCACTAGTAAGTAAAAAGACTGATGGCACTTCCTAACATGCAAGGGTGAACAGGTGCATAATAAACATTAGATATATTATAAGAAATAAAGAGACAG
The DNA here is from genome assembly GCF_048569485.1 of Anomaloglossus baeobatrachus. NCBI lineage: Eukaryota > Metazoa > Chordata > Amphibia > Anura > Aromobatidae > Anomaloglossus > Anomaloglossus baeobatrachus. The sequence continues at coordinate 66,018,544 of NC_134361.1, forward strand.
TTGCACTCTGAAATGCTAAGATATGTTGACAATGAATATAGGAATTAAAAAATGCATTACTGTTAAAAAAATGCAAACAAAAATTCAGATACTTAGCATATAAAAAAAACAGTTTTATGTGAGCCCAACATCCAACGTCAAGGTGTATCTCTTAATGTTGGGTCCCTATCTACTTTAATGCTTCTGTTCGGGTTAAAAAAACTCCAATATATGGGTGGATAGGTACATGTTAATAAAGAATTGAAATCGCCTAAGGCTGATGAAAAGGAGTACTCAATCAGAAGGCATGACCCCCATAATCTAAGGAAAAAGACTGATGGCACTTCCTAAGATGCTAATGTGAACATCTGAATGCAAAATCTGTAGCAAGAAATTACATACACAAATTCAGATACTGAGCATATAAAAAAGGGCAGTTATATGTGAGCCCAACATATCTTAATGTTGGTTCCCTATCTACTGTAATGCCTCTCTTTGCATTAAAACCCCTCAAATTTATGGGTGGATAGGAACTTGCTAATAAAGAATTAAAATTGCCTAAGGCTGATGAGGAGGAGTGCTCAATCAGAAAACATTACCTCAAAATATAAGTAAAAGACTGATGGCACTTCCTAACGTGCAAGTGTGAACAGGTGCATACTGAACATGAGCTATATTATAACAAATAAAGAGACAATTGCACTCTGAAATGCTAAGATATGTTAACAATGAATATAGGAATGTGAACATGCATTACTGCTAAGAAAATATATATGGAAAATGAGATACTTAGCATATATCGTATTTTTTGGACTATAAGACACACCGGACCATAAGACGCACCCTGGTTTTAGAGAAGGAAAATAGGAAAATAAAATTTTAAGCAAAAAATGTGGTCATGAAACGCTGTTATGGGGCGAGGATCTGCTGCTGACACTATTATGGGGGTAATGTCCCCAAATTCTCTACTAAGGTACCCATCCTGGTAATAATCCTCCTGCCTTGTATATATATATATATATATATATATATGTCCCTCATCCTAGTATAGCCCCATCTTGCTATATACTGCCATCCTGGTATGTACTCCCATCCTGCTATATACCTCATCCTGGTATATGGCCGCATTATGCTATATACCCCATCCTAGCATATGGCCACATCCTGTCCTGTTATATACCCCATCCTGGCATATGGCCGCATCCTGCTATATACCCCCATCCTGGTATGTGCTCCCATCCTGCTATATACCCCCATCCTGCTATATACGCCATCATCCTGCTATATGCAATCATTCTGCAATATGCCATCATCCTGCTATACGCCATCATCCTGCTATATGCCATCATCCTGCTATATGCCATCAACCTGCTATATGCCATCAACCTGCTATATGCCATCATCCTGCTATATGCCATCATCCTGCTCATATGCCATCATCCTGCTCATATGGCATCATCCTGCTCATATGCCATCATCCTGCTCATATGCCATCATCCTGCTGATATACCCCCATCCTGCTCATATACCATCATCCTGCTCATATGCCATCATCCTGCTCATATGCCATCATCCTGCTGATATACCCCCATCCTGCTCATATACCTTCATCCTCCTATATGTTCTGCCTCCTGTGGCACAAAAAGAAAAAAAAATAAAATTAAATATTTATACTCACCTTTCCTCGCTCCACGCAGCACCGCTCCTCCTCCCCTCTGTGCCGGCAGCGCTGCGGCATCACGATGTCCTCCTGTCTGTGCCGGCGCAGTTGCGTGTAGACACGTGCGCACAGCGATAACGTCATCGCTGTGAGCACCGCTAGTCTCCACACACAGCGCGGCCGGCAGACAGGAGGAGATCGTGGTGCTGCAGGGGATCGGTGAGTGTACTGATTCACTGCACCCCGCGCTGATGAAGATGTGTGGGGAGCAGTGAATACAGCCATACATGATCACTCCAGGCTATAGTTGCCAGGGGTGATCATGCGGGCTGGCTGTTTAGTATGCTCGCACCCCCTGCCCATCATCCCGCCCACCTGTCAGCGCCAGCTTCAGCGCTGAGAGGATGGGCGTGCATATGTAATGAGTGGGCTCACGTGGTCACGGCAGGCGCTGCTGCAGCCTGCTCGCGCCCCCGATGTCCCGCCCCACCACAGCACCCTCATTCCCCGCAGCCCTACATCCAGACTATAAGACACCCCCTCCACTTTCCCCCAACATTTGGGGGGGAAAAAGTGTGTCTTATAGTCCGAAAAATACGGTAACAAAGGCCAGTTTTATGTGAGCCCAACAGCCAACATCAAGGTATATATCTTAATATTAGCTCACCATCTACTCTAATGCTTCTCTTTGGGATAAAAACCCCTCCAATTTACCGGTGGATAAGTATCTGCTAATAAAGAATTATTATCACCTAAGGTTGATGTGAAGGAGTGATCAATCAGAAGGCATGACCCCACAATCTAAGCAAGCTGGGCTAAAATAAAAAAAACATATTATACATCTCCTGTTCTAGTCCCTCACCCAACTCCTTATGCCATCTCTGGCTCCACATTTGAGTATACAGTTTTTCCTTTTTTGAGGTGCATGTGGTTAGATGGGAGATGATCCAAGTCATTGATGTTAATGATGTGTGTCACATCATATGTGAACACCAGACCCTCAGTCCTGGATAGCCATGCAGAGGATCCAAGTGCGTTGACGGTGACACAGCCTGTCAAAGGAGTTAGATGAGGGTGTAGGACCGGTGAGATCAACGTGTTATTTTATTTGTTAAGCTATTTCTCATGTGTTTATTATGTTTTGGTGTATTGTGAGACCTCAAAAGAAAAATGTAATTTCATTGGTATCAGGGCACTTTGGATCTGGACCAAGTGGATTTTGTCATCCAATTTGAATTTATCTGCCAGAAAAGAATATCAGGAGAGTCAAATACACAAGTAGATCATGGATAATGAAGTGATATCACAGCCAGTACAAGGATAAAAAACATTGTGACAGTGTCATGACTCTCTCATGGTTCTGCTCGTGTAGAGCCACCGTATGTGTTTCTTTTACTTCTGGAGGTTTCCTCCGGGAATTAGATCATTTGGGAGGAGCCTATTTTGCCTGACCTTGTACACGTTGTTTTTTATTGGAGTTGTTTTTCTCTGAACACTGCCAGTAATTGTTCCTGCTTCGCAGTGTGTGCTTCCTTGTTCCCATGAGTTTCTGATTTTGTCCCGCTTCCAAGTATTCCCTCCTCTGACCTCCATTCCATCCTGTCCTATCTTACTTCCCTGTCTCTGTTCCCGCTCTCCCCCTGACCTGTATTCCTTCCAGTCTTGTCTTACTTCCCCTGTCTCAGTATCCACTCTCCGCTTGTAAACCCGTCTCTGCTCCCTCCTCCAGACTTACTTGTCTGCTCTTCTTCTGACCCCGGTGTGTACTCTGACTTCAGCTCTGCTTCCCTCTGGCTCCTGACGTGACCTCCTGGCTTTCTGACCCTCCGCTCTCACCTGACTCTGGCTTTGCTTGTTCCTCTGTACAGACGTGACTTCCCGGCACTGAGCTTAGGCTTACTGACCACTCTCTTGCATCCCTGCATTGGTGCTAGTGACCTCTAGTGGGCTTCTGCTAGACTGCACTCAGGAGCACTCCATCCTCGCGAAGTTCCTGCACTCCCTAGTGGTAGCATCACAGACAGGTAAAATATACTGTTTGCACCGCGACATACTATGAAAAACTGGTACACCACTTTGCAATAGACTGGACATTGATCTCCCTCTGGCATAAGAGCCAGGAACAATAAAGATCCCTGCTCACTGAGCAAATATATTCTTCTAACTAAAATAAGTATTTTTGGTTGACAGCTATTCTGTGACATTTCGTGGATAATATGAAGCACATGTCATTCCAATAAGCAGACACGTCATTCTAACATTTCTATAAAGATAATAAGGAAATGTTATTACATTGCTTGGACTTCATTGTAAAAGTGAAGTGTGTGCGACTAATGTTTGATAGACTAATTAAGCCATTAGAGGTATTTTTAGGCCAGTTCAATGTGTATTCAACATTTAACCATGCAATAATTTAGTATTTTTTATTTGCTTCAGAAACTTCATTCAGATTTTGCGTGCTTCATAGAGATGAGTGGATTGATTTGCAGAGCATCAAGTTTGAGCTGAATTTCCTGAAATTTGAGGTTTCATGCAAATTTGAAAAATCTGAGATTCGATTTACAATTTGTAAAAAAAACCCCCCAAAACCTTCCTCTGTATGATTTCCCACACTGCTCAGGTATCAGAGAGCCACAGTAGTGTACAACGGCGGCAAAATGTGCTACCACTATTGGGTCAGTGAGTCTAGGGGCTCAGGTACCATTGCTGGCTCCAGGCCCCCCTACCGAGCATCACACTTGTGAGCTATATGGGCTCCATTGCACTATATGGAAGACAATGTGGGGTGCATTAAGTATATGGAAGTCAATGTGGGGTACATTATAATAAATGGAAGGCAATGGGGGAAAATTATGCTATCTGGAGAGGTATGTGGGAGTCTTTCTACTTCTATATGGAAGGCTATGTAAGGGCCTGTAGGCAAGCAGGGGGTAAAATCTTGAATTTAAGGTATGAGACATCGGGGTGCCTGGCCTTGTGGTGATGTAAGTCCCGGAAAAAAAGTGCTAAAAATGAGTAACAGAGAATTTTTGGTGGACCAGATTTTTGGGTCAGGGTTATAGTCTAGGGGTGTCACCTCTATAAATGGATAATCATGCTGTGACTTTAATAGACAGTACTCCTTTGTGTTCTATGTTTTATAGACTTTCTGAACTGTGTAGCTGGACTAACCCTGCCGAAAAAGTGCTAGAAGAGAAGAAAGAGTGGGGAAAGAGATTAGGATGGGAACAGAGGAAGTTGGGTCACCTGAGAGAGTGAGAGAGGAGACGTCGCCTGAGAAGTGTCCGATAACGGCGGTTGTGAGAGAGGCGCGATCCACGGCTGCAAGAGAGACACTGTAAGCCGAACTGTTGCAGCTGTTAGTTGTTGATCCAGTACCGGAATGGGAAGCTCCAGAGGTCGACAATTTACCGAAACTCAACATCTATGAGTTCACTCATCTCTAATCAGGACCATTATCACTGGGCAGCACAGGTAATGTCTAGCCAGAAATACTGGTGTAATTGAACATTGGAGAAAAAGAACCAGCATTATGAAAAGTACTCCATGACAGATTATATAAAATGAAAAACCTTTATTTAATACATACAGACTGATTATTATTTAATACATACAAACCGATTAAAAACAGTAATGGGACAATGTCCACATGTGGGCATGCTCCCCCACCACATGAACAAATAACATTGGTTTACAAACACGGTAATTCAAATAATTCAAATGAAAATATTAATCATGAACAACCATGAAAAGCATATAGTGAAAATAGAAGGCACACATAAATATGGATATACAAATCGCATGTGGGTCATGCCCTGTCCTAAACTAGATCCCAAAGGGAATGAGGTGAGACAATAAGATGGACAGGACCTGTATGAAAGGAGGCATAAGGGGTAGAGTTGAGCGCGGTTCGTGGTTCGTGGTTCTCCAGTTCTAGGCTCGAGTGGTTTTGGGGCCTGTTCTAGATCGAACTAGAACTCGAGCTTTTTGCAAAAGCTCGATAGTTCTAGAAACGTTCGAGAACGGTTCTAGCAGCCAAAAAACAGCTAAATCTTAGCTTGGTTTCTGCTGTAATAGTGTAAGTCACTCTGTGAATCAAACTATTATCACATTTCAGTGTATAGTGTGCGTGAACAGCGCCTTCAGATCACTGCTGTTTCTATAATGGCGATCGCCATTTTTTTTTTTTTTTTTCTTGTCTTCCTTCCCTAAGCGCGCGCGTCTTGTGGGGCTGGCCAGCATGTCAGCCAATCACAGACACACACACACCTAAGTGGACTTTGAGGCAGAGAAGCAACGGCATGTGTGATAGGATCTGCATGTCACATGTCCCTGCATTATAAAACCGGACATTTTCTTCACGATCGCCATTATCTGCCTTCTGCGTCTTTGGTGTCAGACATCACTGTCGCAGCTCCGTCATCCTGAGTCCTATAGCCGATACAGCTGTATGCGCTGCATACACAGCGCTGGACAGCTTAGGGAGAGCACTTTCTAGCAGTCCTTTTAAGGGCTCAAACCGGCAGGGTCAGAGAGCTATAAGTGACAGGTCCTGCAAACAGCAACAGCGTCTGTGTAGCCCAGGTCAGGGATTTCCTCCCTGCATTTCACCATTAGGAGGGAATAGAAAGGCAGGCTTCCATTCCTCTACCCAGAGCACCACAATCCTGCCACTGTACCCTCTTGTCCTCTGCACACTCCAACTCATTCTAACTAAGCCATTATACTAGCAAACACTCAGTGTACCTAGTGGCATCCTATCTGTGGCTATTGGACTTTGCTATAGTCCCACTAGTGCAAAGACATTTGCAGAGCACATCTGCCTGCATTGCACACTCCAAGTTTTTTAAACTAAGCAATTTTACTAGCAAACACTCAGTGTACCTAGTGGCATCCTATACGTGGCTATTGGACTTTGCTATAGTCCCACTAGTGCAAAGACATTAGCAGAGCACATCTGCCTGCATTGCACACTCCAAGTTTTTTAAACTCAGCCATTATACTAGCAAACACTCTGTACCTAGTGGCATCCTATACGTGGCTATTGGACTTTGCTATAGTCCCACTAGGGCCAAGACATTTGCAGAGCGCATCTGCCTGCGTTGCACACTCCAACAAATTATAACGAAGCCATTATACTAGCAAACACTCAGTGTACCTAGTGGCATCCTATACGTGGCTATTGGACTTTGCTATAGTCCCACTAGTGCCAAGATATTTGCAGAGCACATCTGCCTGCATTGCACACTCCAAGTTTTTTAAACTAAGCAATTTTACTAGCAAACACTCAGTGTACCTAGTGGCATCCTATACGTGGCTATTGGACTTTGCTATAGTCCCACTAGTGCAAAGACATTAGCAGAGCACATCTGCCTGCATTGCACACTCCAAGTTTTTTAAACTCAGCCATTATACTAGCAAACACACAGTGTACCTAGTGGCATCCTATACGTGGCTATTGGACTTTGCTATAGTCCCACTAGTGCCAAGACATTTGCAGAGCGCATCTGCCTGCGTTGCACACTCCAACTAATTATAACGAAGCCATTATACTAGCAAACACTCAGTGTACCTAGTGGCATCCTATACGTGGCTATTGGACTTTGCTATAGTCCCACTAGTGCCAAGACATTTGCAGAGCGCATCTGCCTGCGTTGCACACTCCAACTAATTATAACGAAGCCATTATACTAGCACACACTCAGTGTACCTAGTGGCATCCTATACGTGGTTATTGGACTTTGCTATAGTCCCACTAGTGCCAAGACATTTGCAGAGCGCATCTGCCTGCGTTGCACACTACAACAAATTATAACGAAGCCATTATACTAGCAAACACTCAGTGTACCTAGTGGCATCCTATACGTGGCTATTGGACTTTGCTATAGTCCCACTAGTGCCAAGACATTTGCAGAGCGCATCTGCCTGCGTTGCACACTCCAACTAATTATAACGAAGCCATTATACTAGCAAACACTCAGTGTACCTAGTGGCATCCTATACGTGGCTATTGGACTTTGCTATAGTCCCACTAGTGCCAAGACATTTGCAGAGCGCATCTGCCTGCGTTGCACACTCCAACTAATTATAACGAAGCCATTATACTAGCAAACACTCAGTGTACCTAGTGGCATCCTATACGTGGCTATTGGACTTTGCTATAGTCCCACTAGTGCCAAGACATTTGCAGAGCGCATCTGCCTGCGTTGCACACTCCAACTAATTATAACGAAGCCATTATACTAGCACACACTCAGTGTACCTAGTGGCATCCTATACGTGGCTATTGGACTTTGCTATAGTCCCACTAGTGCCAAGACATTTGCAGAGCGCATCTGCCTGCGTTGCACACTACAACAAATTATAACGAAGCCATTATACTAGCAAACACTCAGTGTACCTAGTGGCATCCTATACGTGGCTATTGGACTTTGCTATAGTCCCACTAGTGCCAAGACATTTGCAGAGCGCATCTGCCTGCGTTGCACACTCCAACTAATTATAACGAAGCCATTATACTAGCACACACTCAGTGTACCTAGTGGCATCCTATACGTGGCTATTGGACTTTGCTATAGTCCCACTAGTGCCAAGACATTTGCAGAGCGCATCTGCCTGCGTTGCACACTCCAACTAATTATAACGAAGCCATTATACTAGCACACACTCAGTGTACCTAGTGGCATCCTATACGTGGCTATTGGACTTTGCTATAGTCCCACTAGTGCCAAGACATTTGCAGAGCGCATCTGCCTGCGTTGCACACTACAACAAATTATAACGAAGCCATTATACTAGCAAACACTCAGTGTACCTAGTGGCATCCTATACGTGGCTATTGGACTTTGCTATAGTCCCACTAGTGCCAAGACATTTGCAGAGCGCATCTGCCTGCGTTGCACACTCCAACTAATTATAACGAAGCCATTATACTAGCACACACTCAGTGTACCTAGTGGCATCCTATACGTGGCTATTGGACTTTGCTATAGTCCCACTAGGGCCAAGACATTTGCAGAGCACATCTGCCTGCATTGCACAATCCAAGTTTTTTAAACTAAGCAATTTTACTAGCAAACACTCAGTGTACCTAGTGGCATCCTATACGTGGCTATTGGACTTTGCTATAGTCCCACTAGTGCAAAGACATTAGCAGAGCACATCTGCCTGCATTGCACACTCCAAGTTTTTTAAACTCAGCCATTATACTAGCAAACACACAGTGTACCTAGTGGCATCCTATACGTGGCTATTGGACTTTGCTATAGTCCCACTAGTGCCAAGACATTTGCAGAGCGCATCTGCCTGCGTTGCACACTCCAAATAATTATAACGAAGCCATTATACTAGCAAACACTCAGTGTACCTAGTGGCATCCTATACGTGGCTATTGGACTTTGCTATAGTCCCACTAGTGCCAAGACATTTGCAGAGCGCATCTGCCTGCGTTGCACACTCCAACTAATTATAACGAAGCCATTATACTAGCACACACTCAGTGTACCTAGTGGCATCCTATACGTGGCTATTGGACTTTGCTATAGTCCCTCTAGTGCCAAGACATTTGCAGAGCGCATCTGCCTGCGTTGCACACTCCAACTAATTATAACGAAGCCATTATACTAGCACACACTCAGTGTACCTAGTGGCATCCTATACGTGGCTATTGGACTTTGCTATAGTCCCTCTAGTGCCAAGACATTTGCAGAGCGCATCTGCCTGCGTTGCACACTCCAACTAATTATAACGAAGCCATTATACTAGCACACACTCAGTGTACCTAGTGGCATCCTATACGTGGCTATTGGACTTTGCTATAGTCCCTCTAGTGCCAAGACATTTGCAGAGCGCATCTGCCTGCGTTGCACACTCCAACTAATTATAACGAAGCCATTATACTAGCACACACTCAGTGTACCTAGTGGCATCCTATACGTGGCTATTGGACTTTGCTATAGTCCCTCTAGTGCCAAGACATTTGCAGAGCGCATCTGCCTGCGTTGCACACTCCAACTAATTATAACGAAGCCATTATACTAGCACACACTCAGTGTACCTAGTGGCATCCTATACGTGGCTATTGGACTTTGCTATAGTCCCACTAGGGCCAAGACATTTGCAGAGCACATCTGCCTGCATTGCACACTCCAAGTTTTTTAAACTAAGCAATTTTACTAGCAAACACTCAGTGTACCTAGTGGCATCCTATACGTGGCTATTGGACTTTGCTATAGTCCCACTAGTGCAAAGACATTTGCAGAGCGCATCTGCCTGCGTTGCACACTCCAACTAATTATAACGAAGCCATTATACTAGCACACACTCAGTGTACCTAGTGGCATCCTATACGTGGTTATTGGACTTTGCTATAGTCCCACTAGTGCCAAGACATTTGCAGAGCGCATCTGCCTGCGTTGCACACTACAACAAATTATAACGAAGCCATTATACTAGCAAACACTCAGTGTACCTAGTGGCATCCTATACGTGGCTATTGGACTTTGCTATAGTCCCACTAGTGCCAAGACATTTGCAGAGCGCATCTGCCTGCGTTGCACACTCCAACTAATTATAACGAAGCCATTATACTAGCAAACACTCAGTGTACCTAGTGGCATCCTATACGTGGCTATTGGACTTTGCTATAGTCCCACTAGTGCCAAGACATTTGCAGAGCGCATCTGCCTGCGTTGCACACTCCAACTAATTATAACGAAGCCATTATACTAGCAAACACTCAGTGTACCTAGTGGCATCCTATACGTGGCTATTGGACTTTGCTATAGTCCCACTAGTGCCAAGACATTTGCAGAGCGCATCTGCCTGCGTTGCACACTCCAACTAATTATAACGAAGCCATTATACTAGCACACACTCAGTGTACCTAGTGGCATCCTATACGTGGCTATTGGACTTTGCTATAGTCCCACTAGTGCCAAGACATTTGCAGAGCGCATCTGCCTGCGTTGCACACTCCAACTAATTATAACGAAGCCATTATACTAGCACACACTCAGTGTACCTAGTGGCATCCTATACGTGGTTATTGGACTTTGCTATAGTCCCACTAGTGCCAAGACATTTGCAGAGCGCATCTGCCTGCGTTGCACACTACAACAAATTATAACGAAGCCATTATACTAGCAAACACTCAGTGTACCTAGTGGCATCCTATACGTGGCTATTGGACTTTGCTATAGTCCCACTAGTGCCAAGACATTTGCAGAGCGCATCTGCCTGCGTTGCACACTCCAACTAATTATAACGAAGCCATTATACTAGCAAACACTCAGTGTACCTAGTGGCATCCTATACGTGGCTATTGGACTTTGCTATAGTCCCACTAGTGCCAAGACATTTGCAGAGCGCATCTGCCTGCGTTGCACACTCCAACTAATTATAACGAAGCCATTATACTAGCAAACACTCAGTGTACCTAGTGGCATCCTATACGTGGCTATTGGACTTTGCTATAGTCCCACTAGTGCCAAGACATTTGCAGAGCGCATCTGCCTGCGTTGCACACTCCAACTAATTATAACGAAGCCATTATACTAGCACACACTCAGTGTACCTAGTGGCATCCTATACGTGGCTATTGGACTTTGCTATAGTCCCACTAGTGCCAAGACATTTGCAGAGCGCATCTGCCTGCGTTGCACACTACAACAAATTATAACGAAGCCATTATACTAGCAAACACTCAGTGTACCTAGTGGCATCCTATACGTGGCTATTGGAATTTGCTATAGTCCCACTAGTGCCAAGACATTTGCAGAGCGCATCTGCCTGCGTTGCACACTCCAACTAATTATAACGAAGCCATTATACTAGCACACACTCAGTGTACCTAGTGGCATCCTATACGTGGCTATTGGACTTTGCTATAGTCCCACTAGTGCCAAGACATTTGCAGAGCGCATCTGCCTGCGTTGCACACTCCAACTAATTATAACGAAGCCATTATACTAGCACACACTCAGTGTACCTAGTGGCATCCTATACGTGGCTATTGGACTTTGCTATAGTCCCACTAGTGCCAAGACATTTGCAGAGCGCATCTGCCTGCGTTGCACACTACAACAAATTATAACGAAGCCATTATACTAGCAAACACTCAGTGTACCTAGTGGCATCCTATACGTGGCTATTGGACTTTGCTATAGTCCCACTAGTGCCAAGACATTTGCAGAGCGCATCTGCCTGCGTTGCACACTCCAACTAATTATAACGAAGCCATTATACTAGCACACACTCAGTGTACCTAGTGGCATCCTATACGTGGCTATTGGACTTTGCTATAGTCCCACTAGGGCCAAGACATTTGCAGAGCACATCTGCCTGCATTGCACAATCCAAGTTTTTTAAACTAAGCAATTTTACTAGCAAACACTCAGTGTACCTAGTGGCATCCTATACGTGGCTATTGGACTTTGCTATAGTCCCACTAGTGCAAAGACATTAGCAGAGCACATCTGCCTGCATTGCACACTCCAAGTTTTTTAAACTCAGCCATTATACTAGCAAACACACAGTGTACCTAGTGGCATCCTATACGTGGCTATTGGACTTTGCTATAGTCCCACTAGTGCCAAGACATTTGCAGAGCGCATCTGCCTGCGTTGCACACTCCAAATAATTATAACGAAGCCATTATACTAGCAAACACTCAGTGTACCTAGTGGCATCCTATACGTGGCTATTGGACTTTGCTATAGTCCCACTAGTGCCAAGACATTTGCAGAGCGCATCTGCCTGCGTTGCACACTCCAACTAATTATAACGAAGCCATTATACTAGCACACACTCAGTGTACCTAGTGGCATCCTATACGTGGCTATTGGACTTTGCTATAGTCCCTCTAGTGCCAAGACATTTGCAGAGCGCATCTGCCTGCGTTGCACACTCCAACTAATTATAACGAAGCCATTATACTAGCACACACTCAGTGTACCTAGTGGCATCCTATACGTGGCTATTGGACTTTGCTATAGTCCCTCTAGTGCCAAGACATTTGCAGAGCGCATCTGCCTGCGTTGCACACTCCAACTAATTATAACGAAGCCATTATACTAGCACACACTCAGTGTACCTAGTGGCATCCTATACGTGGCTATTGGACTTTGCTATAGTCCCTCTAGTGCCAAGACATTTGCAGAGCGCATCTGCCTGCGTTGCACACTCCAACTAATTATAACGAAGCCATTATACTAGCACACACTCAGTGTACCTAGTGGCATCCTATACGTGGCTATTGGACTTTGCTATAGTCCCTCTAGTGCCAAGACATTTGCAGAGCGCATCTGCCTGCGTTGCACACTCCAACTAATTATAACGAAGCCATTATACTAGCACACACTCAGTGTACCTAGTGGCATCCTATACGTGGCTATTGGACTTTGCTATAGTCCCACTAGGGCCAAGACATTTGCAGAGCACATCTGCCTGCATTGCACACTCCAAGTTTTTTAAACTAAGCAATTTTACTAGCAAACACTCAGTGTACCTAGTGGCATCCTATACGTGGCTATTGGACTTTGCTATAGTCCCACTAGTGCAAAGACATTAGCAGAGCACATCTGCCTGCATTGCACACTCCAAGTTTTTTAAACTCAGCCATTATACTAGCAAACACTCAGTGTACCTAGTGGCATCCTATACGTGGCTATTGGACTTTGCTATAGTCCCACTAGTGCCAAGACATTTGCAGAGCGCATCTGCCTGCGTTGCACACTCCAACTAATTATAACGAAGCCATTATACTAGCAAACACTCAGTGTACCTAGTAGCATCCTATACGTGGCTATTGGACTTTGCTATAGTCCCACTAGTGCCAAGACATTTGCAGAGCGCATCTGCCTGCGTTGCACACTCCAACTAATTATAACGAAGCCATTATACTAGCAAACACTCAGTGTACCTAGTGGCATCCTATACGTGGCTATTGGACTTTGCTATAGTCCCACTAGTGCCAAGACATTTGCAGAGCGCATCTGCCTGCGTTGCACACTCCAACTAATTATAACGAAGCCATTATACTAGCACACACTCAGTGTACCTAGTGGCATCCTATACGTGGCTATTGGACTTTGCTATAGTCCCACTAGGGCCAAGACATTTGCAGAGCACATCTGCCTGCATTGCACACTCCAAGTTTTTTAAACTAAGCAATTTTACTAGCAAACACTCAGTGTACCTAGTGGCATCCTATACGTGGCTATTGGACTTTGCTATAGTCCCACTAGTGCAAAGACATTAGCAGAGCACATCTGCCTGCATTGCACACTCCAAGTTTTTTAAACTCAGCCATTATACTAGCAAACACTCAGTGTACCTAGTGGCATCCTATACGTGGCTATTGGACTTTGCTATAGTCCCACTAGTGCCAAGACATTTGCAGAGTGCATCTGCCTGCGTTGCACACTCCAACTAATTATAACGAAGCCATTATACTAGCACACACTCAGTGTACCTAGTGGCATCCTATACGTGGCTATTGGACTTTGCTATAGTCCCACTAGGGCCAAGACATTTGCAGAGCACATCTGCCTGCATTGCACACTCCAAGTTTTTTAAACTAAGCAATTTTACTAGCAAACACTCAGTGTACCTAGTGGCATCCTATACGTGGCTATTGGACTTTGCTATAGTCCCACTAGTGCAAAGACATTAGCAGAGCACATCTGCCTGCATTGCACACTCCAAGTTTTTTAAACTCAGCCATTATACTAGCAAACACACAGTGTACCTAGTGGCATCCTATACGTGGCTATTGGACTTTGCTATAGTCCCACTAGTGCCAAGACATTTGCAGAGCGCATCTGCCTGCGTTGCACACTCCAACTAATTATAACGAAGCCATTATACTAGCAAACACTCAGTGTACCTAGTGGCATCCTATACGTGGCTATTGGACTTTGCTATAGTCCCACTAGTGCCAAGACATTTGCAGAGCGCATCTGCCTGCGTTGCACACTCCAACTAATTATAACGAAGCCATTATACTAGCACACACTCAGTGTACCTAGTGGCATCCTATACGTGGCTATTGGACTTTGCTATAGTCCCTCTAGTGCCAAGACATTTGCAGAGCGCATCTGCCTGCGTTGCACACTCCAACTAATTATAACGAAGCCATTATACTAGCACACACTCAGTGTACCTAGTGGCATCCTATACGTGGCTATTGGACTTTGCTATAGTCCCTCTAGTGCCAAGACATTTGCAGAGCGCATCTGCCTGCGTTGCACACTCTTACTAATTATAACGAAGCCATTATACTAGCACACACTCAGTGTACCTAGTGGCATCCTATACGTGGCTATTGGACTTTGCTATAGTCCCACTAGGGCCAAGACATTTGCAGAGCACATCTGCCTGCATTGCACACTCCAAGTTTTTTAAACTAAGCAATTTTACTAGCAAACACTCAGTGTACCTAGTGGCATCCTATACGTGGCTATTGGACTTTGCTATAGTCCCACTAGTGCAAAGACATTAGCAGAGCACATCTGCCTGCATTGCACACTCCAAGTTTTTTAAACTCAGCCATTATACTAGCAAACACTCAGTGTACCTAGTGGCATCCTATACGTGGCTATTGGACTTTGCTATAGTCCCACTAGTGCCAAGACATTTGCAGAGTGCATCTGCCTGCGTTGCACACTCCAACTAATTATAACGAAGCCATTATACTAGCAAACACTCAGTGTACCTAGTGGCATCCTATACGTGGCTATTGGACTTTGCTATAGTCCCACTAGTGCCAAGACATTTGCAGAGCGCATCTGCCTGCGTTGCACACTCCAACTAATTATAACGAAGCCATTATACTAGCACACACTCAGTGTACCTAGTGGCATCCTATACGTGGCTATTGGACTTTGCTATAGTCCCTCTAGTGCCAAGACATTTGCAGAGCGCATCTGCCTGCGTTGCACACTCCAACTAATTATAACGAAGCCATTATACTAGCACACACTCAGTGTACCTAGTGGCATCCTATACGTGGCTATTGGACTTTGCTATAGTCCCTCTAGTGCCAAGACATTTGCAGAGCGCATCTGCCTGCGTTGCACACTCCAACTAATTATAACGAAGCCATTATACTAGCACACACTCAGTGTACCTAGTGGCATCCTATACGTGGCTATTGGACTTTGCTATAGTCCCTCTAGTGCCAAGACATTTGCAGAGTGCATCTGCCTGCGTTGCACACTCCAACTAATTATAACGAAGCCATTATACTAGCACACACTCAGTGTACCTAGTGGCATCCTATACGTGGCTATTAGACTTTGCTATAGTCCCTCTAGTGCCAAGACATTTGCAGAGCGCATCTGCCTGCGTTGCACACTCCAACTAATTATAACGAAGCCATTATACTAGCACACACTCAGTGTACCTAGTGGCATCCTATACGTGGCTATTGGACTTTGCTATAGTCCCACTAGGGCCAAGACATTTGCAGAGCACATCTGCCTGCATTGCACACTCCAAGTTTTTTAAACTAAGCAATTTTACTAGCAAACACTCAGTGTACCTAGTGGCATCCTATACGTGGCTATTGGACTTTGCTATAGTCCCACTAGTGCAAAGACATTAGCAGAGCACATCTGCCTGCATTGCACACTCCAAGTTTTTTAAACTCAGCCATTATACTAGCAAACACTCAGTGTACCTAGTGGCATCCTATACGTGGCTATTGGACTTTGCTATAGTCCCTCTAGTGCCAAGACATTTGCAGAGCGCATCTGCCTGCGTTGCACACTCCAACTAATTATAACGAAGCCATTATACTAGCACACACTCAGTGTACCTAGTGGCATCCTATACGTGGCTATTGGACTTTGCTATAGTCCCACTAGGGCCAAGACATTTGCAGAGCACATCTGCCTGCATTGCACACTCCAAGTTTTTTAAACTAAGCAATTTTACTAGCAAACACTCAGTGTACCTAGTGGCATCCTATACGTGGCTATTGGACTTTGCTATAGTCCCACTAGTGCAAAGACATTAGCAGAGCACATCTGCCTGCATTGCACACTCCAAGTTTTTTAAACTCAGCCATTATACTAGCAAACACTCAGTGTACCTAGTGGCATCCTATACGTGGCTATTGGACTTTGCTATAGTCCCACTAGTGCCAAGACATTTGCAGAGCGCATCTGCCTGCGTTGCACACTCCAACTAATTATAACGAAGCCATTATACTAGCAAACACTCAGTGTACCTAGTGGCATCCTATACGTGGCTATTGGACTTTGCTATAGTCCCACTAGTGCCAAGACATTTGCAGAGCGCATCTGCCTGCGTTGCACACTCCAACTAATTATAACGAAGCCATTATACTAGCAAACACTCAGTGTACCTAGTGGCATCCTATACGTGGCTATTGGACTTTGCTATAGTCCCACTAGTGCCAAGACATTTGCAGAGCGCATCTGCCTGCGTTGCACACTCCAACTAATTATAACGAAGCCATTATACTAGCACACACTCAGTGTACCTAGTGGCATCCTATACGTGGCTATTGGACTTTGCTATAGTCCCACTAGGGCCAAGACATTTGCAGAGCACATCTGCCTGCATTGCACACTCCAAGTTTTTTAAACTAAGCAATTTTACTAGCAAACACTCAGTGTACCTAGTGGCATCCTATACGTGGCTATTGGACTTTGCTATAGTCCCACTAGTGCAAAGACATTAGCAGAGCACATCTGCCTGCATTGCACACTCCAAGTTTTTTAAACTCAGCCATTATACTAGCAAACACTCAGTGTACCTAGTGGCATCCTATACGTGGCTATTGGACTTTGCTATAGTCCCACTAGTGCCAAGACATTTGCAGAGTGCATCTGCCTGCGTTGCACACTCCAACTAATTATAACGAAGCCATTATACTTGCAAACACTCAGTGTACCTAGTGGCATCCTATACGTGGCTATTGGACTTTGCTATAGTCCCACTAGTGCCAAGACATTTGCAGAGCGCATCTGCCTGCGTTGCACACTCCAACTAATTATAACGAAGCCATTATACTAGCACACACTCAGTGTACCTAGTGGCATCCTATACGTGGCTATTGGACTTTGCTATAGTCCCTCTAGTGCCAAGACATTTGCAGAGCGCATCTGCCTGCGTTGCACACTCCAACTAATTATAACGAAGCCATTATACTAGCACACACTCAGTGTACCTAGTGGCATCCTATACGTGGCTATTGGACTTTGCTATAGTCCCTCTAGTGCCAAGACATTTGCAGAGCGCATCTGCCTGCGTTGCACACTCCAACTAATTATAACGAAGCCATTATACTAGCACACACTCAGTGTACCTAGTGGCATCCTATACGTGGCTATTGGACTTTGCTATAGTCCCTCTAGTGCCAAGACATTTGCAGAGCGCATCTGCCTGCGTTGCACACTCCAACTAATTATAACGAAGCCATTATACTAGCACACACTCAGTGTACCTAGTGGCATCCTATACGTGGCTATTGGACTTTGCTATAGTCCCTCTAGTGCCAAGACATTTGCAGAGCGCATCTGCCTGCGTTGCACACTCCAACTAATTATAACGAAGCCATTATACTAGCACACACTCAGTGTACCTAGTGGCATCCTATACGTGGCTATTGGACTTTGCTATAGTCCCACTAGGGCCAAGACATTTGCAGAGCACATCTGCCTGCATTGCACACTCCAAGTTTTTTAAACTAAGCAATTTTACTAGCAAACACTCAGTGTACCTAGTGGCATCCTATACGTGGCTATTGGACTTTGCTATAGTCCCACTAGTGCAAAGACATTAGCAGAGCACATCTGCCTGCATTGCACACGCCAAGTTTTTTAAACTCAGCCATTATACTAGCAAACACTCAGTGTACCTAGTGGCATCCTATACGTGGCTATTGGACTTTGCTATAGTCCCTCTAGTGCCAAGACATTTGCAGAGCGCATCTGCCTGCGTTGCACACTCCAACTAATTATAACGAAGCCATTATACTAGCACACACTCAGTGTACCTAGTGGCATCCTATACGTGGCTATTGGACTTTGCTATAGTCCCACTAGGGCCAAGACATTTGCAGAGCACATCTGCCTGCATTGCACACTCCAAGTTTTTTAAACTAAGCAATTTTACTAGCAAACACTCAGTGTACCTAGTGGCATCCTATACGTGGCTATTGGACTTTGCTATAGTCCCACTAGTGCAAAGACATTAGCAGAGCACATCTGCCTGCATTGCACACTCCAAGTTTTTTAAACTCAGCCATTATACTAGCAAACACTCAGTGTACCTAGTGGCATCCTATACGTGGCTATTGGACTTTGCTATAGTCCCACTAGTGCCAAGACATTTGCAGAGCGCATCTGCCTGCGTTGCACACTCCAACTAATTATAACGAAGCCATTATACTAGCAAACACTCAGTGTACCTAGTGGCATCCTATACGTGGCTATTGGACTTTGCTATAGTCCCACTAGTGCCAAGACATTTGCAGAGCGCATCTGCCTGCGTTGCACACTCCAACTAATTATAACGAAGCCATTATACTAGCAAACACTCAGTGTACCTAGTGGCATCCTATACGTGGCTATTGGACTTTGCTATAGTCCCACTAGTGCCAAGACATTTGCAGAGCGCATCTGCCTGCGTTGCACACTCCAACTAATTATAACGAAGCCATTATACTAGCACACACTCAGTGTACCTAGTGGCATCCTATACGTGGCTATTGGACTTTGCTATAGTCCCACTAGGGCCAAGACATTTGCAGAGCACATCTGCCTGCATTGCACACTCCAAGTTTTTTAAACTAAGCAATTTTACTAGCAAACACTCAGTGTACCTAGTGGCATCCTATACGTGGCTATTGGACTTTGCTATAGTCCCACTAGTGCAAAGACATTAGCAGAGCACATCTGCCTGCATTGCACACTCCAAGTTTTTTAAACTCAGCCATTATACTAGCAAACACTCAGTGTACCTAGTGGCATCCTATACGTGGCTATTGGACTTTGCTATAGTCCCACTAGTGCCAAGACATTTGCAGAGTGCATCTGCCTGCGTTGCACACTCCAACTAATTATAACGAAGCCATTATACTAGCAAACACTCAGTGTACCTAGTGGCATCCTATACGTGGCTGTTGGACTTTGCTATAGTCCCACTAGTGCCAAGACATTTGCAGAGCGCATCTGCCTGCGTTGCACACTCCAACTAATTATAACGAAGCCATTATACTAGCACACACTCAGTGTACCTAGTGGCATCCTATACGTGGCTATTGGACTTTGCTATAGTCCCTCTAGTGCCAAGACATTTGCAGAGCGCATCTGCCTGCGTTGCACACTCCAACTAATTATAACGAAGCCATTATACTAGCACACACTCAGTGTACCTAGTGGCATCCTATACGTGGCTATTGGACTTTGCTATAGTCCCTCTAGTGCCAAGACATTTGCAGAGCGCATCTGCCTGCGTTGCACACTCCAACTAATTATAACGAAGCCATTATACTAGCACACACTCAGTGTACCTAGTGGCATCCTATACGTGGCTATTGGACTTTGCTATAGTCCCTCTAGTGCCAAGACATTTGCAGAGCGCATCTGCCTGCGTTGCACACTCCAACTAATTATAACGAAGCCATTATACTAGCACACACTCAGTGTACCTAGTGGCATCCTATACGTGGCTATTGGACTTTGCTATAGTCCCACTAGGGCCAAGACATTTGCAGAGCACATCTGCCTGCATTGCACACTCCAAGTTTTTTAAACTAAGCAATTTTACTAGCAAACACTCAGTGTACCTAGTGGCATCCTATACGTGGCTATTGGACTTTGCTATAGTCCCTCTAGTGCCAAGACATTTGCAGAGCGCATCTGCCTGCGTTGCACACTCCAACTAATTATAACGAAGCCATTATACTAGCACACACTCAGTGTACCTAGTGGCATCCTATACGTGGCTATTGGACTTTGCTATAGTCCCTCTAGTGCCAAGACATTTGCAGAGCGCATCTGCCTGCGTTGCACACTCCAACTAATTATAACGAAGCCATTATACTAGCACACACTCAGTGTACCTAGTGGCATCCTATACGTGGCTATTGGACTTTGCTATAGTCCCTCTAGTGCCAAGACATTTGCAGAGCGCATCTGCCTGCGTTGCACACTCCAACTAATTATAACGAAGCCATTATACTAGCACACACTCAGTGTACCTAGTGGCATCCTATACGTGGCTATTGGACTTTGCTATAGTCCCTCTAGTGCCAAGACATTTGCAGAGCGCATCTGCCTGCGTTGCACACTCCAACTAATTATAACGAAGCCATTATACTAGCACACACTCAGTGTACCTAGTGGCATCCTATACGTGGCTATTGGACTTTGCTATAGTCCCACTAGGGCCAAGACATTTGCAGAGCACATCTGCCTGCATTGCACACTCCAAGTTTTTTAAACTAAGCAATTTTACTAGCAAACACTCAGTGTACCTAGTGGCATCCTATACGTGGCTATTGGACTTTGCTATAGTCCCACTAGTGCAAAGACATTAGCAGAGCACATCTGCCTGCATTGCACACTCCAAGTTTTTTAAACTCAGCCATTATACTAGCAAACACTCAGTGTACCTAGTGGCATCCTATACGTGGCTATTGGACTTTGCTATAGTCCCACTAGTGCCAAGACATTTGCAGAGCGCATCTGCCTGCGTTGCACACTCCAACTAATTATAACGAAGCCATTATACTAGCAAACACTCAGTGTACCTAGTGGCATCCTATACGTGGCTATTGGACTTTGCTATAGTCCCACTAGTGCCAAGACATTTGCAGAGCGCATCTGCCTGCGTTGCACACTCCAACTAATTATAACGAAGCCATTATACTAGCACACACTCAGTGTACCTAGTGGCATCCTATACGTGGCTATTGGACTTTGCTATAGTCCCACTAGGGCCAAGACATTTGCAGAGCACATCTGCCTGCATTGCACACTCCAAGTTTTTTAAACTAAGCAATTTTACTAGCAAACACTCAGTGTACCTAGTGGCATCCTATACGTGGCTATTGGACTTTGCTATAGTCCCACTAGTGCAAAGACATTAGCAGAGCACATCTGCCTGCATTGCACACTCCAAGTTTTTTAAACTCAGCCATTATACTAGCAAACACTCAGTGTACCTAGTGGCATCCTATACGTGGCTATTGGACTTTGCTATAGTCCCACTAGTGCCAAGACATTTGCAGAGCGCATCTGCCTGCGTTGCACACTCCAACTAATTATAACGAAGCCATTATACTAGCAAACACTCAGTGTACCTAGTGGCATCCTATACGTGGCTATTGGACTTTGCTATAGTCCCACTAGTGCCAAGACATTTGCAGCACGTCTGCCTGCGTTGCACACTCCAACGAATTATAACTAAGTTACATTGTCAGGGATATTTATTCTTTATTATTCTGCTGTTAATAAAGCTAGACCACCACTGCAATCTTCACCACCTCTCAATTTTTACTACCACATTTTCAGTCCACAATCTTGTCGCAATCAACATGAGTGGCAAAATGACAGATGCTGGTGGAAAGGGGAAGAGGCGTGGTGGAAAAGGCAAAAAATGTTTTGTCAGTGGGGAAGGTGGCAAAGCTCCATTATCATCTGCTGAAGATAGACCATCTACTAGCAAAAGTAAGATGTCTACTACTTATTGTGGACAATCCGATGTGCTCCCTTTTTTACGGACACGAACAAGAGGAACAAAGGTAGATGATGGGCAAAAAAGGAAAATGCTTGAATGGATCTCAAGTGGTCCAACAAGTGCCCTCTCAGCCACTTCAAGTACCGCATCCAAAAAACACCATTCCTCTGAGTTGTCATCCCAATCACACTTGATTTCTCCCAGCTCTGAAGTCTCCATCAGCCCTGCACAGTATGGTGGAACTGAGATGGCTGAGTCTGCAGAGCTGTTCAGTCACACTATAGCCTGGGAATCAGAGGTCTGCTCCCAAGCTACAGTGAGTACAGAACAGGAAATGGTCTGCAGTGATGCCCAGAACCTTTGTGACTCAGATTCAGGCCGTGAGGACCAAGTTTCTGAGCATAATGTTGACCCTTTGTCACAAACTGTAACACCTGTGGTTATAGACAATGAGGAACATACTGATGAAGATGAGACGCAGATACCCGATTGGGATGACAACTTAAATATTCGGTCAGGGCAAGAAGAGGCTCGGTCTGAGGGGGAGGGGAGTGCAAACACAACAATTGATGATGACGTTCTAGATCCCACCTACTGTCAACCCCCAGTCAGGCACTCGAGGAGGTCAACAGAGGCGGTGGAGGAGGATGCAACCGACGACGAAGTTACCTTGCGCCTTCCTGGACAGAGTCGGAGCACTGGTAGCACGTCTACAACTGCATCCTCAGCCACCACTCTGTCTATGAGCATTATTCGGGGTGGATCAACAGGTCGCATGGCCTCTAAGCCTTGCCTAGCCTGGGCCTTTTTTCACATCGAAAAAGATCGCCCAATTCATGTGATATGTAACATTTGTCATGATTCTGTTAGTAGAGGTCAAAACCTCAGCAGTTTGACAACTTCTTCCATGAATCGTCACATGAATAAATATCATAAGTCCCGGTGGGAAGCTCACCGTGCTGCAATGCCGGCTAGCGGAGCGAACCATCCACCGCCCGCCCCTTCCAGTGCATCCGCGCGCTCTTCATCTTCTAGGACTGTGGGGACAGCTGTCACACCTGTTTTTCCACGCAAAACTTCCACCACTGTAACCGCAACAGGCAGTTTGCTTGTAAGGTCGTCAGTTGGTTTGGAAGGGGAAACAAGTGAGTGTGTACAGCTCTCTCAGACATCGATAGCACCAACGTTGGATGAAGGCAACATCATGTCTCCGCCTGCACTTTCCTCACAAACCTGCATTTTTCCAGGGACACCCTACTCAACACCGTCTACACACAGCAGCCAGATCTCTGTCCCTCAGATGTGGTCAAATAAAAGGCCACTTCCTCCGACCCATGACAAAGCTAAGAGGTTGACTCTATCCCTCTGTAAGCTGTTGGCTACCGAAATGCTGCCTTTCCGCCTAGTGGACACACAGGATTTTAGAGACCTTATGTCTGTCGCTGTGCCCCAGTACCAGATGCCTAGTCGCCACTACTTCTCTAAGAAAGGTGTGCCCGCGCTACACCAGCATGTCGCACACAACATCACCGCTTCCTTGAGAAACTCTGTGTGTGAACGGGTGCATTTCACCACCGATACTTGGACCAGTAAGCATGGACAGGGACGTTACATGTCGCTGACTGGGCACTGGGTAACTATGGTGATAGATGGTGAAGGGTCTGCTGCACAAGTCTTGCCGTCCCCACGACTTGTGTGTCAATCCTCTGTCTGTCCAAGTTCCGCCACAGCTTCTGCATCCTCCACCTCATCTGGGTCCTCCACCTCCGCCCCAAGCCTGCCTGGTCAGGCCACCAGCGTTCTCACTGCACAGAAGGAATCACGCACGCCTCATTACTATGCTGGCAGCCGAGCGCAACGGCATCAGGCGGTCTTTAGCTTGACATGTCTTGGTAATAAGAGTCACACAGCTGAGGAGTTGTGGTCAGCTCTGCGGTCCGAGTTTAATAAATGGTTGTCTCCACTCAACCTGCAGCCTGGTAAGGCCGTGTGCGACAATGCTGCAAACCTGGGTGCGGCCCTTCGCCTGGGCAAGGTGACACACGTACCTTGTATGGCTCACGTGTTGAACCTTGTCGTGCAGCAATTTTTAACACACTATCCCGGCCTAGATGGCCTTCTGAACAGGGCACGAAAACTGTCTGCTCACTTCCGGCGTTCAAGCGCCGCAGCTGAGCGACTTGCATCGCTCCAGAAGTCTTTCGGCCTGCCGGTTCATCGCCTGAAATGCGATGTGGCGACACGCTGGAATTCAACTCTACACATGTTACAGCGACTGTGGCAGCACCGCAGAGCCCTGGTGCAATACGTCATGACGTATAGCCTGGGCCAACGAGATGCAGAGGTGGGGCAGATCACCCTGATGGAGTGGTCTCAGATCAAGGACCTATGCACCCTTCTGCACAGTTTCGACATGGCGACGAATATGTTTAGCTCTGACAATGCCATTATCAGCATGACGATTCCAGTCATTTACATGCTGGAGCACACGCTAAACACTATTCGGAGTCAGGGGGTGGGACAACATGAAGGGGAGGAACTACAGGAGGATTCATATGTGCAAGGGACAACAACATCACCAAGATCCAGACGTTCATCATCACCAACGCAGCAGGCATGGGACCATGGGGAACAGGGATCGACAAGGGCGCATAGTAGCAGGCGAAATGTTGAGCAAGGTGCAGGAGAACATGAAGAAATGGAGGACGAACTGTCCATGGACATGGAAGACTCAGCGGATGAGGGAGACCTTGGTCAAATTTCAGTTGAAAGAGGTTGGGGGGAGATGTCAGAGGAAGAAAGAACGGTTAGCACCTCTATGCCACAAACACAGCGTGGACTTGGTCCGCATGGCTGCGCAAGACACATGAGTGCCTTCTTGTTGCACTACCTCCAACATGACAGTCGTATTGTCAAAATTAGAAGTGATGATGACTACTGGATTGCCACACTATTAGATCCCCGGTACAAGTCCAAATTTTGTGACATAATTCCAGCCATAGAAAGGGACGCACGTATGCAGGAGTATCAGCAGAAGCTGTTACTCGATCTTAGCTCGGCTTTTCCACCAAACAACCGTGCAGGTGCAGGGAGGGAATCTCCCAGTTGTAACTTGACAAACATGGGACGGTCTCGTCATCTTCACCAGTCTACCCGTACCAGTAGGACCGTATCTGGTGCCGGTAACAGCAATTTTATGGAATCTTTTCATAATTTTTTTAGACCCTCTTTTGCAAGGCCACCAGAGACAACAAGTCTGACACATACTCAACGGCTGGAGAGGATGATACAGGAGTATCTCCAAATGAACATCGATGCCATGACTGTGCAACTGGAGCCTTGCTCCTTTTGGGCTTCAAACATAGAAAAATGGCCAGAGCTCTCCAGTTACGCCTTGGAGATTTTGTCGTGTCCAGCTGCCAGCGTTGTCTCTGAACGTGTATTCAGTGCTGCTGGGTGTGTGCTGACAGATAAGCGCACGCGTCTGTCCAGTGACAATGTGGACAGACTGACGTTCATCAAAATGAACAAGTCATGGATCCAGAAGGAATTTACTACCCCTGTGTCATCCTGGGGAGAGTAAATGCTTGTGGATTTGGAATGTGCTTGATGCAAATCAAAACATCCTGTTTGCAACTAGGGCCCAAGTGCTGCCACTGATGGGGTGGGTGTCTGTGTGGCCCAATTTTTGGAAAAAAGGGAGACTCCGCTTGGAGTATCCCTTGCTTGCTGTGTTTTTAAAAGAAGCCAAGATGAACAGAGCTGGGATCAGGAAAGACTTTGCTACCTACCCCGGTGTCATCCTGGGGACGGATAAGAATGGCGTATTTTTGAATGTGCTTGATGCTAATCAAAACATCCTGTTTGCAACTAGGGCCCAAGTGCTGCCACTGATGGGGTGGGTGTCTGTGTGGCCCAATTTTTGGAAAAAAGGGAGACTCCGCTTGGAGTAACCCTTGCTTGCTGTGTTTTTAAAAGAAGCCAAGATGAACAGAGCTGGGATCAGGAAAGACTTTGCTACCTACCCCGGTGTCATCCTGGGGACGGATAAGAATGGCGTATTTTTGAATGTGCTTGATGCAAATCTAGCTGTGAAGTGTACAACTGGGGCACAACTGCTGCCACTGAAGGGGTGGGTGTGTGTGGGCCCAATTTTTGGAAAAAAGGGAGACTCCGCTTGGAGTAACCCTTGCTTACATTGTTTTTAAAAGAAGCCAAGATGAACAAGTCATGGATCAGCAAAGACTTTATCTACGTACCCCGGTGTCATCCTGGGGACGGATAAGAATGGCGTATTTTTGAATGTGCTTGATGCAAATCAAAACATCCTGTTTGCAACTAGGGCCCAAGTGCTGCCACTGATGGGGTGGGTGTCTGTGTGGCCCAATTTTTGGAAAAAAGGGAGACTCCGCTTGGAGTAACCCTTGCTTGCTGTGTTTTTAAAAGAAGCCAAGATGAACAGAGCTGGGATCAGGAAAGACTTTGCTACCTACCCCGGTGTCATCCTGGGGACGGATAAGAATGGCGTATTTTTGAATGTGCTTGATGCAAATCTAGCTGTGAAGTGTACAACTGGGGCACAACTGCTGCCACTGAAGGGGTGGGTGTGTGTGGGCCCAATTTTTGGAAAAAAGGGAGACTCCGCTTGGAGTAACCCTTGCTTGCTGTGTTTTTAAAAGAAGCCAAGATGAACAGAGCTGGGATCAGGAAAGACTTTGCTACCTACCCCGGTGTCATCCTGGGGACGGATAAGAATGGCGTATTTTTGAATGTGCTTGATGCAAATCTAGCTGTGAAGTGTACAACTGGGGCACAACTGCTGCCACTGAAGGGGTGGGTGTGTGTGGGCCCAATTTTTGGAAAAAAGGGAGACTCCGCTTGGAGTAACCCTTGCTTGCTGTGTTTTTAAAAGAAGCCAAGATGAACAGAGCTGGGATCAGGAAAGACTTTGCTACCTACCCCGGTGTCATCCTGGGGACGGATAAGAATGGCGTATTTTTGAATGTGCTTGATGCAAATCAAAACATCCTGTTTGCAACTAGGGCCCAAGTGCTGCCACTGATGGGGTGGGTGTCTGTGTGGCCCAATTTTTGGAAAAAAAGGGAGACTCCGCTTGGAGTAACCCTTGCTTACATTGTTTTTAAAAGAAGCCAAGATGAACAAGTCATGGATCAGCAAAGACTTTATCTACGTACCCCGGTGTCATCCTGGGGACGGATAAGAATGGCGTATTTTTGAATGTGCTTGATGCTAATCAAAACATCCTGTTTGCAACTAGGGCCCAAGTGCTGCCACTGATGGGGTGGGTGTCTGTGTGGCCCAATTTTTGGAAAAAAGGGAGACTCCGCTTGGAGTAACCCTTGCTTGCTGTGTTTTTAAAAGAAGCCAAGATGAACAGAGCTGGGATCAGGAAAGACTTTGCTACCTACCCCGGTGTCATCCTGGGGACGGCTAAGAATGGCGTATTTTTGAATGTGCTTGATGCAAATCTAGCTGTGAAGTGTACAACTGGGGCACAACTGCTGCCACTGAAGGGGTGGGTGTGTGTGGGCCCAATTTTTGGAAAAAAGGGAGACTCCGCTTGGAGTAACCCTTGCTTGCTGTGTTTTTAAAAGAAGCCAAGATGAACAGAGCTGGGATCAGGAAAGACTTTGCTACCTACCCCGGTGTCATCCTGGGGACGGATAAGAATGGCGTATTTTTGAATGTGCTTGATGCAAATCAAAACATCCTGTTTGCAACTAGGGCCCAAGTGCTGCCACTGATGGGGTGGGTGTCTGTGTGGCCCAATTTTTGGAAAAAAAGGGAGACTCCGCTTGGAGTAACCCTTGCTTACATTGTTTTTAAAAGAAGCCAAGATGAACAAGTCATGGATCAGCAAAGACTTTATCTACGTACCCCGGTGTCATCCTGGGGACGGATAAGAATGGCGTATTTTTGAATGTGCTTGATGCAAATCAAAACATCCTGTTTGCAACTAGGGCCCAAGTGCTGCCACTGATGGGGTGGGTGTCTGTGTGGCCCAATTTTTGGAAAAAAGGGAGACTCCGCTTGGAGTAACCCTTGCTTGCTGTGTTTTTAAAAGAAGCCAAGATGAACAGAGCTGGGATCAGGAAAGACTTTGCTACCTACCCCGGTGTCATCCTGGGGACGGATAAGAATGGCGTATTTTTGAATGTGCTTGATGCAAATCTAGCTGTGAAGTGTACAACTGGGGCACAACTGCTGCCACTGAAGGGGTGGGTGTGTGTGGGCCCAATTTTTGGAAAAAAGGGAGACTCCGCTTGGAGTAACCCTTGCTTGCTGTGTTTTTAAAAGAAGCCAAGATGAACAGAGCTGGGATCAGGAAAGACTTTGCTACCTACCCCGGTGTCATCCTGGGGACGGATAAGAATGGCGTATTTTTGAATGTGCTTGATGCAAATCTAGCTGTGAAGTGTACAACTGGGGCACAACTGCTGCCACTGAAGGGGTGGGTGTGTGTGGGCCCAATTTTTGGAAAAAAGGGAGACTCCGCTTGGAGTAACCCTTGCTTGCTGTGTTTTTAAAAGAAGCCAAGATGAACAGAGCTGGGATCAGGAAAGACTTTGCTACCTACCCCGGTGTCATCCTGGGGACGGATAAGAATGGCGTATTTTTGAATGTGCTTGATGCAAATCAAAACATCCTGTTTGCAACTAGGGCCCAAGTGCTGCCACTGATGGGGTGGGTGTCTGTGTGGCCCAATTTTTGGAAAAAAAGGGAGACTCCGCTTGGAGTAACCCTTGCTTACATTGTTTTTAAAAGAAGCCAAGATGAACAAGTCATGGATCAGCAAAGACTTTATCTACGTACCCCGGTGTCATCCTGGGGACGGATAAGAATGGCGTATTTTTGAATGTGCTTGATGCAAATCAAAACATCCTGTTTGCAACTAGGGCCCAAGTGCTGCCACTGATGGGGTGGGTGTCTGTGTGGCCCAATTTTTGGAAAAAAGGGAGACTCCGCTTGGAGTAACCCTTGCTTGCTGTGTTTTTAAAAGAAGCCAAGATGAACAGAGCTGGGATCAGGAAAGACTTTGCTACCTACCCCGGTGTCATCCTGGGGACGGATAAGAATGGCGTATTTTTGAATGTGCTTGATGCAAATGTAGCTGTGAAGTGTACAACTGGGGCACAAGTGCTGCCACTGAAGGGGTGGGTGTGTGTGTGGCCCAATTTTTGGAAAAAAGGGAGACTCCGCTTGGAGTCACCTTGCGGTGTTTTACATGATTTTAGAAGGGCGTGCCATGCCTATATCTGTGTGTCCTCCTCTTTTTCCTTGTCCAGCTGTTTTGTTTTCGCATGAGTATATGTCCTTGTCACTTTCCAATGTGTTTGAGTTGTTTGTCACCTTTAGGACACCTTTGAGGGTGTTTTCTAGGTGTTTTTCTGTGTTTGTGATTGCCTGCCATTGTTTCCTATGCAGTTCGAGTTCGGTTCGTCGAACGTTCGACGAACCGAATTCGAACGGGAGGTCCGTTCGGCGAACCAACCTCGAGCCGAACCGCGACCGGTTCGCTCATCTCTAATAAGGGGGCTTTACATGCAACGACATCGCTAACGATATGTCGTTGGGGTCACGGAATTCTTGACGCACATCCGGCCTCGTTAGCAATGTTGTTGCATGTGAAACGCACGAACGACCGCTAACGATCAAAATTACTCACCTAATCGTTGATCATTGACACGCCGTTCTAATCCCAATTATCGTTGCTATTGCAGGACGCAGGTTGTTCGTGGTTCCTGAGGCAGCACACATCGCTATGTGTGACACTGCAGGAACGAGGAACAACACCTTACTTGCGTCCTCCAGCAACGAGGAAGGAAGGAGGTGGGCGGGATGTTACGCCCGCTCATCTCCGCCCCTCCGCTTCTATTGGGCGGCTGCTTAGTTATGCCGCTGTGACGCCGCACGAACCGCGCCCTTAGAAAGCAATGTCGCTAGGCAGGTAAGCACATGTGACGGGTCCGAGCGATGTTGTGCGCCACGGGCAACAATTTGCCCGTGACGCACAACTGACAGGGGTGGGTGCTTTCACCAGCGACATCGCTAGCGATGTCGCTGTGTGTAAAGTGCCCTATATAATTGGCCAAAAAAACATCAAAAGGACCCTAATGTAGCCCAATACAATACCAGCCTGATAGGAGGCTCAAAGTAGTCCTTATGTAAGTGAGGCGGTGGACCCTATGCGTATCTCTGCAGCAAAATCAGCTTCTTCAGGGGTAAGGCAGAAATGAATAGTGGTGTGGATGTGACTTGTGATGTTGCCAAGCCAAGCAGAGTTGGCGTTTGCTGTCCAGTAGCTCAGCAGGTGTATTTATCTCCCTGCTTGGGGCAATATACTACCATTCTAAAACTCCCAGCATACTGCAAGGAGCTACCAGTTATTATGTTTGGTTTACGCTCTGTACTCCGGTAGTATTCTTCTGTTTCTCATCCTGTTCTTGACCTGCCTTGTGACCCTATTTCTGTCTTTATGCTCCCCATTTCATTGCATTAACTTGTCGGCAGAGGCATAGCTATGGGTCCAGTTCTGGAGGGTGAAACATCTGCGCGGGCCCCTAACCAGGTAACCCTGAATACAACTATAGCGGTGCACCCTAATCGTGGGTATAGGGAAACTTTAGCAGATGACATTGTTGTTGCAGAAAATAAATCTCTACACACAAACCAACACGGATAGTAGCGCCATATGTTAACATATAGTGGTAGATGCCAGTCCAGCAGGACATGTAGGATATTACAGTGCAGTTCAAGATAGTGACTTAGGCCCTGTGCGCACTTGCCGTTTTTTTTGCAGCGGATTACCTGCGGTTTTGCTGCATGTTTCGCTGCATGTTATGTATAACATCTCTGCAGTGATTCACCAGCAAAACCTATGTGAAAAAAAATGCTGTGCGCAGTATGCGGATTTTGACAGCTGCATGTTTTGCTGCGGGATTCCCGCAGCAAAAACAATTGCATGTCAATTCTTTTCCACACGTCGCTGCGGGATTTCACTCCATTGACTCCAATGTAATCGTGAAATCCCGCAGGGAATAACGCAGTTAGCAAATTCTGTGCGGTTCATTGCGATTTCCTGCGTTATTCCCTGCGGTATTTCGCGGTTTACCTGCGGTAATGTACATCGCTGCCAGCGGTTTGCAGGGAAGTGATGTCATTATGACAGGAAGAGGAAGCGGAGCTGAGAGTAAACACACACATCACAGACACAGATATATAGTAAACATACATATCGCACTCACACACAGACACAGACATATAGAATACACATAGAAATCAAACGGACATATAGAAAAAAAACATGTGGGCTCCGCCATATTTTTACCTTCCAGCCGAGGTAAACACACAGCGGCGGTATTCTCAGGCTGGGGAGGGCGAGGGCCAGGGTTAATGCCCCCCCCTCCCGCAGCCGAGAATATCAGCCCGCAGCTGCCCCGGGACTGTCGCATCCATTATGCGGCAGTACCGGAGTTTCCCCGACTCTTCCTGTTGCCGTGATGCGGTGGCACTCAGGGTAATATAAGGAGTTAATGGCGGCGAATCGCCGCCACTAAGTCCAGGCTTGATCATGGCAGCGTCTATGTGACAGCTGACATGATCAACCCGAAAGTAAAGTAAAAAAAACACACACCGAAAAATCCTTTATTTTAAATAAAACACAAAAAGCCCCTGTTTCACCCCTTTATTAACCCCCCCAACACACAGCTCCAGCGTAATCCACGTCCTGCGACGCTTACATCCAGCCGCGACTGACACTGTACTGAATGCAGCCTCGTAACGAGACAGCAGAGGTAACCACAGGGCATTTCCCACGGCCAGTAATGTGAACAACACATTACCGCTCGGGAGAAATGCAGCGTGTGCTCACAGGGACTCTATCTACCTATCTATCTATCTATCTATCTATCTATCCCTCTATCTATTCTTCTATCTGTCTATTTATCTATATACTATCTATCTCAGAAGGAAATGACTTCAATGTGCTTTATTGCATTGAATGCATTAAAACACATGTACTAACCCGCACGCGGCAAAACCGCGGCAATACCGCGAACAATACAGTGGTAAAACCGCCGCAAACCGCATTCGGTTTACCGCGTTTTTTTGCCACGGGTGCGGTAATCTTTCAGACCCTGCAGAATATTCTTAAGAAAATTCCATTTTCCAGTGCCTACAGGGCCTTAGGGGTACTTCTCACATAGCGAGATCGCTGCTGAGTCACAGGTTTTGTGACGTACTAGTGACCTCATTAGCGATCTCGCTGTGTGTGACACTAAGCAGCGACCTGGCCCCTGCTGTGAATCACTGATCGTTACACACTTTTCTGGTTAATTTTTTGCTCGTTGGTCTCCCGCTGCGCAGCACACATCGGCGTGTTTGACGGCGGGAGACCAACGAGCACCGACTCTGTGTAAGCAGCGTACGCTGGTAATCAGGCTCAATATTGGGTAACTAAGCAAAGCGGTTACCCGATATTTACTCTGGTTACCAGCGTACACCGCTTACAGGCTGCCAGCCCCGGCTCCCTCCACACGTAGCCAGGGTAAATATGTGCTAAAACTCATATCTTTAGGTGACAGAGAGCACACCACTGCAGAGTTGTTGAAAGGTCTAACCTTCAGCTGTCGCCGCTGAACCTATAACCAGGCATGGTCATGTGTAATAATAGCCGTAATTTGGTGGCGGCTCTAAAGCTTGGCAAGCTGGCACACCTACTATATGTGGCCCATGTGCTCAACTTAATGTTTCAGCCAGTGGCGTAGCTAGGGTTTCAGCTCAGGGGGGGGGGGGGGGCAAAACATCTGAGTGGGCCCCTTACCAGGTAACCATGATAACTACGGTGGCGCAGACTAATCGTGGGTATAGTGGAACCTCGGCAGATGACATTGATATTACCGCTATATGGTGACTATATAGTGGTAGATATCGGTCCAGCAGCACATGCAGGAGATCACAGTGCAGTTATAGATGGGGATTTACTGCTGACGTTCTTTCTGATGGAATTGTTCACCTTTTCTGTGTTTTCCATCTGGCCCAGACCGACATGATAACTTCTTCCAGCCACAACTCATCTACAGAAATTATAACAAAGACACATGTGACTTCTCACACTTCCGGCACCGTACCCCATCTAATCCCAACCTGCACAAACTCCTCATCCTGCCGTCACCCCAATACTGAGCCACTGCTGTTGTATGTGTCCCTATAACTGCACCTGCTGTGTGGCACAAAAAACGTGCTCCTCTTACTGCCACACATAGTAATGCCACCACTGTGCCCCCACATGGTAATAATGCCCCCACTGTGCCCCCACATGGTAATAATGCCCCCACTGTGCCCTCACATGGTAATAATGCCACCATTATTCCCCCCACATACTAATACCACCACTGTGCCCCCACATGGTAATAATGCCACCACTGTGCCTCCCACATAATAATGCCCCCACTGTGCCCCCACATGGTAATAATGCCCCCACTGTGCTCCCACATGGTAATAATGCCACCACTGTGCCTCCCACATAATAATGCCCCCACATGGTAATAATCCCACCACTGTGCCTCCCACATAATAATGCCCCCACATGGTAATAATGTCACCACTGTGCCCCCACATGGTAAAAATGCCACCACTGTGCCGCCACATGGTAATAATGCCACCACTGTGCCCTCACATGGTAATAATGCCACCACTGTGCCCCCACATGGTAATAATGCCACCACTGTGCCTCCCACGTAATAATGCCCCTACTGTGCCCCCACATGGTAATAATGCCATCACTGTGCCTCCACATGGTAATAATGCCACCACTGTGCCTCCCACATAATAATGCCCCCATTGTGTCCCCACATGGTAATAATGCCAGCACTATGCCTCCCACATAATAATGCCCCACTGTGCCCCCACATGGTAATAATGTCACCAATGTGCTGCCACATAATGCCACCACTGTGCCCCCCACATAGTAATGCCACCACTGTGCCCCCACATGGTAATAATGCCACCACTGTGCCTCCCACATAATAATGCCCCCACTGTGCCCCCACATGGTAATAATGTCACCACAGTGCCTCCCACATAATAATGTCAACACTGTGTCCCCACATAATATTGTCACCACTGTGCCTCCACATAATAAGGCCACCACTGTGCCTCCAAATAATAATGCCCCCACTGTGCCCCCACATGGTAATAATGCCACCACTGTGCCTCCCACATAATAATGCCCCCACTGTGCCCCCACATGGTAATAATGCCACCACTATGCCTCCCACATAATAATGCCCCCACTGTGCCCCCACATGGTAATAATGTCACCACTGTGCCGCCACATAATGCCACCACTGTGGCCCCCACATAGTAATGCCACCACTGTGCCCCCACATGGTAATAATGCCACCACTGTGCTCCCACATAATAATGTCACCACTGTGCCCCCACATAATAATGCCCCCACTGTGTCCCCACATGGTAATAATGTCACGACAGTGCCTCACACATAATAATGTCACCACTGTGCCCCCACATAATATTGCCACCACTGTGCCCCCACATAATAATGCCACCACTGTGCCTCCACATGATAATGCCTCCACTGTGCCTCCACATAATAAGGCCACCACTGTGCCTCCACATAATAATGCCTCCAATGTGCCTCCACATAATGCCACCACTGTGCCCTTTACATGGTAAAATGCCTCATTTGTGCCCTCTAAATGGTAATATTTCCCCCTAGAAAATATTAATGACCTATGTAAGTGCCGTAGAAAAGTGCCCACATATTGCTCCTAGAAAGTAATAATGCCCCCAGTGTGCCTTTGACGGTCACAATACCCTGAGTGCCCCTATAACAATAATGGTTCCTAAGTTTCCACTTAACATTTAATAATGTCCCTCCCATGTACAGTTCGTCTATACACAGTATGAAGCCCTTATAGCTTCCCTATACAGTCATGGCCAAAAGTTTTGAGAATGAGACCAAAATTATATTTTCACATGATCTGTTGCCCTCTGGTTTTTAATTGTGTTTGTCTGATGTTTACATCACATACAGAAATATAATTGCAATCATATTATGAGTACCAAAAGGTTATATTGACAGTTAGAATGAGTTAATGCAGCAAGTCAATATTTGCAGTGTTGACCCTTCTTCTTCAGGACCTCTGCAATTCTCCCTGGCATGCTCTCTATCAACTTCTGGATCAAATCCTGACTAATAGCTGTCCATTCTTGCATAAGCAATGCTTGCATTTTGCCAGAATTTGTTGGTTTTTGTTTGTCCACCCGTCTCTTGATGATTGCCCACAAGTTCTCAATGGGATTAAGATCTGGGGAGTTTCCAGGCCATGGACCCAAAATCTCTATGTTTTGTTCCATGAGCCATTTAGTGATCACCTTTGCTTTATGGCAAGGTGCTCCATCATGCTGGAAAAGGCATTGTTGGGCGCCAAACTGCTCTTGGACAGTTGGGAGAAGTTGCTCTGGGAGGACATTCTGGTACCATTCTTTATTCATGGCTGTGTTTTTAGGCAAGACTGTGAGTGAGCCGATTCCCTTGGCTGAGAAGCAACACCACACATGAATCGTTTAAGGATGCTTAACAGTTGGCATGAGACAAGACTGGTGGTAGCGCTCACCTCTTCTTCTCCTAATAAGCTGTTTTCCAGATTTCCCAAACAATCGAAAAGGGGATTCATCTGAGAAAATGACTTTACCCCAGTCCTCAGCAATCCACTCCCTTTACCTTTTGCAGAATATCAGTCGGTCCCTGACGTTTTTTCTGGAGAGAAGTGGCTTCTTTGCTGCCCTCCTTGAAACCAGGCCTTGCTCAAAGAGTCTCCGCCTCACAGTGCGTGCAGAAGCACTCACACCAGCCTGCTGCCATTGCTGAGCTAGCTCGGCACTGCTGGTAGTCCGATCCCGCAGCTGAAACAGTTTTAAGATACGGTCCTGGCGTTTGCTGGTCCTTCTTGGGCGCTCTGGAGCCTTTTTGGCAACAATGGAAGCTCTCTCCTTGAAGTTCTTGATGATGCGATAGATTGTTGACTGAGGTGCAATCTTTGTAGCTGCAATACTCTTCCCTGTTAGGCCATTTTTGTGCAGAGTAATGATGGCTGCATGTGTTTCTTTAGAGATAACCATGGTTAACTGAAGAGAAACAATGATACCAAGCACCAGCCTCCTTTTAAAGTGTCCAGTGGTGTCATTCTTACTTAATCAAGACTGATTGATCGCCAGCCCTGTCCTCATCAACACCCACACCTGTGTTAATGGAACAATCACTTAAACAATGTTAGCTGCTCCTTTTAAGGCAGGAATGCAATGATGTTGAAATGTGTTTTGGGGGTTAAAGTTCATTTTCTTAGCCAATATTGACTTTGCAAGTAATTGCTGTTAAGCTGATCACTCTTTATGACATTCTGGAGTATATGCAAATTGCCATTACAAAAACTTAAGCAGTAGACTTTGTAAAAATTAATATTTGTAGCATTCTCAAAACTTTTGGTCATGACTGTACACAGTATGATGTTCCCATAGCTCCCCTATACACAGTATGATGCCTCTACAGTTATCCTATACACAATAAGATACCTGTACACCTCCCCTATACACAGTATACCTCTACACCTCCCCTATGCACAGTAGGATACCTCTACACGTCCCTTATACACAGTAAGATGCCTCTACCCCTCCCCTATACACAATATGATACCTCTACACCTCCCCTATACACAGTATGATGGGCCTACAGCTCCCTCAAAACAGTCCCCACACTGTATAATGGACACCATAGCAGCTGACACACTGATTAATTGTTCCCACAGCAGCCCCAACATTGTATAATAGCTTCAATAGTGGCCCCACACACCTTATGAGGGCCCCCAAAGTAGTTCCCACAGTATATGACAGCCCCCATATTAGCTCCTATACAGTATAAAGGCACCCTATTAGCTCTCACACTGTATAATGACGCCTACATTAGCTCCCGCACTGTATAAAGGCTCCTCACACTCTATAAGTGCCCCCCACAACAGTGGCATAACTAGAGTCCGATGGTCCCTGATGCAATTCTGGTGTATATGGACTGCCAACCTGGGTCCCATGCTAGTGTATATGGGCTTCCAACCTGGGCCCCATGCTAGTATATATGGGCCTTCATGTTAGTATATATGAGCACCCAGCCTGATGTATATGGGCCTTCAGCCTGGGCCCTGTGATGGTGTATATGGGCCTCCAGCTGGTATATATGGGCTCCCAGCCTAGACCCCATGCTGGTATATGGGCACCGTGAAATGCCCAAAAAAAAGCAAATGCTGCATGAAGTAAATAGCCTGTGGACAAGGCCTGATGACTTAATGTGAACAGTCACCAACCGCCAAAATCCAGACAGATGGAATACATCCCAAATTGGGGTGCATAGCAAGGTGGAGGTCAACCACCGACCAATTCAATGAAGAAAAAACAAAAAGCCAGCACCAAACTGTGTCCCGCCCACAGCCATGACTCAGTCATGGGTACGGGATTGAAATAGACCAGGTGAGTGCTGCTAAGAGCAGTTCTACTATTCATATGTGAGGCCGTATGGCACATTTTATAAAAATATTTTAGTGTAGGACTGCCTCAAATGAGATTTGCCGTGACGTGGCGAGGCAGCTCAAGAAATTGCAATTTTTTGCCAAAAATCTCAAAATTTTTATAATAAGTACAGTTTGGAATGTTTAGTGCTGAAGTGCACAATTGGTGCTGGCTTTTTGTTTTTTCTTCATTGGTATACATGTCCCCTGTTCTGCGTTTTACAAAAAAAAAATCATATACTCACCTGCTCCATCAGGTCTTGAGCGGTGCAGTGCAGGAAGGACATCGCGCGCACAAGACAGCAGAGTCCCAGCGCTGAGCGATGACGTCACCACGCTGAGACTCTGTGTCCTGCGTGTGCGCTGTCATCAGCAGCAGTGCAGGGAGATCATGTCTCCTCCGCACTGCCACAGAGGTTAACTATAGCGACGCGCTATGCACGCTGATATAGTTAATGGTATCGCAGCTCTGGGTGGGCCCCCTCTGAGCACGGGGCCCTGGGCAGCTGCATCCTCTGTCCCCCCCCCCGCTAGCTACGCTACTGGTTTCAGCGCTTTCTGAAAATCTACCCAGATTTACCTGAGCTACTTGTGAAGGCACACCGCGTGTGTGCCCATTTCCACAAGTCACCTACAGCTGCTGTCAATTTGGCAGTGCTGTAGGACAGCTTATAAGATCCACCTCACAGACTAGGTTTGTGACCTGCCTTTGCTCTGGAACTGAACATTACATTTGTTGGCAAGGCTTTATGAGCAGCATAGGGCAGCAGTTCAATATCAGCGACATTATGCTCGTCGGTATTCATGTCATCCTCCGCACATAAGAACAGATGTGTGGTCATGGATGTTTGACAGCTGTGTTGTTCTCCAAAATTTTGAAAACTGCACCACGATGGTGAGCAGCACAGATGCCATAATCAGCGTAACCATCCCGCATAGTTGTTTACTGATCACAATAAACGGGGAAGCTTTGCGAGCAGACCAGGTGGAGATGAAGGAAGAAAGTACACAAGGTGATACTACCCAGCCCAGCATTATCTCATTTTCTTAGTGAAGGGTGATAATGAAGAGGAGGAGGAGGAGGAGGAACAGGAGTTAGTTGCCTGCTCTACAAAGGGTACTACCAACACGACCTTCTCATCTGTTCATTGTGGATGGCCTAAAAAGAAGGAGCAGGAGGAGAAGTGGTAGGAGGAGTAGGAGTTGGAAAGTCACTCTTCTAGTGGAGTCAGGAAAGTCTTTTCTCTACGTCTCTTGCTGTATGTATTGCAATTCATCCTTGGAATTTAACCTCTTCATGACATACTGGGTATGTCATGGATTGTGTCAGGTTAACCCCTGCGATCGCTGTGTGACACCCTGGGCAAGCCAGGGGTCACAGGTCACAACGCCACCACACCCCACACTCCAGGTAGGCACATCACAGCTAAACTACAAATCCTTGTTGCCTTCCTCCAGAGGCTGATGAGTCACACCAGGGGGTGGGCCAGGCGGTTGGCTCCGTCCACCAAGAAGATCACAGCTCTGGAGGCGGGAGAAACCAGGCAGAGTAGCCCGGGGAGGGCAAGAGTAAACAACAGAGCTTGAGTGAGGAGCTAAGTGAAGGAGTAAACAAGTAGTGAAAGTAGAAAAGTGGAAAAGGAGGAAAGCAAGTGAGGTGACAAGAAGGAAGGAAAGCCTGAAGGGTCCAGCTTTGTGTAGGGCCAGAACAGCAAGGTCAGCGACGGCGGTGACTGTCTGGAGGGGGACCGTTTGGAAGTTCCTGGAAGGACCCCGTAGGCTGTGTGCCCGGTGGTCTGGAGCAGTGTTCCGAAGGACAGTCAGCACCAGGGCAGGGGCCTCTCGGACCCCGGCAAGGCTAGGAGTCGCCAAATTTGCCGAATCCGTCAGTGAAGGGGACGTAGATCCCCCAGCAACCAAGTCCCGATTGAAGGCAACAGCTCAACCTGAAGCAGAGAGACACCGCCACCGCCAAGGCACCAGTTTCTCAGGGCCAGCGCCTGCGGGCAAAGTGTAGAGCTCCTCCGGCCCAGATTGTAGTCGGGGAGCGGGTAACCGGAGGGAATCCACCGCTACCACAACTCAACCATAGGTGCAAGGAAGAGGGACATCACCGTCACCTACCGGGAGTGCAGGTGCAGCCATCTGTGGGACCGTCCTACCAGCCGTTTGGTTTACCGTACAAACTGTGTCCGTGTCTCAGGCTGAGTGAGTACCACAGTGCCGCAAGGCACAGCGCTGCCCCCGCGTCCCTGTGCCCACCAGGCCCCGCACCTCACAAACCATCACCGGGCCCCGGGATCACCAACCCCTACCCACGGAGGGGCAACACAACACCTGGCTGCTCCGCATCACCATTCCCGGGATCCCCATATTGAGCAGCGGTGGTGAAATCACCACAACCGTGGGTGGCGTCACGGACAATAAACAATTCCCACACCCAACAAATCCCTTTCACTCATGGGCAAGGAGTGCCGCTCGAGAAATCCCCGGGATCCGGCCCACGGCTCGAGCCACCACTGAGCAGCAGCCGCCGGACCCGAGCAGAAGGGGTGAGCGTAGTGTGCCGACACCCTCCTCCCCGCCCGCGACAACTTGGCGTCACGAACAGGATCTTACCCCTCTGCCGTCTG
Organism: Anomaloglossus baeobatrachus; assembly: GCF_048569485.1. Lineage (NCBI taxonomy): Eukaryota > Metazoa > Chordata > Amphibia > Anura > Aromobatidae > Anomaloglossus > Anomaloglossus baeobatrachus. The sequence continues at coordinate 66,059,130 of NC_134361.1, forward strand.
GTAGAGGTGCGCCTTGTTACCGCCGGAGGTATCCGGCAGAAAAATTTCAGAAGTCGCCATCTTTGGCGCGAAAAGTTCCCGCTCGAGCGTCTTCTCGAGCAGTAGAGGCGCGAAGGCCAAAAACCCCGCCCCGAGAAAGGAGGGGCCGGAAAGAGCTAAGGGGGACGGAAACAAGATGTCTGCGCCCGACGGAGCCGCTGGAGGAGCGGTGGTCGCAGCCGCAGCGGCACCCGCGGATGGGAATGGACCTGCCCAGGTCCCGGCCGTACCGGCGGGAGGTGCCGTGGCCCCCACGCTCGCTCAGGTCATGCCGTTCTCCTTGCCCTATGCGCCCTGAGCTGCCTGGCTACCGCAGTATGACGGGAAACCGGATGCCCTGCAGGCCTTCCGGAAAAAGCTTAACCCGTTGCTAGAGCTGTACCCCCTGACCGATAAGCAACGGGCAGCGATAGTGCTAGGCCAGTTAACCGGTGCGGCGGAGCAGGAAGCGGTGACCTGGGCCGAGGGGGACCGGCTCTCTGTAGCCACCATCTTTGAGAAGCTACAGACTGCCTTTGAGACCCGGACTGAAGCTGAGCTGAGGATGCAGTTTTACCAGTGCCGGCAATGAGCTGGGGATAGCATTCGGGACTATGCTCTACGTCTGCAGACCGCCCTCCGCACGCTGAAGCGGGTGAACCCTATTACTGAGGCGGATAGCAACAAGATGTTAGTGGAGCAATTTGCGCAGGGGATGAGGTCCCCTGAGGATCGTAAACAACTCCGGCTGTGGGCCCTGGAACACCCTGATGTGGACTTTGCTGTGTTAAAGGAGCGGGCCATTAAAGCATTGCAGCCTCCAGCAACCGAAGTTCTGGAACCCGCCCCGTGGCCCGTCGAGACGGCTCCCGTTATGGCGGCCTCAGCCAAATCTACCTCTCCAACACCTGCAGCCCCGAGCAGCACAGTGGAAGAACTGGCAGCCCAGGTCCGTCGGATGGACGGAGACCTTGCCAAAATCCTGGCTGCACTACAACCTCTGACCAGACCTCAGCCTCCGGCGCAGATACAGCTTGCTGACAGTCCCGAGGACGTTCCCTGGATGCAGCGGAGAAGTGCCGACAACCCGCGGAGCAGACCCCCAATCTGCTACAAGTGCCATAAGCCGGGTCATTACTACCGACAGTGCCCGTTAAACGAGCAACCCCTGGGGCCCCGGGCCAATCCTCAGGAGTAGAACATCGTGGCCCCCCGGACTGGCGGGACCGATATATCGGGGCCCGCCCTATCATCCCCGTGGCTGTGGATGGCATACCAGTGATGGCTCTCTTGGACACTGGATCACAGGTAACTACCATCCCGTACACGTTGTACCAGCGGTATTGGGCCGTAGACGAACTGGCGCCCCCAGACAATAGTATAACATTGATTGCCGCTAATGGACTCCCATTGACCCAGGTGGGGTATAAACAAGTGGCTATGACAGTGGGGCAAGCCGAACTGCAACACCAGGGTATGATTGTGATCATGAATGAGCCCAGTGATCATAACCCGAAAATAGTGCTGGGAACCAATGTGATGGAGCACTGCATGTCTGATGTGTTAACCCTATTACAACAGCTAGCCGCCACAGCAGCAGGGAGCCGGCAGAGGGCTGTGCAGCGTGAGATCCGAGCCCTGATGTACCGCCAGCATGTAAGCTCAACAGGAGGGGAGATTGGTGGAGTGAGAGTGATGGATGTTGCTCCATTGACTGTGCCCCCTAGGAGTGAGATGATGATCTGGTGTAGGGCAGCAGTAGGGCCTCAGGGGCGTGATTACCCTGCGATGATGGAGCCCATGCCTTCCGAGCAGTGGCCCACTGTAATGGCCGCCCGAGGGGTGGTGGATGTGAAGAAAGGGAGAGTGCCTGTGAGAGGGCTGAACTGTGGAGAGGAAGAAGTCAGGCTTCCCCGGTATGCCACCATTGCCAATCTGCTCACCCTGGATCCTCACACTATCCATGAAGCCAGTCCATCCACACTTCCACCTACCACCAGCACTTCCCCACCCCAGGGGGAGACAAAGGAGTGGCATCAACAGCTACATGTAGGCACTGATGATACCCCTACACATCACAGGGCAGGGGTATACAGGGTGGTGCAGGAGTATGAACAGGTTTTTAGTAAGCACCCCCTAGACTTTGGGCAGATCAAGGGGGTCCAACACCACATCCCCACCGGTGAACATCCCCCTATCAAAGAGAGGTATAGACCTATTCCCCCTGCACATTACCAGTGTGCCAAGGATATGTTGAGGAATATGAAGGAGGCAGGGGTTATTCGGGACAGCTGTAGTCCTTGGGCCGCTCCGTTGGTACTGGTAAAGAAGAAGGATGGTACCATGCGGATGTGTGTGGACTACCGGAAGATCAACCAGATAACCCATAAAGACGCCTATCCATTACCTCGTATTGAAGAGTCTTTGGCTGCGCTGAGAACTGCAAACTACTTCTCGACCCTTGACCTCACCAGCGGATACTGGCAGGTGGCCGTGGCCCCAGAGGACTGGGAGAAGACCGCCTTCACCACCCCGATGGGGCTTTGTGAATTCAATAGCATGCCGTTTGGGCTGTGCAATGCCCCCGGAACCTTCCAACGGCTAATGGAGTGCTGTCTGGGACATTTAAACTTCGAGACCGTCCTGCTGTACTTGGATGATGTGATTGTTTATTCCCAGACGTATGAGGCCCATCTGGAGCACCTGGCCGAGGTGTTCGCGTCCCTTGCCAGGTACGGGATGAAATTGAAGCCCTCTAAATGCCACCTGCTGAAACCCAGGGTGCAGTATCTAGGGCATGTGGTGAGTGCGGATGGTGTCGCCCCCGACCCTGAGAAGATTACTGCCATCCAGAGCTGGCCGAGACCAACTACAGTAAGGGAAGTAAGGCAGTTTCTGGGTCTGGTGGGGTACTATCGGCGCTTCATAAAGGGGTATACGAAGATGGCTGCCCCGATGCAAGACCTCCTCGTGGGACAGACCAAGGGTGGTAAACCCATTGGAGCCCCACTGTTGTGGGAGGACAAGCATGAAGAGTCCTTTTGTCAACTGAAGGCGGCCTTGACCGGAGAAGAGGTCCTGGCGTACCCTGATTATGGGCGCCCGTTCATCCTCCACACGGACGCTAGCAACGTGGGGCTAGGAGCGGTCCTATCCCAGGTCCAGGATGGAAGGGAGAAGGTGATTGCCTATGCTAGCCGAAAACTCCGGCCAACTGAAAGGAACCCTGAGAACTATAGCTCCTTCAAGCTCGAGCTATTGGCGTTGGTGTGGGCTATCACGGAGCGGTTCCGCCACTACTTGGCGGCAGCAACATTCACCGCGTTTACGGACAACAATCCGCTGACTCACCTGAACACGGCCAAGTTGGGCGCGTTGGAGCAGCGGTGGGTAGCCCGGCTGGCCAACTATGATTTCACCATAAAGTACCGAGCCGGTCGCGTCAACGTAAATGCGGATGCACTCTCCCGAATGCCCCATTTGTCAGAAGAAGGGTGCGAGGACGACGATCTCGAAGAGATTGAGTTGCCTGCGTTTCACCAGCCGCCTACTGAGAGGGTACAAGTACATCAGCAACGAGTGGATCTGGACCCACGGCCCAGTCAAGAGTGGCAGGAAGCTCAGGACCAAGCGCCAGCTGTTCGCCTTGTCAAGACTCTGGTGGAACAAGGTGCTACGGGAATAGACCCTGCCGCCCCAGCCGAAGCCCAACGCTTGTGGAAGGAACGGAAACGGCTTTACCTACACCAAGGGAGGCTGTACCGTGAGCTGATCAACCCGAAGACCCATGAGAAGATATGCCAGTTGGTCATTCCCCAGGCTGACGTCGCTACTGTCCTGCGGGCATACCATGATGGTGCTGGCCACTTCGGTTGGAAGAAGCTGGAGATGCTGTTGAGGGAGCGGTTCTATTGGAGTGGGATGCGTGGATCGGTGGAGGCCTGGTGCCGAGAGTGCGGTCCTTGTACGCTGAGGAGAAAGGACGAGACTAGCCAGAGGGCACCCTTGCATCCAATAGTCACCCATCAGCCGCTGGAGTTGGTGGCCCTGGACCATGTCAAGCTCACCCCTAGCCGAAGTGGGTACGCCTACGCATTGACCATTGTAGACCACTACTCAAGGTTTATGGTGGTAGTCCCCGTTAAGGACCTGACTGGTCGAACTGCTGCTCGAGCGTTCCAGGCTTATTTCTGCCGACCCCATGGGTACCCCGAAAAGGTACTGACTGACCAGGGCCCGGCCTTCGAAGCAGAGGTGTTCCACGAATTCTGCCAGTTGTACGGCTGCAAGAAAATCCGGACCACTCCGTACCACGCCCAAACCAACGGCATGTGCGAGAAAATGAACCACTTGGTCCTGGGGCTTCTCAAGACGCTACCGCTGGAAGAATGGAACCTGTGGCCGGAAAAGTTACCCGACTTGGTCGACATGTACAATAATATCCCCTTTAGCTCGACGAAGTGCACCCCAGCGTACCTGATGAGGGCTCGGCCTGGCCGACTGCCGGTGGATCTGGAGATGGGGTTGGAGGCCCCAGAAGCACTCCCTTCGACGGCGGAGTGGGAAAGTCGGAGGAGAGCACAATACCGGCAAATCCAGGAATATATGGAGAAAAACCTTAGTCGCAGTCGAGAACAGCAGGAGCACCGGTTCAATCAGAAGGCGTCCGCGGGTCCTTTCCAGCCAGGAGATGTGGTGCTGAAGCAGAAGAGGAAGGCCCACAAGCTGGATGATCAGTGGGAGCAAGTCCCTTACGTCATACAACCCACAGCATGGGGAGATGGGAAGGCCTACCAGATCAGTCGTGACCAAGGGGGCACCCTGGCCACAGTTTCCCGGGACCATCTAAAAAGGTGCCCCCCGGCGTTGGAGGCAGAGGCTGAAGTACCGGTTCCTCCACCAGCAGAGAAGGCAGCAGAGGTAATCCACACTGTAATGGGTGACTTCCCAGCAAACTGGCCTACACAGAACGGCGCGGTGATTCTTCCAGTGATACTGTTCCCACAACCCGTGGATGGAGAAGTAGCGGAAGCGGTTAACCGTGAGCCAGAACCAGTACCAGTGCCCAGGGATGAACCTGTACCCAGCTCCCCTACGCCCCCGCCTGCCCCACACTATAGCCGGGAGGAGGAGCCGATTGTTCCCTCTACCCCATTGCCTAGCACCACTGACACCGGTCCCCGAAGGTCCACCCGTTCCAACCTAGGTAGACCTCCACTTAGGTACCGGGAGACCGTTCTGTGAGTACAAGGGGGCAGGGAATGTAAAGTGTGTTTGTTGTTGAAAGTTGAAAGTTTGAAAAGTTTTGAAAAATGATATGAAAAGATGATGACCGAAGTTTCACCTGATTCACCGTGTGATTTGCAACCGGCCGGAGCCGGCACCATTGTCCCCGTGGGGACCGTTTAAAAATGCATGGGAACTATCCATGGACAAGCCCGTGAACTTGCAGGGCAACCACAGACGTTAGTGGCTTGTAAATATGTTGGTTACCGTTACCGTTTCCGCAGTGCCGTCTCCGGAGAGGCAGGTTGGAGGGAGGGCCCTCAGCGGAGCAGGCTGGGGCCCAGCCACCAAAGGAACCGGTGGCTACCCTCTGGAGGGAAGGACAGATCCCGCTCGGGTACCGTGTGCTGGACTGTGGGTCAAGGGGTGCTGCCTGGGCTTTAGGGGCAGCATCAGGGCCAGGTTGCTTGGGTGGGAGAGAGCGGAAACCGTAACCGTAAACCGTTGCAACGTTTAAGAAATGTGCCTCCCGTTTTGGGAAGAGTTATTAAAAATGTATATATGTTGATTTTCCAAATGTTATCTTTTTCAGAAAAATAAAACCGGTGTAGGACGGCAGCCCGCGGACGGTCTGCATTTTGCTAAGGGGGAATGTGACGCCCTGGGCAAGCCAGGGGTCACAGGTCACAACGCCACCACACCCCACACTCCAGGTAGGCACATCACAGCTAAACTACAAATCCTTGTTGCCTTCCTCCAGAGGCTGATGAGTCACACCAGGGGGTGGGCCAGGCGGTTGGCTCCGCCCACCAAGGAGATCACAGCTCTGGAGGCGGGAGAAACCAGGCAGAGTAGCCCGGGGAGGGCAAGAGTAAACAACAGAGCTTGAGTGAGGAGCTAAGTGAAGGAGTAAACAAGTAGTGAAAGTAGAAAAGTGGAAAAGGAGGAAAGCAAGTGAGGTGACAAGAAGGAAGGAAAGCCTGAAGGGTCCAGCTTTGTGTAGGGCCAGAACAGCAAGGTCAGCGACGGCGGTGACTGTCTGGAGGGGGACCGTTTGGAAGTTCCTGGAAGGACCCCGTAGGCTGTGTGCCCGGTGGTCTGGAGCAGTGTTCCGAAGGACAGTCAGCACCAGGGCAGGGGCCTCTCGGACCCCGGCAAGGCTAGGAGTCGCCAAATTTGCCGAATCCGTCAGTGAAGGGGACGTAGATCCCCCAGCAACCAAGTCCCGATTGAAGGCAACAGCTCAACCTGAAGCAGAGAGACACCGCCACCGCCAAGGCACCAGTTTCTCAGGGCCAGCGCCTGCGGGCAAAGTGTAGAGCTCCTCCGGCCCAGATTGTAGTCGGGGAGCGGGTAACCGGAGGGAATCCACCGCTACCACAAGTCAACCATAGGTGCAAGGAAGAGGGACATCACCGTCACCTACCGGGAGTGCAGGTGCAGCCGTCTGTGGGACCGTCCTACCAGCCGTTTGGTTTACCGTACAAACTGTGTCCGGGTCTCAGGCTGAGTGAGTACCACAGTGCCGCAAGGCACAGCGCTGCCCCCGCGTCCCTGCGCCCACCAGGCCCCGCACCTCACAAACCATCACCGGGCCCCGGGATCACCAACCCCTACCCACGGAGGGGCAACACAACACCTGGCTGCTCCGCATCATCATTCCCGGGATCCCCATATTGAGCAGCGGTGGTGAAATCACCACAACCGTGGGTGGCGTCACGGACAATAAACAATTCCCACACCCAACAAATCCCTTTCACTCATGGGCGAGGAGTGCCGCTCGAGAAATCCCCGGGATCCGGCCCACGGCTCGAGCCACCACTGAGCAGCAGCCGCCGGACCCGAGCAGAAGGGGTGAGCGTAGTGTGCCGACACCCTCCTCCCCGCCCGCGACAGCTGCACATGTCAGTTGATTTGAACAGCTGACATGTGCGGCTATGAGGCATGAGTGGATTCACTACCTACTTGTGCCTGTTAAACCCTTAGATCACGCTTTGAAAATGTCATAGCGCGATGTAACAGTGGGCTGCGGTAAAAATTCACTTACCCGGCTCCATCGGAAGTCACGTGGTTGACATGGTAGCATAGGGTCATGTGATGACTCCTGTAGCTATCATGAGTCAGTTTCTCTTACAGCTGGCAGAGGGCTGTCTGTGAGAGGAGAGCAGCTTTTGTGCAGATAAGAGCAATGCTGCTCTGATCTATAAGAAAGAATGAGCGATCAGACTGCTGTTCGTTATAGTCCCCTATGGGGCCCAGTAAAAAAAAAAAAAGTAAAAAAAAAGTTTGACAAAATTAAAAAATAAATAAAACCCCCTAAAAGTTCAAATCACCCCCCATCGGCCACATTGAAAATTAAAGGGTTAAAAAAATAAAAAATATACACATATTTGATATTGCTGCGATCAGAAATGCCCGATCTATCAAAATATAAAATCAATTAATCTGATTGGTAAGCGGCGTAGCAGAAAAAAAATTCCAAATGACAAAATTACGTTTTTGGTTGCTGCAAATTTTGCGCAGAACGCGATAATAGGCGATCAAAACGTAGCATCTGCACAAAAATAGTACTGTTAAAAACATCAGCTCAACTCACACAAAAAAAGCCATCATTGAGCCATAGATCCCGAAAAATGAGAATGCTATGGATCACGGAAAATGGTCCAAAAAGTGCTTAGTATCTATGAACTAGTACTGACCTGAGGCATAACATGGACACATCAGTTTTACCATATAGCGAACACAGTAAAAAAAAATTTTCAAAAACAGTCATGCAATCGCACTTTTTTGCAATGTTTTGCACTTGGAATTTATTTGCTGTTTTCCAGTACACTATATGGTAAAACGTATGGTTTCATTTAAAAGTAGAACTCGTCCTGCAAAAATCAAGCCCTAATATGGCAAGATTGACAGAAAAATAAAAAAGTTACGGCTCTCGGAAGAAGGGGAACAAACGCCCCCCCCGGAAAAACGGAAAATTGCCCGGAGGTGAAGGGGTTAAGCTAGGCTGTGCACTGAGTGCAAAAGCTTTAGCAGTGTAGGAGTGACAATCTTTTTAAAATTGTCAAAAAATGTATTCTGAGGCCATCCGCTATGTGTCTTCCAGGGTGTATTGGAGTCACGCCTTAAAATTTTTGGCAAATTTTGCACTTATTTTATAAGCTTTAGGAGTCCCACTACCTAACAATTGTAACAGAATTCTTGCATTGTCTGCATAGGCTTTGTGAGTTTCAGAGTCATTCCTTCATAAAATACACAGGATGTGTCAGACCATGTCACACACACTATAATAAGAGAACAAGGTGCCCGTATGCCAAATGGATAAAAAATTATATTGCAATGGGTGCTACAACTATGAGGAAAAGTAACCAAGAACAAAGGGAGAAAAGGGCCTCAATAGAAACAAGTGCACACCAATATATAAACAAGATATATAAATTTTATTATGTCCGGAACATACAAGACACAAATGGACGATAAAAATCATTTAAGAACAAAACAGCCATCTGTCCCATACAATACATATAATTCTGTGATAAATATAATATTATTTGAAATATATGGTCCCCAAATATATGCAAATACAGCAAAAAATAGAAAACCTCTATAAAGCAGCGGTACAGTAAAAGGAGAAAAATAGTGGCATATATTATTATATCATTATATAGTTTATAGCAAATAATAAGGATACAGGATAACCTCAAGAAGTGGTAAGATGACAATTGTCTAAACCTGAATATATCCTATATTAGAATGCACCCACAGGGCACAGCAATGTCACATTATGAAACCATAACAGAATAATGTATAGGATGACCCCTGTGGAATGGCCATACAAAATACAAGAAATAGTTACAACTGTAATGGCCTATTGCAAAGACTACAATCAGGTACACCATGTCATAATTGGTCTCCAGACATGTATTATAAAGAGTAGCATCTATAATAATCCATTATTGATAACTAATTACAGAGACCCTATGAAAGGACTAAATGACACGGATAATCAGAAGACGATACCCTATTAGAAAGGAAAAAACCTTTAGCCACATATTGAATGAAAAATCAAAAAATCAATACTGTGCAAGGGAAAATGTAAATCCCTGGATACTACAATACCATGTCTGGACCCTGATAACTGCAAGAGAAATATGGGGACCCAAGGTAAGAGGGACAGTCAGGCAGTCTGCCCGATGCGTGTCGCCGCCTATTGCGGCTTCATCAGGACCATGTCACTCACACCACATGGCCAGATAGGTAGTAAAATGTTAAAATTACATTTTTCAGTGAAAGTTTTTTCCACCATTGTAACCAATGAGAAAGGGCAAACATGCAGCAAAAAAAGCTATCTGTGAACATAAACTGAGGAATGGAGGAAATATTTTTTTTAAAGGGAACCTGTCAGCAGAAATTTTGCACTGAACCTAAAAGCTCCTGGGCTGCATTCTAGCAAGGTTCCTATTGTTATTGTGCCCCCTTTTAGACCAAAATAAATACTTTATAAAGTGGTACCTTTTTGTATGCAAATCTTGTTAATAGTACATGGGGGCGGGCTGTCTGTTGTCCGTTATTCTGCCTCCTGCTGCTTTACGCCGTCCCCATCGCTCGATTTCATACCTCAGGATGCCGCCCAGTGCGCCCGAGGTCTCACGCATGCGCCGTGCCACTCTAGCGGGACTGTGCACTGTGCATAGTGTGACCGCTGGTGACGTTTTGCGCAGTCGTGATATTTTGGGCGGCGCTGTGATTTTCATCAGCAAGTACCCGCCCATAATCTCGTGCCCGCGCTTTTCACTCTGCCTCCACCGTTATGCTGCTCCGCTCCTCCCATCTATTTCCTGCTCCAGGGCAAGATGGGAAAGAGGTGACGTGGGGTCATCTGGCCAGCGCTTGCGCAAAATGGTGGAGGCAGAGGGGAAAGCGCGGACACGAGATTATGGGCGGGTACTTGCTGATGAAAATCACAGCGCCGCCCATAATCTCACGCCTGCGCAACAGGTCACCAGCGGTCACACTGTGCACAGCGCATAGTCCCGGTAGAGTGGCACGGCGCATGCGCGAGACCTAGGGCGCACTGGGCGGCGTCCTCAGGTATGAAATTGAGCGATGAGGGACGGCGTAAAGCAGCAGAAGGTAGAATAACGGACAACAGACAGCCCGCCCCCGTGTACGATTAACAAGATTTGCATACAAAAAGGTACCACTTTATAAAGTATTTATTTTGGTCTAAAAGGGGGCACAATAACAACAGGAACCTTGGTAGAATGCAGCCCGTGAGCTGCAGAAGGGAAATCTTTTAGGTTTGGTGCAAAATTTGCCTTATATACATGTCGGTATACAGGAAAGAATGTTTCCTAACATTTTTTCCTGTAAAATCCATTTTATCTTTGGTATTGTATATTTTGTTGTCACTCCATAAAAGTGGCGTAATACTCTGACAACATTGTTTCCAGCAGGAACCTGGGAGTAAGAGATGCATCCAGGTGTCTTCCCTTTGCTTTTTCCAATCCATTTGATCACCTTTTTCTATCCAGTTAAGTGATTTTACTCTCTTCCATACCTCCTGGGAGAGCCTTCCAGAAAACCGCTTGAGCTTCCCATTGACTTCCATTATACTTGTTCCTCGAGTAGAGCACCATAGCATTCCGACATGCTCGATTCGAGTACCAAGCACCCGACCATTTTAGTGATCACTCATCACTATAATTTACTACTCCCATCTAACTGCTCATTGATATCACTTTGTGACAATATTCTTATTTTCATTTCCCAGGATTTATACAGTTTTATTCCCTTTTATAGGCATCGACTCGTGTTTCTATTTATTAGTCATATATCCTCATATACCTATTGTGCCATGGTGCTCCCCTGTGTTGCCAACCGTCTAGAAATTTTAGGACAGTCTGTAAAATAGAACACTTTTTTGCCCTGTTCATAAAAAAAATAAGGTGTCTGTGAATTTTTTTGTGGCCGAAGAAATGTATATAGATTACTTTGACTTTATTTATCATCATTTTAGAGTATACAGTTAATTCAGACAATCTCTTCATATTAGAATTATGGGCTGTAGACCTGGATCACTTATAATCATAACTATTTATTATATATTTACTAGCTGTAGCACCAGGCGTTGCTCGTGATAGTAACTGTCTCTCTGTTTCTCTCCCAGTCTCTGTCTCACCCTCTGTCTGTTTCTCTATTTCTTTCCCTGTCTGTCTCTCTCTCTCTTTCCGTGTCTGTCTCTTTCCCATCTGTCTCTTTGTCTGTGTCTCTCTGTGTCTCTCTGTGTCTGTCTGTTTCTTTATCTGTCTGTCTCTGCCTGTCTCTGTCTGTCTGTCTCTTACCCTGTCTCTTTCCCTGTCTTTTTCCCTGTGTCTGTCTGTCTTTTTCCCTGTCTCTGTGTCTCTGTCTGTCTCTTTCCCTGGCTGCATTGTGACACGCCAATGTACCGCCCCGTGCTCAGTGGCAACCGAGCCGCTCAGATCCGGGCACGTTGGTGGGTGGCTCGAGCGTCCCCGGACCTGGGGGCCCCGTGGTCCACTTCGATCTGAAAGGGGGGCTGGTGCTTTTAGGGGGACGTAGGTGTACGGCCGGAGCCGTGTTTGAGTTTGTGACTAAAGTTGATCGAACGGCCAATAATCCGGGGCCGGCGGATCACTGACAGATATAAAAAAGAATCCGATCCACTCCGGAATCCAGTGCCCATATAAGCCAATGGGGACCGGAATCCGGAGGGTAAAAACGTTTGTGGAGGGGCTAGGGGACAAAGAGTGAGCGCGGCATACTCACCGAGGCGCTGTCATGGCGGCACACTCCTTACGGGTCACGCTGTCACCTTACGGAGCCGACAATTCAGTATTCATGGTTATCCCCGTCCACCGGCGCGTGTTGGTTGCAGCTAGACACACCCCCATCCTGAGTGGCAGCGTGTCAGCTAACTGCAACCACTCACAGGCGCCAGGACGGCCGGTGGGCGGGGAAAGCAGTGCACTGTCGGTCACGGTAGTAAACACTCGGCAGCACAGCTATAGCACGCGGCTGCAGCCCTAGCCGTCGCGCTGTATCTGTGCCCAGAGTCACACGTGCGAGGCTTTGCCGGGTGCTGCCATGGCAGACTCGCGTGAGCCCCTCGCACGTGTGATTCCGGTGAAAGTAAAAAAAAAATGACGTGTGGTCCACCCTAATCATCACATCCAGCCAAGAGAACGCCGGCTGGGGGCTGGTATATCCTCAGCCCGCAGCCATCCGGTATGGTCGCATCTGTTAGATGCGACCATACCGGTGTGCGCTACTGGCTCTTCCCGCTGGCGTGATGCGGTGCCAGTCGGGGTAATAGCAGGAGTTAGCAGCGGTGCACGGCTGCTGCTAAACCCTAGGTTTGTGTGATGGTACAGGCGTCTATCAGATACCTGCATCACACTAACCTGTAAATGACAGTAAGTAAACACAGACACACAGAAAAATCCTTTATTTGAAATAAAGTACAAAACACTCCTCCTTCACCACTTTATTAAGACCCAAAGAAACCCTGCAGCTCCGACGTAATCCACAGGAGAAGTCCCGCGGCGACACATACAGCTCTGCTACATGTCAGAGTGAGCAGCTATAGAGCACGGCTGCCCGCTCTGAGTGCAGTCCATTACTGAGCCGCGATAATCGATGACCGCGGCAGAGACTGTCACAGGCTGGGGGTGCCAGGAACCAATCACAGCTGAGAGGACGGCCGGTGGGCAGGGAAAACCCGGAAAGCTGTGTGATTGCGTGCACAGCACAGGAAGTGAAAGCGCGACCCGGAAGCAGAGTGCCGCCATGACACCGAGTCTGGTAAGTATGAAACGCTCATTTATTTATTGTTTTTTTTTTCATTTTTATTAATTGCCGATTCCAGATCATGCAGCCGGAATCCCGTCCGGCCCGGGGATAGCCCTGAAACCGCGCGGATCCGGACGTTTACAGCCCGAGTCCGCTCAACACTATTCATGATGCCACCCACGGGATGTGGTGAAGGTAGGCACCACCATTGCAGTTACGGGGGCACCCGGGGGAGATGTTATGCAGCAAGTTGTTAACCCCTCCGTGGGCAGGGATGGTGGCCCAGGGAGCCATTGGTAAGGTAGTTGGGCGGTGCAGGGAGGTGCGCGGCCGGAGGGCACTGTTGTACTCACAGTTAGTAACATACACGAGTCTCTGGTAAACCAAGTTGATGGTGGTCGGTGCCCGCAGTCGGCTGCGTCTGGTCCCCTACCCAGTTGGTGGTCTCTGCCTTTCTCCTGCACCATGTTGTGTATTTGTGGGCTACCGCTTCAGCTTTGGAAGTCCACTTCCCGGCTTTGTGGATGTCGGGAGAGCCCTTTTGCCCGCAGACACTGGCCTGTGGGATCTTTCTGCCTGTGCGGTGGCTTTCTATCCCCCTCATTGGGCTGTTGTCTTCAGTTGGGACTTTGGGTGGGAAAGGACCTATAGTCCAGACCGCAATCAGTTAATTAACTCAGTCCAGTTGCTTCTGGACCTCGTTTCAGGGTCTGAGTACCCCCCTTTGTGCTCCGGTTTCCGAGTCGGTTCCCTGGGTCGGTACCGGCGGGCCACTACCCTGTCCCGGTCCACCACGGTTCCACTGAGCTGTCTTCCCGACTCCTGCAGGCTGAGGCCACCATATGCCTCCTAGCCAAAGGTGCCCGGGCTCCAACCCTGGCACCTGTCAGACTGCTGCAGACCTGGGCACAGGCCTGCTTCCACTCTACTTCACCTCCACTAACAGACTACTTTTCCCGCCTCAGGCTCTCTGGACTCCTCGGTGGGCGTGGCAAACCGCCTGGCTCCACCCCCTGGTGTATTCATCAATCCCTGATGGAGGTGACTAGGTTTTAATGGTTGGCTGATGACACCTTTTTAGTGGACAGGTGTTGTGCAGGGCTCTATCTGTGACTACCTGGTTAGTCCAGGGCGTCACACCAACATTCCATTTAAGGGCGTGGCTGCGCATTCTTCTGAAGTTCTGGCTGCACTGTGGCTCTCAACTCCATTGACTTTAATGGAGGCAGTTTTTTTTTGCAAATAACTGTAAAGTGCGGGGTTAACATTTGCCCTCAAAACTTAGTCTATGATGTTCCCTGAGTCAAATGGAGTGTCTGTGCAATATTTCGTGATTGTAAATGCGACGGTGCGAATTCCTTTAGCGGACATACATACATACATACATACATACATACATACACTCAGCTTTATATATTAGATTATATATAATATTTAATTTTTTATATATATTTAGTTTTCCAAAGTGTGAAAAAATATTGCAAAAAATAAAAAGTCAAATTGGCAACCCTGATGTTCACTGTCTTTTTCATTTAATGTTTTGCTAAAATGTTTAATTCATTGACTTCTCAGATAATTTAGCTTTTCAGACCTACAAAATCCCCTACATTATTATTGTTAACCTTATCCATCATATCTATTACAAGAGTCAACAGAGATATCAATACAAGTCATCGAGTTGCCTTCAAATTAGAAGTGAAAATTATTGTAGAGTTATAGAGTAACATGATGTGAGATATCAGAAATGGAGCTTACTAAGTGGCGTTATCGTTGAAAATGCTTTGACAATTTGTATATATACTGTATGTACTCAACAACAAACATTTGTAAAGCTGAGACAATTCCTCCCTTGCCGTGATCAGCCTTTTTCATAAGAGCTTTTGAAATGGAGATTTAAAAGGATTAGTCTACTTAATGAACTAGAGAGCTGTTAGACAAAAAACTAGCTGTATGTAACATAAACTTGCCGTTGTCTGTTCACAAGTGCTGACAACAAAGTGCTGTGCATTATTTCACCAATTGTCATCACTGCACGTCTTCAGTTAGCTTTTCTGTTAAATATAATTTACATAGTTCTTTATATATATATATATATATATATATATATATATATATATATATATATATATATACTAGCTGTACTACCTGGCTTCGCCCGGGTTAATAACTGTTGTTAACAAAATAGAATGTATTAACAAAAATGTATTCTGCACACAAACACCACAAAACAATTAGATGGAAATGTAATTATTAAAAGGCAAAAACTAAGCTAATAGAAGCATTTCACAACATCTATTTCAACACCACAGATATTCCACACAGATTCAACTAAATTGGCCAAGTAATATGCTCTGTTTCTTTCCCCGTCTGCCTGTCTGTCTGTCTCTTTTTTTGTCTGTCTCTATCGCTCTGTTTCTTTCTCCATGTGTCTCTTTCTAGGTCTGTCTCTTTCCCAGGTCTGTCTCTTTCCCCATCTGTCTCCCCGTCTATTTCTCTGTCTCTTTCCCCATCTGTCTTTATCAAGGTCTGTGCCTTTCCCCATCTATCTTTGTCTGTCTTTCTGGCTGTCTCCTCCTTCCCTGTCTGCCTGTCTCTGTCCCTGTCTGCATGTCTGTCTCTCTCTTTCCCCACCTGTCTCTTTCCCCATCTGTCTCTTTCCAGGTCTGTCTCTTTCCAGGTCTGTCTCTTTCCAGGTCTGTCTCTTTCCAGGTCTGTCTCTGTCTGTCTATTTCACCGTTTGTCTGTCTCTTTCCCTGTCTGTCTCTATCTCTCTATCTCTTTCCCTGTCTGTCTCTCTGTCTGTCTCTCTGTCTGTCTCTATCCGTCTCCCCACCGACATCTTATTACCTCACATATAAGCTTCTTATACTATGAATGTCTTTTGTTCCTATAGCAACCACTCCCAGCTCCTACTAATAACCCGTAGTTCAAGGCTCCATTTACTTTAATGGAGGCATGTTTTTTGAAGAGTAACTGTAAAGCACGTGGTTAAATTTTCCTGTCAAAATATGGTCTACGACGTTCCCTGGGTCACATGAGGTGTCTGTGCAAAATTTCGTGATTGTAAATGCGATGGTGCGGATACACTTTCCGTTTCACTTTTTCCTCCATTATGTAGATAGGAGCAAAATTGATTGGTAAATTGGAACGCGCGGGGTTAAAATTTCGCCTCACCCTGTCTATGTCTGTTTCTTACCCTGTCTGTGTCTGCCTCTTTCCCTGTCTGTGTCTGTCTCTTTCCCTGACTGCATTGTGACATGCCAACATTCCATATAAGGGCGTGGCTGCGCATTCTTCTGAAGTTCTGGCTGCACTGTGGCTCCCAGCTCCATTCGCTTTAATGGAGGCAGTTTTTTTGGTGAATCACTGTAAAGAGCGGGGTTAAAATTTCCCTCAAAACATAGCCTATGACGCTCTTGGGGTCCAGAAGTGTGAGTGTGCAAAATTTTGTGGCTGTAGCTGAGACGGTGCGGATGCCAATCCCGGACATACACACAAACATACACACATACACACATTCAGCTTTATATATTAGATTTTATATATACATATATATATATATATATATATATTAGTACAGACTAAAAGTTTGGACACACCTTCTTATCTCTAGAACAACTGTTAAGAGGAGACTTTGTGCAGCAGGCCTTCATGGTAAAATAGCTGCTAGGAAACCACTGTTTGGGCTAAAGAACACAAGGAATGAACATTAGACCTGTGGAAATCTGTGCTTTGGTCTGATGAGTCCAAATTTGAGATCTTTGGATCCAACCACCGTGTCTTTGTAGAAAAGGTGAACGGATGGACTCTACATGGTTGGTTCCCATCGTGAAGCATGGAGGAGAAGGTGTGATGGTGTTGGGGTGCTTTGCTGGTGACACTGTTAGGGATTTATTCAAAATTGAAGGCATACAGAACCAGCATGGCTACCACAGCATCTTGCAGCGGCGTGCTATTCCATCCGGTTTGCGTTTAGTTGGACCATCATTTATTTTTCAACAGGACAATGACCCCAAACACACCTCTAGGCTGTGTAAGGGCTATTTGACTAAGAAGGAGAGTGATGGGATGCTACGCCAGATGACCTGGCCTCCAAAGTCACCAGACCTGAACCCAATCGTGATGGTTTGGGGTGAGCTGGATCGCAGAGTGAAGGCAAAAGGGCCAACAAGTGCTAAGCATCTCTGGGAACTCCTTCAAGACTGTTGGAAAACCATTTCTGGTGACTACCTCTTAAAGCTCATCAAGAGAATGCCAAGAGTGTGCAAAGCAGTAATCAAAGCAAAAGGTGGCTACTTTGAAGAACCTAGATTATAAGACATATTTTCAGTTGGTTCACACTTTTTTTTAAGTATTTCATTCCACGTGTTTTAATTCATAGTTTTGATGCCTTCAATGTGAATCTACAATTTTCAGAGTCCTGAAAATAAAGAAAACTCTTTGAATGAGGTGTGTCCAAACGTTTGATCTGTACTGTATATATATATATATATATATATATATATATATATATATATATACACTGTATATATATATATATATTTATATATATATATATATATTTATATATATATATATAAATATATATATATATTGTGAGGCAGTGACAGGGGTAATATTTGAAGACCGCTATGTGTCCCCCAGAATGTGTCTGGAAACCCTCTGAGTTTGCTATAGCTATTACGGAGAGTATAGCACAAAGGGTAACAGGGAGACAGATCCTTCCTCTCAGTCCAGGTTTTGTAGCAATCCTCATGTCCATGATTTTAGTTTAAATCTTGCAGAGCACATCAGGGTGTGTCTCAGTTGAGAGCCAGGCTTGATGAAGCTAACACATGCTGTGTGAGCTGAGCCGGCTCCGCATGGTGTGGAGTGAACACAGGCCAAGAGTGTGAGCCTAGGAGAACCTTAAACAGATCCCTGTGGTTAACAGGGCCCTAAGGTAACAAGACTTTTTGATACAAAGGATTTGTCTATATGCACCGGCTGTGATCCGGAAGAGACTTTGACTGTGGGAAATTGGATCTATTTATGCTGCAACAATATATATATATATATATATATATATATATATATATATATATATATACAGCTCTGGCAAAAATTAAGAGACCACTGCAAAATTTGCAGTTTTTACGATATTTCGCTTTATAGTTATATTTTTGAGTAAAATGTGAATTGTTCTTTTATTCTATAAACTACTGAATTTCTACGCATAAAATTTTGTATTTATTTTCTGAAAATGAGAAATGGTCAAAATAACAAAAAACATGCATTGCTTTCAGACACCTCAAATAATGCAAAGAAAACAAGTTCATATTCATTTAGAAACAACAATAGTAATGACTTAACTCAGGAAGAGTTCAGAAATCAATATTTTGTTGAATAACCATGATTTTTAATCACAACTTTCATGCGTCTTGGCATACTTTCCACCAGTCTTTCACACTGTTTTGGGTGACCTTATGCCACTCCTGGTGCAAAAATGTAAGCAGTTCTTCTTTGTTTGATGGCTTGTAACTATCCATCTTCCTCTTGATTGCATTCCAGAGGTTTTCAATGGGGTTCAGGTCTGGAGATTGAGCAGGCCATGACAGGGTTTTGATATGGTGGTCCTTCATCCACACATTGATTGACCAAGCTCTATGGCATGGCACATTGTTCTGCTGGAAAAAACAGTCCTCAGAGGTGGGGAACATTGCCTGAGCAGAAGGAAGCAACTGTTTTTCCAGGATAATCTTGTATCTTGTATGCAGCTTAGTTCATATGTACCTATTGGAGGAGGGATAGGTTTGGATTAAATGCATATAGGCAGGGATCATAGTGTACCGCCCCCGTGCCAGCAGCCGGCGCTGCTTGGGTCCGAGCCTTCAGGGGTGGTGGCTCGAGAGTCTCCAGACCCGGAGGTCTTGCGGACATGCCGAATAAATGGGGGGATGTAGATGTATGGGCTAGGCTGTAGCAAGTTCGTGACGCCACCCACGGTGTGTGGTGAGGTGGGACACCACTGCTGCTGTTATGGGGCACACGAGGGAAGATGTTGTGCAGCAAGTTATTAACCCCTCCATGGGCAGGGATGGTGGCCCCGGGACCCGGTGGCTCGGTGCAGGGGATGGCGACCACAGGGGGTGCTGGAGTACTCACGATTAGTAACACACACAAGTCTCTGGTAAACCAAGATGGTGGTGGCCGGTGCTGCGACGGTTGCATTCGGGATCCCCCACCCGGCTGGTGGTCTCTATCCTTTTCCTGCACCTTTTGTGTAAAGTGGACTCTCCCGGTCTGGAACTCAAGAGTCCACTCCTGGATGGATGTGGCCTAAGGAGCTGTGCCCGCAGACGCTGGCCCATGGGATCTATGGGCCTTGTCGGTGACCTCTTTTCCCTAATTGGTGGGCTGTTGTCTTCTATCAGGGACTTTGGGTGGGACGGGACTTCTAGTCCTGGCCTCAATCGGTTAATTAACCAGTTCCAGTAGGTTCTGGTGCTGGCTTCAGGGTCCGAGTACCCCCCTTTTGTGCACGGTTTCTGGTCGGGTCTCCGGTTTAGCTACCGGTGGGCTACAACCCTATCCTAGTCCACTTCGGTTCTGCCGAGCCGTCTTCCTGTCTCCTGCTGACGGAGACCACCGTCTGCCTCCTAGCCAGTGGCACCAGGGCTCCTACCCTGGTACCGTTCAACTTGAACTTCACTGCTGGAGTTACACCTGGCTCCAGCCCACACTCCTCTCCAAACTGAACCACAAACTAAACTGTCTGTTTTCCCGCCCCGGGCTGTCTAGACCCCTGGGTGGGAGTGTTCCAACCGCCTGGTCACGCCCACTGGTGTGTCTGTCTGTCCCTGAGGGGGGGTGACTAGGGTTTCTGGTCGGCTGTGTGTTTCCTTGTGAGGAAAGGTGTTATGCAGGGGCCTACCTGTGACTAGCTGGTTTTGCCAGGGCATCACAATAGCCTTACAGCCCTTGCTGCTGAACCCTAAAACCAAAAGTCGCTTGTCAGGGTTACATCTCTTCTATTCCCTATTACTACCTCTGTTATCTGCATTCACTGTAGGGATAGCTGCTGGAGGAGGGATAGGTTTGGATTACAGGCATATAGATTTGTATTATAACCTTACAGTCCTTGCTACAGCACTCCGAAATAGAGATGAGCGAACTGGCCGTAGTTCGGCTCGAGTTCGGTTCGCCGAACGGAGGTCTCGTTCGAGTTCGGTTCGTCGAACGTTCGACGAACCGAACTCGAACCTATAGGATATAATGGGAGGCAATCACAAACACATAAAAATGCATGATAAATGTACACAAACAGTTAATAAACATTGCCATAACACTTACCGGTCCCCGCGATCCCTCCTGCACTCTGTCTCCTGCCGCTATTCCATCCGATGATCGCTGAATCCTCCCGGTGACCAGCACTGCCAGCAGAGATGCAGGACCTATCCTGACCTCAAAATAGCCATGTGACCAGTCACGTGGCTATTATCTCATTGGCTACAGACTGGTCACATGACTATGACGCGTCATGTAGGACCTGCGAGTGCATCTCTCCGGTACACGGTGCACATTTGTGTATCGCCGTGTACCGGCAACATGCTCTAGCACACGGTCGACTCCCCGTTCCGTTAGGGACCGGCTGACACAGCCGGTCATTAACGGCGATCACCGTTGCCATAGCAACGCAGTTAGTGGTGACGTCACCGCTAACCGCGGCTCCGGGAGCACCGTTGCTATGGTAACGCATCTGTCAGCGTTACCGCTGACAGCCAGCAGCACTGATCACTCACGGAGTGAAGGCTGCACGCTGCTTCCCGTGCAGCTTTCACGGAGTGAAGGCTGCACGGGGAACAGCAGCGTCTTCCCCCATGCAGCAGTGATGGAGCAGAGCTGCATTTGTTGAACGAGGAAGACAGAAGACCATGGATCGTGGAGGGCTGACAGGGGGTAATAAAGATGGAGTCTCTAATGTGTCTGTGTATTTATTTCTATTAAAGTATTTTTTCTCTGTGTGGTGTCTTTTTTTTAACCCTTTATTGGAGATTCTTAATGGCCGGGTCAAACGTGCCTGACATTAAGAATCTCTGGCTTAATACTAGCTAGTAAAACAAAGCTAGTATTAACTCATTATTACCGAACAAGCCACCCGGCTTCAGGGCTGTTGGAAGAGTTGGATACAGCGCCAGATGATGGCGCTTCTATGAAAGCGCCATTTTCTGGGGCGGCTGCGGACTGCAATTCGCAGCAGAGGCGCCCAGAAACCTCGGGCTAACCTGTGCTGCGGATTCCAATCCCCAGCTGCCTAGTTGTACCCGGCTGGACACAAAAATGGGGCGAAGCCCACGTCATTTGTTTTTTAATTATTTCATGAAATAAGTGAAATAATTAAAAAAAAACGGGCTTCCCTATATTTTTGGTTCCCTGCCGGGTACAAATAGGCAACTGGGGGTTGGAGGCAGCCCGTGGCTGCCTGCTGTACCTGTCTAGCATACAAAAATATGGCGAAGCCCACGTCATTTTTTTGGTGGGCAAAAAACTTCTGCATACAGTCCTGGATGGAGTATGCTGAGCCTTGTAGTTCTGCAGCTGCTGTCTGCTCTTCTCCATACATACAGACAGCAGCTGCAGAACTACAAGGCTCAGCATACTCCATCCAGGACTGTATGCAGAAGTTTTTTGCCCCCTGAAAAAAATTATGTGGGCTTCGCCATATTTTTGTATGCTAGCCAGGTACAGCAGGCAGTTATGGCTGCCCCCAACCCCCAGTTGCCTATTTGTACCCGGCTGGGAACCAAAAATAAAGGGAAGCCCTTTTTTTATTATTTCATAAATTTCATGAAATAATTAGAAAACAAATGCCGTAGGCTTCGTCCCATTTTTGTGTCCAGCCAGGTACAACTAGGCAGCTGGGGATTGGAATCCGCAGCACAGGTTGGCCTGAGCTTTCTGGGCCCCACTGCTGCGAATTGCAGTCTGCAGCCGCCTCAGAAAATGGCACTTTCATAGAAGCGCCATCTTCTGGCACTGTATCCAACTCTTCCAGCACCTGCCTGCTATACCTGGCTAGCATACAAAAATACGGCGAAGCTCACGTCCTTTTATTGTAGTTTTTTGGCAAAAAAAATAAAAAATGCTTCCCTGGATTTTCCATTGCCAGTGAAGGTAACACCAAGCAGTGGGGGTTAGCAGCCAGTAGCTGCTTGGATTACCCTTAGCTAGCAATACAAAAAATGCAGTGGGAGCCCATATATATTTTTTTTAATTATTTATTTAAATAACTAAAAGCAAAATGGGCTTCCCTGTATTTTGATTGCTGGACATCACAGTGCTGTAAAAATAAATCTTTAAAAAAAATGACGTAGCGCTCTGCGGTATTTTTGATTCTCAGCGCAGATAAAGCAGACAGCTATGGGTTGCCACTCCCATCTGCCTGCCATTACCTTGGTTGGCAATCAAAATACAGGGAAGCCCATTAATTTTTTCTATTTAAAAAATAGTTAAAAAAAAATGACGTTGGGTCCCCCCATTTTTGATAGCCAGCTAGGGTAAAGCAGACGGCTGTAGCCTGAAAACCACAGCTGGCAACTTTACCGTGGTTGGGGATCCAATGTGGAGGTCCCCCCAGGCTCTTTTTTTATAATTATTTTATAAATATTAATAATTACACAATAAAAGTAGGGTCCCCCCCAAATTGGATCACCAGCCAAGGTAAAGCGGACAGCTGTGGTCTGGTATTCTCAGGGTGGGAAGGTCCATAGTTATTGGGCCTTCACAGCCTAAAAATAGCAGGCCGCAGGCACCCCAGACGTGGTGCATCCACTAGATGCGCCAATCCTGGCGCTTCACCCCAGCTCATCCCGTGCCCTGGTGCAGTGGCAAACGGGGTAATATATGGGGTTAATACCAGATGTGTGTCACCTGGCATCAAGCCCTGGGGTTGGTGAGGTCAGGCGTCTATCAGATACCCGATATCACCAACCCAGTCAGTAATAAAAAAAAATAGACGACAAGCACATTTTTATTTGAAAAAATACTCCCCAATACATTCCCTCTTTAACCAATTTATTAGAAAGAAAAACAAATCCAGGTCTGGTGTAATCCAAGGGATTGCCATGACGATCCACACTGTCCCAGTCAATGAAGAGCAGGATGTTCCCCATTGGCTGGGAGAGCAGTGCAGTGACCTGAGCTAACATCAATGGGTCAGCCCAGGTCACTGCAGGGCATGACAGGTGCTGCTGTCAGCGAGGTACATTACCTGCGCTGATCTCCTGCACTGCTGACAGCCCCTGTCACTGAGTTCAATGACCGCCGCCTTCACAGCCAAGTATCGCGAGAGGCCTGAGACGACACCGCTAGTCAGTCTCGGGTCGTAAGCAAGAGAAGGTGGTGTGACAAGCGGCGGCCATGGACGACAGTGACAGCGCTGAGGTCGGGACTTCATCACCGCAGGTAAGCCGAGCGGGACCATGTGTGCAGAGTGCCAGGATGACGGACGTGTGTGTGTGTGTATGTATGTATGTGTACATGCCGCGTGCAGGAGGGGGCGGAGAGAGCTGAGCGGGGAAGTGTGGGCTTCCTGCACGTAACTAGGATAAACATCGGGTTACTAACCAAAGCGCTTTGCTTGGATACCCGATGTTTATCTTGGTTACCAGCTTCTGGCAGGCTGCCAGTGATGGCTCCTGCACACTGTAGCTGTAAAAAGCCCTGCTTTTTGCTGCTAGAACCGTTCTCGAACGTATCTAGAACTATCGAGCTTTAGCAAAAAGCTCGAGTTCTAGTTCCATCTAGAACACCCCCCAAAATCACTTGAACCGCGAACTGGAGAACCACGAACCGCGCTCAACTCTACTCCTAAATCAAAAGTTTTATGTCAGAGCTACATCTATTCTATTCCCTAATAATACAGCTGCTACCTGAATTTACAATAGGGCTAGATGCTGGAGGAGGGGATAGGTTTGGATTTTAGGCATATAGGCAGGGAGAAGAGCCTAAAGCCTGCTTTACATGTTGCAATTTCGCATACGATGTCGTATGCGATTTGCAACGCCCCCGTCATATGTGTGGCACGTTCAATTTGTTGAACGTGCCGCACAAACGATTAACCCCCGGCACACACACATACCCATCCATACGACCTCGATGTGGGCGGCGAACGTCCACTTCCTGGAGTGGGAGGGACGTTCGGCGTCACATCGACGTCACGCGGCAGCCGGCCAATAGAAGCGGAGGGGTGGAGATGAGCGGGACGTAAACATCCCGCCCACCTCCTTCCTTCTGCATTGTCGGCGGGAGCCGCGGACGGATGTAAGCTGTCGTTCAATGTTTCTGGGGTGTCGCACACTGCGATGTGTGCTGCCTCGGGAACATTGAACAACCTCACGTTCAATCTTTGAGGAATGAACGACATGCATGCGATGAACGGATTTTCTTTCAATCGCAATTGCATGGAGGTTTACTTTACAATCAAAGTCAATAAGAAGGTTAAAGAGTTGCCTGGAAGTCACCCTGGGTATCTTTAGTTTTCCTAGCATTTTTGCTTAAAAAATGCTTGTATCTTCTTCATTATGTAATGGAATTAAAAAAATGGCTGAAATATAGCTATAAAAAATGCTCAAAACATGGTAAAAAAATGAAGATGGAAGCAAAATATCAAAAAATGTCTCAGGAAACGACCAAAGAATGCTAAAGTTCTGATTTAGAACACTTCAGAGAAAAGGAGCTAATCCTGTAGCATCTTCTGCTTGGAAAATGGATGTTTTTGACTGCTTAGAAAAGATTTCGTGTACACATAAACTTTCAGAATTGAACAAAATAGTGGACATCTGGCAATTTAACTTTTTTTGGGACTTATAGTAGAAGGAACTCCACCATTCAACTTCATCACAAAGGTGTAGACTGTCGGTCAAAACGGCAAAGTGCAGTTTGCTGCTGAAGATCATTGGGATGAATACAGATGTATTGGCTCAGATAGCACTGATGAAGTAGCATGGACAATCCAGGACTTAGAAGACTTAGCTGATATCAATAAATAAAGTGAACAGGGAAGGTACCTGTGATGACTGTCACTACTAGTATGCGGTAAATGGAGAAGTTGTCAGACAGGCGAAGATCATAAACCAGGAGGGCACGACAATGCACAGGGGTAGACAGAGACAAGGTCGAGATACAAGCCAAAGGTCAGGGTTCCAGGAGAGTAAATACAAAATACAGGGAGCAGGCAAGGACACGATCAGGAGGAAGTCCAAGATCAGAAACCGGGAAGTCACAACAAAAACAGGGGAGGACACACAGAGATGGATAATTAGCAGTCTGGAGTCGAGAGACCAAGATCTGAACACTGAACACCACCAAGGGAGCCAACAGCACAACTGAAAACAGAAGCAGAGCAATCACCGGGAACGGGAGCACCTCCAAGGACCAGCGTGAAACCCAGTGCTGTGAATCAACCCACAGAGCATTTGTCGCGGGCGGAGGAGAGGACACTGCGCTCTCCCACTGCTCGGGTCCGGCTGCGGCTGCTGCTGCTCGGTGGTGGCTCGAGTGGTGGGCCGGATCCCAGGGACTTGAGCGGCGTTCCTCGCCCGTGAGTGAAAAGGGGATTGATTTTGGGGATGTTTGGTATTGTCCGTGACGCCACCCACGGTTGTGGTGAGATTTGTGACACCACCGCTGCTCTGGACGGGGATCCCGGGAGCGATGACAGGGAGCAGCCTGGATGTTAGTTCTCCCCTCCGTGGGTAGCGGGTTGGTTGTCCCGGGGCCCGGTGATGGGGTAGGGATGGATGGCAGGCAGGTTACGGGGCCTGATGAGGTGCAGGGTTGCGGGGGCAGCGCTGTGCCGCACGGCACGGTGATACTCACTCAGCCCAAAGATATACACGGAGTCTCCGGTAAAACAAACGGCTGGATGGACGGGTCCCACAGGCGGCTGCGGTGTTGTTTCTCCCGGCAGGTTGGTGGTGACTGCCTTTCCCTGCACCTGTGTAGTGTAACGGTTCCAATGGGTTCCCACCGGTAACCCGCTCCCCAGCTTGTAGGCTGCTGAAGGAGCCCCTTTTGCCTGCAGGCTCTGGCCCTGGGAACTTTAGCCTTGGTGGTGACTGTGTTTCCCTCTCTCGGTTGGACTGTTGCCTTCTGTCAGGACTTGGTTGCTGGGAAACCCAGGAGGTTCCTTTTGCTAACGGATTCGGCAAATTCACGGCGACTCCTAGCCTTGCCGGGGTCCGTAAGCCCCTGCCGGATGGTGCTGGCTTCTCTTTGCGTACCGGTCCGGTACCGCCGGGCCACCGCCCGTCCACGGTCCTTACGGCAAGCTCCAATAGGCCACTCCTGCAGACGGTCACCACCGTCTGCCAACCTTGCTGTTCCGTCCGGGCCACACACCCGGACCACTTTCCTCTGCTCTTCTACCACTTCACCTCCTCTCACTTTCACTTCCAAACTCTATCTCTAGACTGCTCACTTTTCCCGCCTCCAGGACTGTGAACTCCTCGGTGGGTGGGACCAACCGCCTGGCCCACCCTCTGGTGTGAACATCAGCCCCTGGAGGAAGGCAACAAGGGTTTTGTCTGACTTAGGTGTACGTGACCGAGAGTGTGGGGTGTGTTGTGTTGTTATCTGTGGCCCCTGGCTGGTCCAGGGCGCCACACATTCATCCTGCAAAAAGCTCTGCACCATAGGCAACATATACCAGCTCTGCAGGAGAGAATAGCAGAACAATACAGAATGTTCTGCACAACAAAATCATGACAGAACCAAGCCGAAAAATGGAAGGGCGGGTGAGTGAAGAATGCAACTCAGAATGTAGCAAGAATCAAGGCACAATACAAAAATATTATATAAAAAAACCTTCTAGCAGACAGGAATGCTGAATACTGTTCGCAATCCTACCTATGGTGACACAATCAGAAAGTACCATCTACCATTAATTGGTTCAGGTGCTATTGTAATGCTATTTTCACCATTAGGTAGGGCTCAATTGTTCAGATCATTTAACTGACCCCTTGGAGGGAAAAGAAGGTAATTGAACGGATAGATTTGTCACTAGATAAAATGGCACCAATCATAAATGGATACACACCTTGTGGAACCTGTTTAGCTGTGCAGGAACTCAGGGACAGTTTTGAGTTTCAAGGGGTGGTCCTAAACAATATAAAAATCTGGACACAGCCAGAAATACATGTAAAAACACGTATTTTACTCTTTTCAAGCTCTTTAATGCCACCACAGCCTTAGTAATATCAAAGTCACATCAATATATCTGACTATTGGGTCATTAGACACCATTCTTCTTCACTGGTGTGCTGTCACACACTATCTGTAGAGTTTATTTAGTGTTTTTATTACTTTTTTTGCCCTGTTTCTGGTATTAAGCTGAAAGCTACTGTGTCCTCTCACTATACAGGTCACCTCAAAATAGCTGCTGCATTCCCTGCTTCTGCTTTTGACAGACAAGAATCATCCTTCCATATTGGTTAACAAAAAGAAGGAAATAAGAGAAGGAAAAAAGTAAAAATTAATAAAAAAAAAAGTAAAAGTTAGAAGAAAAAAATATTGGCTAACAAAAAGAAATAAACAATTATTGAACCTCTGTTTATTTGTTCACTCTTTCTCCCGAATATCAGTATAAAGCCTGCTTTACACGCTGCAATGTATCTTACAATGTGTCGGCGGGGTCACGTCGTAAGTGACGCACATCCGGCATCGTAAGGTACATTGCAGTGTGTGACAAGTACGTGCGATTGCGATTGAACGGTAAAACATTCATCGCATGCACATCGTACCTTTCTCTAGAATTGCACGTCAGATTGTTCATCGTACCCGGGGTAGCGCACATTGCAGTGTGTGACACCCCGGGAACGATGAACAGATTTTACCTGCATCCTGCGGCACCCGGCCCACAATGCGAAAGGAAGGAGGTGGGCGGGATGTTTACGTCCCGCTCAGCTCCGCCCCTCCACTTCTATTGGCTGGCTGCCGCATGACGTCAATATGACGACGAACGTCCCTCCCACTCCAGGAAGTGGACGTTCGCTGCCCACATCGAGGTCGTATGGAAGGTAAGTATGTGTGACGGGGTTAATCGTTTGTGTGGCACGTTCAACAAATTGAACGTGCCACACATACGATGGGGGCGTTGCAAATCTCATACGATATCGTATGCGAAATTGCAACGTATAAAGCAGGCTTAATGCTATTTCAGACTCATCCTGTGCTCTGTGCTAAGCATTTCTGTCTAAATCCACATAGAATTTGATTCAGACAAAACCCCTGATGGAGCTATTCACTATGATGATGGAGACACTCAATCTCGTATGGCCTCTGTCCTTAGTTGTCTATCTTTTGGAGATTTTTAGAACACCAAAGTGTTGTCTACTGTCACGCTCCCCGGGTCCCCTGTCACGCTCCCCGGGTCCCCTGTCACGCTCCCCGGCTCCTCTTCCATGCTCCCCGGCTCCCCTGCCTTGCTTACTGGCTCCCCTGCCACGCTCCGCCGCTCCCGTGCCAGGCTTCCTGGTCCCCTGCTCCACAGCCTTCCTGCCCCATCGCCTGCGGTCCCCAGGCAGCCCGGTCCCCGCTCCCGGCGTCCGATGGCAACCCAGCCCCAGCCCGGCTCTCCTGCTTCCTCCTCACCGCTCCCTCCTCTGGCTTCTGGCACCCGGGCCGCGCGCATGCGCATTAGGGCGCGCGCGCGGTCATTGACCCTCTCTTAAAGGGCCAGCGTCCACTGACAGGAAATTGAACACGCAGGTACAGGGTATAAAGGGGTTTAATGTCCAAGTGGGCGGGGCCTGTTCTTCGTGTTTCCTAAGCTAGGAGTCAGGTCTCCTTGTCTCTGTGATATACTCACCTCTCTCTCTTCTAGAGCCGCTCCTGCCTCGCCATCCGGTCCTGCCGATCCCCGAACCCCGAACGCTGACTATCTGCCATCTCGTCAGTCCGTACCATCTCTGATCCCTGTGGTGACCCGTCCTCTCGCTCCATCGGTTCCGGACTCTGCCTGACAACATCTCGGCCTCCGAACCTGAGCTCCGTCACCCGGACTACCATCAGTGACTCCGTGGTCCCAGGGACTTCTCCACGCTTTTGCACAGACTGTCCTGGTACCCGTAGTGCTCGGCTACCGGACCCCTTGCCTTCATTAAGGTGTTCGGCCCAGTGGATCCACCTCCTGGGTCTGCCCGTCCACCTGGCCCTAACAGTAAGAACAGGCCATGGATCCCGCCGAAGCACTAGCGGCCTTGCAGGAGGAACTCACACGCCAGCGTGAGACCCAGACCCGCATGCTGAACTTCATGACTTCTGTGGACGCCCGCCTGAACACGCTGCAAGCGTCGGTCACATCTTCGGCATCTCGAGCTTCCACTGTACGATCCACGGCCACGGCTCCCATGGCAGCCTCCTCGGATGCTTCCAGACTTCGTTTGGCCTCACCACCCCGGTACGCCGGAGATCCCAAGACCTGCAGAGGTTTCATCAACCAATGCTCTCTCCATTTCAAGCTGCTGCCGCACCTTTTTGCCTCTGACCAAGTCAAGGTCGCGTTCATGATGTCCCATCTAGAGGGTGAGGCGCTGGCCTGGATGAACCCCTTGTGGGAGAAGGAGGATCCGGTGACCACCAACATCCAGGAGTTCCTGCAGGCATTTCGTGGCACCTTTGACGAGCCCGGACGCGCCTCTGCGTCTGCCTCATCTCTCCTCAGGCTACGTCAGGGCACCATGACGGTGGGGCAGTATGCCATCCGTTTTCGCACCTTGGCTTCGGAACTCGGGTGGAATAATGAGGCTCTAACCGCCGCCTTCTGGGAAGGTCTCTCGGGTCGTATCAAGGATGAGCTGGCTGGTCGTGACGTGCCGTCCACCTTGGATGCCCTGATTGCCCTAGCGACTCGGGTGGATCTTCGTTTTCAGGAACGATCCAAAGAGGTGTCCCGTGAGAGACGTTCGATAAGGCATTCCTCTCCTCCGCAGAAGCCCGCCGTACTTCAGTCAACGTCATCTGGTGTCTCCGTCCACGAGCCCATGCAGATCGACCGTTTGCGGCAGTCTGAACAACGCCGAGCAGAACAACTCGCCAAGGGTCTCTGCTTCTACTGCGGAGAGGGCACACACCTTCTACGCTCCTGTCCAGAGAGGTCGGGAAACTCCAAAGCCTAGGGTTGGTAGGAGAGGCCACCCTAGGTGCTGGGATTCTCTCAGACCCGGTTACGTGGACTGTTCAAGTGACAACGGGAGAGATGCGGTTCACGGCCGAGGCGTACCTCGATTCCGGGGCCGCAGGCAATTTCATCCAGCAGGCCACAGTGGACAAGTACCAGGTGCCTGTTACTCCACTCGACAAACCCCTCGTGATTGCCTCTGTGGATGGGAGACCCCTCTCTGACACCATCTCATGGATCACCAAGCCGGTGGAACTACGTATCGGTGCCTTGCACACCGAGAACATCGCTCTCTATGTCCTCCCACACATGTCTCATCAAACCTTGCTGGGACTCCCCTGGTTGCGGACACACGAACCCTCAGTCAGCTGGGGTACTGGTGAAATCACCCGATGGGGCTCCTCTTGCCACGAGAACTGTCTGAAGACCATACAACCCATCCGACGACCTCCGGTTCCAGAGTCCCTACCGGGACTGCCCTCGGCCTATTGGTCCTTCGCGGACGTCTTTGACAAAAAGGAGTCAGAGGTACTGCCGCCACATCGTCCTTACGATTGTACCATCGACCTGCTCCCGGGAACTACACCACCTCGAGGACGGATATATCCGCTGTCTCCTGCCGAAACCAGAGCCATGTCTACCTACATCACAGAGAACCTGGCAAGGGGATTCATTCGGAGATCCTCCTCTCCTGCTGGAGCAGGCTTCTTCTTCGTTAAGAATAAAGAGGGCGATCTACGCCCATGCATTGACTACCGGGGATTAAACCAAATCACCGTGAAAAACAAATACCCCCTGCCGCTCATCCCCGAATTGTTTGATCGGCTTAGAGGAGCTCATGTGTTTACCAAGTTGGATCTTCGGGGTGCCTACAACCTGGTCCGCATCCGCTCTGGGGACGAATGGAAGACCGCGTTCAATACTCGCGATGGGCACTATGAATACTGTGTGATGCCCTTCGGCCTGTGTAACGCACCAGCAGTCTTTCAGGAATTGGTGAACGACGTGTTCCGAGACCTTCTCTACGTCTGTGTGGTGGTGTATCTTGATGACATCCTGGTCTTTTCTCCGGACCTCTAGACCCACAGAGAGAACGTGCAGCTGGTTCTACAAAGACTGAGGGAAAATCGTCTGTACGCCAAGTACGAGAAGTGTGTCTTTGAGCAGTCTTCTCTTCCCTTCCTGGGTTACATAATCTCCGATACCGGACTGCAGATGAATCCGGAGAAGGTCTCTTCCATTCTCAACTGGCCTCCTCCTTCTGGACTGAAGGCAATCCAACGCTTTCTGGGATTCGCAAACTATTACCGTCAGTTCATCCCTCACTTCTCTGCTCTGACTGCACCTCTCTCCGCCTTGACCAAGAAGGGGGCTAATCCAAAGGACTGGTCACCTGCGGCCGACGCCGCGTTTGGCTCCCTGAAACAGGCATTTGCTTCTTCCCCTGTGCTCCACCGTCCGGAGTTAAACCGACAGTTCACCTTGGAGGTGGATGCCTCCTCCTCGGGAGCCGGAGCAGTGCTCATGCAGAAATCTTCCTCCGGGAAGATGGTGACTTGCGGTTTCTTCTCCAAGAGCTTCTCAGCGCCTGAACGCAACTACACCATTGGTGACCGAGAACTATTGGCAGTCAAATTGGCTCTGGAGGAATGGCGCTACCTTCTGGAGGGAGCAGTGTACCCCGTGATCATCTACACGGACCACAAGAACCTGGAATACCTGCGGTCCGCTCAGCGACTGAACCCACGGCAAGCCAGGTGGTCCTTGTTCTTTGCCAGGTTCGATTTCCAGCTCCATTTCCGACCTGCGGACAAAAACGTACGTGCAGATGCCTTGTCCAGGTCATTCATGCCCTTGGAGCAGGAGGAGGAGACATCCCAGCCCATCATCTGCCCAAGTAAAATCATTCCGGTGGCTCCTGTCACCCTGGCCCAGATACTGCCTGGGAAGACCTATGTCTCTGAGACTGACAGGCAAAAAGTGTTGCACTGGGGCCACGCCTCGAAAACAGCCGGCCATGCTGGTCAGAAGAAAACATGGAGTACGATTGTACGTCATTACTGGTGGCCATCCCTTCGTACGGACGTCACTTCTTTTGTCTCAGCCTGCTCCTCTTGTGCCAGGAACAAGACGCCCAAACACCTGCCATATGGCCGTCTTCTGCCTCTGCCTATACCCTCAGTTCCGTGGCAACACATAGCAATGGACTTCATTACGGACTTGCCTCTGTCCTCCGGGCACACAGTCATATGGGACGTGGTGGATCGGTTCTCCAAAATGGCTCATTTCGTCCCTATGGCCGGACTGCCCTCAGCCCAGGAACTCGCTGACGCCTACATACTACACATCTTCCAGTTGCATGGCTTTCCATCACACATTGTGTCCGACAGAGGGACTCAGTTCACCTCCCGCTTCTGGAGGGCTCTCTGCAAACATCTAGGAGTGACTCTGGACTTTTCTTCAGCCTACCATCCTCAGTCGAATGGCCAAGTGGAACGAGTCAATCAGATCTTGACCTCCTTCTTACGTCACTACGTCAACGCCCATCATGACGACTGGTCCACGCTTCTTCCTAGGGCTGAATTCTCCCATAACCACCACGTCAGTGAGTCCTCCTCCAGCTCTCCCTTCCATGTTGTTTACGGACTTCAGCCTTCCGTCCCATTGCCTGTATCCTCTTCCTCGGATGTCGCTGCTGCTGATGCTGTAGTCCGTGACTTTGCAACTATTTGGGACTCTGTCAAAGCGTCCCTTGGACGTGCTTCCCTGCGGATGAAGAGACACGCAGACAAGAGGCGTCTGGATCCTCCGTGTTTCTCTCCAGGAGATCTGGTCTGGCTTGCTTCCAAGTACGTCCGATTGAAGCTACCATCCTACAAGCTGGGTCCTCGCTACATCGGGCCGTTTAAGGTCATCAGCAAGATAAATGAGGTCTCCTACAAGCTGCAGCTCCCGGCCACGATGAGGATACCCAACTCCTTCCACATCTCCCTGCTCAAGCCGGTTGTCCTTGGTCCCTTCTCCGCTGCTGCCAGTTCTGCTCCTCCTCCTATTGCAGATGATGACATTTATGCGGTAAGGGATATCGTGGCCATGAAAACCGTACGGGGCCGACAGTTCTTCCTGGTGGACTGGGCTGGGTATGGTCCTGAGGATAGGTCCTGGGAACCCCGGGAGAATGTGGGTACTCCCCTGATATGTGCCTTCCTGTCCCGGTTGCGGGGAGGGGGGCGTGGGGGAGGGGGTACTGTCACGCTCCCCGAGTCCCCTGTCACGCTCCCCGGGTCCCCTGTCACGCTCCCCGGCTCCTCTTCCATGCTCCCCGGCTCCCCTGCCTTGCTTACCGGCTCCCCTGCCGCGCTCCGCCGCTCCCGTGCCAGGCTTCCTGGTCCCCTGCTCCACAGCCTTCCTGCCCCATCGCCTGCGGTCCCCAGGCAGCCCGGTCCCCGCTCCCGGCGTCCGATGGCAACCCAGCTCCAGCCCGGCTCTCCTGCTTCCTCCTCACCGCTCCCTCCTCTGGCTTCTGGCACCCGGGCCGCGCGCATGCGCATTAGGGCGCGCGCGGTCATTGACCCGCTCTTAAAGGGCCAGCGTCCACTGACAGGAAATTGAACACGCAGGTACAGGGTATAAAGGAGTTTAATGTCCAAGTGGGCGGGGCCTGTTCTTCGTGTTTCCTAAGCTAGGAGTCAGGTCTCCTTGTCTCTGTGATATACTCACCTCTCTCTCTTCTAGAGCCGCTCCTGCCTCGCCATCCGGTCCTGCCGATCCCCGAACGCTGACTATCTGCCATCTCGTCAGTCCGTACCATCTCTGATCCCTGTGGTGACCCGTCCTCTCGCTCCATCGGTTCCGGACTCTGCCTGACAACATCTCGGCCTCCGAACCTTAGCTCCGTCACCCGGACTACCATCAGTGACTCCGTGGTCCCAGGGACTTCTCCATTCCACGCTTTTGCACGGACTGTCCTGCTACCCGTAGTGCTCGGCTACCGGACCCCTTGCCTTCATTAAGGTGTTCGGCCCAGTGGATCCACCTCCTGGGTCTGCCCGTCCACCTGGCCCTAACATCTACCATGATGTCGTGCATGCAAAAAGATGGAATGCTGCTGGAACAGATGCAAGGCAGAGTCCAAAGTGACTCCATCTGCTTCATTACAGGTAATGGTACTGTAAGAGGGGGGCTGAGTCTCATACTTTGGAGATTTAGACAGAAACCTCAACATAACTGCTTAACATAGAACAAAAAAAAAATTATACTCCCCAAAATGCTCCAATCTAAAACTTCAACTCACCCAGTAAAAAGCAAGTCCCCAATCAAGGTCCTTACTTTTCAACATAAAAATAGGGAATTTCTAAGTCAAAAGGTATCTGACATGATTTCCACCCACAAATAAATGCCTGCTCCCCCAAATCCAACTGGCCCACATCCGATTTGTCTACCTAAATCACAAGTAGCATCCACATGTATAGCAATTGTGTAGCGGGAAGGACTCACAAAATTTATAGTGTGTGTGTCCCATGAAGCACAAATTGGATACAATGTGATGGACACTAAGCTGACATATGTGGAATATTCACTCTTAGATCCAATCCTTACTTTTTTTTTTATGAAAACATCTGGGAGACCAAAAATGTCACTATACAAGTCAATAACTTCACCATGGGGTGTAATTTCCAAAATGGACTCAATTTTGCTTTATTTTGGATGTTCTGGAACTTTAGGGGCTGACACCCACAAATTATTCCAGCAAAATCTGTCTAATTTGCGCTCCTTACTTCTAAGTCCTACCATGTGGCCAAACAGTAGTTTCCAAGGACATGCTACCTTATTCTTAAGAAATTGACTTACAAGGATTCATTTTCTCAATTTACGTATTGTAAAATTTTGCAGCTAGTACAACATTTTAGAGGTAAAATATATATTTTTTATTTCCATTTCTCAATTTTATACATTTTGTTATGCTCCTTTGTGTTCAATAAAACCATTACACACATAGTTCAATTTTTCCAGTTGTATAGCTTCCCAAATAGGTCACTTCAGGGGATTTTTGCTATTTTTGCACCTCAGTAGCTTTGGAAATGCAACATGGCATCTGCAATCTATTTCAGCCAAAATTATTCTGCAAAAGTTAAATAGCGCTCCGATCCTTCCAAGATCACCATGTGAACAAACAGTAGTTTCCAACCACATATGAGGTATCAGTTTGTTCAGGAGAAATTGTGAAACATATGATGTGGTCCATTTTCTCCTATTACTCCTTGTGAGATTGGAAAATGTGATGCTATAATAACAATTTAGTGAAAAAAAGTCATTATTAATTTTCATAACCAGATCTTATAAAGTTCTGTAAATCACCTTGAGAGTTTCTGTATCCAGAATGAGGTCACCTGCGGAGAAATTGTAATTTTTGACACCTCAGGAACTGTGGAAATTTGACATGGCATCTGTGAAATACTCTAGACTAAATTACTCTCCGAAAATCAAATTTCCTCCATCCATTCCAAAGCCTGTAGTGTGCTTTGTGCTCAACCAGTAGTTTTTGATGACACATGGGGGTATTGCTGGATTTGGTAAAAATTGCATAATAAATTGTGGGGTCTGTTTTCTGCTATTACCATGGCAAAAACAAAAAAAATGGGGACAAAACAATAATTTTGTGGAATAATTTAATTTTTAATTTTTCCATTCCATTTTGTGTTAATTGTTGTTAGGAAAGTTAACACATTTCCTGAGAATAGTTTTAGAGATGCAGTTTTTATAATGGTTTTGCAGTTGGAGATTTTTCAATGTAAAGGACCTCAAGGTCTCTTCAGTACGACAATTTGATTTTATGTTATAAACAGCAACACCCAAGAAAAAAGCAAAAAAGAGCAAATACCCTAAAAGAAGTATCATAAAGAGGGGGGAGCCAGCACTGCCTGAAAATGGCATGCAAAATAAAAAAAAAAATTTAGTGCAAATTCACAAATATTGCAACTGTACTATAATGCAAATTGAGATTTTTAGCAAATGATTGATCAATAATTTGAGCCACCCCCTGCCAACGTCAAGGCAAATTTCTATAGGGGGGGTCCTACTATTATATTTATATTTTCATTGTGCCATACGGCTAACTAATTAAATTAAAAGCAGAACCATATTAAAGCACACATATACCTGATACATGTAAGAACCGCTCCCATGCTGCAAAGACAGGCTAAACTGCGAATAAAGGCACTCCACGTCCCAGCACATGCAGCTGTGTGCCGCACACACTGGGACAATGTCAGATCTAGCACTCACAGTGCCCAGCCAGCAGCCATGGCGTTGGCAGGGGCGGCTCAAATTATTGATCAATCATTTGCTAAAAATCTCAATTTGCATTATAGTACAGTTGGAATATTTGTGAATTTATACTAAAAAAAAAATTTTTTTTTTGCATGCCATTTTCAGGCAGTGCTGGCTCCCCTTCTATGTCCTAAAATAAGTACC
The DNA here is from genome assembly GCF_048569485.1 of Anomaloglossus baeobatrachus. Classification (NCBI taxonomy): domain Eukaryota; kingdom Metazoa; phylum Chordata; class Amphibia; order Anura; family Aromobatidae; genus Anomaloglossus; species Anomaloglossus baeobatrachus. Next base: position 66,095,818 of record NC_134361.1, read on the forward strand.
ATATTTTTCATTATAAAAGACACAGCAGATTAAAAGGCACACCCCAAATTTAGAGAAAAAAAGGGTAAAAAAAATGGGGTCTGGGGTGCGGCAGTGGTGGTAGAGCGAGGTCACAGGAGGCAGGGGCGGTGCTGGAGTAGGGCTGCTGGCGGTGCGGTGGGTGTCCCAGTATCCTTGCTGCTGGTGCTGTGAGGCCGGAGGAGCATCTTGAAGCTGTAGGCACTATGGGCTAGAAAACCGTGATGGCCAGAGTCGGCGCATGTGCAGATTGAGCTATCGGGCCAATAGCAAGCCAAGATCTCATCTGTACACGCATCATTTCCAGGAGCCATTTTCCTTAAGTCGGCTTCTGGGAGATCAATGGGCCAGAGGCAGCACATGCGCAGATGAGATCTTGATTCAAGAGCTCCATCTGCGCATGCGTCAAGTCCGGGCACTAATATTTGAAGCCTGCACAGCTGACATTTTCAGGATGTCCTTTGCCTCACAGCCCGCAGTGCACAGCCCACAGCACAGCATTGCCACTACCTCCTATGACCATTTTCTACCACCTTCTGGTAAGCTACATTCAGACTATAAGACGCACCCACCATTTTCCTCCCACATTTTTGGGAGGAAAAGTGCATGTTATAATCCAAAAAATATGATAAATAACAAGCAATTGTGCATGTAAATAAACTTGGGTACTTAGTTAACTTTATTTTGATTAAAAAAAATATATATACACAGTATATATACACATATACAGTGTATGTATGTATATATATATATATATATTTATATATATATATATATATACATACATACATACATACATGCATGCATGCATGCATGCATACATACATACATACATACATACATACATAGGTATATATAAAAGAAATCCTACCACATCAAGATGACCCATTCAGGGACGGACCCGGCATCTAATATTGAAAACCTCACCAAATGTCTAGTGACTTAAATGTGAATAAGGATTGAGTAGAACCAAGGCCCGACATGGACATCCAGCAATGGGTATTTGCTTATATTTGCTCTTTTCTTGGGTGTTGCTGTTTTATGGCCAGCTTGAACATGCTCCTAAACATTGCATATATACAAACTTATATTCCAGTTAATTTCTTTGTGATTTTTTTTTGCCTTAATGCAAACAAGAATGTGGCCTCCCTTTCTTTGAGCTGGAAATTACACTAATTTAGTCTACCATTGCTGGGTGTCCAAGTTGGACCCTGGTCCTGCTAGGTTTTTATTCACATTTATGTCACTAGAAATTTGGTAAGGTTTTAAATATTAGATGATGGGACCATCCTGACAAGGGTCACCTTGACTTAGTAGAATGGCTTTTAACATTATTTTGATTTAAAAAAACCCCAAAAACATAACTAAGAACCCCATTTACATGCAATATTGCTATTCATTTACTTATTTTATGATATTTTCTCGTTTTGCCTTTTTTTTTTTTAGTTTTGCTGTTTAATGGCCAGCTCCTTCACATTGAATGTATACAAGCTTATAGTCCAGTTAATTTCTTTTGGTTTTCTTAAGGTTATAAATAGTGATGGACGAATAGTAACTATTTGGGTTCAGAATATTCTCAACGAATACCAGAGTACTATTCAGGTATTCATCACAAATAACAAACCTAGTGCAAGTCCATGGGGTGCCCGAACATTTTTCTTCTCGTGATAAATACTGGAAGAATAATCTATATTCGGTAAGCAATATCCGAACATAAATCGTTACTATTTGCCCATTTCTAATTATCAATAGTGATGGGTGAATAGTAACCATTTGGTTTCGGATTATTAGTAATGAATTCTAAAAAACTATTCCGATGTTCATCACGAATAACTAAACTAATGCAAGTCAATGGGGTACCTGAGTATTTTTCTTGCCATGGCAAATACAGGAATAGTACTGTGGGCTTCGTTAAGAATAATCCTAACACGAACAGTTACTATTCACCCATTACTTGTTATAAATAGTGATGGGCGAATAGTAACTATTTGTGATCAGATTATTCTTAACGAATCCCAAAGTGCTATTCCGGATATCATCACGAATAACGAACCTAATGCAAGTCAATGGGGAACCCGAGCATTTTTCTTGCTGTGATGAATACTGGAATAGTACTTGGTATTCTGTAAGCATAACTGGAACATGAATAGTTACTATTTGCCCATCACTAGTTATAAACAGTAAACATCTTAAAATTGCACAATTTTTCAGATGTTCATCAAATTTCAGAAATTTTCATAAAAATTGCAAAGCATAACCTGAATTTACCACTAACATAAAGTACAATGTGTTACAAAAGACACACACTCATAATCACAAGGATATATGGATGTGGAAGATGGAAACGGGATATGCCGCGCTGACATCAAACATCCAGAAGTTAATTAATTTATCTTTTATTCAATCGGTTCTACGTGTTTCGGAGGATGCAGCCTCCTTCTTCAGGACAATTATCACAGAAAAATTGATTTTACTGTAATAATTGTCCTGAAGAAGGAGGCTGCGTCCTCTGAAACGCGTAGACCTGATTGAATAAGAGAGAAATGAATCAAACTTCTGGATGTTTGCTGTCAGAGCGGCATATCCCGGTTTCCTTCTTCCACATCTGTAACAAGGCACTCCAGGGCTGCAGCAGAAGCCATTTTATGCCTATGTAGGAGTTGTGACTGGCACACCTTCTACAGGTGAGTACCTTACCTGTTGTCTTGTCAAATCCCACCAGATAAGATCCTATCTGCGCTTCTTATCCACAGCATAAGGATATATGGAAGCATTTCAAAATTACTACCACATAAAGTGACACACGTCAGAATTGAAAACTGAGTTTTAGTTAAGAAGGCCAGAATTATCTCTATCCTCAAAGTATTCTGCTTTACTCACTAAATGGTTACCTCCTCCATAGGTCTCAAATAGATTACACAGACTCTGCATCATCCAAGACTGCCAATTACCAGTGGCTCAATTTGTGTGTATGAGTGCACTACAGACAACCAAGGAAGTTATTCTTAACCCATCACTGCATTAAGCCCCCAGAAATATTTTCATGGACTTCATGGGATACTATAATTAAACTCTTCACTTCCTAAGCCCACAAGGTATGTTACTAGCCACTTCACTGCTCTAGACTACCCCTTTAATGCCCTTATCATCAAGAGATGTTGTTAATTCCTTTACAGGCATACTGTCATGATTCATGCTTGTCTCAGCCACTGCTGAGCCTTTGCTTGTACCCTAATCTTGGATTACAGGTCATGGGAGGGGTTAATTCCATTCTGCCTCGTCCAGAGAACAGGCTGCTATATATTGGTGGTGTTGCTCCAGAACATCGCCAGTAAGCAGTTCCTACTTTGCAGCGTCTGTGCCTGGCTCCCATGAGTTAACCTTAATTTGTCCTGCCTCCCTGCTAGCTTATCCTGACCCGTGTCATCATCTCTGTTCATCCGTCCCATTCCCTGACTGTCTGGTCCTGCCTGTTGTTTACCTTTTAGTCCTGTCTGTCTTACCCTGGTCCCGACCCGTGACTCCTCATCCTCATACGTTACTTTGACATCCCGGCCTCCAACCTGTATTTTTGTTTTGACCTTGGCTCCGTCTCTCCCTGCTGCTAGGACCTCCCGGCTTCTGATCCCTGGCCATCACCTGACTGTGTCCTGCTTTTTCCTGTACTATTGACGAGACCTCCTGTTGCAGACCCGGCTTGCTGACTACTCTATCACCCTCTAGTGGTTAGTTAACTACGCACTGAAGCTGTTCCTCCAGCTAGCTTCAGTGTTTCCTTAGTACAACGGGACACATACCAGCAAAAATATTTGCATTAACCCCTTTATTACTCTAGACAGAAATAAAGCTGTTAATTATTTTCAGTATGAAAAATTATAATTTGAAGGTATTGAGGTAGAAGCCGGGCCACACACTGTTTTTGCAAAGAGAACTTTTTTTTACAAACACCTTGATCTTTATAATGAATGCTATTCAGATATAACTAGAATATTTGTAAAATCTCTCACTGGTTCTGTGTAAATCCTATCATCGTCCTTTAGTTTTACATTTTTCAGTTCATATATTTAAGTATTAAATTAAATATATAGACAACAAAAATCTAAATACAAACAATAACTGAACACTTCCTTCTTGGATTATCCAGGTAGGAAAAACAGTGTTTGAGAACAGTTTGCAACGGGTTAAGTAGACCAGCAGATGTGTTTGTCAGAGCCATCATAACCGTGCTCTCCATGTCAATTTTATGATAATGTTACATGGCTTTCATTCTGCTCGCCTTGCTTGGAGCCTGTGGATTTGTGGGAAAGAGACATTTAATACCAATGTATCCCAGAACAAAGAAGAAAATGACAGATCTGTATAAGGACATGCACACCTTAGTCACATTTCACCTGGATTTTACTAAATAGCTGCCAATTTCACCCTCCGTTTAAGTGTAGGGAATTGCCCATATTGAATAGCAGTTTATTTTATTTTGCAGTTTTGGGTTTCACCGTTAATTACAATTTATGGTAAAAGTGATTTCTGCCCATTGTTCAGATATCAGTTTGATGATTTTAGCTTGAATTAATGGGTGAGTTCAGACGCTGCCGGAATCAGACCCTAAGAAGTAAGTAAGGAAGTGCGCTTTTCAGGGATTAGGACTCTATCACCTCTTTGGTTACATTTCGAAATTGTGAAGAAAATAAGACCTTACACAATACGCAGACATTGCGCTTATCTTCAGAACGTCTGATTTTCTTTGCAAACGGCTGATTGATGGATTACGAAAATGAGAATAGATTATAATCATGATGGTTATTTTCCTCTGTAGAGCTGGCTCCCGGTGTATCTTGGTCCTTGGGCAGCAAAGTCACTTTATTGAGTATCTGACCCTACCCTCATTGGCACTGCTTGTCCTGTTCTCCTTGTTCTCTGTCGCCTCGTGATCCTTTGGCCATCGTATACCCAGGTTTGCCTGCTTTCCATGTACACTTATCAATAAAATATATAAATGATTCCTTTTTTTTTTTTTATAACTCAACCTGCAATCCAAAATTAATTTCCAAGCTGCTGAATAAACTTTGTCACAGTTCACACTTCTGTTTGGACATTCTGGCCCCAATTATTCAAAATAATTGTGTAAATTGTTTTGAAACATTGCACATTTTTGTCACAACTCAGAGTTGCGCAATATTTTTTGAGACTTTTGGTGTTTTTGTAAAGTGGAGGCACGAGGTGGTAGTTGCGGGCGAGGGATTCCCTTCAGTAAGGCGCCGTGGCTCCATTTCACAGGAAAAGTATTGTGGTCCTGGCTGGGTGTGTGGATAGGTGCGGTGCTGTTCACACCTTTCAGGAGGCCGCATGATGCTGCTGTTTTAGGTAGGACAGGACTGGATCATTGAGGCAGAGGAGACGGAGGCTGATAGTTCTTTATAATCAACAATTCTTTGCTATGCAGTCTCTGGATGACAGCTATACACAAGATGTAGTGGGAACATATCTCACGTTTCTTGTACACAAAGCACCATTAAATATACTTCCTCCAAGTTCACCTCAGTTGTTTCTGTTTTGGTTGTTGTCAGACCTTCTGCCACCACCCAGCTTAGCACGAGAAAGTCATCCTTGTCCACCCGCAGTTCTGCGTCCTTCCCAACTACTAGCATTAACGACACTCTTGCATTTGCCACACAGGACTTCATACTCACTTTGCGTTCAACACCGTTTCGGTCTATTATCTCTCACCTGTAAGCTATTTGGGGGCCTGCCACTAAGCATCCAACTCTAGAGCCTACCTAAATGAGTCACATTCAACTTCTTTACCAGTCTCAGAAGTAGTTGCTGATCTCCGCTCTGGGTTCATTCCATCATGCTACTCTTGTTTGGTCTCAATGTTATAGCGTTCACAAGTCACCCACAGAATGTGACCAAAACATGACTTGACAGACAGTATATCCAACCTACTCACTAGCCATTCCCTATCTGAATTCTAAAATGGAGTCTGCCCTTTCCATAGGGACTGGCTGCTCCCCCTTTTGGCTAATCCCACAGCTTAACTGTTTCTTGCCCTGCAGTCAGTTACAGTGAGTGCAACCTATCTTACCAATATATCCTACATAACCTTTTACCTATATTCTTATAATATCCGGATACTAGATGGTGACGTTTACTTGCAGGCACTATACATCATCATACTACATTGCTTAACCAACACTGCTACATCTTTACAGTACACTACATCTTATGCATCTTATACATTACTTTCCTACATGAGATTAATATATATATACAGTCAGGGCCAGAAATATTTGGACAGTGACACAGGTTTTGTTATTTTAGCTGTTTACAAAAACATGTTCAGAAATACAATTATATATATAATATGGGCTGAAAGTGCACACTCCCAGCTGCAATATGAGAGTTTTCACATCCAAATCGGAGAAAGGGTTTAGGAATCATAGCTCTGTAATGCATAGCCTCCTCTTTTTCAAGGGACCAAAAGTAATTGGACAAGAGACTCTAAGGGCTGCAATTAACTCTGAAGGCGTCTCCCTCATTAACCTGTAATCAATGAAGTAGTTAAAAGGTCTGGGGTTGATTACAGGTGTGTGGTTTTGCATTTGGAAGCTGTTGCTGTGACCAGACAACATGCGGTCTAAGGAACTCTCAATTGAGGTGAAGCAGAACATCCTGAGGCTGAAAAAAAAAAGAAAAAATCCATCAGAGAGATAGCAGACATGCTTGGAGTAGCAAAATCAACAGTCGGATACATTCTGAGAAAAAAGGAATTGACTGGTGAGCTTGGGAACTCAAAAAGGCCTGGGCGTCCACGGATGACAACAGTGGTGGATGATCGCCGCATACTTTCTTTGGTGAAGTAGAACCCGTTCACAACATCAACTGAAGTCCAGAACACTCTCAGTGAAGTAGGTGTATCTGTCTCTAAGTCAACAGTAAAGAGAAGACTCCATGAAAGTAAATACAAAGGGTTCACATCTAGATGCAAACCATTCATCAATTCCAAAAATAGACAGGCCAGAGTTAAATTTGCTGAAAAACACCTCATGAAGCCAGCTCAGTTCTGGAAAAGTATTCTATGGACAGATGAGACAAAGATCAACCTGTACCAGAATGATGGGAAGCAAAAAGTTTGGAGAAGAAAGGGAACGGCACATGATCCAAGGCACACCCCATCCTCTGTAAAACATGGTGGAGGCAACGTGATGGCATGGGCATGCATGGCTTTCAATGGGACTGGGTCACTTGTGTTTATTGATGACATAACAGCAGACAAGAGTAGCCGGATGAATTCTGAAGTGTACCGGGATATACTTTCAGCCCAGATTCAGCCAAATGCCGCAAAGTTGATCGGACGGCGCTTCATAGTACAGATGGACAATGACCACAAGCATACAGCCAAAGCTACCCAGGAGTTCATGAGTGCAAAAAAGTGGACCATTCTGCAATGGCCAAGTCAATCACCAGATCTTAACCCAATTGAGCATGCATTTCACTTGCTCAAATCCAGACTTAAGACGGAAAGACCCACAAACAAGCAAGACCTGAAGGCTGCGGCTGTAAAGGCCTGGCAAAGCATTAAGAAGGAGGAAACCCAGCGTTTGGTGATGTCCATGGGTTCCAGACTTAAGGCAGTGATTGCCTCCAAAAGATTCGCAACAAAATATTGAACATTAAAATATTTTGTTTGGGTTTGGTTTATTTGTCCAATTACTTTTGACCTCCTAAAATGTGGAGTGTTTGTAAAGAAATGTGTACAATTCCTACAATTTCTATCAGATATTTTTGTTCAAACCTTCAAATTAAACGTTACAATCTGCACTTGAATTCTGTTGTAGAGGTTTCATTTCAAATCCAATGTGGTGGCATGCAGAGCCCAACTCGCGAAAATTGTGTCACTGTCCAAATATTTCTGGACCTAACTGTAATATATATATATATATATATATATAAAATCTATACTAGCTGTACTACCCGGTTTCGCCCGGGTTAATAACTGCTGTTAACAAAACTAAACAGAATGTATATGTATTCTGCACACAAAAACCACAAAACAAATAGATAGAAATGTAATTATTAAAAGGCAAAAACTAAGCTGATAGAAGCATTTCACAACATATATTTCAACACCACAGATATTCCACACAGATTTAACTAAATTGGCCAAGTAATGTACTCCGTCTGTCTCTTTCCAGATCTGTCTCTTTCCCCATCTGTCTCTTTCCCCATCTGTCTCTTTCCCCATCTGTCTCTGTCCAGGTCTGTCTCTTTCCAGGTCTGTCTCTTTCCATGTCTGTCTCTTTCCAGGTCTGCCTCTTTCCTCGTCTGCCTTTTTCCTCATCTGCCTCTTTCCTCGTCTGCCTCTTTCCTCGTCTGTCTCTTTCCCCGTCTGTCTCTTTTAGTGTCTGTCTCTTTCCCTGTCTGTCTCTTTCCCCATCTGTCTCTTTCTCCATCTGTCTCTTTTCCCATCTGCCTGTCTCTGTCTGTCTCTTTCTTTGTCTGTCTCTATCTCTCTGTTTCTTTCCCCATCTGTCTCTTTCTAGGTCTGTCTCTTTACAGGTCTATCTTTGTCTGTCTCTTTCCCCGTCTGTCTCTGTCTGTCTTTTTTACCATCTGTCTCTGTCTGTCTCTTTCACCATTTGTCTCTGTCTGTCTCTTTCCCTGTCTGTCTCTATCTCTCTGTCTCTTTCCCTGTCTGTCTCTGTCTGTCTCTCTCTCTGTCTGTCTCTCTCTGTCTCTCTCTATCCGTCTCCCCACCGACATCTTATTACCTCACATATAAGCTTCTTATACTATAAATGTCTTTTGTTCCTATAGCAACCACTCATAGCTGCTACTAATAACCTGTAGTTCCAGGCTCCATTTACTTTAATGAAGGTATGTTTTTTGGAGAGTAACTGTAAAGCGCGGGGTTAAATTTTCCTGTCAAAACATAGTCTACGACGTTCCCTGGGTCACATGAGGTGTCTGTGCAAAAATTTGTGATTGTAAATGTGATGGTGTGGATACACTTTTTGTTTCTCTTTTCCCCATTATGTAGATAGGGGCAAAATTGATTGGTAAATTGGAACGCACGGGGTTCAAATTTCGCCTCACAGCATAGCATAAGTATAAGAAGCTTATATGTGAGGTAATAAGATGTCGGTGGGGAGATGGATAGAGAGAGACAGAGAGAGACAGACAGAGAGAGAGACAGACAGAGACAGACAGGGAAAGAGACAGAGAGATAGAGACAGACAGGGAAAGAGACAGACAGAGACAAATGGTGAAAGAGACAGACATAGACAGACGGTGAAAAAGACAGACCGAGACAGACGGGGAAAGAGACAGAAAGAGACAGACCTGGAAAGAGACACATGGGGAAAGAAACAGAGAGATAGAGACAGACAGAGAGAGACAGATGGAGAAAGAGACAGATGGGGAAAGAGACAGATGGGGAAAGAAAGAGATGGGGAAAGAGATAGACAGGAAAAGAGACAGACGGGGAAAGAGACAGACGGGGAAAGAGAGAGACGGGGAAAGAGACAGATGAGGAAAGAGGCAGATGAGGAAAGAGGCAGACGAGGAAAGATGCAGACAAGGAGAGAGGCAGACGTGGAAAGAGGCAGACGTGGAAAGAGGCAGACGAGGAAAGAGGCAGACGAGGAAAGAGGCAGACGAGGAAAGAGGCAGACGAGGAAAGAGGCAGATGAGGAAAGAGGCAGACGAGGAAAGAGGCAGATGAGGAAAAAGACAGACCTGGAAAGAGACAGACCTGGAAAGAGACAGACGTGGGAAAGAGACAGACGGGGAAAGAGACAGACAGAGACAGATGGGGAAAGAGACAGATAGGGAAAGAGACAGATGGGGAAAGAGACAGACGGGGAAAGAGACAGATCTGGAAAGAGACAGACGGAGCACATTACTTGGCCAATTTAGTTACATCTGTGTGGAATATCTGTGGTGTTGAAATATAGGTTGTGAAATGCTTCTATTAGCTTAGTTTTTGCCTTTTAATAATTACATTTCTATCTATTTGTTTTGTGTTTTTTGTGTGCAGAATACATTTTTGTTAATGCAATCTGTTTTGTTAACAGCAGTTATTAACCCGGGCGAAGCCGGGTAGTACAGCTAGTATATATATACATTTATATTTATTTATATTTATAAACACTTTTGGTGTCTTCAGGAATAGGCACTCGACTATTATTGCTATTTGTATCAGTCTTAACTAGTTGAGCTTTTGTCAAACATTATCATGGTGGATGACAGTGGCTTATAAAGGAGTAACCACATTTGCATGTGAACAGCATAACATATACTTAACTAATAACAGAAGTAGAAAAATACAAACATCATATATTACAATTGTATATAACAGCACAAACCTTTTCTATCTTTTTTGAACCTTGTTCTGATCCCCTGATAGATGGGCTATTATATGTTTACTATTTTTCACCTGTGATACTTAATAACGTTTTGTAATATTTACTATTAACCTTTTGTTATAATCATCATTTATTGATGAGTTTCTTCAACATGTTATCTATTGGCAATGATTATATGATCATTTTTATGCCATTATGTAAAATTGTACTATGTTGCATTTGTATTTTTCTACTTATGTTGTTGTGTACTTACTATGTTGTTCACATGCAAATGTGGTCACTCCTTTATCCACTGTTTGTCTATCTATCTATCTATCTATTTATATATCTATCTTCGAACAGTATATCACTAAAGTGAGTACACCTCTCACATTTTTTAAATATTTTATTATACAGTATCTTTTCATGGGATAACACTGAAGATCTGACACTTTGTTACAATGTAATGTAGTCAGTATACAGATTGTATAACAGTGGAAATTTGATGCTTTCTAAGTAACTCAACACACAGCCATTAATGTCTAAACTGCTGGCAACAAAAGTGTATACACCGCTAAGTAAAAATGGTCAAATTGTGCCCAGAGTGTCTATATTTTGTGTGGCCACCATTATTTTCAAGCACTGCCGTAACTCTCTTGAGCATGAAGTTTGCTAAAGCTTCACAAGGGCCACTGGATCCTCTTCCATCCTCCATGATGACATCATGGAGATGGTGGATGTTAGAAAACATGTGCTTCTCCATATTCCATTTGAGAAGGTCCCACAGATACTCAATATGGTTTAGATCTGGAGACATGATTGTTCAGTCCAGAACCTTTACCCTAAGTTTCTTTAACAAGCAGTGGTCATCTTGAAGGAGTGTTTAAGGTCATTATCATGTTGGAATACTGCCCTGTGGCCCAGATTCTGAAGGGAGGGGATCATACTCTGCTTCGGTATGTCACAGTACATTTTGGCATTCATGGTTCCCTCAAAGAACTGTAGGTCTCTACAGGTGGCAGCACACATGCATCCCCAAACTATGACACTCTCACCACTATGCTTGACTGTAGGCAGGACACACTTGTCTTTGTTCTCCTCACCTTGTTGCTGCCACACATGCTTGACACCATTTGAACCAAATATGTTTATCTAGGTCTCATCAGACGACCACAGGACATGGTTCCAGAAATCCATGTCCTTAGTCTTCTTGTCTTCAGCAAAGCATTTGAGGGCTTTCTTGTGCATCATCTTTAGAAGAGGCTTCCTTTTGGAGACTGCCATGCAGACCAATGTGATTCAGTGTGTGGCATATGGTCTGAGCACTGACAAGCTGACCTCCCCACCCCTATAACCTCTGTACCAATGCTGGCAGTACTCATACTTCAATTTTGAAAAGACAATCTCTTGATTTGAGCATGTACACTCAACGTCTGTGGTTGACCATAGCGAGGCATGTTCTAGGTGGAACCTGTCTTGTTAAACAGCTGTATGGTCTTGGCCACCATGCTGCAGCTCATTTTCAGGGTGGTGACAATCTTCTTTCAGCCTAGGCCATCTTTATGTAGAGCAACAACTCTTTATTTCAGATCCTCAGAGAATTATTTGCCATGAGGAGCCATGTTAAACTTCCCATGGCCAGTATGAGAGAGTATGTGAGCGATAACACCAAATGTAACACAACTGCTCCCTATTCATACCTTAGACCTTGTAACACTAATGAGTCACATGACACCGGGGAGGACAAATGACTAATTGGGCACAATTTGGCCATTTTCTCTTAGGGGTGTACTCACTTTTGTTGCCAATGGTTTAGACATTAATGGCTGTGTGTTGAACAATTTAGAGAGCACCATATTTACACTGTAAGACCTCGGTTCCACCTGCGCATAGCTTCTGATGTGAGAGCATCGGAAGCGATGTGCTGATGATTCTTGGCTCCCACTCAGCTGCGAGTGTGAGTCGAGGGTCATGTGACTCTGATCCGATCTAGCGATCATATCATAGCTGTGGAGAAGAGGGAGGGAGCACTTTCTCCCTCTCCTCCGTGGTCTGTCTCTGCGTATATCGCACTGCGATTGGATGACATCCGAGTGCGGTGCGATATTTCACATGCACCTATAGACTTGTTTGGGGGTGCGTGAGCCAAGTCTCGCTGCCATATGCAGCATGCTGTGATTTATTTTCCATGCCGATATGGATGCATACTGCTGCATAGTTTTGCACTGGTGTTAGTGCAATCTAAGGTTTTATCGGATTGCACTTGTCCACTCAAAACGCAAGTGGAACCGAACCCTTATAGAGGCTGTACACTGACTACTTTACATGGTATCAAAGTGTCATATCTTCAGTGTTATCCCATGAAAATATATAGTGTAAAATTTAGAAAAATGTTACTCACTTTTGTGATATACCCTATCTATCTATCCATCCATCAATCTATCTATCTTTTCTTCCCTAATATTCTCATCATTAAGTCACAAGTGTTAGCCTTGGACAGTAAATACACAGATTAGCTGTTCATGGCGGCTGCATTACAAACTAGTGACCATTACGTATTGCTGGGCCAAATAAACACCGTTCCTCTTCACATAACACCCTCATGAAAAGTACACTTAAGCCTCTTTGTTAGAAAGCAAACATGCAAAACCACATAAGCTTATATATGCATTACATTGTAGCAAGAATCTCCAAAAATGCCAAAGAGAGCAATATTTTGATTAATTTTGTTTCTTTTAATATTAAATTGTCAGGTAATCTCGTTTAGTAAAAATACTACAATTTAAAATTCCGCCTGGTGCTATCAGACCCAACTGGCTTTTAGAGCTATCCTTGGTACCTAGCTTGCACTGCTTGTCAAAATTTAATGAGAGTACCCGTTCTAAAATAATTGAATTTTCATATCAGAGAGGACCAGGATTTTGCAGACAATAAAAATGCTGAGTCTTGTACTGTTACTGGCAAATACCTTTTGCTCTGCTCATGAAATCAGTATGTAAATGTACAGGGTTTGTATTTAAGGCATCTTGCATTTTGAGTTGTAGAACTAGAAATAATTTCAAATGGTACCATTGATAAGTAGCTGATTATAATGCTCCGAATGTAATTTGTTTGGTGAATTGGGATAAGCATTTGGTTTATGTATTATATAAATGTTAATGCGCACAGAGTTTAATTATGTTTCTTAACTTTTACCAAGGCTCTAGAAGAGTTTTGAAGGGCACAGTTCCATCAGATGATTTCCTTTCAAGAAAAAGATTCAATGTGAACGGTTGATGACCTGGAAATTTTAAGTGTGTGGAAATTCGGTTTGGAGAAGATAAGTGCAGGCAGATTTAAATAATTATTCAGAATGATCTGTTACGTTGCAAAAACTGATAGAAGATCTACTATTTTAATTACACTAATTTAGTTAAAATATAATTGATGTTTTTTTTTATTCTTCTTTGATCAAATAAGGTTAACAGGAGGTTGAGAAAAATAATATTTAGCTAATTAAAGCTTGTAATCATTATATTAAATTGAAACTTTTTTAAAAGGGGTCTATGGTTCAGTAAGAAGGATAAAAAGGCAAACTACTGTGTATACTCGAGTATAAGCCAAGCCATTTTTTATGCTGAGAATGTCCCCTCAGCTTATACTCGAGTGAGGGTCCCTCAAAAAATTAGTCTCACCTGTCCTCTGTTCCCATGGTGTCCTGTTACCTGCTTCTTGCGGGCCGAAGGCACATAGATCTCTTGGTGATAGCGGCTTGTGCAGGGGCAGCTGGTTTTGTCGTCAGCGCTTTACTTCACTTGAATGATTTGTGGCGCCGCAAAGCATTCAAGTGAAGTAAAGCACAGATGACAACAGCGGCGGCCCCATGTATCAAATGAGATCACCGAAGGGTCTATGTGCCTGCAGTCTGCAAGAAGCAGGTAACAGGACATCGCGGGAATGGAGGACAGGTGAGAATAATATTTTTTGTGTGTATGAATAACGGCTTAATAGGGAACAAGAAGGGGACAGGAATGAGGACATTACTAAAGGATGGGCACATTACTAGAGAGCTCATTACTATAGGAGACATTATGGGCACATTACTCCAGAGGACAATATGGGCAAATTAATACAGGAAAGAATATGGGCACATTACTACAGGAGACAATATGGGCATATTACTACAGGAGACAATATGGGCACATTACTACAGTAGACAATATGGGCACATTACTACAAGGGACAATATGGGCACTATACTACAGGATACAACATGGACACATTACTACAGGGGACAATATGGGCATATTACTACAGGGGACAATATGGGCACATTGCTGCAGGGAACAATATCGATCCCCGGAAGAAGGCGTATACTGAAACGTGCATGTAGGAACCTTGCCGGCGCTCTCACCAACACAAGATATTCACTGCTGTTTATTTTGTGTTTATTTAAAATTTATATTTTTTTGTTGGGATCCTCCTTACTCCGCTCTGACAGCGACGGCAGGCCTTGTACTGCTTTGACTCTTAGACCATTTTGGTTTTAATATTTCTACATAGTCACTGTCAGAGGTCCTTTTGGATTGATGAGAATCCCTACACCAACCATTATTCTATGTTGCTGTTCTCATGTTTTGGTCTGTTTGCACCATCTACTGACCACTGTTTATAACATCTGTATTTGTTATTTTTAACAATTTTCTAATAAAGAATTGTATTTCTTAAATGACTTGGCTGTTGTTGTACAGAATTTTTTCTCTTTGAATCAGGGAACAATATGGGCACATTACTACAGGAAACAATATGGGCATATTACTACAGGGGACAATATGGGCACATTACTACTGGGGACAATATGGGCACATTACTACAGGAAACATTATGGGTACATTACTACCAGTAGCTGCTACATTTCACACCCTAGGCTTATACTTGAGTCAATAAGTCTTCCCAGTTTTTTTGTGTTAAAATTAGGTGCCTCGGCTTATACTCGGGTCGGCTTATACTCGAGTATATACAGTAGAATAATTAAGAATCTTTCAATTCAGATGGTGAGAACACCACAGTAGGGAAAAAACGGGTATGAGGCCATATGCCCACATTGCGCTTTTTTTTGTGTGCGTTTTTCATGCTTTTTTCCTTGTTTCTATTAATCAATAAAAGCAAGAAAAAGCATCTCAGCAAAGTGTATGAAATCCTGACTTGCTGTGCCTACGTTGTTTCATTTTTCCTTGCAGTTTTTGTTGTTGAAAAAAAAGAAGCAACATTTCAATTCTTTCTGTGTTTTCCCTGCTTTTTTTTCACCAATTGACTTTAATGCAGTCATTGAAAAATGCAGGAAAAAATGCATGTGTAATGCACACGTTGCTTTTTGTGTACGTTTTGATGTGCCTTTTTGATGTCACTGGGGTTCCCTGCAGCCATTTCCTCATCTCATGGTCTTTACTGTGATACCATGCTACAGGGAACTACGGTGACATCACAAGGTGAATGAAGTTCATGCCTGTGGATCTGCAGATCAGCCAGCATGAACTCGGTTCACCTTGTGACATCACTGGTGTTCCCTGCATCTAGTTCACATAGCCACTGTCAGCAGACATTTTCTCATCTCGTGGTCTTTACCACGGGACATTGCTGTAGGGAACTCCGGTGACGTAGCTGCCTTGGTCTGTGAGGCGATCCGTACCTCAGTAATCTGGAGCTGTCATAGTGACAATCCAGGGTTACCATAGCAGTGATCAGGTTCCAGTGGTTGCATTACAGGGACCCGATCACCAGGGAGGGGTAAGCGATTTCTCTCCCTGCCTTCTGAATGCTGTGATCGCATTGATCACAGCATTCAGCTGGATCATAGCTGTAAGATCAACCAGTAATCTGTTGGCGATCACGGGGGTATAGCGCAGGAAGCACCGTGATTGCCATGCTTAAAAATGCACAAAAAAGCTGCTTTTTTTCCTGCCAAAACATGCGTTTTTATGTGCAGATTTTCTACACATAAAAACGCAACGTAACATGAGCACTAGAGTTGAGCGATGTTCGATTCGAACCGTTCGCCAATTTCAAATTCGAGTGATTTTGGGCGGTGTTCGAGTCGACGAACTCGAACAATTTGCTTAAAGTTTGGCAGTTCAAGTTACCGTTCGATAACGGTTTGATCACCAAAAGCGTGGCTTTTCATAGTAAGGCTATGTGCACACGTTGTGTATCTGCATGCATCCTGCGTCCCCAGCACAATCCCTCACTGTTTTCTACTCTGCGATCACGGACGTGGCGCTGCACAGCTGTCACAAAGCTCCGGCGGCTTTTCCTCTTTTGAAAATGGCTGCCGCTCATTATTCAATCTGGTATTCCCTGCTTTCCCCGCCCACTGGCGCCCATGATTGGTTGCAGTCAGACACACCCCCACGATAAGTGACAGCTGTCTCACTGCAACCAATCACAGCCGCCGGTGGGTGGGTCTATATCGTGCAGTAAAATAAATAAATAATAATAATAAAAAACAAACAAACTGCGGTGCCCCCAATTTTGATACCAGCCAAGATAAAGCCACATGGCTGGAGGCTGTTATTGTCAGGATGGGGAGCGCCACGTTATGGGAAGCCCACCACCCTAACAATATCACACAGCAGCCGCCTGGAATTGCCGCATCCATTAGATGAGACAGTCCCGGGACTCTACCCGGCTCATCCCGAATTGCCCTGGTGCGGTGGCAATTGGGGTAATAAGGAGTTAATCATGGCAGGCGTCTCCCCGAGATACCTTCCATGATTAACCTGTAAGTGAAAATAAATAAACACACACAACGAAAAATCCTTTATTTGGAATAAAAGACAAAAAAACCCTCATTTACCTCTTTATTAATCCCCAAACAACAATCCAGGTCCGAAGTAATCCACACGACGCTTTCAGCTCTGCTACATGAAGCTGACAGGGAGCGCCATAGAACATGAGCGCTCTGTGTCAGATCCACGCAGCAACTGACGTGAGCCGTGCTGTCAGCGGGGACGTCACTGAGGTAATGCTTGCGTGTGTGGTGATGATGGGGGTTGTAGTGACTGCGTGTGTGCGGTGATGAGTGCGGTAGTGCTGGTGTTTGCCCTCCCATCCATCCATCCATCCATCCATCCATCCCTCCATCCCTCCCTCCATCTATTCATCCCTCCCTCCATCTATTCATCCCTCCCTCCATCCCTCCCTCCATCCCTCCCTCCATCTCTTCCTCCATCCCTCCCTCCATCCATTCACCCCTCCCTCCATCCCTCCCTTCATCTCTCCATCCATTCATCCCTCCCTTCATCCCTCCCTCCATCCCTCCATCCATCCCTCCATCCATTCATTCATCCATCCCTCCATTCCCCCCTCCATTCCCCCATCCCTCCATCCATCCATCCATCCATCCCTCCATCCCTCCCTCCATCCATTCATCCCTCCCTCCATCCTTCCATCCCTCCCTCCATCAATTCATCCCTCCCTCCATCCATCTCTCCATCCATCCCTCTATCAATCCATCCATCCCTCCATCCATCCCTCCATCCATTCATCCATCCCTTCATCCCTCCATCCCTCCATCCATCCATCCATCCATCCCTCCTTCCATCCCTCCTTCCATCTCTCCATCCATTCATCCCTCCTTTCATCCCTCCCTCCATCCCTCCATCCATCCCTCTATCCCTCCATCCATCCATCCATCCATCCCACCATCCATCCCTCCATCCATTCATCCATCCCTGCAACCCTCCCTCCATCCCTCCATCTATCCCTCCATCCATCCATCCATCCATCCATCCATCCATCCATCCATCCATCCATCCCTCCATCAATTCATCCATCCCTCCATCCATCCCTCTGTCCATCCATCCATCCATCCATCCATCCTTGTAGCTGAATAATCTACTTCTGGATTCTCAAGTGCAATACAGAGGTCCAAGTTACCAAATCTTCATATGCTTTTCGTTAGAGGCAGTGGCTCAGTGGATAGAGCTACTGCCTAAGGAGAATTAGTTCATGAGTTTGAGTCCTGGCTGTCCCGGTAAATAATTTAATTTATTTTTAATTTTAAATTATAATTATTGTTTATTAAAAAATATAATTTAATTTAATTATGCACTTAGGGGAGGAGCCAGAAATCAGCTGTCAGCCGCGGGACACACCTCTAAAATCGGAGCAGTTCACGGAATGAGGCTGCATTGCTCTTGCCTCTCTCTCTTCTCTCTCTCTCATCTCTCTCTCTCTCTCTCTCTTTCTCTCTTTTTCTCTCTCTATCTTGTTCTCTCTTTCTCTCTCTTTTTCTCTCTGTCTTGTTCGCTCTAATTCTCTCTTTTTCTCTCTTTCTCTCTTTTTTTCTCTTTTTCTCTCTCTTTTTCTCTCTCTTGTTCTCTCTTTTTCTCTCTCTTTTTCACTCTCTCTTGTTCTCTCTTTCTCTATTTTTTTCTCTCTCTCTTGTTCTCTATTTTTCTCTCTTTT
This sequence comes from Anomaloglossus baeobatrachus, assembly GCF_048569485.1. NCBI lineage: Eukaryota > Metazoa > Chordata > Amphibia > Anura > Aromobatidae > Anomaloglossus > Anomaloglossus baeobatrachus. The sequence goes on from NC_134361.1 coordinate 66,114,624, forward strand.
TCTCTCTCTCTCTCTTGTTCTCTGTTTCTCTCGCTTTCTCTTTTTCTCTCTTTTTCTCTCTCTTGTGCTCGCTTTTTCTTTATTTTTCTCTCTTTCTTTCTATTTTTCTCTCTTTCTCTTTTTCTCTCTCTCTCGTTCTCTTTTTTCTCTCTTTTTCTCTCTACTTCTCTCTTTCTCTCTCTTTTTCTCGCTCTCTCTTTTTCCCTCTCTCTTTTTCTCTTTCTTCTTCTCTCTCTTTTTCTCTCTTTTTCTCTCTCTCTTTTTCTCTCTCTCTCTTTTTCTCTATCTCTCTCCTCTCTCTTCTCTCTCTCTTTTCTCTTTTTCTCTCTCTTTTTCTCTCTCTTTTTCTTTGTCTTTTTTTCTCTCTTTTTTTCTTCCTTTTCTCTCTCTTTTTTCCTCTCTTTTCTCTCTTTTTTTCTCTCTCAGACCTGGCGATGATCAGCTGATGCAGTCACCTGACGGAATCAGCTGACACTATAAGTCGAGCGGTGAGGCCAGCTTTTTACCGCCCAGCCGGCTAAACTATCAACTGCTGCTGTCAGACAGGAGTCTGCATAGACGTGTGTAGTTTTTTTTTTTTCGCACTGATGCATCAGCTGATTGTATAAAAGCCGTTTATACAATCAGCTGCTGTGTCATGTGATTCAGACCCTTGAACCTGACACATCATCTGATCGCTTTGCCTTCCAGCAAACTGAGCAGATGATATTGGATCCGGATTGGACGGCGCAGGACCCTTGACCCAAGATTACTGCGGAGGGGGGTTCTTTATTTCAATAAAGATGGAGTCACTAATTGTGTTGTATTTTATTTCTAATAAAAATATTTTTCTGTGTGTTGTGTTTTTTTTATCTGTACTAGAAATTCATGGTGGCCATGTCTAATATTGGCGTGACACCATGAATTTCGGGCTTAGGGCCAGTTGATAATATACAGATAGTCCTAACCCCATTATTACCCAGCGAGCCACCCGTCACTAGGGCAGCTGGAAGAGTTGGATACAGCGCCAGAAGATGGCGCTTCTATGAAAGCGCCATTTTCTGGGGTGGCTGCGGACTGCAATTCGCAGCAGGGGTGCACAGAAAGCTTGGGCACCCTGTACTGCGGATTCCAATCCCCAGCTGCCTAGTTATACCTGGCTGGACACAGAAATTGGGTGAAGCCCACGTCATTTTTTTTTAAAATTATTTCATGAAGTTCATGAAATAATTAAAAAAAAAGGGCTTCCCTATATTTTTGGTTCCCAGCCGGGTACAAATAGGCAGCTGGGGATTGGGGTAGCCAGTAACTGCCTGCTGTACCTGGCTAGCATTCAAAAACATGGCAAAGCCCACGTAATTTTTTGGGGGGGCAAAAAACTGGAGTATGCTGAGTCTTGTAGTTCTGCAGCTGCTGTCTGCTGTCTGTCTGTATGGAGGAGAGCAGACAGCAGCTGCAGAACTACAAGGCTCAGCATCCTCCATCTAGGACTGTATGCTGGAGGGAGAGGCAGGGTGAGCAGTACTGCAAGGCTCAGCATACTTCATCCAGTAGTGTATGCAGGAGAGCAGACAGCAGCTGCAGAATTACAAGGCTCAGCAGGCTGCATCCAGGACTGTATGCTGGAGGGAGAGACAGGGGGAGCAGAACTACAAGGCTTAGCATGCTCCATTCACTAGTGTATGCAGGAAAGCAGACAGCAGCTGTAGAACTACAAGGCTCAGCATACTCCATCCAGGACTGTATGCAGGAGTTTTTTTGCCCACCAAGAAAATGACGTGGGCTTCGCCATATTTTTGTATGCTAGCAAGGTACAGCAGGCAGGTACGGCTGCCCCCAACCTCCAGCTGCCTATTTGTACTCGGCTGGGAACTAAAAATATAGCAAAGCCCTTTTTTTAATTATGTCATGAATTTCATGAAATAATTAAAAAAAAACAACATGGACTTCGCCCCATTTTTGTGTCCAGCCAGGTACAACTAGGCAGCTGGGGATTGGAATCTGCAGCACAGGTTGGCCCAAGCTTTCTGGGCCAATCTGCTGCAAATTGCAGTCCGCAGCCACCCCAGAAACTGGCGCTTTCATAGAAGCGCCATCACCTGGTCCTGTATCCAACTCTTCCAGCTGCCCTGATGCCGGGTGGCTTGCTGGGTAATAATGGGTTAATACTATCTTTGTTTTACTAGCTAGTATTAAACCAGAGATTCTTAATGTCAGGCAAGTTTGACACGGCCATTAAGAATCTCCAATAAAGGGTTAAAAAAAAGACACCACACAGAGAAAAAATACTTTAATAGAAATAAATACACAGACACACTTAGAGACTCCATGTTTATTACTTCCTCTCACCCCTCCATGATCCTGGTCTTCTGTCTTCTTTCTCCTTCAACCCATGTAGCTCTGCTACATCAGACAGCACTGCATGGGAGGAAGACGCTGCTGCTCCCGTGCAGTCTAATCACTCAGTGAGTGAGCAGAGGCTGCGGGTTGTAAGCGGTGATGTCACCGCTGCCACTGCTGAAATAGTAATCTGACAGGCGGGTTACTATAGCAACGGTGATCTCCGTTATTCACTGGCTGTGGCATCTAGTCCTTGCATGTGGGCTGACTCTGTAAAGAGCGCCCATATGATGGAACAGGGAGCCAAGCATGTGCCCAAGCATTTCGCTGGTACACGGAGATGCTCAAACGAGCACCGCGTACCGGAGAGATGCACTGACAGGACCTAGCATGACATCTATCCATGTGACCAGTCTGTAGCCAATGAGATAATACACACGTGACTGGTCACATGCTATGACGACATCACGGAAGGTCCTATCATCAGTGCTGGTTAGCGGGAGGGTGCAACAATGATGGGAAGGAAAAGTGCAGGATATGTCGCGGGGACCTGTAAGTGTAATGCCAATGTTTATTAACTTTATGTGTACATGTATAATGTGTTTGTATGTGTTTGCCTCCCATTGTTTTCAATGGGGTTCGAAGGTGTTCGTTGAACGTTCACCGAACGTTCGCCGAACTGAGCCGCCGTTCGACGAACCGAACCGAACTCGAACACTAGGGGGTGGCTCAACACTAATGAGCCCATAGCCTTATTTGTTAAATATGTTCTATCACATAAACATTTAAGGATTTGATAAATGGTATACAGCATAGATGTATCTTAGTCATATATACACTAGATGCAAAAAATTATTGGAGTACAATGCCGCTTTACAATCATATGTGAACAAATGGATCATTCATTTTAGAATAACCTATTTAGCTGACTGAATTCAAGCATTGTAGCATAAAAGAAGTATTGCCACCTTATGCACTAACATCTGACACCGCTGTAATAAGTCAGTTCATTAAATTTCTTTCCTCAAAAATATTTTATGGTAAACTGTGATTGAAACGTGGAATCGTTTAAGAACCACAACAAGTCAGTCGCAAAGTGGCGGACCACTTAGTTACCATGCGGGGATGCTGAGAGCACAGTGACCAAAATTGTCAAAGCTCTGCTGATTCAACAATTTCAGATTAACAAACCTCCTTTAGCTTTGATAGCAGCACAAATATTGTACATCAACAACTTTAAGGCAAGGGTTTCTGTGGCTGAAAAGTGGCATGCAGACCTTACAAGACAAGAACAATGTCAATAGTTTTACGGACTGTTGTGAAGCACATGATCACTGGGCTGTCAAGGAGTGGAAGAATAGTCAGGAAAGTCAGGGTCTGGTAACGGGAGGACATGTGTGATGCGCAGAACTATGAATCCATTCTAAATGAAGAAGCGGTCATCTCGTTTGGTGCGGTGCCGAAAGCTTTGGATTTCAAGAAGGAACAACTTCTTGACTTGGTTAAACAGCAGCGAAGCACATTTAAAAAGCGCGGTGAAGTACGGAGGGTAACAAAATCTCATTACAAAACTATGGTTGTAGTAGGCGTAGTCAGTTCCCAAACCGAGGGTCAGAAATCCAGGAGAGCACGTAATAGGTTCAGGGAGAAAACATGGACATGATCAGATAACAGTCTAAGGTCAGAAGGCAGCAGGTCATGACAGGAAAAGGGAGCGTGCAGAGAGAAGTCAAATAACAGTCCAGGGTCAGAAAACCAAGATCAGAATACTATCAGAGACACAAGCCAACAGCACAACTGCAGAACCAGAAAATACAACTAGCAAGGTTCTGAGTGAGCATGCTCAGTAAAGAAGCCTGAGCAGTTACCAGCATTATGGAACACCTGAGAAATCAGCACCAACATGGAATCCTATGCTGTCAATCAAGCTGCTAGCTCAGTAACTCAGGAAAGCATCTCCAATGGAAAAATGCTCTGCACAGAGGAATCATGACGCGTGGTCTGTGAAGTGTCTAATCTGTATCTCTCTCTGGCAATCTGATGGATGAGTCTGGGTTTGGCAAATGCCTGAGAACTTTACTTGCCTTACTGTGTTATAACAACTGTCTAGCTTGGTGGAGGAAGTTTAATGGCTATATGGTTGTTTTTAGGCCCCTGTATAGGGGTTGTCCATGTTTAACACAAAAGTTTGCAGTCATGGCATGCACTGGCAAGATTGTCCTATAATGGTGCTGGAAGGTGCTCATGTGACAGTAAGGCGGGCTTTGCACACTAAGACATCGCAGGTGCGATGTCGGTGGGGTCAAATTGAAAATGACGTACTTCCGGCATCGCATGCGACATCGTAGTGTGTAAAGGTTCGATGATATGATTAACGAGCGCAAAAGCGTCGTAATCGTATCATCGGTGCAGCGTCGGCGTAATCCATAATTACGCTGACGCGACGATCCAATGTTGTTCCTCGCTACTGCGGCAGCACACATCGCTGTGTGTGAAGCCGCAGGAGCGAGGAACATCTCCTACCGGCATCACCGCGGATTCCGTAGGATATGCGGAAGGAAGGAGGTGGGCGGGATGTTTACATCCTGCTCATCTCCGCCCTTCCGCTCCTACTGGCCGCCTGCCGTGTGACGTCGCAGTGACGCCGCACGACCCGCCCCCTTAATAAGGAGGCGGGTCGCCGGCCAGAGCGACGTCCCAGGACAGGTGAGTCCATGTGAAGCTGCCGTAGCGATAATGTTCGCTACGGCAGCTATCACAAGGATATCGCAGCTGCGACGGGGGCGGGGACTATCGCACTCGGCATCGCAGCATCGGCTTGCGATGTCGCAGCGTGCAAAGTACCCCTAAGTATGCAATATTCATTCTTCACATTCCAACGAGATGCACATGGCCTCACTCAATTCACTTACACTGAGTGAGGCCGCATACATCTTGTTAGAATGTGGCTAGCAGTGTGCATATCGCATACTTGCAGGAACATGACCGCCCGTTCCTGGCACTGGAGAATCCTTATAGCATGCATTGAGCACAATGTGAGGATTTAAAAGTCTGCAGTCACATTGAATGACTATAGATTTTCATGCCAAACCTGGATAATTCCTTTCATTCCAGTGCAGGGAAATCCTAATGCTTCAATATGCTTCCAACTTTGTGGTAACAGTTTGATGAAAGCACTTTTCTGTTCTCCAGTTTTCAAACAAGGTCCATAAAGTCATAGGTTGATGAGCTTTATGTGGAAGAACATGACTGGCCCTCACAGTCCTGACTTTAATCTCTTCAAACACCTTCAGGATGAAGTAGAATGGAGTTTGCAAGCTATGGCTCTCATCCAACTTGAGTGTCGGACCTCACAAATCCTCTTTTGGACGAATTAGTGAAAATTCACCAAAGTACACTCAAAATGTTGTAGAAAGTCTTCCCTGAAGAATGGAAATAGTTATAGCTGTTAAAGGGTGGAACAACTCCTTAATAATAAATATATATTTAAAATAAGCTAAGATAACAGCTCTTGAAGGCGTAATGTAGAGCTGTCCCTATATTTTATTTGTATAGTCTACCACATATATGATCTAGTGCATAATTAGATATGATGACACCATTTCTTCCGAGACCCCTGAGAACAGTAATCGAGACCAACTTAATATGTACAAAAGGCAACCCAAAGAAAAAAATAATTTTCCATGTAAACTTACAAAAAAACTATTCCCATCATGGCAAAAAAAAAATCATTTCTAGTTTGATCATAATTCATGTGATACTGCCAAAATATTTAGCTTCTTCTCTAGTGCCCTTCTATTCAGTGCAGATAAGGAAAAAATGCAGATAGATAAAATGCTATTTTTATTGCCTGTGGCAATGTTTACTAAGTTTTTAAGCCAGGCCATACCTGTCTAAATACACTGGAGAACATTATCCAACTTGTGAGTTGAACATAGCACAATTTATGATAAATCTCTTAGCTCTCTAATTGAAACACAGAGATATTTGTATGTGAGGTTCATGCATACCCTAATGTATATAGATCTATTTATAGAAAATATAATTTTTATATTTATATTATATAATTTTTAACTTAGAACAGGTAATAAGTGCACTTTCCTTTAGGGAGACCAATCTCTCTGGAAAATATTTTGCTTGGGCTCTTTGTACAATCAATCAGAAAATCAGGAGCACAATTTAGCTGCTTTTTTACTTTATTTTTTGCACACTAGCTTTATTTTGTTCCATTCACACTTTCACTCTGTCCTGTCACGCTGCCCTGACACTCTGCTCTGTCCGGCCTCTGTGTCCTGTCATGCTGCCCTGACACTCTACTCTGTCCTACCTCTGTGTCCTGTCACGCTGCCCTGACACTCTACTCTGTCCTGCCTCTGTGTCCTGTCACGCTGCCCTGACACTCTGCTCTGTCCTGCCTCTGTGTCCTGTCGCGCTGCCCTGACACTCTGCTCTGTCCTGCCTCTGTGTCCCATCGCGCTGCCCTGACACTCTACTCTGTCCTGCCTCTGTGTCCTGTCGCGCTGCCCTGACACTCTGCTCTGTCCTGCCTTTGTGTCCTGTCGCACTTCCCTGACACTCTGCACTGTCCTGAAACTCTGCTCTGCCCTGAAACTCTGATCTGCCTTAAAACTCTGCCCTCCATTCTTCCCTTTCACTTTGACCTGCCGCTCTGCCAAGACACACTGCTCAGACACTCTGTTCTACCCTGACACTCTGCCCTCCATTTTGCCCTGCTACTTTGCCCTGTCACTCTGCTCTCTCACTATGCTTTGCCACTGTGCTATGCCCTGTGACTGTTCTGCTACTCTGCCTTGTCACTCTGACCTGTCACTCTGCTTTCACACTGCCTTGGTACTTTTTCCTGTCACTCTGCCCACTTACTCTACCCTGCCCCTCCTGATGTAGCGTCTCTGACCGCCTCAGCTCTGTTACATCTGACTATCTCACTCAGACATAGACAGTCCAATGTAGAAAGTCCAATGTGTTCTGCTACATCTGACTGTCTCTGCTTTACTATATCAAACTGTCTCAGCTCTGCTATAGCTACAGATATAGCTATAGATGTATGTGCCGCCCCTGCAGCAGTCGAACCGCTCAGATCCAGGGTTGCGCTGTGGCTTGAGGGTCTCCGGACCCGGGGGCTTGCAGCCACTCAAATGTAATGGGGACTATTTACAGGGGATAAGAGTTCGTGATGCCACCCGTGGTTCGCGGTAAGGGAGTACCACTGCTGCTGATGGGAGTACCTGGGGAAGATGAAGTGGGGCAGCCAGATGACGTTCCCTCTACAGATTGGGGTGGCCCCTGGACTCTGGATGATGATGGAGCAGAGGTGCGCAGGGCCGGTTGGAAGCAGGGGAGGACCATATACTCACTCAAGCAGTATCGGTGATGGTGCGACTGCAAAGCAGACTCTGACAACAAGGTAAACCAAGTCTCTGGGTGCCGCTGCCCTCTTGGGGGAGCCTGTCCGGGTATCTGTCCCCTATAGTACTGCCGGGTGATCTGGAGCCTGCCTCAGTGCACAAATTAGAAGTGTTCTGGTGGCCCGTTGTCTTACAGCTGTCCGGGCCACGCTCCCTCCTTGTTGGTAGTGGAGCTGTGCTCTCAAGGGCTCATCCTTGGGATTTCTGTGGGCTGCATGGGTTGGAAAGCTCTATCCCCCTCGTTGCGCTAGTGCCCCTGATCTCTGAGCTTCTTAGTGACAGTCCATAAAGTCACTATCCTCCGCAGGTTGATTGCCGGGTTGCCTGAATCTACTCCCCAACCTAGGGTCCTGTATCCTGCCGTGCTTTTGGTCCTGGACCAGTTATTAGACTCAGATGCCTCCCGTCCTCCAAGACCAGGTCTAGGCACCCAGCATCAATACCCTCCAACTCCTCCGGCCCAGACCACCGTCTGCGACTCAACCTGCCATAAAACAGGGAGCCACCACTCCCCAGGTTCTCAATTCTCGAGGGCTAACTCTACTCTCCTCTCTACTTCCCTCCCACCAGTCTGCCTGACCCCTAGGTGGCTGGCCCTATTCCAGCTAGGCAGCTCACTGGTGTCCCTGACAGGGTGTGGTGTGAGGTGTGGTTGGGATCTGGATGCTGATGGAGGCAGTACCATAGGTTGGGAACCCAGAACTATGAGGGGTTGAATACTTCACCAGAGAATAGGAAGTGCAGTACCCTGTGACGCCCTGACTAGTCCAGGGGCGTCACATATAGAGTGAGATAGTCAAATGTAACTGAGCAGAATCACTCACATGTAACAGATAGAGAGAGATAGAGAGTGAACTAACCCGTGAGCTCTTCAACGCTAAGGCTAAGGACACACGGGCATTTAGCATCCGATGCAAGAGCATCAAATGCGTTATACTAGTGCCCCCCTGCTCCTGCTCTGTTGTGAGCGTGAGCCGTGTGTCATTATACTTTGATGCGATCCTGCAATCAGATCACAGCTGTGGAGGAGCGGGCGAGATCTGCAGAAAAGAGGGAGGGAATAATCTCCCTATCTCCTCCATTATCAGCTGATGTGTATATCACACTGCACTTCGGTGTAATGCAAGTGCAGTGTGATGTTTTGCTCGCACCTATAGACTTGTATGGGTGCGAGAGAAAATGGATCGGATTCCACCCGCAGCATGCTGCGTTTGTTTTCTCAGTCCGATTAGGGCTGAGGAAAAATTTGCTCATAGAGCAACATGGGTCCGAGATTTTTTATAGTATTGCACTTGCTCCTTTCTCTTCGCCATGTGTCCTTACCCTATGAGTCCAGCTCTGGTAGGAGAAGTCCCTGTACACAGCTGGAAAAGTCTCCTGCTTGTTTGAGTAATGATCAGTGCCGAACATGCTTGCTCTTCACTATTGTCAGTGTAGCAAGTGCATAATGTGTGGCCTTATTAAATTCTGCATGTCTATAGTGTGTATGGTACTGATGGGATGAATCGCATAGCTTCCAGTTTGTATTTTATGAACATCTATGTAGTATCAATCGATATTTTTTTAAAGGTGTAATTCTGAATTAAAAAAATATGAGGAGATTGGCATTTTTGCAATGTATTAAGTAACGTTCTACTCCAGCACCTTTTTTTTTTTTTTTGCACCACTGGAGTTGTGCTAAATCTCCTGACTCTTAGGGGTACTTTTCACACTACGACATCGCAAGCCGATGCTTGCGATGCCGAGTGCGATAGTCCCCGCCCCGTCGCAGCTGCGATCTCTTGTGATAGCTGCCATAGCGAACATTATCGCTACGGCAGCTTCCCACGCACTTACCTGCCCTGCGACGTCGCTCTGGCCGGCGACCCGCCTCCTTCTTAAGAGGGCGGGTCGTGTGGTGTCACAGTGACGTCACACGGCAGGCGGCCAATAGAAGCGGAGGGGCGGAGATGAGCGGGACATAAACATCCCGGCCACCTCCTTCCTTCCGCATAGCCGGCGTGAGCCGCAGGACGCAGGTAGGAGATGTTCCTCGCTCCTGCGGCTTCATACACAGCGATGTGTGCTGCCGCAGGAACGAGGAACAACATCGTAACATCGGTCCTTCCGAAATTATGGAAATGACAGACGCTACACCGATGATACGATTTCGGTGCTTTTGCGCTCGTTAATCGTATCAAAAACGATTTACTCACTCCGATATCGACAGCGACGCCGGATGTGCGTCACTTTCGATTTGAACCCACCAACATCGCAGCTGCATTGTCGTAGTGTGCAAAGTACCCCTTAAACTCACCTTCCGGCTCCTTCATCTTCTATCACCACCGCTCCAGACGGCCTCCGGGGATTTGTGACCTGCCAGAAGATTTACAACATAATGCAAGTCTATGAGAGCCTTGTTCTGGCTCTCATAGACTTGCATTGAAAGCTTGTGACGTAACTTCTGACTTCCGGCCACTTGCAAGTTAGTCATAAGATGGCGCCAAAGGACTGGACCCGCGTTGCTGGAAAGTGATTATGTGACGGTCAGGAGGCTTAGATTTAAAGCACTATTGTGCTGAAAAAAAAGAAAAGGTGGAGTGGTCCTTTAAGGGTTCATCAGAGGTAGCACTGAATAGTTGAAGTCCTATTGAAATAGAAGTAACATATGTTTTGTAATATGTTGTATAACATTCTTTGCTAACTTCAGTAAGATGAAAATTCAGCTTCATCCTCCACCTCCAGGATACTTTGTTCTTGTTCCTTTCCTCTCCTTTTGTTCTTGATTTCTGTCACTTTCCGTTTTAGCATGTCTTGCAGTTTCCTTTTGTTTCACTCTACTTTCATTTCGAGTCCCTCAAGTTATTTCTCTGGCACTTCAGTAACAAATAACATATCTAGAGTGCGCCCTGAAACATTGCCATTGTAATGTGGAAGCGGAAAAAAGTATTTTCCAGCGGCTGTAAATACATAAGCGAGTTCGCGCCTTAATATTCGGCTTTTGTGAACAGATATCGGGGACTGTATGAACTAAAAGCTGTGTGCCTAATCTGACATCTGCTTTCATTATTAAACTATAATTATATAGAAAATGTAGATAATGTTATGTCAATCACATTTAACCTTCTCTGATCTCCCATGATTCCTTGCACTAAATACTCAAGGCCAGGTCCTTGCTGACTGCTTGATAACTGAATGAATGATTATCCTACTTGTTAATAGACAATGATATAGAAAATGCATCAGTATGTAAGGAATATTAATGAGGAGCTGCAGACGGGGTGATAACGCTACAAGATGCTAACATCCTCTGCTGGGAAGACAGCCTGTCCTAGACGGGGTTAGACGCAGACAGTGCTGAGACATTGGTGAGGGAATGTAGAACTTCCCTCACTGGTGGCTTTTTTAAAAATAAAACTACAAAGATACTTAATTCTACAGCCAGACCTAATGAAACAATATTATAATTTTAGGACGATGAGGGGTCTGTAGAACATCTATGATGAAAAACTCTAAAAGTCTCATAAATCTTATTGTCCACCATAATTAGATCTTCTAATTTTCTAAAATGCTTCTAGTCTAAAGTAGAGCAAAACCACAAAAATGAGCTGCAGCATAAGTTGCTTATGTGCAATGTGTAACACCATGTTCACACTGGCCATTTCACTGACAAAACCCAAGAAAAAAACTAATTGAGTATATACAATGTAGCAAGTAAATAGTAATAATACATGTAAATAACATAGGTTTCTTTGTTAACACTATTTTGATAAAAAAAGCATAAAAGACATCCCAAGGTGTATCTATGATGGTTATGATCCAGGGTACTCTGCTCTCCAGCAGAAACTGTGTTCTGTTTTGTATTTTGCACCAGTGTCTGCAGTAAGTACTCTGGCTTCCGTTTGTGCTTTGATCTTGTTCTCCTACCCCGGACCTGTTGTTACCTCTCTCCTCCCATGTTCTTGACTCTGATGTTCTTCCCCAGCTCCTGACCTCTGGCTTGCACCCTGACCTCAACTCTGCTTTTCCCAAGTGTAACTTACATGACTTTCTGGCTTCTGTACTCCAACCTTTGCTCTGCTTCCCTCCAGTGTACCTTATGTGATTTCCCGGCTTCTGACCTCCGGCTTGTGCTCTGACCTTGGCTTTGCCTCATCCCTGTGTTTCATACGTGACCTGATGACTCCTGACCTCTGGTTTGCTTGACTTTCCCGTCACTAGTTGCATCTGGTGACACCTAGTGGTAGTTTGCCACAGTATGCAGTCGGGACAGTCCTAGCATATCTCTAATGTAAAACCTTGTGACAACTGACCTCAATGTGAATAAGGGCAGAGCAAGATAGGGGCCCAACTGTTCAGACACCTACCTGTTACACCTCGTGGCTCCCCTGTTGCAAGGAATGATGTGGTCTCCAATTCCTTGCCTGCCACGAGCCTTCCTACTCAGCAGCGTTGAAGGTCTAGGAGACTACGTGGCTCCCCTGTTTCAAGGAATGATGTGGTCTCCCATTCCTTGCCTGCCACAGACCCTCCTGCTCAGCAGCGCCGAAGGTCCAGGAGACTACACAATGTGCAGAGGATAGCTACTCAGGGAAGCAGCAAGAATCTCGTTATCACTGCATCTTGTGAAGCCACAGATCCCGCCTCTATGTCTCAGAGGCAGGAGAATGAGCATGTGCACCACGTGGCAGGTTTTGATTCGTCCACTGACATCACACGGCTTGATGACGAGGCTGGTGATGTGGTGAACCCTGATTGGCCGGGCTGGGACGTCATGGATCCCGATTGGGTCAAATCCGTCGTCTCCGCCTCGCGCCCGCCTTTGGGTGGAGCTGCGCCTCCTTAAAAGCCCTGCTTTCCAATATGGCGGCGCGTGACCGTCCTCTTTTGTTGGATGACTGGCAGCGTGCTGCTACGCCGCTGTACAGGCATTATTGTCTTCTTGTGGACTTTGCCCTTGCTGCTCTGGCAACGCCTTGTTTTGCAGGTCGTGTCCCTGCCTTCGGGGAGCTCCTCGGGATCTCCTTGGACTTACCTTGTTATTGAAGCACACGTGCGCGGGCACCGCTGTGCTATCCTCGTGCCACGTTTCTGAGACTTCCGTTTGGGCACACGTGCGTGGGCGCCACTGTGCTTCTTCATGCAACAAGTGCACTGAACTGTAAGCCCCGTCCCATACAACCCTCACGGGTTAGGGCGAGCCGGTGTACGCAGATCGTCTGTTACGTAACAGACGATCGTCAACAACAACCCGCTCACTCTCTAACGACCATAGCAGCGGTCCCCTACACCGCAAAGTGGACCTTGACTGGCGGAAGCTGCCTCTTCACCATCTTGGCACGCTTCCCCGGGTCCCCCTCGTAATATTACGGTCGCGCCAAAGGTCTGGCTATGGCTGGAGAGCAGCAGCAGTTGTTGCGTTATGTGCAGCATTTGGAGTCACGGCTGGCAGCAGTGGAGCAGCCCTCCCCCAATAAGGCTGCTCTGGCGACAGTCATCACCCAGGCGGCCACTCAGGCTGTGGCATTGGGCGGAAGCTCACCTCGCCTTGCGCTTTCAGAGCGTTTTACCGGGGATAGCTCCGAGTGCCGTGGTTTTATAAATCAGGTTACCAGCTACTTGGAGCTATCCGCTACCCACTATGCTACTGAGAGGGCGAGGGTAGCCTTCGTCCAGCCCCTGCTCACAGGCAAAGCACTGAAGTGGTCCATGCCCTTCTGGGAGCGTGGAGATCTGGTGGTGAATAACCTCACAGCTTATCTTGGGGCCAAGAGAACGGTGTTCCTCGGGCCTCAAGTCACCCACGACTCCGCGCTACGGCTCCTACGCCTTTGGCAAGGGTCCGCCTCAGTCGGGAACTTTGCAGTACGTTTCAGGACACTCGCCGCAGAGCTGGACTTGCCAGATAAGGTCCTTGTCCCTGTGTTCTGGGAGGGCCTGGCAGGGTTTGTTAAACACATACTGGCCACGCGTGAGGGGCCTGCTACCTTAGAGGTCTTGATTCAAGTTGCCTCCCGCATAGATATCCGCCAGGCGGAGTGGAGGCTTGAGGTCTCTTCGGCACCCACGTCTACCCGGCCCAAAAAGCGTCTGGTCCCTACTTTCCACGAGACAGCTCTCCCAGCCAGCTCTGTAGATGACTCCGTGGAGTCAATGGAGGTGTCCAAAGCAGCCACAGGTCCTCGACCTTCTGTCCTCTGCTTTTCCTGTGGGCAGAGGGGACACATAGCTACCTGATGTTCTAAAACCATCGGGAAAAGGCAGCGTCTAGTTTCCGTCAGAGGGGGGACTCTAGACGCTGCATCTCCCTCTAGGTTGACTATCAACGCCCAGTTGCAATTCGGCACTACTGTCTTTTCTGCCCTGGCTTGCTTGGACTAGGGCGCTGATGGCAACTTCACTTTGACTTCCTTGGCAACTCAGTTCCTTTGGTTCTGTTGCCTAAACCGATTAAGATCCGGGTAGTCAATGGGTCCCTGTTTGCTGATCCCATTACCCAGACCCCCATTCCTCTCAGGATGGACGTACCACCAGGACACCATGAGCAGGTGTCCTTCATGGTGCTTCCCGAGGGGACGGATGAGATCTTACTGGGCCTCCCCTGGTTGAGACAGCATGCTCCTATGCTCAACTGGGTAACTGGGGAGATCTCGTCCTGGGCAGGGTCTTGTAGAGAACACCTCGTGACCACCAGACTACCCACGACCATTGGGTCAGTTGGACCCTCGTGGAATAGAGGGGGGCCGGATTTACCGGCGCCCTATGAGGCCTACAGGGATGTCTTCTCCAAGAGGGCTGCAGATATTAGAAGGCCCCCCACCGGCCATACGATTGCCGAATTGACCTGAAACCAGGCTCCGAGCCCCCTAGGGGCAGCGTTTATCCACTCTCTGCTCCAGAGATGGAGGCTATGTCCAAGTATGTTCAGGAGAGCCTGGCGAAAGGGTTTATTCACAAATCTGTATCACTGGCCGGTGCGGGGTTCTTTTTTGTGCAAAAAAGGAAGGGGATCTGTGCCCTTGTATCGATTACAGGGGATTAAATGCAATCACGATTAAGAACAAATACCCGTTGCCCCTCATTACGGAGTTGTTTGATCGATTCCGAGGGGCTAAGGTCTTCACGAAGTTGGACCTACGGGGGACATACAATCTAGTGCGAGTCCGAAAAGGCGATGAGTGGAAGACTGCCTTCAACACCAGGGACGGTTACTAAGAGTATCTCGTAATGCTCTTTGGACTCTGCAATGCCCCCACCGTGTTCCAAGACTTCGCAAACGACATTTTTCGGGATTTGTATCTTTCCGTGGTTGCATACCTTAATGACATTCTCACTTTCTATCCCGATCTTGCCACCCATCGGAGGGATGTCATTCGGGTACTCAAGAGGCTCCGCACCCATTCGTTATATGCCAAGCTGGAGAAGTGTGTCTTCAAACGTGAGTCCTTGCCGTTCCTAGGATATATTGTGTCCAGTCAGGGGTTGAAAATGGATCTGGGGAAGTTGGAGAGGGTGATGAACTGGCCTGAGCCCCGCTCGCTGAAGGCGATCCAGCGATTCTTGGGGTTCATCAATTATTATTGCCAGTTTATTCCCAACTTCTCGACGGTGGCAGCACCCATCATTGCCCTTACCAGCAAGGGTGCTAATCCCAAAGCCTGGACACGGGAGACGGTAGAGGCCTTTCATGTTCTTAAAACCCACTTCTCCAGAGCTCCCATTTTCCATCGTCCAGATGTCTCTAAACCCTTCCTACTGGAGGTAGACGCCACTTCGGTCGGTGCAGGCACAGTCCTGTATCAGAAGAACGAACGAGGAAGGAAGCATTCATGCATCTTTTTCTCAAAAACCTTCTCTCCGGCCGAGAGGAACTACTCCATAGGGGATAGGGAGTTACTCGCGATGAAGTTGGCATTCCAGGAATGGAGGCATCTCCTAGAGGGTGCGAAGCATCCATTTGAGGTATTTTCTGACCACAAAAACCTCACATACCTCCAGACAGCACAACGTCTGAACCCAAAGCAGGCTTGATAGTCTCTGTTCTTCTCCCGGTTCCGCTTTATTATTCGCCACATGGCCGGTGAGAAGAACGTACGGGCCGATGCCTTGTTACGTTGTATGGTCGTGCTGGAGGAAGAAGAGGAAGAGCCTCATCTTATATTACCCCCGGACAGCTTAGGGATGGTCACTCCCACTTCTCTGGACGAGGTGCCACCGGGCAAGACCTTCGTTCCCCCTGAGTTACGGAACGAGGTGCTATCCTGGGCCCATGCCTCCAAGGTCGGGGGTCACTTCGGAGTCAAAAGGACCAGAGACCTAATGGCCAGGCATTATTGGTGGCAGAGAGTAGCCCAGGACATACAGGAATATCTGGGAGCCTGTATGTCGTGTGCACGGAATAAACCGTCCTGGCAGAGACCTGCGGGTCTTCTTCACCCACTGCCGGTGCCAGATCGTCCCTGGAAAGTGGTGGGTATGGACTTCCTGGGAGATCTGCCCAAGTCAGTAGGGCACAGGGTCATGTGGGTCATCACGGATCACTTTTCTAAAATGGTCCACTTGGTGCCTCTCCAACGACTCCCGATGTCACGTGCCCTCGCCACCTTGTTCATTCGGCATGTATTTAGGCTGCATGGCATGCCTGACAAGGTGGTGAGCGACCGGGGTCCCCAGTTCGCGTCTCGCTTCTGGAGGGAAGTCTGTAAGCTCTTGCAGATAGAGCTGAACATCTCCTCCGCATACCATCCTGAGACCAATGGACTGGTGGAGGGGACCAATCAGACCCTGGTAACTAACCCCCGCCACTTCATCTCCACGCACCACAACAACTGGGCTTACCTCCTTCCTTGGGCCGAATTTGCCATTAATAATGCGGTCCACGAGTCATCTGGCCAGACCCCGTTCCTGCTAAACAATGGACAACATCCCAGAATACCGGTTCCGATGCCCCTTACGTCACCTGACCCTAGAGTGGAGGATTGGGCGACCGAGGCCCGGGAGATCTGGGAAAACACCCAGGAGGCCCTTAAGAGGGCCAAGGACTGGATGGTGACGACGGCTGATGAGCACCGCCGCCCTGCACCATCTTTCGCCCCTGGCGATCTAGTGTGGCTGTCCTCTAAAAATATCAATCTACGGGTACAGGCAGCCAAGTTCGCCCCTAGGTACCTGGGGCCGTTTAAAGCCTTAGAGCAGGTCAACCCAGTGGCATACCGGCTCCAGCTCCCTCCACACTGGGCTATAGCCAATACCTTTCATGTGTCCCTTCTGAAACCCATATGACTTAATAAATTCTCGGGGTCTTTGCCGGCCCAATCCGGCTTCTCGTCCGACGACCCTGAGGTAGTGAAAGACTACCCTGAGATAGTGAAGCCAGAAGTCATACGGGGCAGGAGGTACTACCTTGTGGAGTGGGCCGGTGCATAGATCCTGGGAGTTGGAGGATCATATCCGCGTCCCAGGTTTGGTAGCGGCCTTCAAGCACCGGCAGGGGGGGGCCCTAGACGGGGGGGTAATGTTACACCTCGTGGCTGCCATGTTGCAAGGAATGATGTGGTGTTCCATTTCTTGCCTGCCACGAGCCCTCCTGCTCAACAGCACCGAAGGTCCAGGAAACTACACAATGTGCAGAGGATAGCTACTCAGGAAAGCAGCAAGAATCTCGTTATCCCTGCATCTTGTGAAGCCACAGATCCCGCCTCTTTGTCTCAGAGGCAGGAGAATGAGCATGTGCACCACGTGGCAGGTTTTGATTCGCCCACTGACATCACACGGCTTGATGACGAGGCTGGTGATGTGGTGAACCCTGATTGGCCGGGCTGGGACGTCGTGGATCCCGATTGGGTTAAATCCGTCGTCTCCGCCTCGTGCCCGCCTTTGGGTGGAGCTGCGCCTCCTTAAAAGCCCCGCTTTCCAATATGGCGGCTCGCGACCGTCCTCTTTTGTTGGATGACTGACAGCGTGCTGCTATGCCGCTGTACAAGCATTATTGTCTTCTTGTGGGCTTTGCCCTTCCTGCTCCGGCAGCGCCTTGTTTTGCAGGTTGTGTCCCTGCCTTCGGTGAGCTCCTCGGGACCTCCTCGGACTCACCTTGTTATTGAAGCACACGTGCGCGGGCACCGCTGTGCTACCCTCGTGCCACGTTTCCGTGACTTCTGTTTGGGCACACGTGCGTGGGCGCCACTGTGCTTCTTCGTGCAACAAGTGCACCGAGCTGTAAGCCCCGTCCCATACAACCCTCACGGGTTAGGGCGAGCCGGTATACGCAGATCGTCTGTTACGTAACAGACGATCGTCAGCAACTACCCGCTCACTCTCTAACGACCATAGCAGCGGTCCCCCACACCGCACAGTGGACCTTGACCGGCGGAAGCTGCCTCTTCACCATCTTGGCACACTTCTCCGGGTCCCCCTCGTAACACCTACCCATGTACAAAAACTATAGCCAAACCAAAGAAATAAGCTGGTGCATAAGTTGATATATAGGTAATGTGTAAGACCATGTTCCCAATGTGGCTAGTTCACAGGCAAAACTCAAGAAAAATTCCCCCCAAAAATCGGATATATACCCTACAGTAAATAAATAAGTAAAAGAAAACCACAGTATAGAGATGATTGGATTAATTAAAATTAGGATTTTGGCCGGTATGACAAATTTTTCTTAACAATTTGATTTACCGCTAATAAATTCACCACAGATTGCAGGTACTCCAATTGCCCTGAAAAGAAGTATATAACTTTCTTATAACTCCAAGGATGATGTCCTACCACTTTAAATTTCTTAAATGCAAACATAGCTTTGCAATATCAATGTGACTTCACCCATGAAAATGGATAGTAACCCCATAGTGCAGCCCATTTAATAACATAGTGAACTAACAGACTTTGTACTCTTTTTAATAATTAGTCCAAAAATTATTCCTCTTAGTCATTTGCGATCAGGTAGACCATTCTGAACAGAACACTGACACAAACTGATGGCTTCGCTGTAAGAGGTAACATCATCCAGCTATGAATGAGATGACTGATGTGCCATATATTCCATAACAACCCCCAATAATTTTCTTGCCAATGGTAAAGTAGACCAATTAAAGCCCGTGTTTGGTATATATATATATATATATATATATTTATATATATATATATATATATATATATATTAAGGTATATATTATACATACAGTATGCATACAACATTGATGTCTGGCCAATTGATAAATACGAGAAAGAGGGTAGGAAAACAAAATTTGTGGTTTACGTAGTAACGTGCCCGTGTGGAAGGTTTTATATTGCAAAACCCATTAGGCGTTTGTCCGATTTAGGGAACATTTTAACTCAATCCTAACGGGCAAGGGTTCCCCCAGGTTGATAAACCATATATGTGAAGCCCATGGAAGTCGACCTGAGGTCCTGCGCTTTGCTGGATTAGTAAGAATGTCTTTAACATCACAAGGAGGAGATCTCCATAAATTGTTGTTGCAGGCTGAAGCAAAATTAATAATTAAATATGGAGCGCAGGGCAACTTGGGTCTGAATGACCGCAACGACATGACAGTCTTTTTATGAACCAAAATATTATTGTCTTGATGATGTTATAGCATTTTTTGCAATTTTTGCAATAACAGTAAGAATGCCCATTTATAGGGGTTATAAAAATATTAGATTATATATGAGGTTTTGACCAAACATCTTGCATCATATAATTGTAAAATAACCGTATTTCTCACTGTATTTTTTACTGTATAACAGTTTATATTTCACTAATTGTTCCTCTTACCTTTGAAATGTTACCTCTGGTTTATCCATTTGGATTTTAGTAGTATATGGTGCGCTGCACATACATATTGTGTTGTTTTTAATTGTTTTTGTAAAACATTCCATACTCCTGTTTGTGCGGTGATGTCATCTGGATGCTGGCTCCTATTTAAGGAGAGCTACACTGCACTCACATGTGGACCCGTGGAAGCCTAATTACAGGTGAAACGGCCGTCGTCCCCTGTGAGGAGCCGGCATGTAGGTCTCCTCCCGCTAATGATTTTATCCTGCACTGAATTTTTGAAATAAAGAACTTCAGACACAGCAACGGTAATTGCGGTCAATTTCTTTTGCTACATATTGAATGGGACACTTACTTCTGTGACCAGCACGTTGCTCCCGGATTATATACTCTGCTGGTGCTATATGTGCATACAAGTGTGTTTGCCGAACGGTAATAGAAGCATACAAGTGGTGCAGGGCTCATTTTTTCCTTGTTCGTTTGTTTTTATATATATATATATATATATATATATATATATATATATATATATATATATAGGTATATATTATACATACAATATACATACAACATTGATGTCTGGCCAATTGATAAATATGAGAAAGAGGGTAGGAATACGTATGACAGATTACATTCTTGCCTTCTACCCTCCTTTGCTCAACTTCACTCTATTCTTAGTGATGCCTGTGATTAGGGTATTATTACTACACACATTTTTGAAGGTCTCATGACTAAATTTCCCTGGATACCCATTTTATATTTACTGCCAAAGGTTCATAATCATCCCATTTATCCTCCCAGATGACCCAATATCTTCAGGATTGATGGACTTTTGCTCTGGTTTGCAAATTTATTGAGTACTACCTTAAACCTCTTGTTGAAACTCTTCAATCTTATGTACGGGACACCACTGATCTCCTCAACTGGATCAATTAGATCTATATGGACACTCGCACACTTCTTGTTGCTGCAGTTATTAAATCCCTATATACTGTACATGCATCAAACATGAGGACGGTATGAGGGTGGTCTGCTTTTTTCTGAACACCAGCAGCTGGGAGCGTGAAATCTGTGAGCTGGATCTTGAGCTTCTCGAGTATGTTTTGACTCATAATTTCTCTGTTTATAAGGCGGCACTGCATTGGGCAAAGCCTGTGCGCCATAAGAGGCAAATTTCTTCCAGTGTTTCTTGCAGAGGGGTTTGTTTTATGAACATGTCTTGCAGGCCATGTCCAAAGTCCAATTATGGTTGAGATACATAGATGATTTGCTAATAATTTAGTATGGAACATTAGTGCAACTCGAGGAGCTCATGACCCAGCTCAATAATAATTGTTTCAAAATCAAATTGACTTTCAGTCACAATGATAAGATAATTTAATTCTTGTATATTACCATTGATATTGATGATAACCCTACTCTACAAACACATGTTTTTTGGAAAGCAACATCTGTAAACTCTTTTTTACATGCCACATCAGCACATGACAGCTCCACTATTTATACTGTCCCAGTTGGTAAATTCCTCAGGATGAGGCGGTTCTGCTCCTCTGATGCCAAGTTTGAAAATCAGGCTATTATTATTATTATTATTATTAGTAGTAGTAGTAGTAGTAGTAGTAGTATAAGTAGAAAACAAACAAGATGGCTTGAATCAAAATATCAGATTTATTTTGACGTGTAATGATAAGTGACAGTCCATTAAATGATTTCTCAAAAAACATTGGGCCATACTGCAGTCTGATTTATCTTAGTCCTCATTTAACTGATATCTCTCTGAAAACATCCAAACATTGTAAAAATTTAACAGACATTTTTGTGAGAAATCACTATGTACTATATACCTAGAACCAACCCTTCTGGATAACAAGGTGCCATCAAAGGTTCCCATGTTGCCACTCTCTTTCCTGTGCCAAGGTTTTGTGCTTTTCCATCTTTGACACTACAGATTGTCAATGTCAATATAAAATTAACCAACATATGTCCTGCAGCAGCATTAACGTCATCTACTATGCTGTTTGCAGTTGCTCTAAGGTATACAGTATATAAGTCTTGCTTCAAAGGACTTATATATAAGCGTGAGGAAACATGTGAAAGACATTAGCGCGGCAAGGATGGTGGTTGATATCACTCACCTGAAAACAATACCCCTACATTTCAGAACCCATCATGATTGCAATCCCCAATCCTTAATAGTTCATGGGATTGATATAGTCTAACGTGGTAGTTGTGGTGAGAACATTAAAAAACTATTGGCACAGATGGAGGCTAAATGGATCATGGTACTGGGCACCATGGTTCAAGAGGATCTAAATTAAACATTGCGTTTTGCCTCTTTTCTGTGTCTGATTGCCTTTATAATTATATTTTTTTTTCATTTTTAATGTTTTATGTGGTTGTTTTGTCTGTAAAGTTAGGATAAAGTAGCCTTATGATATTTAGTGTGTTCTATATCTTATTGCTACTCTTTTATTTCTACTGCAGTTTCTGCACCTACCGGTGCTCAACCTTATAATAAGTTGCATAGGCATATGGAATGTGCAAGCCATATTCACAGTGGAAACTGATATTAATGAATACATCCCCATGGCTTGTCACAAGCTTCACCTATATATTTCTGCTCCTTTTTCCCCTACCCTTTTCATATTTATATATTTTGTTTATTGTTTTGGTTGCACTGTCACTAATATATTTGCTGTTAGGGTACTTTCACACTTGCGTTATTTTCCTTCCGTTACAATCCGCCCTTTTGGGAAACAGCGGAATCCGTTAACGGATTCCGCTGTTTCCCATAGACTTGTATGGTTGACGGATTGTACCAAAAGGAGCTGCGTTGCTTCCGCTGGGCGACGCTCCGTTGCTTCCGCCCAGCGGGAGGAACGCAGCATGTAACGTTATTTTGAGCAGCGGAATCCTCTGGATTTCACTGCGCATGCTCTTTTTTTTTTTTTTTTAAATCAAACTTTATTTTGGCTCGCGGTGGCCGAACGTTCAGCTGAGCGCCCGGCCGTCGGCAAGCGACAGCGATCAGCTGAATGACCGGCCACCAGCATGCCCGGGCGCCGGCAAGTGACAGCGATCAGCTGATCACCCGGCAGCCGGCTGCAGGGAGCGATCAGCTGATCACCCGGCGGCCGGCTGCAGGGAGCGATCAGCTGATCACCCGGCGGCCGGGGAGCGATCAGCTGATCACCCGGCAGCCGGCTGCAGGGAGCGATCAGCTGATCACCCGGCGGCCGGCTGCAGGGAGCGATCAGCTGATCACCCGGCGGCCGGCTGCAGGGAGCGATCAGCTGATCACCCGGCGGCCGGGAGCGATCAGCTGATCACCCGGCGGGCGGGAGCGATCAGCTGATCACCCGGCGGCCGGCTACTGGGAGCAATCAGCTGATCACCCGGCGGCCGGCTACTGGGAGCAATCAGCTGATCACCCAGCGGCCGGCTGCAGGGAACGATCAGCTGATCGTTCACTATAGTCTGCCGCTGGTAAAACCGGGAAAAAAAAAAAAAAAAAAATCAAAACGAATTGCGTTGTTTTGCAGCATCCGTTGTGTCACTATATGCAACACATCCGTTGCATCCGTTACACAACGCAATGCAACGGATACCGTTCAACGCAAGTGTGAAAGTAGCCTTAGACATTGCTCTGCAATTGTTGTTTCCTGCAAAGTATATGGTTATTAATTGTAATAGCTATGCTTTTTTTTTTGCAATACTTAATTTTTTTTTCTGCACTGTCACTTTAAAAAGGCTTTCAATGGGCTATTCTCCTTTGGTTGTTCAGAGGGTGCATGTGTTTTCCTCCTGGCTGCATGTCTTCTTCTGCCTTCCGTATCTATATGGTGTGGACAACCTGCCCGGCCTGGATGCATGAAGGCTGCCTTGATTACTGTGGGTGGTTTGTTGGGCTCTGGCTGTATGTGCGCATGCACCAGTGCTCAAACTCAATTGGTTGAATGGGAGGCACAGATATTTGTGTATTTTTAAAATCACTAGTGAGCTGTAGTCATGTAACGGATTATTGTACAACATTATGGATTGCAACCACTGGGATCAATTCAGCAGTTGAAGTCTAAGGCGGGCTTTGCACACTACGACATCGCAGGCCGATGCTGCGATGCCGAGTGCGATAGTGCCCGCCCCCGTCGCAGCAGCGATATGTGGTGATAGCTGGCGTAGCGAAAGTTATCGCTACGCCAGCTTCACACACACACTCACCTGCCGTGCGACGTCCCTGTGGCCGGCGACCCGCCTCCTTGTTAAGGGGGCGGGTCGTGCGGCGTCACTGCGACGTCACACGGCAGGCGGCCAATCAGAGCGGAGGGGCGGAGATGAGCAGGATGTAAACATCCTGCCCACCTCCTTCCTTCCGCATATCCTACGGAAGCCGCAGTGAGGCCGGTAGGAGACGTTCCTCGCTCCTGCGACTTCACACACAGCGATGTGTGCTGCCGCAGGAGCGAGGAACAACATCGGACCATTGCGTCAGCGTAATTATGGATTACGCCGACGCTGTACCGATGATACGATTATGACGCTTTTGCGCTCGTTAATCGTATCATCCAGCCTTTACACACTGCGATGTCGCATGCGATGCCGGAAGTGCGTCATTTTCAATTTGACCCCACCGACATCGCACCTGCGATGTCGCAGTGTGCAAAGTGCCCCTAAGTGTATCTTCTTGGGGATCCTGCTCAACGGCAATATGTATATAACTTCAGTAAAGCGCCTTATATACCGTACTGAGATCATAATTGGTTCATCTTCAGGTTGTGATTTTAGGAATCACAGTTGAAAAGGAGGTTTTTCTGAAATGCTTATGTAAACATGAGCATATGTTGTGAATATACGTAGAAATCTTTTATAAAGTTTCTAGCACCTGGATTTAGTATATATACACACTACAGTTCAAAAGTTTGGGGTCACCCAGACAATTTTGTCTTTTCCATGAAAAATCATACTTTTATTTATCAAATGAGTTGCATAATGAATAGAAAATATATATATTAGAAATAATGATTTTTACTTGAAATAATTATTTTCTCCTTCAAACTTTGCTTTCGTCACAGAATGCTCCTTTGCAGCAATTCCAGCTTTGCAGACCTTTGGCATTCTAGCTGTTAATTTGCAGAGGTAATCTGCGCTGATCGCGCTATTCCCTTCATTAGCTGCGTGGAGGAGACAGGAGCGGCGGTGTCTTCTGCAGCTCCAGTCACCTACATGCAGCACAGCTGGAAGCGACGCTGGACCATCCTGGAGTACGCCGGACATGGAGGGCTTTTTCAGGCTTATTAAAGTGGTGAACCAGGGTATACGTTAGTGTTTTTTTTCTAATAAAGGATTGTTCGGGTGTGTGTGTTTATTTACTGTAATTTACAGATTAATCATGGAAGGTATCTCGGGGAGACGCCTGACATGATTAATCTAGGACTTATTGGCAGCTATGGGCTGCCAAAAACTCCTTATTACCCCGATTTGCCAACGCACCAGGGCAAATCGGGAAGAGCCGGGTACAGTCCCAGAACTGTCGCATATAATGTATGCGGCAATTCTGGGTGGCTGCTGACTGATATTGTTAGGCTGGGGGCTCCCCATAATGTGGGTCTCCCCATCCTGAGAATACCAGTCTTCAGCCGTATGGCTTTATCTGGCTGGTATTAAAATTGAAGGGGACCGCACGCCGTTTTTTTTAAATTATTTATTTATTTATTTTACTGCACAGTATAGACACGCCCACTGGCTGCTGTGATTGGGTGCAGTGAGACAGCTGTCACTCAGCGTGGGGGGCGTGTCTGACTGCAACCAATCACAGGCGTCTGTGGGTGGGGAAAGCAGGGAATACGAGATTGATTAATGAGCGGCCGGCATATTCAAAGAAATTGTTGCCGCGTATTCTCTGCACAGCTGTTCCTCACCGCGCTGGTGATCGGGGAGCGGTAAGTATGAGACAGGGCTGCTCACTTCAGTCACTCGGGGGATTAGCGGTCACTGGTGAATTCTTCACAGATGACCGCTAATCAGTACGCGACACACAGACAGAGCCGCGGCATGACCCTGAAATCGGGTGAAGTTCACCCGAGTTCATTCTCATCGCACAACTCTGTCTGCTGTCAGCCGACATGTATCAACGACATTGTGCAACACACAAACGGACATTCCACACGGACATTCCACGTACACATACACGGGCATTTTAGACACAAACACGGACATTTTACACGTACACATGGCTCGCATACGCCATCACACGGATGCCATACATACCGGAGAAACGCCCCAAAAAACGGAACACGGACCCAAAAAATGGACCGTGTCACACGGAGGTTTTTTTTTGCGGAAGTGTGTTTTAGGCCTAATAGGGTAGAGATCTGGTGACTGGGCTGGCCACTCCATTACAGATAGAATACCAGCTGCCTGCGCGTGCTTCTTCACTAAATAGTTCATGCATAATTTGGAGGTGTGCTTTGGGTCATTGTCCTGTTGTAGGATGAAATTGGCTCCAATGAAGCGCTGTCCACAGGGTATGGCATGACATTGCAAAATGGAGTGATAGCCTTCCTTATTCAAAATCCCTTTTACATTGTACAAATTTCCCAGTTTACCAGCACCAAAACAACCTCAGACCATCACATTACCTCCACCATGCTTGACAGATGGCATCAGGCACTCTTAGGCTATGTTTGCACGTTGCGTTTTTTACCGCGTTTCTGCAGCGTTTTTGGCAGCAGCGTTTTTGCGCAAAAACGCATGCGTTTTTGATTTCCAGCAAAGTCTATGGGAAAAGCAGAAATCCTGTCTGCACTTTGCTTTTTGTTCAGCAGCGTTTAATTTGCATATTTGTGGTCAAAAACCATGCTGAAAAAGAAGCAGCATGTCAGTTGTTTTTGCCATTTCTGCAGCGTTTCCTTAACATTGGAGTCAATGAGAAATGGCAAAAAGCAACCAAAATCACAATTCCTGCGTTTTTCATGCTTTTTACCTGCTTTTCAACTGCGTTTTTGGCTCCAAAAACGCATGCTTTTCTGGGCAAAAATTAATGGGTTCTAATGTTCCTTTACACACACACAATAACCGAAAATTTAAATGTAAAAAATTAACAAACTTTAGCTATTTTTCTGTTAAAATGTGCATAACCACTATTATTACATTTAAATTGATAATTTCCCATATAATTTTATTAAAAGTTAATTTTATACTTTTTTTCTCTTTTTTCATTATTTTTGACTAATTCAACTTTATTTCTCAGTGTCTTGATCTCAAAAACGCATCTGCAGAAACGCAGGTGAAAACGCAGGTAAAAAGCGCTAAAAATGCACTAAAAACGCGGTAAAAACGCATGCGTTTTTAGCGCTAAAAAATTGTCAAAAGCCATTTGGTCAAAAACCAAGGGAAGGAAAACGTGCAGAATAAACTGCAGGTACACCGACGCAACGTGCGGACATAGCCTTACAGCATCTTTTCAGTAGTTCAGCATCTCACAATTGTTCTTATGTGTGATCCAAACACCTCAAACTTCGATTCGTCTGTCCATAACACTTTTTTTCAATCTTCCTCTGTCCAATGTCTGTGTTCTTTTGCCCATATTAATCTTTTCCTTTTATTAGCCAGTCTCAGATATGGATTTTTCTTTGCCACTCTGCCTTGAAGGTCAGCATCCCGGAGTCGCCTCTGAAGGGAGTAGTACACACCGTTGTAGGAAATCTCCAGTTTCTTGGCAATTTCTCACATGGAATATCCTTCATTTCTAAGAACAAGAATAGACTGTTGAATTTCACATGAAAGTTTTCTTTTTCTGGCCATTTTGGGAGTTTAATGGAATGAGCAAAAGAAATGCTCCAGATTCTCAACTAGCTCAAAGGAAGGTCAGTTTTATAGCTTCTCTAATCAGCAAAACTATTTTCAGCTGTGCTAACTTACTTGCACAAGGGTTGTCAGGGGATTTCTAAACATTCATTAGCCTTCTAACACAGTTAGCAAACATAATGTACCATTAGAACACTGGAGTGTTGGTTGTTGGAAATGGGCCTCTATACACCTATATAGATATTGCATTCAAAACCAGATGTTTGCAGCTAGAATAGTAATTTACCACATTAACAATGTATAGAGTGTATTTCTGTTTAATTTAATGTTCGCTTCATTGAAAAAAAATGGGCATTTCTTTAAAAAATAAGGAAATATCTATGTGACCCTAAACTTTTGAACTGTAGTGTAGGTCAGAAAAAGCTACAGATGTGGTCAGTTTGATTTCCCATTTTTACCATTTGTGCATTGATAAATTCCCATCACCTAAAGACCTAGTCAGCCTTGTTTTTTAGGAGTCTGGGAAATGGAAATTATAAATGCGAAGTTCAATGTCTTGTTTAATGGGTGTTGATTCTGATATTCAGACAGAAACTCCTATGACTAAGAAATGGTTGAACAGAATATTTAACTGGATATCGTAAGATTTTATTTTCTTTAGCGTGAAAGTTCATTCCTTATTGGTAAAACAACAGCACAACAATCATCTGACAAATCAAACAAAAACTATTGTATCTCCCTCCTTTGTGTATTTGACATTCTAAAAAAATTGACCATAATGGGTTTAAATGGCCTCTTACAAGATTATTGTGAGTGATGTTAAAAACGCTCATGTCACCATTATCTTACCGTGAGGGAAAACAGACTTCTGATCACCCGGTGAATGAGTAAAACACCTGTTCTTCCGGTGATATGAACTTTTGTGCAGCATGAATGATCATACTTGGTGGAGCATTGTGCTCTGTAAACAGAACTTGCACTGCTGAGATTAATCTCAGCTATGTACACTGAGTGATATAGTATAAATCGCTCAGTCCATATCATTTACTAATCAGCATTCAATGACCACCGATTGGTAAAGGTTTACCAATTGGTGTTCGTTGGTGGACTCCAACTGCTAGTGAAACAAAAAATTGATTGTTATCCCCTATGTGATGCTGCCGTAGCAATAATGTTCGCTACGGCAGCGATCACCACATATTGCACATACGACGGGAGCGGGTGCTATCGCGCACGACATCGCTAGCAAACCTAGCGATGTCGCAGCGTGTAAAGCACCCTTTAAGTCCAGGCAATTTTGGAGATTGAGTGTGATAAATTTATGCCCCAGATGCATCAAACTCTATGTCTATACAGTGTCACGCAAAGTGTGGGCACCCCTGCTCAAAATTACTGCTATAGTGAACAGATAAGCAAGTTGAACATTAAATGATATCTAAAAGACATAAAGTTAAAGATCACATGTTTCTTTTGTATTTTAGGCAAAAAAATTATTTTCATCTTTTACATATTAAAAATTACAAAAAGAAAAATGGGCCGATGCAAAAATTTGGACACCGATGTAGATTTGTGTGTGCTTAGATAACTTTGACCACAGTTTCATTCCTTAATTAGCCTGTTAGGGTTAAGGCTTGTTCACTATCATTATTTGGAAATGCCAGGTGATGCAAATTTCACAGCTTTATAAAAACCCAGCCTCCTCTAACCTTGTGCCAAAAAAGCAACCATGAGTTCTTCTAAGCAGCTGCCTTGCACTCTGAAAATAAAAATGGTGGAGGCCCACAAAGCAGGAGAAGGTTATAAGAAGATAGCAAAGCATTTTCAAACCATCTAATATAAAATGCTTTTATGCAAGAAGTTGTATTTTGTAGTACCAGTGATTTTCTATACAATGAAGACAAAAGTACACCTGTCAAAGGTGTGTCACGTGTGACAGACAGTCATGTGATTTCTGGCCATAGAAGGTCACAGCGTCTGGTTACTCAGATTGCTCCCTTACTTTCCATTGTTCCTGCTGCCAGTATTCATTGGTATAGGTAGCTTTTCTGCTGGATTCATCGCTCTCCCTTTTCAACGCAGCAGGAGCTCGACTTCCACCCAGCTGCTGATCATCAGTATTCCCTTGGTGTTTAAATACTCCTTCCTTTGGACTGGTGCTGGTGATATTTTTCAGTTCCTTCAAGCCTAGGTTGCAAGCAGGTTGTTTGTACTCCTCTGTGGTATCGTTGCTGAAAACGTTGCTGAACTCCTACCTGACATTTACTATCCATTCCCTATTTATGACCAGCACCAGGGCTACCTAGGGTTAGGTATCCGGCTTGGTGCATAGGGGCAGAACCTATCTTGGGTGGTGAGGGACCCCAGGAACCAGCAGTAGGTTTGGTCAGGGGTCACCATCTTCCCTTTCCCTAGACACAGGGTTTACCTTCCCTTTCTCTTCGACGCCCGCTTGGTACCTTCTATCCATTCCCTATTTAGGGCCAGCACTAGGGATACCTAGGGTTAGGTAACCGGATTGGCACATAGGTGCAGAACCTATCTAGGGTGGTGAGGGACCTCAGGGACCAGCAATAAGTTTGGTCAGGGGTCACCATCTCTCCTTTCCATAGACACATGGCTTACCTTCCCTTCCCTTCCTCTTCGACACACGCTTTGTACTTCCCCTTTCCGCATGTTACAATACCAACAAAAATGCTTGGTAAAAGGAAACCTTGGCATATGCCTTACAAATAAAAAGTCATTGGTGCATTAGGTATCTACTGAATATACATTGAATGTTCATCTCAGTTGTGAAATTTATCTTACCAAATTATAAGGTGGACTAATGTTTTTTGATTGCCAAGTAATATAATGATGCTATATACTGTAGGATATTTATCAAATGTCCTTATCAACACACCGGTATGACTTTTCTATTAGACCATCTCTTTATGTGAATGTTTTCTCAGTATGACACTGATACTTCAACAATACAGAATAACCAATGATAAAAGCATAGAATAAAACATCACTATTTTATATGAGATGAGTCCATAATGAGTCATTTAGTGTCCATTCTTGTTTAGTAAACTATTAAGCATGTGATCCCAGTATTGTATCTATATTATGTTCCCACTTCATTAACAGACAATCCCTGTGTTTATCTTGAACCACTAACAGGTTGAATCAACTACAACGAATGCTCCAGGCTCGGCGCAGAGCCATATTTCTTGCAAATGAACCCTGAACCCGGTGTATTGTTCTACTTGTTGACTAACAAAAGCCTCCGAAGCTCGGAATTAAAATTCATGAATATTTTTGAACTTCATCTAAGTGCGGCCTATTCATTCCGCGTGCAGGTGTTATGCAGATGACGGGAGTGGGTCTGACCACTGTGGCTCCTAATCTGTTTCCATTTAAATAGAAAATAATTCTTCCCTGCATGACAAAAGCGCAACCATGGCTTGAAGTTTAGAATAGAATGTCATTAACTCTTCTTCCTGTCTTTTCTGAAACACGTTAGAGGTGAATGGTAAGGTGTGCACCATGCTGCAAGATTACTCATTTACCTATGTCAAAAAGAGTAAACCAATTTTCAATTTTGCATTATTCTTTTTTTGTTCAAAAGTACAATTTATTAAGGGAAAGTTTAACATTTCCAAGCATTCATTTTTTAAACAATTCACATTATTTGACACCTAATAAGAAACCGTTGATTGGTTAGAATGTTAGATTTTATTGTGATGCAACTTTTGTTAAAATCTTTTTGTGATAGTTAAAATGGAAAGGACTTTAGAGGAATTCAGTTTTAGCCAGCTTTGTAGAGCGTAGTGTACATTGAGCAAACAGTTACATAGCAAATAGGGCAGTTTTTGTGTCAATTTATATACAGGTTTTATTTTTTTAGCTAAAGCCAGGGAAGGATTGAAAACGCTAAATAACTTTTCATGGAAATGAGGTAGGAAAAAAGAACGCGCACTCACCAGTTTTGCTGTGCGATGTTCAGAGTATTTTATTCATACTTGGAGGTTACATGGTGCGGCAAGCGGGGAGGGGGTGAGACAGGACAGCACGTTAGACGACGGCCGTTTCGCCCCCTAGGGTGGGGCTTTGACGGGTGTTAGACCGTCGTCTAACGTGCTCGTTCTTTTTTCCTACCTTATTTCCATGAGATTTTTGTCTGCTTTTTGAATGAGCATGACGCAGCTGTGATCAGTAGCTCCCCACCTATAGTCCTCTTGTACAACCGCTGAAGCTGTGGAAATAGAACTTTTAAGTGTGAATTGTGGTTGTCCACCCGTCAGGAGGCATATTTTGTAGAGTAGTGCCCTGTAATTCTTTCTATTGAGCTATTACTAAATACCTTTTCATCTGCTAGTGTGGAAAAACATTTTGTCTCATACTAAATCGAGTGTGCTAATTCCAAATCCGAAGTCAGAATTGTTGTAACACGTCAGGAAATGTTGTTATGTTTATCCCCTTCACTGCTGGGCGATTTTCCGTTTTTGTTTTTTGCTCCCCTTCTTCAGAGAGCCGTAATGTTATATTTATCCATCAATCTTGCCATTTAAAGGCTTATTTTTTGCGGGACAAGTTGTACTTTTAAATAAAACCATACGTTTTACCATATAGTGGTAAATATACTGTAAAACGGCAAAAAATTTCCAAATACAGAAAAATTGCAAAAAAAGTGCGATTGCATAATTATTCTTGGGGTATTTTATTCACCGTGTTCACTATATGGTAAAACTGATGGGTCGGTGTGATGTCTCAGGTTGGTATGAGTTTGTAGACACGAAACATATATAGGTTTACTGTTATCTAAAGGGTTAAAAAAAAATTCAGACGTTTGTCCAAAAAAAAGTATCAAAAAGACTGATCTTCACATCCAACAAATGTGAACAAGGTGCTAGCTGAAAAAAACATTACAAGTACAAAATATATACAGCTGCACACTAAAATGCTTACAATGAAAAAGGGAAACTCTAGTATTGCTTTACAGCTATAGGAATATTTGAAAAAAGAGACGCACCTTGCCGTGGTGACCGGGCTCACATGCACTGGCCAATACATAAGCTAAGTGTCTCTTTTTTCAAATATTCCTATAGCTGTAAAGCAATACTAGAGTTTCCCTTTTTCATTGTTAGCATTTTAGTGTGCAGCTGCATATATTTTGTAGTTGTCCACAAAAGTGGCGCACTTTTTGCACCATTTTACGAAAATTGTAGCGTTCTCATTTTTCAGAATCTGTTGTTCAGTGATGCGTTTTTTTTAGCGTTTTGAGCTGACATTTTTAATGGTACCATTTTGATGGCCTGTTATTGCATTTTGCGCAAAATTTGTGGCTACTAAAAAACATAATTTTGGCATTTGGAATTTTTTTGCCGCTACGCTGTTTACCGATCAGGTTAATTGATTTTATATTTTGATAGATTGGGCATTTCTGAATGCAGTGATAATAAATGTGTGTATATTTTTCATTTTTTTAACCCTTTAATTTTCAATGGGGCGAAAGGGTGGGTGTTTTGAACTTTTATTTTTTTTAATTTTTTTATTTTTTTGAAACTTTATTTTTACTTTTTATTATTTTACTAATTAACTTAGGGAACTATAAGGATCAGCAGTCTGATCGCTTGTTCCTTCCTGGAGATCACAGCTGCACAGATCAGACCTGCAGAAAGCTGCTCTCCTCTAGCAAACAGAGTTCTGCTGGGTGTAAGAGGAACTGACTTATGATAGCTACAGGAGTCATCACATGACCCTGTGCTACCATGGCAACCATCGGCTCAGCGTGATCAAGTCACGTGACTTTTGATGGAGCCGGATAAGTGAATGCTTACCATGGCTGCGATGTATGCCGCGCGGTGCAAGGGGTTAACAGGCATGAGTGGAACGCGGATCCACTTGTACCTGATAGTCACACATGTCAGCTGTTCAAATCAGCTGACATATGTGTGACTCACATAATGATGCATAACGACATAAGGCAGGACATACCCAGTACTTCCAATGTTGGTAATTTGAAAGCATTGAATACATTTTTACAGAATGAGTTACAATAACCTGATCTACATCAAAGTTTTTGTAGTAAATAGTTTATGAAAATGTCAGGGAATAACAAAATTACAAGAAGTTCCGTAATCCTGTCTTAAAATCTTACTTGAGATCACAGTACTGTCAGAAGTGCTCCAGGCATCTGCTTTTGCATTTCTGAGCGGTCATATTATTCCGTTGCAAAAATCAGCAGTAGTCTCCCGTTAGCCCAGTGTAAGCCCAGTGTAACAATTATGAGGTGCCCAGCTTTTAGCTTGATCTTTAATTTGACAGTCAAAGTAATACGCACTCGCTTTGTGAGATTCTTGCGCTGATCATGAGTAGTGTATTTGCCACGAATGTAGCAGAAATTGTTCTGATCTTTCACACATTTGTGTCTATCTATCTTAACCCCTTAGTGACGAGGCAAAATTGTTAAAGTCAGACATATGCCACTTTATGATGTAATAACTCTGGAATGCTTCACATCCCAGTGATTTTGAGAACGTTTTTTCGTGATACATTGTACTTGATGTTAATGGTAAATTTAAGTAGATATGTTTTGTATTTAATTAGAAAAATATCAGAAATTAGAAAAATATTTTTTTAAAATGTGCAATTTTCAACGTTTGAATGGTTATTACTTTAATGCAGATAGTCACACCACACAAAATAGTTAATAAATTACATTTCCCCCAACACTCTATTAACCATCTAGATGAGGTTGTCACTATTTGCAGCAGCATCTAAGGGGTTAATTGGCCATGGCCAGTGACAAAACCCATTGTAACTGATGCAGAAACATGTCAGCTATAGTGGACATCTGACAGGTGCTGCATTTTCACCCATTTGGAGATGCTATTCTCTTATAACTCAGGTCAGTAAAAAGACATATTGCTGATCACTAAGGGGTTAAGATTATAAACTGCTATAAATATAACAGATCCAATATCTTTTACAAACGCTGTCAACCTTGCCTTATATACTTACTGCTGACATCAACCAATAGACCTTTTTGAGCGAGTCCGGACAGGTCCAGACATGTTCGCAGGAATATTTACAATATAATTTAATGCATTAATATTATAATGAGTGAATATAGACTTTGCATGCATAACTTCAAATCTAGATGTGCCAGGCAAATTCGGAGGCCATATTTGGAATCAGCGCATTCAAGTTAGTATGAATACCATTTTTTTCTCTCAGTAGCCAAACTCAAATCATTGTTGCGCAGTGTTATCAGCCACTAGTAGTATGCACCTGCCCAAATCTGATCTCCACATCAAAAACACATACATGCTCGGGCTAAAACGAGCGTTCATGTGGATGTGGGTGTGGCGCCCTGTGCCTAGTCACCACAAATAATATCATAAAATTACATGTATATTTCCATCTGTTTAACATGTGTTGTAAGCCTTTGTGACGATTTGGTTATCTCTGCTGTTCATAACGGAACATAGATTTGCCCACACTCCCTTACTGGGGTTATTTACTTGAGAGAAAACCAACTCTTGATTGTTGAGCCCTAAAAGGAAAAAGGGGAGAAGCTTAATTGTGAGGTAAATTTTGAGTAGTGGCAGTTAGTTGTCATATGAGGTGAAGTGAGAAGCGTACTGAGGAGAGGTCCTGTCCTAGGGTGATTTCTAGAAACCTCTGGAAGGGCCAGCTACATTTGTCAGGGTATCAGTCCCTAGGTCATCGGTGCCTTCAAGGTCGGTGACAAAACTGAGAGACTGCAGCCTTTTTATAAAGGGCAGTGACATTTGCCTGGAAGCACAGTGGCACGTGGGAGTCAGGAAACTTCTAGAAGAAATAGAGAGTTTTCCTTCAGGATTCCAGTCACCTGCTCACCAGAAGGGCTCAAAAGTCCAGATTGTTCTTGTCTTAAAAATCCAAGGATACCAAGATACCTATTTCCAGGTAAGGAAATAGTGGCAGGAAGAGTACACTATCACCACACACCAGAGAAGCCAAACTCCCATCAGGGAAGAAAAAACCACCATCATTGTAAAGGCTGTAAAGAGTGTCCAGGACTGTTATACAGAGCTCCAGTAAAAGGTAAAAGCTCCCTGTCCTGTCTCTGGCTGATTTATTCCTTGCTGCGCCATCCCAACCTCAACACATCCCCCAGCACCAAACCCTAGTTGGGGGGTGGGGGTAAGAGGACAACCCTCTGGCACTGCACTTCACCAGCTAACTCCTGGGGCCCACCAGCAGTGCCCGGCCATACCACAGCTGAACATCACAACTGGCGTCACACACTCTTTAGTTATTTTACTTTTCTTCCACCCCTTTTTTAAATATTCTTTTTACTTCCCATTACAGAAAAGCCTATTGCTCATGCCTGGTATGGCCACATCACTGACGGAGCCACCACCGTGACATCAGAGGCCTCCAGGGTGGCACATGGGGGTCTGGAGAGAAAGTGGGTGGCTGAATGAAAGCTCACATGAGAGCTATATAAAATGCAAGGCCACCTTTAGAGAAAGAGTAGTGTTCTGTCCTGTGCCATTTGAACTCATTTTAAATGTCTAACCATTCATACAGTAACAGTATACATGTCGGCACAGCATCAATATATCACAGGAATGATATAAAGCACATCTTCTTTTAATACCCAAGTCTGGACTGATAAAATAAGAAACAAGACAGACATAAAATGGTAATGTAAGCCTTAAAGTGGATTGAAGATGAAAAAAATCTTATCATCTGTCAGGTTCCGAGTTCCAAGTATTTTATTTTTTATCTCTCCGCATTTGTTATGATGATACTTTATCAAGTATTATATTGGTGTAAGGTTATTGCAGTACAGCTCCAGTAATACTAGGCACACTATTTGATCTGGGAAACTATCTGTGGTTAACAGAAATAACAATGAAAACTGACAAGCTGAAATATATGAGAAAATAAATCCTTTCCAGAAGGGTTTGTAATAGAAGTTATATGGTGGCGGACAGAAATAGGCATCTGCAGCAGTATGAATAAATACAGGACAAGAGGAATATCAATCTGAGCCAAACGCGATGCAACGGGAGATAGAGACGTACACTGCAGCGCCGAGACTTACCAAGGTTAAGCATTCTAGAAAATGGGAAGATAAATGGAAGGTCTCATTCAGACTTTTTTTTCAGTTTTTTTCACAACCAATTTTCATCAGTGTCTCGGATCAGATTTTCATCAGTGTTTGGTCAGTGTGTCAGTTTTTACCATCATAGTTGTGTTAAAAATTAGTGTACTGCACAGCAAAAGGTCAAAGACCACCCGGCAAGCGCACTACAATGCTTTGATCTGCCCTTAGCAGGGCAAAGGGAAGTGTGCATGCGCAGGAGCGCAATGGCAGACTCTGTGTGGATGATGTAGGTTGCGTCATCCACACGAAGCAAGAAGGAGGAGGGCATCGCAAGAAGATAGGATGTGGTGGACCGAGACCAGCGTCACCCATCGGACCAGACAGCCACCCAGGTGAGTATAGTAAAACACTTTTTTATGTTATACAGAGCGGCCTGGGCTCTTATACACAGTATTTTAGAATGCAGTATATATGAGCTCACTGGTGGTGGCCGCAGCTTATCCAGGAAAAAATCTGATGACTGGTTTCCTGTAAGTCGTGAAAATAAAAAAAACAGTAATTTATAAAAAAAAAAAATTGATTGTGTCGCCGTTTTCTGAAAGCCATAATGTTTTTTCATTTTCATTCATAATGGGGTAGATACAATATTTTAATCTCCTCTTATTACAATTTTTGCGCTGTTGCATCAGCAGGAAAACCACAACTATAGAGTTTTGACTATTTTTCTATTTCGTTGAGCTGTTTACCGATTTTTTTTTTATATTTTGATGGATCAAACATTTACTATCATAGTGATGTCAAATATGTTTATTTTTTTACATCTCTTTATTTCTTTACTTTTAATGGGGGAAAGGGGTTGATTTTAATTATTTTTATTTTTTTATGTTTTTTAAAACTTTTTTTTTTTAAAACTTTTTACTGTATTTGTTAGTCCCTTCGGGAACTCAAACTTCCAATCATCCGATCACAGTATTGCTGTATACAGAAAAAATCACTGTCTCCTATAAATGCCAGCCATGGGCTGGCTTTCACAGGTTTATCATCATAACAGTCACAAGGGTCTTCAACAGACCACTGGCTGTCATAGCAACCCATCAGTGTCCGTCACAGGCATGCCGATAAGGACTTAAAATCGCAAGCCTTCCTGCTGGCACCCTGTAACTGTCACATATTGATAGCAGAATTTAACAGGTTAACAGCCATGGGAGGAGCATAGCTCCATGCATGGCTGTTCGAGACAGATGTTGGCTGAATAACCCAGCCATCATCTGCCAGAATAGATGTGGCTCTGTTTTAGAGCCTGCGTCAAAGTCAGTGAGCCGGCATATGATGTACCAGTATGTCATTTGTGGGTAAAGGGTTAAAAATAAACTCTGAAAGAATTGGCATGTTGCAGAGTTATTTCTGCACCAAATCTGTAAGGGTAAAATACTCAATGTGTGCATGACGCTTCAGGATTCTGATTGACTTTGCTGGCACTGGGATTCCTTTAAGGTTTTGTGACAAATCTGCTCTTAAAAAAAAATCAACATACACAATGAAAGCACAATGTGTGCACACAGCTTGAGGCCTCTTTCACACGTTCATGAAAAATGACGCATGTTTTTCACGGACGTGTCAGAGGTGCATTTTGCCCTCCATGAGCCGTGTTTATGGGCTACGTGTGTTCTCCGTGTGTTCTCCGTGTGTTATCCGTGATAACACACAGAAACGGGAACTTTCTGCTCACCTGTCCCTGGCGTCGCTGTCCATGGTGCTGTTCTTCGGTCTCCGGTCCTGCCAACTCCCCGCTGCTGCTGCTTCCGGCCGCAGTGAAGTGAATTATCTAATGAGCTTAATGAGCGGCAGTCGGCAACAAGTGACAGCAGCGGCAGAGACTGCAGGGCTGGAGAAGGTGAGTAAAGATTTGTTTTTTTTTTCTCACAGACACATGTCTTTTCTCTGGTTCGTGTCACACGGAACACATCCGTGTGGTCCGTTTGCATTACGTGTGACACGTTTGCGTTCCGTGTGACACCCGTGATGCCGGAGAGAAAACGGACATGTTGCTGTGATAAACACACAGACACACGTAAGTACGGAACGGGCACACATTACGTGCGAAAATACGTGTGTCCAAAACCTTAGGAATACATAGGTTTACGTGTGTACGTGTCTCCGGTGCGTGAGAAAATTGCCAAACACGTACCGGAGGCACGTACGTGTGAAAGAGGCCTTAAAGGTGTTTGTCACATGAAGACAGCCCCTGTCCCAGGAGGTCATATCATGGATATAAAGATAGCATGGAAATGGATAGCATTTAAAGGGTTTGGCTGGACTAGGTTATCTGGTAAAACTGTGCATTTATTCTTTTTGTTGGCTATTCTGGAATTTGCAGAGTCTCAGTGCGAAAATGTATAATTTTTTATCACTAGGTATTGTTGTTTCTTGTAGTACTATGCTGATGTACAATTATGATGTAACCAGTGTAGATAGCATTGTTATTGGGCATGTGCAGGGCAGTATATTCCACGGGATAACAGCACCATAGCAGAGACAGCCATAATAACAATTTGTGTAATGTTCCATTACATTTTACATATTAAATTTTAACAAAGACCATAGAATACAAAAAGATGTTATTAACTTCCTACAGTTATCTAATTATTTCATACAAATATATGTTTGTAGGATTAAATATATGTATAAACGAAATCTGAAATATGAATTCTTTACAAATAATTAGGTACCTAGAATGTATGAACTGCATAGTTCTACCAATTAAAAGAAACTCTACAGACTAGCCAAATATTAATTACTTCCACTAGATGTCAGCACAGTACTGGAAAATCTATGTGAAAAGTAATGGGATAGCATTGAAATATTCTATATAGACCAAACTATAGGAGGCAAAACATTTTCCTCTAAGTATATACATTGAAGGGTCCTGTACGTTTATACAAGTAGATCTCATTCAATAGAAAATTGCGAATATAATACTTATAGCTTTGACTAACGATGAGCAAGCATGTTCGGCACTGCTCGATACTCAATCGAGCATCAGGATGTTCGAGATGCTCGTTACCCGATCGAGTATCACAGGTGCCATGCTTGAATCCCCAGCCCGCATGTTTTGCGAGTGTTGAACAGCCAATATACATGTGGTGATTGCCTGCCATATACAGTAATGGCACAGCCATGTTAGCTACTGGCATTAATGTGATTGGCCAGCAGCATTGAGTCATCAAATCATTTATGAGACCTGCGGGTGCGATGCTCAGCGCATAGTCCTCTAAAAATAGTTCAAGGAGAGTTGATGTACTGTAGGTGGGAGAGCTTAGTTTAGAGCAGGGTTTATACACTTGCACCCTTTACTGCCTTTCATGTGGCACTAATGGGTGTTTTTAGCCTTTCATTAAACAAATAAATATATAAATTAATTAAAAAAAACAGTGTTGGGTTCTCCTATTATTCATAACCAGTCAGGGTATTGCAGACAGCTGGAAACTGATATTTTTAGGCTGGGAAGGGTCCAATAACCATAGGCCCTCCCAGCCTGGTAATAGCCTGCAGTTACCCAAGAACTGGGACAACACATTAGATGCACCATGTCTGTCACTTTGCCTCAGCTCTTCCAGATTGCCCTGATGTGGTGGCAATCAGGGTAATATTTTTTTGGGTTGATGTCGGCTGTGTAATGTCAGCTGGAATCAAGCCCAGGGCATAGTAATGATGATGCATCCATCAGACTACACTAACCCAGTAAGTAAAAAGATAATAAAACACGCACACAAAGATACTTTTTTTTTAAAAAAAAAACAAAAAAAAACACTCCCCAGCTCTTGCCCAAGTTCACCAATTTATAGAAAAAAAGCCACAAGTAGTCAACCGAATTCAAGGTAGTCCACAAATGAGAATCTGAAAGACATAAAAAGAAAAAGAGGTAAAGAATAGTGCTGAGCAGGCTCGGACTGTAAATGTCCGGATCCGCGCGGTTTCAGCACTATTTCCGGGCCCGATCCGGGCGCGGGATTCCGGCTTCACGATCTGGAACCGGCAATTAATAAAAATGAAAAAAAAAACCAATAAATAAATGAGCGTTTCATACTTACCGAGAATCTGTCATGGCGGCACACTTCTTCCGGGTAACGCTTTCACTTCCTGTGCTGTGCACGCAATCACACAGCTTTCCGTGTTTTTCCCGCTCACTGTCCATCCTCTCAGCTGTGATTGGTTGCAGGCTGACGCGCCCCCCAGCTTGTGACAGCTCTGCCATGCAGTCATCACTTATTGCGGTCAGAAATAGGCTGCACTCAGAGCGGGCAGCCGTGCTCTATGGCTGCTCGCTGTGACATGTAGCAGAGCTGTATGTGTCTTCGCTGGATCTTGTGTGGATTACGTCGGAGCTTCAGGGCTGTGTTGGGATAATAAAGTGGTGAAGGAGGAGGCTGCGTTTGTATTTTATTCCAAATAAAGGATTTCTCGGTGTCTTGTTTATTTACTGTAACATAGGTTTGTGATGCGGGTGTCTCACAGACGCCTGTATGATCACAAACCTGGGGTTTAATAGCAGCCATGCGCTGTTATTAAACCCCAAAAAACGCGGCACAAATCGCGGAAAAATAACCGCGGCAAAACCGCAGCAAAAACCACGGCAAAAAATTGCGTCAAAACACCGCGTTTGTTTTGCCAGGAGGTGTAGATTGGATGTAGGAATTTGGTATAAAAATTTCAGCACAAAATCTGCATTTCTTGGCCAAAAAAACTGCGATTTTTCTGCTAGGAGATGCAGGTCTGAGGTCAGGTTACCTGCGATCTTAGATGAAGGACCGTGGGAACTTCCAGCTGTGACCGCAAATGACCTGAGTGACGTCACCGCTAAATGCGCAGCTCATTCATTCTCTGGAGCTCACAGAGAGCGGTCGGTCGTGCCGCTCTCTGTGATATTCAGATGTAGCAGAGCTGAAGCGGCGTGGGACTTCTCCTGTGGATTACGTCGGAGCTGCAGGGTGTTTGGGGTTAATA
The DNA here is from genome assembly GCF_048569485.1 of Anomaloglossus baeobatrachus. Classification (NCBI taxonomy): domain Eukaryota; kingdom Metazoa; phylum Chordata; class Amphibia; order Anura; family Aromobatidae; genus Anomaloglossus; species Anomaloglossus baeobatrachus. The sequence goes on from NC_134361.1 coordinate 66,156,013, forward strand.
AAGAGAAGCAGGGAGTGTTTTGTATTGTTTTCAAAATAAAGGATTGTTCTCTGTGTCTGTGTTTATTTACTGTCACTTACAGGTTAGGCTAAGTTCACATTTCCGTTGTTTTGTATCAGTCACATGCGTCGCTTGACGCATGTGACTGATGCGCTGTTCAACGCTGTACAACGGATGACAAAGAACAGAATTCTTTGTCGGATTCCGTTGTGTGCGGGGGGCGGAGTTCGGGGGGGAGGGGAGCCGAGCGGGGCCATGGCACTGAGGACGTCAGTGCCGCAGGGACTGCAGGACAGGTGAGTGAGTGAGTGAGTGAGAGAGTGTGTGTGTGTGTGTGTGTGTGTGTGTATACACACATGCTGAATGCGGGACGGGGCGGAGCCGAGCGGGGGGCGGGGCCAGGCACTGAGGATGTCAGTGGAAGTGCTGCGGTCTGCATGGCTGGGGACAGGTGAGTGTATGTGTGAGTGAGTGTGTGTATGTGCATGTATGTATGTATGTATGTGTGTGTGTGCACATGCAAAGTGCGGGAGGGGGCGGAGCCGAGCGGGGGGCGGGGCCAGACGAGGGTGTCAGTGGCAGTGCTTGTCTGCATGGCTGGGGACAGATGTGTGTGTGTGTACATACATGTGCGGAGTGCGGGAGGGGGCGGGGCCGAGCGGGGAAGTGTCGGCCTCCCTGCACACGTAACCAGCCTAAATATCGGGTAACAGCAAAGCACCCGATGTTTACCTTGGTTACCCGATATTTACCTTGGTTACGGGCCTAAACCGCTTAGCGCTGGCTCCTTGCACCGTAACCAGGGTAAATATCGGGTAACCAACCAAAGCTGGTGACGTGTGCAGGGAGCCAGAGAGCATGCGCAGCGAAATCCGATGGATCTCGCTGCTCAAAAAACGTTACATGCTGCGTTCCCCCCGCCCGGCGGTCAGTCGTTCCACGACTGATCAGTCGGGCGGAGGGTGCAACGCAGCATCATCAGTCACAATCCGCTGCTCATACAAGTCTATGGGAGCAGCGGAATCCGCTAAACGGATTCCGTTGTTTACAAGAGCAGCGGATTGTGACTGATAGATTTTAGCGGAAATGTGAACTTAGCCTTAGTGTGATGCAGGTATCTGATAGACGCCTGTGCCATCACACTAACCTTGGGTTTAGTAGCAGCTATGTGCCGCTATTAACCCCTGCTATTACCCCGACTGGCACCGCATCACACCAGCGGGAAGAGCCAGTAGCGCACACCGGTATGGTCGCATCTAATAGATGCGGCATTACCAGACGGCTGCGGGCTAGGATATACCAGCCCGCAGCCAGCGTTATCTTGGCTGGGGATGAGAATAGGGGGAACTGCACGTCGTTTTTTTTTTACTTTCACCGGAATCACACATGCGAGGGGCTCACGCGAGTCTGCCATGGCAGCACCCGGCAAAGCCTCGCATGTGTGACTCTGGGCACTGTATACACAGCACAGATACAGCGCGATAGCTGGGGCTGCAGCCACGAGCTATATCTGTGCTGCCGAGTGTTTACCACTGTGAACTGAACTGACCGACAGTGCACTGCTTTTTAGCTGACACGCTGCCACTCAGGGTGGGGGCGCGTCTAGCTGCAACCAACACGAGCCGGTGGGCAGGGAAAACAATGAATATTGAATTGTCGGCTCCGGAAGGTAACAGCGGGACCCAGAAGGAGTGTGCCGCCATGACAGCACCTCGGTGAGTATGCTGCGCTCGCTCCTAGCCCCCTAGCCCCTCCACAAACGTTTTTAACCTCCGGATTCCGGTCCCCATTCACTTATATGGGCACTGGATTCCGGAGCGAATCAGACTTATTTTTAAGTCTGTTAATGATTCGTCGGGCCCGGATTATTGGCATCCCGCTCAACTCTAGTAAAGAACTAAAAATGAGAGACAGTCCCTCGTTCACCGATTTATTGTTAGAAAAAAACCCTCGCAGCTCCAACGTAGTTCATGGTGTTTTCCCACAATGTCCATGAATTTTGTAGTTCAACCTATGGAGCCTTGTTCGGAGAATGAAAATTCATAGGTCACACCTGATCAGGCTGGGGTCAGGCTAATTTAATTCATTATTTATTGAGTTTCCAGCAGCAACCTTGGAGTCCAGGCATCTTCCCCATGCTATTTCCATCCATTACAACAATTTTTCAGCCCCCCCCCCAAAAAAAAGATTCTCCCCCCTCCCAGGGTCTTTTGGAATAATGCTTGAGGTCCCCATTGACTTCCATTATACTCATTACTCGACTTAAGCCCATCCGAGTTTCTGACCTACTCAATTTGAGTAATGAGCACTTGAACATTATACCACTTGCTCATCACTAGCTGAGATCAAATATTTTGAAATTAAAATTTGCCAGGATCAACTTTTTTTGAAAATTTAAATTACAATGAATCGAATAGCTGCAAATCTCAATACCGTAAAGCCTTGAATTGTCTGGAAAAAACATACTGTATAAATACTGTGATCTTTCCTAGGACTGTATCCATCTCCCTTTAAATCTTTTTAAGGCCCCCTTTACACGTCCGTGATACACGTGCGAGTTTGGTCCGTTTCCGTATATACCGGAGACACGGCCAAACGTGCACCAATGTTAATCTATGATTGTGGTCACACGTGCGTTATTTCATTATGTCCGTGTGTGCGTGTCCGTGATCCATATGTGTTTGCGTTTTGCACGGATGCATGTCCGTTAACTGCACGGAGCACACACACGTGGACACAATGAAAGTCTATGGGTATGTGCACACACGTTAGTAAACACGTATGCATTTACCTATAGTCCGTGTCCGTTTGGTGTTTTTATTTCTAGTGATGTCGGCTATTCTTTCTATTTCTGTGTATGTCGGTCAATCTCCCTGAGTCCGTCGGTCGGTCTCTCTGTCTCTCTGTTGGTCTCTCTGTCTGTCTGTCCCTCTCTCACAGTCTGTCGGTCAGTTTCCCCCCCTCTCTCATACTTACCGTTCCCCGATCACCGGCGCGGCGCTGCACGGCAGTCACACTGCTGCGGCGGCTTTTACTATTTTGAAAAAGCCGGCCGCTCATTAAACAATCTCCTATTCCCTGCTTTCCCCGCCCACCGGCGCCTATGATTGGTTACAGTGAGACACGCCCCCACACTGAGTGACAGGTGCCTCACTGCACCCAATCACAGCAGCCGGTGGGCGTGTCTATACTGTGCAGTAAAATAAATAAATAAATAATTAAAAAAAAACGGCGTGCGGTCCCCCCCAATTTCAATACCAGCCAGATAAAGCCATACAGCTGAAGGCTGGTATTCTCAGTCAGCAGCCGCCCAGAATTGCCGCATACATTATATGCGACAGTTCTGGGGCTGTACCCGGCTCTTCCCGATTTGCCCTGGTGCTTTGGCAAATCGGGGTAATAAGGAGTTAATGGCAGCCCATAGCTGCCACTAAATCCTAGATTAATCATGTCAGGCGTCTCACCGAGATACCCTCCATGATTAATCTGTAAATTACAGTAAATAAACACACACATCAGAAAAAATCCTTTATTAGAAATTAAAAACACACACATATACCCTGGTTCACCACTATAATCAGCCCAAAAAAGCCCTCCATGTCCGGCGTTATCCAGGATAGTCCAGCGTCGCATCCAGCTCTGCTGCATGGAGGTGACCGGAGCTGCAGCAGACACAGCCGCTCCTGTCACTTCCACGCAGCTAATGAAGACAGCCGCGCGATCAGCTGAGCTGTCACTGAGGTTACCCGCTGTTACTGGATCCAGTGACAGCGGGTAACCTCAGTGACAGCTCAGCTGATCACGCTACTCACCTCATTTGCTGCGTGGAAGTGACCGGAGCGGCGGTGTCTTCTGCAGCTCCGGTCACCTCCATGCAGCAGCGCTGGATGCGACGCTGGAGCATTCTGGATTTCGGCGGACATGGAGGGCTTTTTGGGGCTGATTAAAGTGTATATGTGTGTGTTTTTTATTTCTAATAAAGGATTTTTTCATGTGTGTGTGTTTATTTACTGTAATTTACAGATTAATCATGGAAGGTGTCTCGGGGAGACGCCTGACATGATTAATCTAGGATTTAGTGGCAGCTATGGGCTGCCATTAACTCCTTATTACCCCGATTTGCCAAAGCACCAGGGCAAATCGGGAAGAGCCGGGTACAGCCCCAGAACTGTCGCATATAATGTATGCGGCAATTCTGGGAGGCTGCTGACTGATATTGTTAGGGTGGGGGGCTCCCCATAACGTTGAGCTCCCCATCCTGAGAATACCAGCCTTCAGCCGTATGGCTTTATCTGGCTGGCATTAAAATTGGGGGGGACCGCACGCCGTTTTTTTTTAATTATTTATTTATTTATTTTACTGCACAGTATAGACACGCCCACCGGCTGCTGTGATTGGGTGCAGTGAGGCACCTGTCACTCAGTGTGGGGGCGTGTCTCACTGCAACCAATCATAGGCGCCGGTGGGCAGGGAAAGCAGGGAATAGGAGATTGTTTAATGAGCGGCCGGCTTTTTCAAAATAGTAAAAGCCGCCGGAGCAGTGTGAATGCCGTGCAGCGCCGCGCCGGAGATCGGGGAACGGTGAGTATGAGAGAGGGGGGAAACTTCAGTCACTCGGGGGATTAGGGGTCACCGGTGAATCCTTCACAGGTGACCGCTAATCAGGACGCGACACAGACAGAGCCGCGGTATGAGGATAAAGTCGGGTGAAGTTCACCCGAGTTCATTCTCATCGCGCAACTCTGTCTGCTGTCAGCCGACATTTATAAACGACATTGTGCATCACACACACGGACATTCCACACGGACATTCCACGTACACATACACGTTAATTCCACACGCACACACGGACGTTCTACACACAAACACGGCTAGCATACGCAATTCACACAGGTGCCACACGGACCATAAAAACGGACACAAAAACGGGACACGGACCCGAAAAACGGCCCGTAACACACGTGCGTGTTTTTCACGGACGTGTGAAGGGGGCCTAACACAAACATAGACTTATTAATGTCAAAATGAGATTATCATAGAAATTGGTGGTAATCTTGTAATAACCAACAGGCCATTTGATGACCCGATGCACTGACAAACTTTTCAGTGTTTTTTTATTTTAAAAATAGTCCAAAAATTAACCCTCTTAATAATTTGTGACAAAGCAGACTGTTCTGTGCAGAACACTGATTCAAGTTGACAGTCTCACTGCACCGTGCACTGTTAGCAAATTGGACTAGTAAAACAGGTGGTCGAAAACATATTTTTTAGATGATAGTTTACATTTTTAATGAAAATTTAAAGTTTTCCCAAAACTGATGTAATAAAAAATGTTAGATTGGCACACGTCCAAACAATCCGCATCTGCAGCAGAAAGAAAAGAAGAGATCTGGATCTACCACTTCCTCTACTGCTGCTGTTTCCTCCACCTTCTCTAGGTCCTCCACCAGCCAGTCCCTCAACTTTTCCCTTAATGTAACATGTTTTCCAACAGTGCAGAGAATCCACCCCACCTCTGTACCACACAGCCATGTCTCTATGCAATAAGGAAGTGCTGACATTAATATGCATTGGAGAACAAAGTCAAACAGCTGCAGAGTTGTGGACTGCTATTCAGACCAAGTTTTATCAATGGCTGTCTCCACTGAACCTTGAGCCTGGGAAGGCTGTGTGCGATAACGGTGCAAACCTGGTGGAGGCTTTATGTCTGGGCGACATCATACATTTGCCTTGGATGGCTCAAGTCCTCAACCTGGTTGTACAGCATTTTCTAAGCCACAATCCTGTGTTGGATGCGCTGTTGTAGAAGGTACAGTCGTCTTGTGCTTACGTCCGCCGTTCATACCTCACTGCTAATCAACTTGCAATGCTACAAAGTTCTTTCAGCCTATCGGATAACTGGTTGACATGCAATATGCTGACACAGTGGAATTTCACTCTGCACATGTTGCAGTAACTGTGGAAGCAGCAATGAGCCCTGGTGCACTATGTCATGACGCATAGCCTGGGTCACCGCAGTCCAAATGTGGGACAAATCATGATTGCAGAGTGGGCATAGTGATGGACCTCTGCACCCTCCTGCACAGTTTCAAAATGGCTATAAAAATCATCAGCATCACTATTCCGGTCATCTACATGTTGGAGCACATTTTGAATAGTCTGCGGGAGGAGGGGGTGGTCCCAGAGAAAGAAGAGGAAGCAGAGGAGGATGAGTAAGGGATTCAATTTTCTATAAGGTCAGGACAGTCGTCACACAGGTGGGTGTCATGGAAAGTTGGAGTCCATCGATGGAGCCAGGTTAATGGTAACAGACAAACTGGTAGCGAAGGTGCAGGAGCTGAGGACCAAATGGAGAAGGAAGAAGTGATGGGCGAAGAAAACTCAGGAGATGAAGAAGATATTTATCCCATCTCTGTTGTCTGTGGCTGGTTGGAGGGTATGGAGGAGGCAAGGTTGAGCTTTTACCAGGCCACCAACACAACATGGACTTGGATCTCATGGAAGCGTCCAAGACATGAGCGCCTTCTTGCTGGATTATCTGCAACATGATGTCCATATTGTTAGGATTAGAAAAAGTTCTGACTATTGGGTTGCCACTAGAGTTGAGCGCGCTTCGAGGTTCGTGGTTCTCCAGTTCGCGGCTCGAGTGATTTTGGGGGCTGTTCTAGATCGAAGTAGAACTCGAGCTTTTTTGCAAAAGCTCGATAGTTCTAGATACGTTCGAGAACGGTTCTAGCAGCAAAAAAAACAGCTAATTCCTAGCTGGCTTTCCGCTCTAATAGTGTAAGTCACTCTGTGACTCACACTATTATGACATTTCAGTGTATAGTGTGCGGGAACAGCGCCTTCAGATCACTGCTGTATGGATAATGGCGATCGCCATTTTTTTTTTTTTTCCCTTGTCTTCCTTCCCTAAGCGCGCGTGTGTAGTGGGGAGGGCCAGCATGTCAGCCAATCCCAGACACACACACAGCTAAGTGGACTTTTAGCCAGAGAAGCAACGGCATGTGTGATAGGATGTCCATGTCACATGTCCCTGCATTATAAAAACGAGTATCTGCCCGTCCGGACGCCATTATCTCTTCTGCGTCCTTGGTGTCAGACATCACTGGCGCAGCTCCGTCCTGAGTCCTATCGCCGATACTGCTGTATGTGCTCCATACACAGCGCTGGACAGCTTAGGGATAGCACTTTCTATCAGTCCTTTTAAGGGCTCATACGGGCAGGGTCAGAGCCATAGGTGACAGGTCCTGAAAACAGAGTTTAACAGCTACACAAGATGACAGCGTCTGTGTAGCTAAGGTCAGGGATTTCCTTGCTGCATTTCCCCATTAGGAGGGATAGAAAGGCAGGCTTCCTTTCCTCTACCCAGAGACCCACAACCCTGCCACTGTACCCTCCTGTCCTTTGCACACTCCAACTCATTGTTACTAAGCCATTATACTAGCAAACACTGAGTGTACCTAGTGACATCCTAAACGTGGCTATTGGACTTCTGTATAGTCCCACTAGTGCAAAGATATTTGCAGCACCTCTACCTGCATTGCACACTCCAACTCATTGTTACTAAGCCATTATACTAGCAAACACTCAGTGTACCTAGTGGCATCCTAAACGTGGCTATTGGACTTCTGTTTAGTCCCACTAGTGCAAAGATATTTGCAGCACCTCTGCCTGCATTGCACACTCCAACTCATTATAACTAAGCCATTATACTAGCAAACACTGAGTGAACTTAGTGGCATCCTAAACGTGGCTGTTGGACTGCTGTATAGTCCCAGTAGTGCACAGATATTTGCAGCACGTCTGCCTGCATTGCACACTCCAACTCATTGTAGCTAAGCCATTATACTAGCAAACACTGAGTGTACCTAGTGGCATCCTAAACGTGGCTATTGGACTTCTGTTTAGTCCCACTAGTGCAAAGATATTTGCAGCACCTCTGCCTGCATTGCACACTCCAACTCATTATAACTAAGCCATTATACTAGCAAACACTGAGTGAACTTAGTGGCATCCTAAACGTGGCTGTTGGACTGCTGTATAGTCCCAGTAGTGCACAGATATTTGCAGCACGTCTGCCTGCATTGCACACTCCAACTCATTATAACTAAGCCATTATACTAGCAAACACTGAGTGTACCTAGTGTCATCCTAAACGTGGCTATTGGACTTCTGTATAGTCCCACTAGTGCAAAGATATTTGCAGCACCTCTACCTGCATTGCACACTCCAACTCATTGTAGCTAAGCCATTATACTAGCAAACACTGAGTGTACCTAGTGGCATCCTAAACGTGGCTATTGGACTTCTGTTTAGTCCCACTAGTGCAAAGATATTTGCAGCACCTCTGCCTGCATTGCACACTCAAACTCATTATAACTAAGCCATTATACTAGCAAACACTCAGTGTACCTAGTGGCATTCTAAACGTGGCTGTTGGACTGCTGTATAGTCCCAGTAGTGCACAGATATTTGCAGCACCTCTGCCTGCATTGCACACTCCAACTCATTATAACTAAGCCATTTTACTAGCAAACACTGAGTGAACTTAGTGGCATCCTAAACGTGGCTATTGGACTTCTGTATAGTCCCACTAGTGCAAAGATATTTGCAGCACCTCTGCCTGCATTGCACACTCCAACTCATTGTAACTAAGCCATTTTACTAGCAAACACTGAGTGAACTTAGTGGCATCCTAAACGTGGCTGTTGGACTGCTGTATAGTCCCAGTAGTGCACAGATATTTGCAGCACGTCTGCCTGCATTGCACACTCCAACTCATTATAACTAAGCCATTATACTAGCAAACACTGAGTGAACTTAGTGGCATCCTAAACGTGGCTATTGGACTTCTGTATAGTCCCACTAGTGCAAAGATATTTGCAGCACCTCTGCCTGCATTGCACACTCAAACTCATTGTTACTAAGCCATTATACTAGCAAACACTGAGTGTACCTAGTGGCATCCTAAACGTGGCTATTGGACTTCTGTATAGTCCCACTAGTGCAAAGATATTTGCAGCACCTCTGCCTGCATTGCACACTCCAACTCATTGTTACTAAGCCATTATACTAGCAAACACTGAGTGTACCTAGTGGCATCCTAAACGTGGCTATTGGACTTCTGTATAGTCCCACTAGTACAAAGATATTTGCAGCACCTCTACCTGCATTGCACACTCCAACTCATTGTAGCTAAGCCATTATACTAGCAAACACTGAGTGTACCTAGTGGCATCCTAAACGTGGCTATTGGACTTCTGTTTAGTCCCACTAGTGCAAAGATATTTGCAGCACCTCTGCCTGCATTGCACACTCCAACTCATTATAACTAAGCCATTATACTAGCAAACACTGAGTGAACTTAGTGGCATCCTAAACGTGGCTGTTGGACTGCTGTATAGTCCCACTAGTGCAAAGATATTTGCAGCACGTCTGCCTGCATTGCACACTCCAACTCATTGTTACTAAGCCATTATACTAGCAAACACTGAGTGTACCTAGTGGCATCCTAAACGTGGCTATTGGACTTCTGTATAGTCCCACTAGTGCAAAGATATTTGCAGCACCTCTGCCTGCATTGCACACTCCAACTCATTGTTACTAAGCCATTATACTAGAAAACACTGAGTGTACCTAGTGTCATCCTAAACGTGGCTATTGGACTTCTGTATAGTCCCACTAGTGCAAAGATCTTTGCAGCACCTCTGCCTGCATTGCACACTCAAACTCATTGTTACTAAGCCAATATACTAGCAAACACTGAGTGAACCTAGTGGCATCCTAAACGTGGCTATTGGACTTCTGTATATTCCCACTAGTGCAAAGATATTTGCAGCACCTCTGCCTGCATTGCACACTCAAACTCATTGTTACTAAGCCATTATACTAGCAAACACTGAGTGAACCTAGTGGCATCCTAAACGTGGCTATTGGACTTCTGTATAGTCCCACTAGTGCAAAGATATTTGCAGCACCTCTGCCTGCATTGCACACTCAAACTCATTGTTACTAAGCCATTATACTAGCAAACACTTAGTGTACCTAGTGTCATCCTAAACATGGCTATTGGACTTCTGTATAGTCCCAGTAGTGCACAGATATTTGCAGCACGTCTGCCTGCATTGCACACTCCAACTCATTGTTACTAAGCCATTATACTAGCAATTTATGCTGCCAGTTTAAGGGCCGTAGTTGCATTGTCAGGGATATTTATTCTTTATTATTCTGCTGTTAATAAAGCTAGACCACCACTGCAATCTACACCACCTCTCAATTTTTACTACCACATTTTCAGTGCACAATCTTGTCGCAATCAACATGAGTGGCAAAATGACAGATGCTGGTGGAAAGGGGAAGAGGCGTGGTGGAAAAGGAAAAAAAGGGTTTGTCCGTGGGGAAGGTGGCAAAGCTCCATTATCATCTGCTGAAGATAGACCACCGACCAGCAAAAGTAAGATGTCTACTACTTACCGTGGACAATCCGATGTGCTCCCTTTTTTACGGACACGAACAACAGGAACAAAGGTAGATGATGGCCAAAAAAGGAAAATGCTTGAATTGATCTCAAGTGGTCCAACAAGTGCCCTCTCAGCCACTTCAAGTACCGCATCCAAAAAACACCAGTCCTCTGAGTTGTCATCCCAATCAAACTTGCTTTCTCCCAGCTCTGAAGTCTCCATCAGCCCTGCACAGTATGGTGGAACTGAGATGGCTGAGTCTGCAGAGCTGTTCAGTCACACTATATCCTGGGAATCAGATGTCTGCTCCCAAGCTACAGTGAGTACAGACCAGGAAATGGTCTGCAGTGATGCCCAGAACCTTTGTGACTCTGATTCAGGCCGTGAGGACCAAGTTTCTGAGCGTAATGTGGACCCTTTGTCACAAACTGTAACACCTGTGGTTATAGACAATGAGGAACATACTGATGACGATGAGACGCAGATACCAGATTGGGATGACAACTTAAATATTCGGTCAGGGCAAGAAGAGGCTCGGTCTGAGGGGGAGGGGAGTGCAAACACAACAATTGATGATGAAGTTCTAGATCCCACCTACTGTCAACCCCCAGTCAGGCACTCGAGGAGGTCAACAGAGGCGGTGGAGGAGGATGCAACCGATGACGAAGTTACCTTGCGCCTTCCTGGACAGAGTCGGAGCACTGGTAGCACATCTACAACTGCATCATCAGCCACCACTCTGCCTCTGAGCACTAGTCGGGGGGGGGCTCAGCAGGTCGCATGCCCTCTAAGCCTTGCCTAGCCTGGTCCTTTTTTGACATAGAAAAAGATCGCCTAAATTATGTGATGTGTAAAATTTGTCGTGATTCTGTTAGTAGAGGTCAAAACCTCAGCAGTTTGACAACTTCTTCCATGAATCGTCACATGAATAAATATCATAGGTCCCGGTGGGAAGCTCACCGTGCTGCAATGCGGCCTAGCGGAGCGATCCATCCACGGCCTGCCCCTTCCAGTGCATCCGCGCGCTCTTCATCTTCTAGAACTGTGGGGACAGCTTTCACACCTGGTTTTCCACGCAGAACTTCCACCACTGTAACCGCAACAGGCAGTTTGCTTGGTAGGTCGTCAGTTGGTTTGGAAGGGGAAACAAGTGAGTGTGTACAGCTCTCTCAGACATCGATAGCACCAACGTTGGATGAAGGCAACATCATGTCTCCGCCTGCTCTTTCCTCACAAACCTGCATTTTTACAGGGACACCCTACTCAACACCGTCTACACACAGCAGCCAGATCTCTGTCCCTCAGATGTGGTCAAATAAAAGGCCATTTCCTGCGACCCATGACAAAGCTAAGAGGTTGACTCTATCCCTCTGTAAGCTCTTGGCTACCGAAATGCTGCCTTTCCGCCTAGTGGACACACAGGATTTTAGAGACCTTATGTCTGTCGCTGTGCCCCAGTACCAGATGCCTAGTTGCCACTACTTCTCTAAGAAAGGTGTGCCCACGCTACACCAGCATGTCGCACACAACATCACCGCTTCCTTGAGAAACTCTGTGTGTGAACGGGTGCATTTCACCACCGATACTTGGACCAGTAAGCATGAACAGGGACGTAACATGTCGCTGACTGGGCACTGGGTAACTATGGTGATAGATGGTGAAGGGTCTGCTGCACAAGTCTTGCCGTCCCCATGACTTGTGTGTCAATCCTCTGTCTGTCCAAGTTCCGCCACTGCTTCTGCCTCCTCCACCTCATCTGGGTCCTCCACCTCCGCCCCAAGCCTGCCTGGTTAGGCCACCAGCGTTCTCACTGCGCAGAAGGAATCACGCACCCCTCATTACTATGCTGGCAGCAGAGCGCAACGGCATCAGGCGGTCTTTAGCTTCACATGTCTTGGGAATAGGAGTCACACAGCTGAGGAGTTGTGGTCAGCTCTGCGGTCCGAGTTTAATAAATGGTTGTCTCCACTCAACCTGCAGCCTGGTAAGGCCGTGTGCGACAATGCTGCAAACCTGGGTGCGGCCCTTCGCCTGGGCAAGGTGACACACGTGCCTTGTATGGCTCACGTGTTGAACCTTGTTGTCCAGCAATTCTTAACACACAATCCCGGCCTAGATGGCCTTCTGACCAGGGCACAAAAACTGTCTGGCACTTCCGCCGTTCAACCGCCGCAGCTGAGTGACTTGCATCTCTCCAGAAGTCTTTTGGCCTGCCGGTTCATCGCCTGAAATGTGATGTGGCGACACGCAGGAATTCGACTCTCCACATGTTACAGCGACTGTGGCAGCACCGCCGAGCCCTGGTGTAATACGTCATGATGTATAGCCTGGGCCAACGAGATGCAGAGGTGGGGAAGATCACCCTGATGGAGTGGTCTCAGATCAAGGACCTCTGCACCCTTCTGCACAGTTTCGACATGGCGACGAATATGTTTAGCGCTAACAATGCCATTATCAGCATGACAATTCCAGTCATTTACATGCTGGAGCACACGCTAAACACTATTCGGAGTCAGGGGGTGGGACAACAGGAAGGGGAGGAACTACAGGAGGATTCATATGCGCAAGGGACAACAACATCACCAAGGTCCAGACGTTCATCATCACCAACACAGCAGGCATGGGACCATGGGGGACAGGGATCAACAAGGGCGCATATTAGCAGGCGAAATGTTGAGGAAGGTGCAGGAGAACATGAAGAAATGGAGGACGAACTGTCCATGGACATGGAAGACTCAGCAGATGAGGGAGACCTTGGTCAAATTTCAGTTGAAAGAGGTTGGGGGGAGATGTCAGAGGAAGAAAGAACGGGTAGCACCTCTATGCCACAAACACAGCGTGGACTTGGTCCGCATGGCTGCGCAAGACACATGAGTGCCTTCCTGTTGCACTACCTCCAACATGACCCTCGTATTGTCAAAATTAGAAGTGATGATGACTACTGGATTGCCCCACTATTAGATCCCTGGTACAAGTTCAAATTTTGTGACATAATTCCAGCCATAGAAAGGGACGCACGTATTCAGGAGTATCAGCAGAAGCTGTTACTCGATCTTAGCTCGGCTTTTCCACCAAACAACCGTGCAGGTGCAGGGAGTGATTCTCAAAATGAACAAGTCATGGATCCACAAGGAATTTACTACCCCTGTGTCATCCTGGGGAGAGTAAATGCTTGTGGATTTGGAATGTGCTTGATGCAAATCTAGCTGTGAAGTGTACAACTAGGGCACAAGTGCTGCCACTGAATGGGTGGGTGTGTGTGGGGCACAATTTTTGGAAAAAATGGGAGATTCCGCTTGGAGTAACCCTTGATTGCTGTGTTTTTTTTAAAATGATCCAAGATGAACAGAGCTGGGATCAGGAAAGACTTTGCTACCTACCCCTGTGTCATCCTGGGGACGGTTAATTATGGCGTATTTTTGAATGTGCTTGATGCAAATCAAAACATCCTGTTTGCAACTAGGGCACAAGTGCTGCCACTGATAAGGTGTCTGTGTGGCCCAATTTTTTGAAAAAAGGGAGACTCCGCTTGGAGTAACCCTTACTTACATTGTTTTTAAAAGGAGCCAAGATGAACAAGTCATGGTTCAGCAAAGACTTTGCTACCTACCCCGGTGTTATCCTGGGGATGGTTAAGAATGGCGTATTTTTGAATGTGCTTGATGCAAATCTAGCTGTGAAGTGTACAACTGGGGCACAACTGCTGCCACTGAATGGGTGGGTGTGTGTGGGGCCCAATTTTTGGAAAAAAAGGGAGACTCCGCTTGGAGTAACCCTTGATTGCTGTGTTTTTTTAAAATGCTCCAAGATGAACAGAGCTGGGATCAGGAAAGACTTTGCTACCTACCCGGTGTCATCCTGGGGACGGTTAATTATGGCGTATTTTTTAATGTGCTTGATGCAAATCTAGCTGTGAAGTGTACAACTGGGGCACAACTGCTGCCACTGAAGGGGTGGGTGTGTGTGGGTCACAATTTTTTGAAAAAAGGGAGACTCCGCTTGGAGTAACCCTTGCTTACAGTGGTTTTAAAAAGGAGCCAAGATGAACAGAGCTGGGATCAGGAAAGACTTTGCTACCTACCCCGGTGTCATCCTGGGGACGGTTAAGTATGGCGTATTTTTGAATGTGCTTGATGCAAATCTAGCTGTGAAGTGGACAACTAGGGCACAAGTGCTGCCACTGAATGGGTGGGTGTGTGTGGGGCACAATTTTTGGAAAAAAGGGAGACTCCGCTTGGAGTCACCTTGCGTTGTTTTACATGATTTTAGAAGGGCGTGCCATGCCTATATCTGTGTGTCCTCCTCTTTTTCCTTGTCCAGCTGTTTTGTTTTCGCATGAGTATATGTCCTTGTCACTTTCCCATGTGTTTGTGTTGTGTTGTGAGTTGTTTGTCACCTTTTGGACACCTTTGAGGGTGTTTTCTAGGTGTTTTTATGTGTTTGTGAATGCCTGCCATTGTTTCCTATGCAGTTTGAGTTCGGTTCGTTGAACGTTCGACGAACCGAACTCGAACGGGACCTCCGTTCGACGAACCGACCTCGAGCCGAACCGGGACCGGTTCGCTCATCTCTAGTTGCCACTCTGTTAGATCCACGGTACAAGATAAAATTTAGAAAAATGCTTTTCCCTGGAAAGGGACATGCAGATACTGGAGTATCGACACAAGCTTGTAGACCATCTTAATAGTAGTTTTCCGTCAAAACAGCAGTGTAGCACCCAGTGTGTATCACAGATATAAAATTGCAACCATGGAAACGTCGCGTCGTGATTGCAGAAACATTTGCAGCAGTGGTTCAAGTGGCAGAAGCAATTTCTGTGAGGTTTGGCACACATTTTTTAGACCATCGTACACCAGCAGAACTAATTACAAGCCTGACACATAGTGAATGAATGACTGGAGAGGATGGTGCATGAGTATCTAGAGCTCAAAAGTGATGCCATAAGAGGGGTTTGATTTCAATGGCAGGAGAAAAGCGGGTTTAAATACCGCGCCAAAACCACAGGAGTCCGGAAAATATAAGTAAATCCCTTTTATTTTCACAAGTCTACGCGTTTCAGGGACATCTCCGTCCCCTTCATCAGGAAAATATACAGGGAATAATACCAGGTATTATTCCCTGTATATTGTCCTGATGAAGGGGACGGAGATGTCCCTGAAACGCGTAGACTTGTGAAAATAAAAGGGATTTACTTATATTTTCCGGACTCCTGTGGTTGTGGCGTGGTATTTAAACCCGCTTTTCTCCTGCCTTTGAAATTATCTTACCGCTGCGGGACCACTGCCTTTTACGCTACTTCCATACTTGTTAAGGGGTTGTGACTGGCACAACCTAATAAGGTGAGTGTTTTACCAACATTCACCCCATACCTGTTTACCGGATAAGACCCTATTTGCGCCTATTCCTTCCACAGTTTACTTGTCTTCCATAAGGGGGGTTTGGACCTTTTTGCACTTTGGTCTTCAAAAGTTGAAGTGGCCTGAGCTCCCTAGTCACGCTTTGGAAGTTTTGCATTGCCTGGCATCCAGTGCTCTCAGAATGTGTCTTCAGCGCTGCTGGCAGTGTAGTAACGGATAAGCACATCCAGTTGTCCCCTGAAAGAGTAAATTGCCTTAATTTCATAAAGATGAACAAGTCATGGATGTCCAATGACTTTGCCACCCCAGTCCCAGACTGTGCAGGCTAGGCCATGGTGTAGTGCTAGGGATCTTCCCCTGTCTGTCATCTTGCTGCCTCTGGTGAAGGAATAAATGCAGGTTCAGGCCTTGTCACTGGCCTTGGGCTGGTCCCATGCATCCATGTTGCGGCAATCAACTATTTGTAGTCCGTGCCAATTGTTGCTACTTTTCCTGTTGTCAGACCTTAATTTTTGGAAATTTGGAGAGTACAAGTAGGTTCTCCAAATTGTCTTTTGCCTATACTTGCAGAGGTGTGGGAGAAATAGGCCTAATCTTGTCACTCATCCACTTCTTGATTTTTAAAATGGAAATGCTGGGCCACATCCTGTGTGTTGCATGGACCATACCTGACTGCTGTACAAAGACACTATGAGGCAATGGGGTGAATTAATGCCCTTGTCCTGCTGTATGCCTGAAATGGTTTTAAATGTCAACACTCTAAGATTGGTCTCCAAGTTGTGTCTTGTCTGTACTTGCAGGGGTCTGGGAGCACCAGCCCTAGACTTGTCTTTCATCCAACTCCATATTTCTTGTGTCAATAGACTCAGAAGCTAAAGGCTGCGCCACAACAGTGGGCTCCACTATAAAACATATTGTTGCTGGTTTGGAAGCTTTTTGACCCCCCCAAAGGTGTTTTCTCTGCCTTAGGTTTGGCCTCCCACTGAATCCACTGGGGTTCAAAAATGTTTGACGTATTGTTCGGTGAGCATAATTGCCTTCACTGCGTATTATCATGGGGGCAGAAATTTGCAATGAGCCAGCAGTGATGCTGCTCTTGCTAGCATGTCATTCACACCCATAGGGGCATGATAACATAAATATTAGAAAAATTAATTAAAAATTGAAGAAACAACACACCCATGACTATTCACCCAATGTTTAACATGTTGTGAGTGCAGTTCTAAAATTGATTTTAGGCATATGCAAAAATTTAGAATGAAAAGGTTTTTGGTAGAAAGGTAACAAGACAAGCTTCATATAAGAGCAAATTTACGTACAGAAGCGGCAATTTAATTTGAATTAATGAAGGGTTGTTACACGACAAAATGCAACGTAAATTAATGAAAGAAATGTAATTCCAATCAATATTTTAATAGATTCGGTCCCCAGCCGCCAATATATTTCCCCGTGCGCTGGCCTCACCTTTTACCTGCATGTGTCCCATAACATCATCTGTGTCGTGACCAATGCTGTTATGTTGCAGCAGCAGTATACCTATAGAAAGACTGTTATGCAATATACTCTGACTATATTCCTCTAATCCAAAACTATCCCTCCTACAGCAGCTGTCCCTACACTGATTGCAGCTAATAGTTGTATTAATAGGGAATAGAAAAGATGTAGACCTGAAAAGGACTCTTGGTTTTAGGTCGCAACAGCTAGGTCTGTAAGATTATGATCCCTGCTTACATGGCTCTAATACACTATGCCTTTTCCAGCAGCTTGCCCTACACTAAATGTAGCTAATAGCGGTATTATTATAGAATCAAATAGATTTTTTTTATAGCAGCTGCAAGGACTTTAAGGATAAAATCTCTGCCTACATGTCTGTAATACACTATTCCTAATGCAGCTAAGAGTGGTGTTATTATAGAATAAAAAATATTTTTTACTTATCTGGAGAAAGGTCTGTAAGGCTAGAATCCCTGCCTACCGGCCTCTAATACACTATCCCTTCTTCAGAAGCTTGACCTACACTAAATGCAGCTAAGAGCGGTGGTATAGAATTAGCCCTGAAAAGGACTTTTGGTTTAATATTACACTAGCAGGTACTGTGATGTTATACTATAACATACTGCTCCTTCTCCAGCAGAAACTCTCCCAAACTATTTCTGGGTACAGTGTGCCGAGCATGGTGTCTCTGGGTTTTATATAGACTCGATGACTCGATAACACTATCCAACCAGCCAATCCCAATAATGCCAGAAGCCAACATGTCTATGGCATTAAATGAAATGGCAGGATATTCCTGCATGCTTAGTGCCTGCAAAAACCATGAATCATGCGGTGTGGGGACTAGAGCATGGTGCCTGAGTATTTGGATGCTTAATTGAGTATCGCGTGTCTCGAGCACCCTGATGTATGACTGAGAACTGTGCAGTGCCAGGCACACTTGTCCATCATTATTGTGTATATATTACTATATAAATGAAGTCTAAGGGGAAAACGTTTCTCCTTGTGGAGACTGACAAACCAATGTGCTGCCAGTAAGGAGTCTTATAGCTGCAATGCTCCTCTGGGTAATATTCAAATTGTCTCTTCAGGTAAGAATGAGACAAACTCTAGTGCCACCTATTGGAAGTAGCAATCTTAAAAGTCAAAAGTGGCCCTTTAACGAGCCTTTTCATATGACCTAGGATTTATGCCAGATCAGAACCTCAATTTGCAGACACAGTGTTTTTTTGGGATGATTGTCCCTCGTCAGTGCAAAGTATGAGATCTGATCTGGCTGTATGAGAAGCTCTACTGGGGTCTAAATGGAAAACTTTTCTCCTTACGGAGTCTGACAATCCAATCTGGCTATCAGCTGTTTTATATATATATATATATATATATATATATATATATATATATATATATTTATATATATATATATTTATATATATATATATATATATATATATATATATATATATTTATATAGATATAGATATAGATAGATAAAACAATCAGCTTTTAACGCTTGAAAAACATGATTTTACATATATTCATCCAAACACAGCTTTTTATGTAGGAGTGTTTAATGTAGCTGTGCCAAACTCAGCTCTGCTACATTTCTATATCCAATGTCCATATGATATGTCACATTATGAATCATTATAAGTATTGTTTTAGATCTTGGAGAACAAAAACAAACACAGCTCTTATTTTTTCTGGGATCAAATAACCCCCACAAAAGAAAATAGAGTGAAATTACAGTTATTAAAATAAAATGATGAGGTTCCATGTTTTTTCTTTTCGTGCAGTTAAAAGAGATAATGATGATCGACCAAACATATATTAGACAAATGTGCAAACTGTATTAATTATGCTTCTTAAAAAGTGTAGAAAAAAAAAAAACGGAATTACATTATTTGGCAGAAAATCAGAGCCAGGTGTTCAATCTGCAATTTTCTCAAGGACTTCACAGACTTGATTATCACATGGTGTAAGTTTATCTTTGATCTAATGCATTTTATGAAGCCTATCTGACAAATTACACTGCAGTTTATGGTAATGTAACATTTTGTATGAATGGGGAAGGGCGGCCATGTTGCATGCTAATGCGCTAAACAAAGTAGCTTCTCTCCTATCTGCAAATGACCCCAACCTTTCCATTAGTAGATTAAAATCTGTTCAAATTTATTTAGTAATACATTAGAAAAAGCTTCAAAATAACCCCTGGACCCATATTATGCTTCAAACAACTGTAGTAGTGGGAGTAATTAATTAAATTTCATGAAACTTCTGTTTATTTTTTCGACCATGACCAAAGATCACCTCCATATTGTAGCAACATGCTCCTGTTGGTACTTCCATTTTTCTGGAGCTTGTTAATTAAAATACATCTCATGCTAATCTTCAGATGTGTGAATAATTTGCCCATTTCTGGTGAAAATGAACATTTTACATTATATATGAAGCAGGGTCCTTTCACCTTTCCATGCGATCCTCATCTTGTTAACATGCCCCATTACTTCTTATGTTCTGTGAACTTCATGTCCATTTCAAGCGAATGAAGAGTCATTTCAAATAAAACAGGGATTATTTACATAAATGTAGATGTAAGTTGAGAAATGAAGGTAATTTACAATGGTTGGCATGGTGCACCGCCAAAAAGGAGTGATGGACATTACCAATGTGACAGTAATGAGAGGGCAGACTTAATAAGCTCAAAGACTTCACTTTGAATTTATTAAAAATGTTGGTGAATAGTTGAAGTTTAATATCAGTGGAAGATATGGATAACTAATCCTAAGGAGCATGGAAAGATTAAAAGCTCAAATTCAATGTGTTGGATTATGTTATACTTACAGCGGTGTAAACTGTAGGCACCATGCAACATCTGCCATAGGGCCTCTTTACTGGCCATGTGCTAATTATAACAGTGATCTAATTTCATGTGGTCGAGAAACCATTGGGTCTACTCAAGCACCTGAAAAGTACTCCAGTAATACCTTTCTATTTGATAATAAATAACACCACCAGGAATAGTGCCCTAGAAATTCCTGTACAACCAGGTTGAGCACATGAGCCATGCATTGCATATGTGATGTTGCCCATGTGTAGTGCCGCCACCAAGTTTGCACCATTATCGCACAAGGACTGCCCTGATTCTAGGTTCAGTGGAGACAGCTATTGATCAAACTCAGAATGGAAAGTGGTCCACAACTCTGCAGCTGTGTGACTGCATGCTCCAATGCATATTAATTTAAGCAGTGCCTGATTGCGTTAACTTAAGGCCACTTTACACGCTGCAATATCATGACCGATATCGCTAGCGTGCGTACCCGCCCCCATTGGTTGTGCGACATGGGCAAATCGCTGCCCGTGGTGCACAACATCGCGTGGACCCGTAACACTACATACCTACCTAGCGACGTTGCTGTTACCGGCGAACCGCCTCCTTTCTAAGGGGGCGGTTCGTTCAGCGTCACAGCGACGTCACAGCAGCGTCACTGAACCGCCGTCCAATAGAAGCGGAGGTGCGGAGATGAGTGGGACGTAACATCCCGCCCACACTCCTTCCTTCCTCATTGCGGGCGGACGCAGGCAAGATGAGGTTCCTCGTTCCTGCGGTGTCACACATAGCAATGTGTGCTGCCGCAGCAACGAGGAACTACATCGCTAGCTTCAGCAGCAGCAATAATCGATAATAGGGGGACATGTCACCGATGAGCGATTTTGAACGTTTTTGAGACGATTCAAGATTGCTCATAGGTGTCACACGCAACGACATTGCTAAAGCGGCCGGATGTGCGTTACAAATTCCGTGACCCGAACGAGATCGCTTGAGCAATGTCACAGCGTGTACAGCAGCCTTTACACACAGGATGTAGCCTGGAATTTTCATTTTAAAAATCAAGATATGTATGAGTGACAGGCGTAGGCCTCTTGCTTCCAGAACCCTGACACTACAGACAAAAGACAATTTGGAGAACCTACTTGGAGTCTCCATATTTCCTTAAGGTCAGCCAACAGGAAAAGTGGCAACAATTGTCACAGACTACAAATAGTTCAACAAAGCAACATGGCTGCGTGGGATCGGCCCTGGAACAAGGCCTTAACCAGCATTTCTACCTTCACGAGAGACAGCAAGATGACAGACAGGCGCAGACCTCTCGCTCGCATACTCCTGGCCCTGGCACTACAGACAAGACACAACTTGGAGACCCATATTGGAGTCTTGAGATTTAAAAACACTTCAGGCAGACAGCAATACAGTAGCATCAATTGCTGCCCCCTCCTCCTCATTTCCCCATAGTGTTTTTGCACAGCAAGGAGGTATGGTCCATGCAACACACAGGATGTGGCCTCGGTGTCTCACATGGATCATAAACAACAGGCATGGTCACTTTTGTAACAGCTGATGGTCTCTTACTCACCCTGACTGTAGTGGGTAAACAAGTGGAGGTTCTTCAGTTGGAGACTTGTGTGAGAATAGTTTTGATGATGAAGCAGAAGGAGGAAGAAGCAGCAGTTGATTTTGTGGCTGGTGGTTGGGTAGGCCCGGTAGTCCACATTTTAGTGCAGTAAGATTCCCACAGTAATGAATGTTGGTTGCGCATGTGCCTTTTCATGCATTTAATAGTGCAATTATTTTAATTTTTGCCTCTATTGAGCCGTTGTTTATAACGTTGGCTGATAACGAAAGTTGGGTCATGCTTTGCGGTCTCAAAAAAGGCTCAAGCTAGGCAATCTTTCCTGCAAACTGCAGACCGTGACCGCTGCTGTCCACAGCCAGAGTGGTGGCTGAGGATGCAGTGCTTCTCATGGTTGCATCAATACATGTGTGTGTGGGAATTGCCAACGTAACATCCTTGTCTTCCTCCTCCTACTCCTTATTTGCTGAGCTACTCACCTGCTTGCCTCTGGGTTCCCACCAAATGGGATTTAGAACTTCATCGTCATGCTCTATGTCCCACTCCTCCTCTTCCTGATGTGACATCACAGGACAGTACACATGCACTTTATGTATCTGAGTCTCATCATCATCTCCTCCACCACCGGGAGTTAACGTCAAGTTGATGAGGGTCGGGATCCTGTTCGAACTCTACTTTGTCTGGTCTGGGATCCAAATCATAAAGATTTCGGGCATCAGTGCAAATGCTTTCCTCCTCTTGAGTCAGGGAATCTTTGGAGCAGACCTCTGATGCCCATGCAATAGAATGTGTGAGCAGCTCTGCAGACTTGTCCGTTCCCCACAGTCACAACAAGTGTAATTGGGGTGGCACCTCTAAGGAGTGAACTGTGTGTGATGTTAAGGTGCAGAAAGAAGAGGAGAGGGCACTTCATGCAGAGCTTTCCATCCACTCTAGCACTTGCTGTTTATCAGCCTCATTTCGAAGTTGAAGCGATATGCGGTTGCCAAAGACATCTAGTGGAGTAAGCTGTCCGGTAACGGAAGTTGTTCTCATTTCTCTTGTGATAGGATGAGCCAGTATTTTCTTGTTAAGGCTTTGACTAACAGAACTTCCCACACGTATACCTTGAACACCCCGCCTATTCACCCTTTCAACACAACCTCATCATGATTTACCACTCATGGTTATATACCCTTCCCCTTTCAAACAGATGTTTAACAACCCTATGCTTATATCTGTAAGACAATAGATAAATTATTTATTTCCTGAGTTGGCAATATTGTGAAGGCACTGAAAAGTACCAATAACTAAAAATGTTGTTGACTGCATAGTTTTGAGCAGTCAATGAAAAGTGCCAAGACATATTTAGCGAGTTCACTAGAAAATTTATAGCAGGCACTCCTAACTAACAATACTTAGAAATGTGGGTGAATGCGTAATTTGTATCAGGTGCTCAAAAGTGCAAAAACGTATTTAGCTTGTTGGCTAGCAAATGTACATGAGGCACTACCAACTAACAATACCGAGGAATGTGTTTGACTGTGCAATTTTGAGCAGGCAATGAAAATTGCCAATACATATTTAATAGAGATGAGCCACACCCCTAGAGTTCGAGTTCGGTTCGAATCGTCGAACGGAGGCTCCGTTCGTCGAACGTTCGTCGATTGTTCGACGAACCCCTTCAAACCCCTTTGAAAACAATGGCAGGCAAACACAAACACATAAAAACACATTATACATGTACACATAGAGTTAATAAACATTGCCATTACACTTACAGGTCGCCGCGACGTGTCCTGCACTCTGTCTCCTGATGCTTTCCCTTCCGATAATCGCTGCGTCCTCCTGGAAACCAGCACTGATGATAGGACCTTCCATGATGTCAAAATAGCATGTGATAAGTCACATGTGGATTATCTCATTGGCTACAGACAGGTCACATGGCTAGACGTCATGCTAGGTCCTGTCAGTGCATCTCTGCGGTACGCGGTGCTCATTTGTGCATCTACAGTTAGGTCCAGAAATATTTGGACAGTGACACAATTTTCGCGAGTTGGGTTCTGCATGCCACCACATTGGATTTGAAATGAAACCTCTACAACAGAATTCAAGTGCAGATTGTAACGTTTAATTTGAAGGTTTGAACAAAAATATCTGATAGAAATTGTTGGAATTGTACACATTTCTTTACAAACACTCCACATTTTAGGAGGTCAAAAGTAATTGGACAAATAAACCAAACCCAAACAAAATATTTTTATTTTCAATATTTTGTTGCGAATCCTTTGGAGGCAATCACTGCCTTAAGTCTGGAACCCATGAACATCACCAAACGCTGGGGTTCCTCCTTCTTAATGCTTTGCCAGGCCTTAACAGCCGCAGCCTTCAGGTCTTGCTTGTTTGTGGGTCTTTCCGTCTTAAGTCTGGATTTGAGCAAGTGAAATGCATGCTCAATTGGGTTAAGATCTGGTGAATGACTTGGCCATTGCAGAATGTTCCACTTTTTTGCACTCATGAACTCCTGGGTAGCTTTGGCTGTATGCTTGGGGTCATTGCCCATCTGTACTATGAAGCGCCGTCCGATCAACTTTGCGGCATTTGGCTGAATCTGGGCTGAAAGTATATCCCTGTACACTTCAGAATTCATCCGGCTACTCTTGTCTGCTGTTGTGTCATCAATAAACACAAGTGACCCAGTGCCATTGAAAGCCATGCATGCCCATGCCATCACGTTGCCTCCACCATGTTTTACAGAGGATGTGGTGTGCCTTGGATCATGTGCCGTTCCCTTTCTTCTCCAAACTTTTTTCTTCCCATCATTCTGGTACAGGTTGATCTTTGTCTCATCTGTCCATAGAATACTTTTCCAGAACTGAGCTGGCTTCATGAGGTGTTTTTCAGCAAATTTAACTCTGGCCTGTCTATTTTTGGAATTGATGAATGGTTTGCATCTAGATGTGAACCCTTTGTATTTACTTTCATGGAGTCTTCTCTTTACTGTTGACTTAGAGACAGATACACCTACTTCACTGAGAGTGTTCTGGACTTCAGTTGATGTTGTGAACGGGTTCTTCTTCACCAAAGAAAGTATGCGGCGATCATCCACCACTGTTGTCATCCGTGGACGCCCAGGCCTTTTTGAGTTCCCAAGCTCACCAGTCAATTCCTTTTTTCTCAGGATGTACCCGACTGTTGATTTTGCTACTCCAAGCATGTCTGCTATCTCTCTGATGTTTTTTTTCTTTTTTTTCAGCCTCAGGATGTTCTGCTTCACCTCAATTGAGAGTTCCTTAGACCGCATGTTGTCTGGTCACAGCAACAGCTTCCAAATGCAAAATCACACGCCTGTAATCAACCCCAGACCTTTTAACTACTTAATTGATTACAGGTTAACGAGGGAGACGCCTTCAGAGTTAATTGCAGCCCTTAGAGTCCCTTGTCCAATTACTTTTGGTCCCTTGAAAAAGAGGAGGCTATGCATTACAGAGCTATGATTCCTAAACCCTTTCTCCAATTTGGATGTGAAAACTCTCATATTGCAGCTGGGAGTGTGCACTTTCAGCCCATATTATATATATAATTGTATTTCTGAACATGTTTTTGTAAACAGCTAAAATAGCAAAACTTGTGTCACTGTCCAAATATTTCTGGCCCTGACTGTACGTGTACCAGCGAGATGCTCTGGCACATAGTCGGCTTTCCCGTTCCTGCATGTGGGCGCTCTTTACAGAGTCAGCCCACATGCAATGACTGGCTGCCACAGCCGGTGAATTGCGGCACCGGGAATCATGTGATCAGAGCGCCGTTGCTATAGTAACTGCCTGTCAGATTACTTTAGCAACGGTGGATGCGGTGACGTCACCGCTTACAGCCCGCAGCCTCTGCTCACTCTCACTGAGTGATTAGACTGCACAGGGAGCAGCAGCGTCTTCCTCCCATGCAGTGCTGTCTGATGTAGCAGACCTGCATGGGTTGAAGGAGAAAGAAGACAGAAGACTAGGATCGTGGAGGGATGAGAGGGAGAAATAAACATGGAGTCTCTATGTGTGTTTGTGTATTTATTTCAATTAAAGTATTTTTTCTCTGTGTGGTGTCTTTTTTTAACCCTTTATTGGAGATTCCTAATGGCTGGGTCAAACTTGCCTGACATTAAGAATCTCTGGCTTAATACTAGCTAGTAAAACAAAGCTAGTATTAACCCATTATTACCCAGCAAGCCACCTGGCTTCAGGGCTGCTTGAAGAGTTGGATACAGCACCAGATGATGGCGCTTCTATGAAAGTGCCATTTCTGGGGCGGCTGCGGAGTGCAATTCACAGAAGAGGGGCCCAGAAAGCTCGGGCCAACCAGTGCTGCGGATTCCAATCCCCAGCTGCCTAGTTGTACCTGGCTGGACACAAAAATGGGGCGAAGCCCATGTAGATTTTTTTTTAATTATTTCATGAAATTCATGAAATAATTAAAAAAAGGGCTTCCCTATTATTTTAGTTCCCAGCCGGGTACAAATAGGCAGCTGGAGGTTGGGGGCAGCCGTACCTGACAGCTATACCTGGCTAGCATACAAAAATATGGCGAAGCCCACGTCTTTTTTTGGGGGGCACTAAACTCCTGCATACAGTCCTGGATGGAGTATGCTGAGCCTTGTAGTTCTGCAGCTGCTGTCTGCTCTCCTGCATACACTTGTGAATGGAGCATGCTGAGCCTTGTAGTTCTGCAGCTGCTGTCTGCTCTCCTGCATACGCTAGTGAATTGAGCATGCTGAGCCTTGTAGTTCTGCAGCTGCTGTCTGCTCTCCTCCATACAGACAGACAGCAGCTGAAGAACTACATTAAGCCAGAGCACTTGAGGTGCTGCGTGGAGAGGACACAGATTGCTCGTGTTCTGCGGGGCTCCGTCATCTTCACATAGCAGAGCTGACAAGTCGTGTGGATTACTTCGGACCTGGATTGTTGTTTGGGGATTAATAAAGAGGTAAATGAGGGTTTTTTTGTCTTTTATTCCAAATAAAGGAGTTTTCATTGTCTGTGTTATTTACTTTCACTTACAGGTTAATCATGGAAGGTATCTCGGGGAGACGCCTGCCATGATTAACTCCTTATTACCCCGGTTGCCACCGCACGAGGGCAATTCGGGATGAGCTGGGTAGAGTCCTGGGACTGTCGCATCTAACGGATGGCGGCTGCTGAGTGATATTGTTAGGCTGGAGGGCTCCCCATAACGTGGCGTTCTCCATCCTGACAATACCAGCCTCCAGCTGTGTGGCTTTATCCTGGCTGGTATCAAAATTGGGGGGGACTGCATTTTTTTTTTTTAATTATTTATTTATTTATTTTACTGCATGATATAGACCCGCCCACCAGCGGCTGTGATTGGTTGCAGTGAGACAGCTGTCACTTAATATGGGGGCGTGTCTGACTGCAACTAATCATGGGCGCCAGTGGGCTGGGAAGGCACGGAATACCTGATTGAATAATGAAGCGGCAGCCATTTTCAAAAGAGGAAAAGCCGCCGGAGATTTGTGACAGCCGTGCAACGCCGCGCCCGTAATCGGTGAGTAGGAAAGAGAGAGGGATTGTGCTGGGGACGCAGGATGCATGCAGATACACAACGTGCGCAAATACTTACTGTGAAAAGCCACACTTTTGGTGATCGAACTGTTCTCGAATGTAACTCGAACTGCCGAACTTTAAGCAAATCGTTCGAGTTCGTCGAACGTCTCGAACACTGCCCAAAATCACTCGAGCATGAAATTGGCGAACCGTTTGACTCAAACATCGTTCAACTCTAATATTTAGCTAGTTTACTAGCAAATTCACAGCAGGCACTACTAACTAACAATACCTAGAAATGTGTTTCACTGCCTAATTTGGAGCAGGCATTAATAAGTAGCCACACCTATTTAAATCGTTCACTGGCAACTCATTAGCAGGCAAGCACAAGTAGCAATCCCTATTTCTATTATGAAATGCCGATTTGTGTCACACACCTTTCCCTACACTGCATGTCCCTATTTTACACTATCTCTGTCCTATCTATCTCAACAACTACCTATCATTAAACCCCTAGCTAAGCTAACTGTTTAGCAGCATCGGCGGCAGCACCTTCCCTAATGCTAAACATTCACAAAGTGGCACCGATGCCACATTTCCGCATTTTATATGCAGATGGACATATGACTTAGGCAGCCAATGACACAAGCCCTTGTGTTTGAAACTTGTAGGTGTTTTCTGTATTGTGATTGGCTGCAGGAACATCCGCAAATAATGTTAAGAAAACACTGTGCGCTTCTGGGTTCTCCTGAGTCCCTGTGGCACTCAGGGGGGGTTAACTTACTTGTCGCCAGGCCGGTAATGTCGGGTCCGGAGATGTCACGAGGTGGCCCTTGTGCCCGGCTTCGTGCCCCGAGGTGTCCACAATAAAAGGGGGATGATGAGGTTGAGAGATTGTAGTGCCGCCACCTGCGGAACGCGGTCATGGATTAGCCGCTGCTGCTGTTGCCATCTTCCGGGGCTGATGGTAATAGCCGATAGGATGGTAGCACTCCCCACAGGTAGAGCGGGCCCTGGGGAGGCTGATGAGGGGGGTTGTAGTGGTGGTGGTGGACGTTGGCGCCAAAGCACAAGGCTGTGGCACCGGTAATAATAGTCCGAGTCAGCTGCTATGGTTCCAGATGTCTTTACTCACAGTTCTTTAAGAAGCCCGGTTGCTGCTGTAGAAGCACTGGTCACCGCTGTGATGGGAACATTCAAGTTCACTGCAGTTAGCGAATGTGGAAAGCTGGTGAGTGTTTCCCTTAACACTATATAGCATACACTGCACATTAATATCATGCATGGGTATTATCCATAAAGGATGACTCTACTAAAGTCCATGCACAAAAAGCCTGCCTACAATTTGCCAGGGCCCATGATGAAATATATGAAAACTACTAAAAGTCTATACTCTGGAGCAGAGGTCTCAAGCACGCTATTCGCGGGCCACATGCGGATCCTCAGGCTGCTTCTTGCGGCCCGTTCCTCTATTGACTATCACAGCCGGAGCACAGGACACAGCCGTCAGCGCTTTATCTCGGATGTATGTTTTGCCGGTGCTGAGCGCGAACAGTCAAGCTGTGCACAACTATTCCTCCAATGGAGGCTGCCGGACCAATCAGAGGCAAGCAGGTGAGGTGTATGACCTCAGTGTGTTACCTCTGATTGGCAGATGGCTGCATTGGAAAAGTTGTGCAGAGAGAGCTTGACTTTGCGTGCACAGCGCCGACAAAATGTTCATCTGAAATTAAGCGCTTATGGCTGCGGCCTGTGCACCGGCCACGATAGTCAATGGGGGCACAGGCCTGCGGGCAGCAAGAAACAGAGAAGAGTCAGCCAAGGGAATGGGGGACAGGTGATAAGAATGGTGGTTTTTTTGTGTATGTGAAGAACGGTACAATAGGGGACCAGGATGGGACATTACTGCAAGAAAAGGATCAGGAAAGGGCAAATTACTACAAGAAAAGAACCTGCATGGTTAGATTAGTAAAAGGGGACAATGATTGGACACATTACTACAGGATTTGCACATTATTTAAGGATGGGGACATTACTATAGGATGGGGACAAGGATAGGGACATTACTATATAATGGGGATAAGGATGGGCACATTACTGTAGGATGGGCACATTAGTAAGGGATGGGGACAAGGATGGTCACATTACTATAGGATAGGGACAAGGATGGGCACAGTACTTTAGGATGAGGATATTACTATAGGATGGGGACAAGGATGAGGACATTACTATAGGATGGGCACAATACTATTGGATGGGCACATTACTACAGGATAGGGATAAGGATGGGCACATTACTATAGGATGGGCACATTACTATAGGATGGGGACAAGGATGAGCACATTACTACAAGATGGGGAAAAGGATGGGGAGTATTACTATAGGAAATGAACAAAGATGGGCACATTACTACAAGGGGACAAGGATGGGCACATTATTACAAAGGGACAAGGATGTGCACATTACTATAGGATGGGGACTAGGATGGGCACATTACTACAAAATAGGGACAAGGATGGGCACACTACTATAGGAAACGAACAAAGATGGGCACATTACTACAAGGGGACAAGGATGGGCACATTATTACAAGGGGACAAGGATGTGCACATTACAACAGGATGGGGGACAATACTAAAAGATGTTGGCCAAAGTTACTATATGGTGCTAATTATAAAACTATTTGTTACAAAAAAGGGATACAATGTAAAAAAAAAATCAAAATAAGGCATAACATTTTTTTTTTACGATCAAAAATGTTTTGTTTTTTTTTCTTTTCTTGTATTTTGTATTTAAACAAAAAATGTACACCTTTGTTATAATAAAGTGAAAAATGTTCAAAACAGTGATATCGAAATGTGTGTAAAAAAACATATGGTACCAATAACCAATAAAATGTCACTTTGTCCTGCAAAGAATGCGGCCCCCCAAATTATTTTTTTTCTCTGTGCGGCCCATACACCCAGCTGAGTGTGAGACCCCTGTTCTAGAGTGATGAAACAAAGACATATTTTCTTTTAAACTGATGACTTCAAAACTGTATGGCATCATAAAGGTAAGGATTAGAGATGAGCGAACCTTTTTGAAAAAGGTTTGCCAACTTCAAATTCGGTACGATCATTGGCTCGTTTGGCTCAGATTCAATAGCAATTTTCTAAAAAACTCGGCAAAGATCGGATTTGTTTGGCAACTGTTTGTGGTTACACTATTGCAAAAACCATCAACTTCTGGTCCCATCACAGCTATGTCAAGTACTGGCCTGGCCATGATTGGTCAGGGGAATCACTGTTAAAAAAATAAAAAGCAAAATGGCTAAAAGCAGAACATACTAGCCCCTCTACACGCGGCTGTAACATCACTTCCGGGTATGCTCGTTATCCTTCATGCATGTGCACTGCTTCCATCGCCCACCGTCTGTGATAGTATCTGTAATTGGTGCAGTCACACTGTCGGTGTCTTTGATTGGTTGACCTCACAGTAGCTGTCTGTTTACCCGAATGACACGTAAACATAAATAAAAAAAAATTGGCTCAGGGTCCCCCACATATTGATTCCAGTGCAGATAAAGCCAATGGCTATAGACTGCAGCCCTTAGCCTTGCACATTATCTTGGCTGTGCATCAAAATATGACTCACCAAATTCATCCTTACACACAACTTTTTCTCTTTTGGCGAGGAGCTATACTTACAATCCACAGGAACTGCTATGGGAAGCAAAATGGCACCACCGTATGCCAACCTTTTCATGGCTAAACTGGAAAATGACTTTTTAGCATCCTGCAACCTCAAACCATTGGCTTATTTTCGTTTCATTGATGAAATGTTAATAATCTGGACCGAATCTGAACAAGAGCTTCTAAAATTTCATGAAAAATTCAATGCATTTCATCCTACCATAAACTTGGAACACTCAAAAATAGAAATCAATTTCCTGGATACAGCCATAAAAATTCAAAATGCTTCAATCCAGACATCGGTGTATCGGAAACCTATTGACCGTCCCACATACCTCAGATGGGACAGCTTTCACCTCAAACACATTAAAAAGTCCATTGTCTACAGCCAGGCCCTCAGATATAATCGTATCTGTTCCAGCCCTGCAGACAGGGATGAACACTTAACCCATCTTAAAAAGACATTTCTAAACCAAGGCTACCACCCCACCTCCATAGATGACCAAATCATTAGAGCAACAAGGACCCCTAGAAGTGAACTGCTTCAATACAAACAAAAAGAGGAAAATAGTCGAGTACCTCTGGTGTTGACCTACAACCCACAGCTCGAGGTACTGAGAAGAATAGCCAAGAAACTTCACCCCATTCTACACAAGGATGACAGGTTAAAAACAATATTCAAAGATCCTCCATTGGTGTGCTACAGGCAACCTCCTAATTTAAGGAGCATCATGATCCGAAGCTCAATGCCCTCAGACTCACCAAGAGGAACTTATCCTTGTAATGTAAAAAGCTGCAAAAACCTGTGCTCATGTAGAGACCAAAGACCGGATACAGAAGGACTATAAAATTCCTGTGACATTCACATGTTCTTCTTCCAACGTGGTGTACTTAATCCTGTGCCCTATATGTCCTATTAGGGGGCCTCTATGTTGGAGAAACAGGACAGAGACTGAGAGCAAGGATGAGATCTCACCGCCACACAATAACAGACAAAAAAATCCATTTACCTGTGGCCAAACATTTCTGCGCTTCAGGACACAACATAAACCATATGAAAATTGTCATATTAAAAGGCAACTTCAGATCACAAAGCCATCGCAGGGTCTGGGAATACAAATTCATTAAAATGTTTAACTCTGTGGACATAGGACTCAACCTGTCAGGAGGATTTATGGCCCATTACAAAATCTGAGGAGTCATTCCAGAGACTCACCAGACCTCTGATCCTACATGGATATTGAGACAATAAAACACTCACACAACTAATCAAAGCTAATTAAGAATTCACTTTCTAAGCTCAGTGTTTGTTTATTTAAATGTATTTTATTATGCCATCCCTCTGCTCTGTTTGTGCATATATTTGTGTTTCTTCAGATATTTTGTCATACCATGCCTGATGAAGGGACCTGAGATGTCTTGAAAGCTTGCTTTGTAACATCACTTTATTTTATTTTAGTTAGCCATTAAAAGGTATCACAAGATTATAATTTTGTTCCTCTCACTG
Organism: Anomaloglossus baeobatrachus; assembly: GCF_048569485.1. Classification (NCBI taxonomy): domain Eukaryota; kingdom Metazoa; phylum Chordata; class Amphibia; order Anura; family Aromobatidae; genus Anomaloglossus; species Anomaloglossus baeobatrachus. The sequence continues at coordinate 66,188,450 of NC_134361.1, forward strand.
AGAACATTCAAAATATGAGGGACCCCATACAGCTTTTTTAAAATTATTTAAATAAATAATTAATAAAAAACAAGGTGTAGCCCCCCAATTCTGATACCCAATCTCTATAAAGCAGACAGCTGGTGCCTGGTATTCCCAGGCTGGGGAGGCCCATGGTTATTGCCCCCCAGCCTAAAAATAGCAGCCTGCAGCCACACAGAATTGATGCATTCATTACATGTGGCAATCCCATCACTTATCCCGATTGCTCTGGTGTGGTGGCAATTGGGGTAATTAGGGGTTATTGACAGCTCACAGCTGCTACTAAGCTCTAGATTAGTAATGGGAGAGGTCTTTGAGACCCCTCATTAGTAATCCTGCAAGTGAACCAAAATAAATACAAACATTGATAATATCCTTTATTAGAAATTAAATATAAATACAAACTAGCACTCTCTTTCTCCAATTTATTAACCCCAAACACCTAGTTCTGATGTAATCCACATGATGATCCCGGCTCTGCTACTTTACTGAAGTCACAGCGCACGGGCACATAAGAAAACATGACCGCACGCTGTGGTTTCAGGCAGAGACTGACTGAGCCACAGCTGTGAGTGGTGACGTCACTCAGTGTACAATGAAGGGGTTAACTAGTGTGACAGTTTTATTGATCAGATTGTTACGGACACGACAATACCAAGTAGGTGCATTTTTTTGTTTTTTTAATTTATTTTTTTTTAGACAAATTAACTATTTATTGGAATATCTTTTTGTTCTTTATTTTGTTATTTTGTAATTGTTTTAATATTTTTGCCTTTTTTTCCCATTAACTTTCTTACTTAGACCCTATATTGGATACTAAGTTTAATTTGTCTGATTGCAGCTGCAATATGCTGCAATGCTCGATCAGTGCATTAGCTGTTAGAGCTGCATTGTGAAACCCTGAGTGAACATGCTGCAGGCGTGATCACTTAAGCTTTTCATAGTCAGGTGACCTGGAGGTTGACTCACCATGACGATGATCGATTGCATGTGGGGGTGCCAATCAGCAGGGAGAATGAGCACAATCCATCTGCTAATGCACTAAGTGCCTCGATCAGTATAGAACACAGCATTTAAGGGGCTTAACACTCAGGGATTGTGCAGGTACCATTACTGGCTGTGAGGCCCTGGGCTTGGCTGTTGGCAAACCAAGTACCAGGTGGCGATCGTGGGGGCACAGCGCCCTGTACCCCCACAATTGCTAGGACGTACTGGTTAGTCCTAGGTTGGGAAGCACCCGAAAAAATAGGACGTACCTGTTCATCAAAGGTCGTAAATGGGTTAAGGAGAACCTGGCAAGGGGATTCATCCAGAAGTCCTTCTCCCTGGCCATAACTAGGTTCTTCTTTTTAAAGAAAAAGGATGGCTCCCTTCATCTCTGTATCGATTATAGATTCTTCAACTAAATCACAGTCAAGAATAAGTATTCACTGTCATTGATACCGCCATTGTTCAACTGTCTCCCTAGCTCAAGGATTTTCTTCAAACTCGACCTCCAGGAAGCATACAATCTTGTTTTTATACGATCTGGAGATGAATGGAAAGCTGCTTTTAATACCCATGATGGCAACTATGAGTATCGGGTGATGCCTCTTGGTCTCAGCAATGTTCCTGGCATATTCCAGGAATTTGTCAATGATATCTTCTAAGATCTTCTTTACTCATGTGGAGTGGTGTACCTGGTTAATATTCCTATGCTCTCTCCCGATCTACCAACCCACAGTACTACAGAGGATGAGTGAGAATCAGTTATGCGCCAAATTCAAGAAGTGCCTCTTTGAACAGACATCCCTTCCTTTTAAGGGTTACATAATCTCTGACAACAGCCTTAAGATGAACCCAGAAAAGGTGTTGGTGGTTCTTGAGTGGCCTCATCCTGGTGGTTTAAAAGTGTTTCAGCGGTTCCTGGGGTTTGCAAATTATTATCACCAATTTATTCTTCTCGGATTCTTTTTTCTCAGTTCAGACCCACAAGGCAATGAATTCCAAAATGTGGACCCTTGAAGCTGAAAGTGCGTTTGCCTCTCTCAAGCACACCTTCTCATCAGCTCCGGCATTACATAAACCAGAGATATGCAGTCAATTGTTCCTGGAGGTGAATGCGTTATCCTATGGGGCTCACTCAGAAATCAGCTTCCAGTAAAATGGTAACCTGAAGTTTCTTTTCCTGGGCCTTCTTTACATCTGAGCATAATTACTCGATTGGTGATTGAGAATTATTGGCAATCAAGATGGCAATACCTACTGGAGAAGGCAGTTCATCTTATAGTTACCTGAACTCATGGTGGAGAGGTACTTTCAGGTTAGGGCATGATTGCCTTTTAAGAATAGTTACACGCATACCATAAGTGTGCTCCCAAGAGGCCTGTGTGGCATTTGCAGACCCTGTGAGATGGCATCAGGGACCATGCAGAGTAGCCACTGCTTACCGGCTGGGAGGGTGAGCGTGCCGGTGTCCCCACCGGGGAGGAGCACTGAACAGTGCGGGGACACCAGTAACTGCGTTACACCTTCTTAGCCTTGCTGGGCGCTCTGTAGTTTTTCTCTACATATGGGGCACCAGAGTACTCAGGAGAAATTGCTCAACAAATTGTAGGGTCCATTTTATTGTGTTAGCCTTGAAAAAATGAAAAACAGGGGGCTAAAGTAATATTTTTGTGAGAAAAAGTAACATTCTTCTTCCACATTACTTTAGTTTCTATGAATCGCCTAAAGGGTTGATAAACTTCTTGAATGTAGTTTTAAGCACTTTGAGGGGAGCAGTTTTTAAAATAGTGTCAGTGTTGGCTATTTTAACCAAATAACAAAGGTAGATCTCACACAGCTTAGGGTTACCTTTAGGATTCCGGTGGCAGTGGAAGGGCGGCTCCAGTCCGTCGTACAGCGCCGAGTTTCAGGAGGTGCACGCTCCAAAGGTAGCTCATATCCAAGGCAAATTCACATTTGAAGAAGAGAAAAATGAGTGGCTCCACTCCAGTGTGCATGAAAAAACCTTTGGTTTATTTTATGAAAAGGTGTGTATTAAAAAAGCAGCGGCAAAGCCATGTGCAGGCTCCCCAGGACGACGGCCGTTTCGCACTGTCAAGTGCTTCTACGGGTCCATCTATTTCTATGGGTTTGGCTATTTTAATTACGTAGGCTCCTCAAAGTCACTTCAAATGTCATGTCATTTGTTGGAAAAATTAAATTGCTGATAAACTTTTAACCCTTCTAACATCCTTACAAAAATTAAAATATAAAATAGTTCTTATGTAAATTAGACATATGAAAAATGCTATTTCTTAATCATTTTGCATGATATAACTCTGGTTTAGGGGCATAAAATCAGATATCAGAAATATCAGAATTGTAAAATGTTACAAAAATATGTACAGCATCACCCTGAACAGCTAAAATATGTAAACATGAAATATAGGAATTTTGGCACTGCATTACTGCTAGTGGAAAAAATGAGATACTTGTTTTACAGATTGGCCAATTCATGTAAGCCCGACATCCAAAGACAAGGCGTACCTCTATTTGTCGGGACTCTATCCTAATACGCCTCTATCGTATTAGGCAGGTAGGATCCAGCTAAATGAAAACACTCTGGCTGAAGAGTGGAGTGCTCAGTCAGACAGGAATGGAATGCTAATATAAAAAGACTGACCAGCACTTCCACTAGGTGTGAACAGGTGCATACTGGAAATTCAACAAAGTAACAAAAATATGAACAGCAGCACTCTGAAAAGTAAAAAAATGTAAACATGAAATATAGGAATTTTGGCACTGTACTACTGCCATTGGAAAAAAAGAGATAAACCAGATTGAGGTGTATTAAAATAGGGTCCCGACAAATAGAGGTACACCTTGTTGTTGGCTGTCAGTTTTACATGAATTGGCCAATTTGTAAACCAAGTATCTCATTTGTTTCAATAGCAGTAATGCAGAGCCAAAATTCCTATATTTTATGTTTACTATTTTTAGCTTTTCAGAGTGCTGCTGTACATATTTTTGTAACTTTGTTGAATTTTCAGTATGCACCTGTTCCCACTAACTGGATGTGCTGGTCAGTCTTTTTATATTAAAATTGTAAAATGTGGCATGGTAAGGAAGGTTAAAACAGGCTCAGGGGTGAAGGGGTTAATGTTTAGGAATTCTGAGCCATCCTGCAGAGATTGGTGACAAATATGATCTTTTGGCCGTGTTCACACATTCAGTATTAAGTCAGTTTTTTTACATTAGCACAGTAATCAAAACTAGAACAACCAGAGGAAATATATAATAGAAACACGTGCAGTACATCTGCATTATTCACCCACTCCTGGTTTTGGCTTTCAAATACTGATGCAAAACACTGCCCAAATTCTGAACATGTGAATGGGTTCTTTGGCTGTGTGCGCACGTTGCGTTTTTCCATGCGTTTATGCAGCATTTTAAACTGCAGCATAGATGCATGCATTGTGCGTCCCTAGCAAAGTCTATGAGAATTTTGCAAATTCCATGCACATGTTGCGTTTTACAACGCACCGTTTTGGATGCCAAAATTTTGACAAAATCTATGCGTTCTAAAAAGCAACATGTCACTTCTTTTGTGCGTTTTGGATGCTTTTCCTTGTCTGTCTGTAGGACAGAGAGCATCCAGAACGCATCCAAACTGCATTCAAAATGCATCCAAAACACAGCGTTTTGGATGCGCTTTGAAACGCACATGCAGTGACAAGACGTTGCAGAATATTTGTCAAGCCAGAACGCAATGTGTGCACATACCCTAAAAGGGGTCATCTAGACTTTCAATGATGGTATGCAGTCACTCTGTGACTGCAGACTTCTGTATCCTGATAGCGTGCAGTGCACACACTGTCAGGATTCTCTTGTATGAGATTTGCATATTTGAAGTCATGTACAGACCGGATGTTTTCATCCTTTCTCAATAAAAGTGCACTGAGAGAAGAAGAGCACGCATAGTCAGGATTTAAGAAGAGGTTTGCTAATCTCATACATGTGACCGTTTGCTTGCACCAGCAATACAAGTGAACCCTGAGGGTGTGTGCACTGCTTGCTGTCAGGATTCAGAAGTCTATTTTCAAATCGAGTGATTACAGACTTTCATCCCAAGCCTAGATAACACATTTAAAATACGTCACATATTTTGCAATTTATGTAATATATCAACGAGGATATTACTTTTTTATTTTAAAACTTTAGCCTTCTTTGTAAACCCCAATTAGGAAAGCAACCTGTGTGATTAATGGCCACCTCTGCACAGTGTAGCATAATATGAGAAATAGATAAAATCATTAAATAATTATGCTCGATGTATATGCTTTAGGGTACTTTCACACTTGCGTTTTTTTCCTTCCGTCACAATCCGCCCTTTTGGAAAACAGCGGAATCCGCTAACGAATTCCGCTGTTTCCCATAGACTTGTATGGATGACGGATTGTGCCAAAAGTACCTGCATTGCTTCCGCTGGCCGATGCTGCGTTGCTTCCGCCGGGCGGAAGGAACGCAGCATGTAATGTTTTTTGAGCGGCGGAATCCTCTATTTTTCACTGCGCATGCTCATCTTTTTTATTTTTTTTTTTAAATACAGAAACTTTATTTTGTCTCTCGGTGGCCGAACGTTCAGCTGAGCGCCTGGCCGCCGGCATGTGAGAGCGCTCAGCTGAGCGCCCGGCCGCCGGGTGATCAGCTGATCGTTCACAATAGTCTGCTGCCGGTAAAACTGTAAAGAAGAAAAAAAAAAAAAAGCTTTCCGTTTTGTACAATCCGTTGCATCCGTTGTGCCATTATATGCAACGCATCCGTTGCATCCGTCACACAACGCAATGCAACGGATGCAGCTCAACGCAAGTGGGAAACTAGCCTAATTAATAACATATCCTGTAGACAATTTACTAAATTGCAATATTAAAGCCTGAAACAATCCATTAGTTAAAAAAAAAAAAAAAAGTCATAGGGTGTACTTCTCTGTAAATTTGTGTTCAATTTTATCATTGCAGTATATTTTCACAATAAGAGTCCATAGCATTAAACATATAAAAATATACAAATTTTGCCAGAGAGCCTGCTCTAGACTGAGCGATATGTTAGCTTAGGATGCCTTTGGGAACGTATAATGGTAAATCTGCATAATGATGACACCTTCTGGCCACTGGGAACTATTACAGTAAAAAATATATATTATAACAGACATTTTTCTGCCAGAACATAGCGAATCTCTATATCTGATCGTTGTTCTTTTCCCATAAAATATTAAGGAGCTAATTCATCATGAGATGAGAATCTCAGTTTGTGACTTATAAAGCAGGAAGAAAAAAAATAACTATACTACTACCGGTGTTTGAATTTTAACCCTTATCTCTATCTATTTACAAAAAATAGTGCAAACTATAGGACTTTAATAGCCCATGTGGCAACTATTCGATTCATAGTGTTAATCTGTATAAACAATCTGTATAAACCATGTATTAAAAGGTATAACAATTAGAAAAATAAACATCATTAATAAAAAACAAAATCACTTTTATCTAATTAGTGCAATATAAATTATAGATAATCAGACATTGCAATTTATCAGAACATCATACATTCATTGTTATCAGATCAATATGACATATTCCAACGTACATAGAATGCATAGTGCATAAATTGGTTGTGAAACCACGTGTGTATATACAGTGTGTCCACCCATATCCTGTCCACCACCATTAACTTGAGAACGGCGGCAGCTATAGGCATAGAAGTGGTGTCTAGGTATAGTAAAGTAGCCATGCGCTACGCAATGAAACCACCTATAGCGCCACCTGGTGGAAAACAACAGAGTTAGCATTTTTATCTCGAAAACGGAACAAGATAGAGAAAAAAGTGAATTACAAAGTTGTAGGGCATCATCAATTCAATACGAATCGACACCTTGCGTACAGAAATGCTATGATATGAAATGGTGACCAGAAAAATGCCCACAGGAAAATTGCCCACAGGAAAAATGCCCACATGAAAATTACCCATAGGAAAAATGCCCACAGGAAAATTGCCCACATGGAAAATTGCCCACACGGAAAATTGCCCACATGGAAAATTGCCCACATGGAAATTTGCCCACACGGAAAATTGCCCACATAGAAAGTTGCCCACACAGAAAATTGCCCACATGGAAAATTGCCCACACGGAAAATTGCCAATTGCAGCATCAGAAAGTTTCAGATCTATGATATTTGAGGTGCAAGGTGAGGATGTTCAGATGATATGTGAAAAATGTCCACAGAAAATTGCCAACAGACATGAATGCCCACTAGGATTGGGGACCATGTAACTCAGGATGGGAACATATATACCAGGATGGAGACAACGTGGACCATACATACCAGGATGAGGACCTTATATACCAGCATTGGGACATATACACCAGGATGAGGACATATTCACCAGTATGATGGGCATATATACCAGGACGGAGGACATTACTTCATAATGAAGGGGAAGGGGAGGCAGTTCATAAGTCTTGATAGAAGTTAGAACACTACAAGGGCCCGTACATGTGAGAACATGTGTGAGTGGGGGGGCAGGTTCAAATTTCACACTGGGGCCCATTGGACTCTAGTTACACCATTGCAAAAACATCATACATTCCCAGCACGAACACAAGGTGGTACAAGCGACAGTCTCACCTCTCTGCTGTGCCTTTGGGGCTTTCAGGACCAACTATGGCTACTTTCACACTTGCCTTGTTTGGCATCCATCACAATGCGTTGTGTGACGCATGTGACAGATGCGTTGTAAATAGTGTGATAATAAAGGCAACAGATTCCTGTGAAATAACACGTTGCGTTAGTTTTCTTTAGCCGAGAGAGAGAGAGACCCCATCATCACCGCGAACACACAGGCACTACCGCCCCCATCATCACCGCACACACGCAGGCACTACCGCCCCCATTATCACTGCACACACACAGGCACTACCGCCCCCATCATTACTGCACACACACAGGCACTACCGCCCCTATCATCACCGCACACACCGTCACTACCGCCCCCATCATCACCGCACACAGCAGTACTACCGCCCCCATCATCACCGCACACACCACAGCACTACCGCCCCCAGCACTACCGCTCCCATCATCACCACACACACGCAGGCACTACCTCCCCCATCATCACCGCACACACCCCGGCACTACTGCACCCATCATCACCACCCCCACACTGGCACTACTGCCCCCATCATCACCGCACACACGCAAGCACTAACGCACCCATCATCACTGCACACACCCCGGCACTACCACCCCCATCATCACTGCACACCCCTGCACTACCGCACCGATCATCACCGCACACACCGGCACTACCGACCCCATCATCACTGCACACATGTAGGTACTACCACCCCCATCATTAATGCACACACCAGCACTACCTCAGTGACATCCCCGCTGACAGCGCGATTCACTTCAGTTGCTGTGTGGAGCTGACAGAGAGCGGTAATGGTCTGTGGCCGCTCCTGTCAGCTTCATGTAGCAGAGCTGAAAGCGTCATGGGACCTCTGTGCATCACGTCGGATCTGGAGGGGTATTTGGGGATTTTAATAAAGTGGTGAAAAAGGATGCATTTTTGTCTTTTATTTCAAATAAAGGATTTTTTTGGGTGTATTTGTTTATTTATTTTCACTTATAGGTTAATCATGGGGGGTGTCTCATAGACGCCTGCCATGATTAACCTAGGACTTAGTGGCAGCTATGGGCTGCTATTAACTCCTTATTACCCCGATTGCCACCGCACCAGGGCAATTTGGGATGAGTCGGGTAGAGTCCCGGGACTGTCGCATTTAATGGATGTGGCAATTTCGAGCGGCTCTGCTGGCTGATATTTTTAGGCAGGGGGGCTCCCCATAACGTGGGGCTACCCATCCTGAGAACACCAGCCTTCAGCCGTGTGGCTTTACCTTGGCTGGTATCAAAATTAGGGGGGACCGCACGCCATTTTTTTTTAAATTATTTATTTATTTATTGTACTGCATGATATAGACCCGCCCACTGGCGGCTGTAATTGGTTGCAGTAAGACAGCTGTCACTTAGCGTGGGGGTGCATCTGACTGCAACCAATCATAGGCACCGGTGGGCGGGGGAAGCAGGGAATATGAGATGGAATAATGATCGGCCAACATTTTCAAAAGAGGAGAAGCCGCCAGAGCAGGGTGACAGCTGTGCAGCGCCGCGCCCATGATTGGTGAGTATGAGAGAGGGGGTGAGAGGGAGAGACCGACTGACAGAGAGCAATAGAGAAACCAGGAGTGATTTTAAACAATTTAGATCATTCTGCTGGACATGCTGAGCATGTGTGATGCCCTGGGCTAGCCAGGTAGTCACAGGTAGGCCCTTGCACAAACACCTTCCCCTAAAAAGGTACCAGCAGCCAACCTTAAAACCCTGAGCCACCCCTCTCAAGACTTGACGTTCACACCCGGGGGGTGGAGCCAGGCGGTTGGCCACGCCCACCGAGGAGTTCAGAGAGCCTGAGGCGGCAAAAACAGAGAGTTCAGTGACAGGAGTGGAGGAGAGTGGTAGCAAAGTGTGGACGTCTGTCAGGGATCTGGAGCCCGAATACCCTGTGGCGAGGAGGCAGATGGTGGTGGATGCCTGCAGGAGCTGGGATTACAGCCGGTGGAACCGTAAGGGACCGGGACCGGGTAGTGGCCCGCCGGTACCGAACCGGGGAACCGATTGGAAACCGGAGCACCAGGAGGGGTACTCAGACCCAGTACGAGGCCCAGAAGCCACTGGACCGATTCGAATTCCCTGATTGGGGTCTGGACTTTAGGTCCTTTCCCACCCAAGACCCGACTGAAGACAACAGCCCAACCAGAGGGATAGAAAGCCACCGCCCAGGCATCGAGATCCCACCGGCCAGCGTCTGCGGGCAAACGGGCTCTACCGGCACACACAAAGCATCAATCTACTAAAAGTGAGGTGCAGGAGAAAGGCGGAAACCACCAACCTAAAAAAAGGGGAGAAGCGCAGCCGGCTGCGGGCACCGTCCACCATCTTGTTTGGTTTACCAGAGACTCCAGTGTGTCTGTAATAGTGAGTACAACAGTGCTCTCCGGGCCGCGAACCGCATCAACAAGCCAGCACGCATCCCCCTCCTCAGCACCCTCGGGCCCCCGGGACCATCATCCCCTACCCACGGAGGGGTCAACACCAAGCTGCGCAACACCGTCCCTGGGAGCCTAGTCAAAGGTAGCGGTGGTGTCCATCCATTCACCACAACCCGAGGGTGACGTCACGAACTTAACCCCCCAAAACAGCCTCGGCCGTGGACCTCTCCACCGAACTCCACCCCTCACGTAGTGCCAGCATCCCTTCAGAGCGACGTGACCCCCGGGTCTGGGAGGAGCTCGAGCAACCCACCGATGAGCCCGGATCCGAGCGGCTCAGCAGCCGACCAAGCCCCGGGGCGGTACATATGCTCAGTAGAATGTGATGGAATCCATCAGCGGATTCCGCTGCTTAGCGCATAGAGGCGGAATCCGCCACCATAGACGATCATTAGACACCTTGGCGGATTCCGTTGGAATCCGCCAAGGTGCGTTGTTTTAACGACACCAAAAACGCTACATGCTGCGTTCCTTTCTCCTGGTGTTCAGTCAAAATATCGACTCAGCGTCGGCCAGCGGATGAAACGCAGACACTGTGTCACAGTGCGTCATCAATATAAGTCTATGGAGAATAGCGCAGTCCGTTAACAGACTGCGCTGTTTTCCATAGTGGTGGATTGCGATGGCACCCTGCTTTTGGTGGGCTCCCCTGAGATGATAATGTATTAGATGTGACCTGCAGTCACATGTAACTCAACAGATAATACAGTGATACTTTTGTGAGTACAGATAGTAGTGATTGCTGCTCTTGATCACACTGCTGCTGGTTCTGCATGTGCTGCTGTTTTGGGCTGGTGGAAGGAGTAAGGCAGAATCAGTGAGATGAGAGCAGACTGGATCTATCTATTGCTGATAATGACAGACTGCTACAAACCACAGATCTTCAGCATTTTTGCAGTTTTGCACTAGGTCAACTGTAAATCACAAGTTGATCACCTATCATGTGAACATCCTCACCTTGCACCTCAAATATCATAGATCTGAAACTTTGTGATGCTGCAATTGGCGATTTTCTGTGTGGGCAATTTTCCATGTGGGCAATTTTCCGTGTGGGCAATTTTCCGTGTGGGCAATTTTCCGTGTGGGCAATTTTTAGTGTGGGCAATTTTCAGTGTGGGCAATTTTCAGTGTGGGCAATTTTCCGAGTGGGCAATTTTCCATGTGGACAATTTTCAGTGTGGGCAATTTTCAGTGTGGGCAATTTTCAGTGTGGGCAATTTTCAGTGTGGGCAATTTTCAGTGTGGGCAATTTTCCGAGTGGGCAATTTTCCATGTGGGCAATTTTCTATGTGGGCAATTTTCCTGTGGGCATTTTTCCTGTGGGCATTTTTCCTGTGGGCATTTTTCAGGGAACCATATGAAACCCATGACCCCCCAAAACATTGAACGCTGGTCCACTGGTCTAATGTCCATTCCTTGTGCTCTTTAGCCCAAACAAGTCTCTTCTGCTTGTTGTCTGTCCTTAGCAGTGGTTTCCTAGCAGCTAAGATGAGCGTGGATACAACTTCCATACTGTAATCCACAGCCAGCATGTATCAAACTTTGGTTCCATGATTTCCGCCATATATATATTTAACTGTGAAACCCTGAGGCATTTCAGAAATCAAAAACTTTACAAGTCGCCTGGGATCTAACTATGTGGGAGACTAGTCAAAAAGATGGGTCCCAGACAGTATTTCCTCGTCCAATGCCCTTTGTCATTGACTGTCTAGCTCAAAACTCGCTGAGTGTCAGGTCTACATCTGATGCTGTTTACACAGCAGAGTCAAACACTAGACATAAGGCTATGTGCGCACACAGCTTTTTTTGACGCTGTGTTTTTGTGCGATTTTGCCTTTTTGGCCTCAAAAAATGCAAAAAAAACCCGCACCTGCGTCAAAAACGCACAGGTAAAAAATGCATGCGTTTTTACCATGTTTTGGCGTGTTTTTGGCTGCGTTTTGCTGCATTTTTGATCACTGCATTTTACTGTGTTTTTACAATGCATTGCATGGATGAAAAATGCAGTAAAACGCAGGAAAGAATTGACATGTCCATTTTTTTTTTAGCTCAAAAACGCAGCTAAAAAAAAAGTTGTGTGCGGACAGCAAAAATGAAAAGTCATAGAATTTGCTGGGGAAGCAAAGACATGCAGTTTTGAGGCCAAAAACGCACAAAAACGCACCCGAAAAATGCACAAAAACAGCACAAAAAACTCTCAGTGCGCACATAGCCTTATGCTGCTTTTGAGTTGCACAGACAGGTTTCGGCATCGACTTGAAGTGCTCTTGTTAATAACTGGGCTTGCAGGAGTTAGTTTCTGCTAGCCTGTGGATTACAGATTGAGTCAGATGTTGCAGGAGACCTATCACATTCGCCTCCACCCTTTTTAAGATGGTGGAGCCTGTTCACCCAAGCCGATAATAGCTTTATACGATCCCGGTCCTTGTGCTTTACACTGCATGCAGAATTATTAGGCAAATGAGTATTTTGATCACATGATACTTTTTATACGTGTTGTCTTTCTCCAATCTTCATAGGCTTCAATTAAGTAAATAAGGTGATGTGCATCTCTGTAATAAGGAGGGGTGTGGTTTAATGACATCAACACCCTATATAAAGTGTGATTAATTATTAAGCAACTTCTTTTCCTTTGGCAAAATGGGTCAGAAAAGAGATTTGACGGGCTCTGAAAAGTGGGAATTTTTGCCTTATAAATGGGGTTGGGACCATCAGTTGTGTTGTGCAGAAGTCTGGTGGATACACAGCTGACAATACACAATGACCCCAAACACACCTCCAGGCTGTGTAAGGTCTATTTGACTAAGAAGGAGAGTGATGGGGTGCTACGCCAGATGACCTGGCCTCCACAGTCAACAGACCTGAACCCAATCGAGATGGTTTGGGGTGATCTGGACTGCAGTGTGAAGGCAAAAGGGCCAACAAGTGCTAAGCATCTCTGGGAACTCCTTCAAGACTGTTGGAAGACCATTTCTGGTGACTGCACTTGGGGACACTTTCAAAGTTTTCCCAATTTTTCGAACTGACTGACCTTCATTTCTTAAAGTAATGATGGCCACTCGTTTTTCTTTACTTAGCTGCTTTTTTCTTGCCATAATACAAATTCTAACAGTCTATTCAGTAGGACTATCAGCTGTGTATCCACCAGACTTTAAACCTGACAGGGCTCACCTGTGAAGTGAAAACCATTTCCGGTGAAATTTGAAGCTCATCAAGAGAATGCCAAGAGCGTGCAAAGCAGTAATGAAAGCAAAAGGTGGCTACTTTGAAGAACCTAGAATATAAGACATATTTTCAGTTGTTTCACACTTTTTTAAGTATTTCATTCCACATGTTTTCATTCATAGTTTTGATGCCTTCAATGTGAATCTACAATTTTCAAAGTCCTGGTTTGGGGTTAGGTAATGGACAGGATGGGCGGACAGGCACTGGCAGGACAAACAGGGTTGGCTGGAACACAGACTGGATGGGACAATCAGCACAGAACTTCTGACAAAGGACATCAGGATACAGGTCATCAGGCATGGATCACCAGGCAGAGGATATCGGGTTGCATTTACAGGACATCAGACACAGGTCATCAGGCACTGGTTATCTGGCATAAGACTGCAGGAGGAACTCGAGTCATCAGGGTCCAGTTCTTCAGGCACAGATCAAAAGGCACCAGACATCAGGCACAGATCATCGGAGACAGGTGAAATGGACACAGGTGCAGGATACAGACTGGTACCAGGACAAAGGGAATCAGACAGAATGGGTACAGTTGCACAGACAGGGTAGACACAGCAAACTCAGAGCTTTTTACATGCAGAACAGCGATTCAGCTGCTTCCGCCAATGTCACTTTGACAAGAGAGCAGCTTCTCTTCAGAGGTGTATCTAGGCTTTCCAGCACCCGTGGCAAGAATTCAGTTTGGCGCCCCCCCCACCAAGCAATTTGGGTGGTCGTCATGTGACCAATCACTCATATGTGATTTGCACACTTACAGTCATGTGGTAACGAGCTTCTCTTAATAATTCTCTCACTGTTTAATAAGAAATGTATGAAGAAAAGCTAATTGTCACATGCAAGTATGAAAATCACATATGAGTGGAGTGGCCATGTGGTGACCAGCGAGCAGAACTGAATTGTGACAGTGGGTATATTACACGCTGTTAAAACTGAGGATACTACACTGCTTAATTTTGTAATTAAAGGGATTGTCCAGATTAGAGATGAAAGTCTGCAGTGACTCTATTCGTGACTTCAGGCTTCTAAATTCTTACAATGCATACCCTGCACACTTTTAGGATTCTCCGGTGCCCGTGAGGAGAATGGACGATCATGTGAGCACAAGTATGAGATTTGTATACTTCTGGACACATTCTGGTTTGATGTGTCCAGCCTCAGTCAATTCATTTTCATTGAGCATGTCGGTTCAGCACATGACCACATCTATGTAAATCGCATACTTGCTGCTTTATAACCTCCCACTGTCACCGCCAGCATCAGAGAATCCTGACAGCGTGCAGTGTGCACACTGTGAGAATTCAGAAGTCTGCAGTCACATAGATTGACACACAGAGTGACTGCAGGCTCATCACAAACTTGGACAACCCCTTTAATGCTCCTAACAACATAAATAAAAACATAGTAACCCTTAACTTGTCAGACGGCACAAGACTTTATTAAAGAGATTGTCCACTACTTTAACACTGAAGACCTTTCCTTAGGATAAGTCACCAATGTCTGATTGGTCAGGGTCCAGCACCTGGCACCCCAGCCAATCGCCTGTTCTAGGTGCCATGTCGGTGGTGGCAGGTGGCCGGAAGTGCTCAGTTCTGGATCTGCTCCGTCTTCTGATAGTGGCAACAGGTTCCTATTAAAATCAATGAGGTGGATGTGTAGTACCCAGCCGCGAACACCATCAGAGTACGTCACAGATCCAGAAATATGCATTTCCGGCCACCCGCACCAACAACAGCTGATCAGTGGGAGTCCCATTGTGCTCACATCAGAAGCAATGCGCAAGTGGGACCAAGGCCTAATGATGGGACATAGTATTACAAATAAACATTTACATTAAGGTACCTTATAGATGATGTTGCCTCTGAGTCGTTTCTTTCTATTCACCTTGTCCTGACGCCATGATGACTTTTCACATTCACATCTCATCTCTGCAGATTTCCATCTTCTCCGGTCTTTTGCAGCACATCCCATCACGATGCCCCTAAAATAGCAAAATGATTATAATACTTCTACTTAAAAATATCTGCCCTACACTGTGCCCCAGAATAAATAATGGCCCCTCACTGTGTTCTCTGCACAAAATATGACCCACACACTGCCCCCCTTATCTTACATGCCCCACACACTCCCTCTCCTTTCCATACTACTCTTCAAACTGTGCTCTCTCCGTATCACCCTATACTGCCCAGTCTTTATACTGTGCCCTCTCATCCCACCCCCTCCTTGCTATGGCCTCACACTGTCCTCCAATTCTGCCCCCTCTCCATACCACGTCCCTCCACTACTCAGTCTCTATTCTGTGCCCCCTCAAATTTTTCACATCCCTTACTGTCTTCCTCATTACCTCCTGCGTGTCCATATACTTTTCCACCTCACTCTCCATCCTGCCCACTTGCTCCTCAGACCATGTCACTCTTTATTCTGTGTCCTCAAAATTTCATTCCCATTTGCTCCCCATACTATGTCTATATACGTCACCCCTCCCTCTCCCCATACATCACCATGCATCCTCCCTCTCCCCATACATCACCATGCATCCTCCCTCTCCCCATACATCACCCCGCATCCTGTCTCTCCCCATACATCACCCCGCATCCTGTCTCTCCCCATACATCACCCCGCATCCTGTCTCTCCCCATACATCACCCCGCATTCTGTCTCTCCCCATACATCACCCCGCATCCTGTCTCTCCCCATACATCACCCCGCATCCTGTCTCTCCCCATACATCACCCCTCATCATTTCTCTCCCCATACATCACCCCTCATCATTTCTCTCCCCATACATCAACCCTCATCATTTCTCTCCCCATACATCACCCCGCATCCTCTCTCTCCCCATACATCACCCCTCATCATTTCTCTCCCCATACATCACCCCGCATCCTCCCTCTCCCCATACATCACCCCGCATCCTGTCTCTCCCCATACATCACCCCGCATCCTGTCTCTCCCCATACATCACCCCTCATCATTTCTCTCCCCATACATCACCCCGCATCCTCTCTCTCCCCATACATCAACCCTCATCATTTCTCTCCCCATACATCACCCCGCATCTTCCCTTTCCCCATACATCATCCCGCATCCTCCCTCTCCCCATACATCACCCAGCATCCTCCCTCTCCCCATACATCACCCCTCATCATTTTTCTCCCCATACATCACCCTGCATCCTCCCTCTCCCCATACATCATGCGCATCCTCCCTCTCCCCATACATCAACCCGCATCCTCCCTCTCCCCATATATCACCCCGCATCCTCCCTCTCCCCATACATCACCCCGCATCCTGTCTCTCCCCATACATCACCCCTCATCATTTCTCTCCCCATACATCACCCCTTATCATTTCTCTCCCCATACATCACCCCTCATCAATTCTCTCCCCATACATCAACCCTCATCATTTCTCTCCCCATACATCACCCCGCATTCTCCCTCTCCCCATACATCATCCCGCATCCTCCCTCTCCCCATACATCACCCAGCATCCTCCCTCTCCCCATACATCACCCCTCATCATTTCTCTCCCCATACATCACCCTGCATACTCTCTCTCCCCATACATCATGCGCATCCTCCCTCTCCCCATACATCAACCCGCATCCTCCCTCTCCCCATATATCACCCCGCATCCTCCCTCTCCCCATACATCACCCCGCATCCTGTCTCTCCCCATACATCACCCCCATCATTTATCTCCCCATACATCAACCCTCATCATTTCTCTCCCTATACATCATCCCGCATCCTCCCTCTCCCCATACATCACCGCACATCCTCCCTCTCCCCATACATCACCCCGCATCCTCCCTCTCCCCATACATCACCCCGAATCCGGTCTCTCCCCATACATCACTCCTCATCATTTCTTTCTCCATAAATCATCCCTCATCATTTTTGTCTCCATACAACATCCCTCATCATTTCTTTCCCCATACATCACCCCTCATTATTTCTCTCCCCATACATCATTCCTCATCATTTCTCTCCCCATACATCATCCCTCATCATTTCTTTCTCCATACATCATCCCTCATCATCTCTCTCCCCATACATCATCCCTCATCATCTCTCTCCCCATACATCAACTCTCATCATCTCTCTCCCCATACATAATCCCTCATCATCTCTCTCCCCATACATCATCCCTCATCATTTCTCTCCCCATACTGTGCCCAAAGATGCTTCCCCCTCCCCAACCTCTCTTCCCACCATACTGTCAAAAGATCATTCCTCACCCCAACTGTATCAAAAGATACTGCTCCCTTTCCATCCTCTCTCCTCCATACTGTCTTTAGATACTGCCCCCTCTTCACCCTCTATCCCCTCATAATGTGTCCACTAATAGTTTCCTCTCCCGACCCTCTGTCCCCCCATTCCGTGTGCATAGATACCCCCCCCCTCACCCCATAATGTTCCTCCGTCCGTGTATTCAGCTCCACACTGGAGCACTTATCAGCGTTTCTCTGCCGCCTCTGCGTTGCGGGCCTGACTTCCGGGTCAGCAGTGTGATCAACTGACCGATCACATGACAGCCGTCGCTCTGACCCGGAAGTCAGCGCCAGGTATCACCGCTTCACTTGTCCTTGCGTCTGACAGATACGAGCACAATTGTGCAGTGCGAGCCGCACGCTGCACTTTCTATGAGTGCGGCTGTCAGTGTGACCGCCGCGCTCAGAGAATAGCGGCTACCACTGCAGAGGGCAACCGCAGCCCACGTGGAGACTTTCACAGCGCTGCATCAGGCGCCCGACAGCGCCCCCCTTACAGTTGCACCCAGGGCAAATGCCCCGCCAGCCCCCCCTAGATACGCCCCTGTTCTCTTTTGCCCTGCCCTGGTGATGGGGCATTACTGCTGATACCATGCTGATTGACAGTTGGCTCCCCTAATTGCAAAGAGCAGACTGTCAATCAGCATCATGTCGGCAGTCACTTTCCATCCACAGAGCAACCCGGAAGAGCTCCTCTGTTGATATGGTGCAGCTTAATTGCTGGCAGAAGCAGTTGTGTCAAGGAGAATAGGCGGGTAGTTAGTAACTGTTAGTTTTAGGCCCGTAGTAAAAAAAAAAAAAAGTTCTGGATAAGCCATTTAACATGAATAAAGCTAAGTGAACCTGAAGTGTGAAGTTCAGGGTTCGAACCAAACACAGTGTCAGAGTTTCGAGTTGGGTGACATACGTATGCTAACCACTGAATCGAGCATTGGTGTGCTCAAGTACGCTCATGCTCAGCCCAGTGTGAACCGCTTCAGTCTCTAAATGGCTCACGCTAAAGGTAAAAACAATGTTTTTGGATGTAGCATGCAAAAAAAAATAACAAAAAAACCCACCTTCCCTCCCCCGGAAATGTTCTCTCTATGGCTGGCTAACATATGGGTTGAGAGACAAACTGTCCAATCAATGACTTCCATTGAGAAGTTCAGGTCAAGTCCGGGTCCTGAACTGAACTGAACTTTATCCGCTGAACCCGGAAAAACCGAATTTCCATAGGTCCGCTTATCTCTAAGCATAAATAATTCATAGAGGGGTCTTTAAGGGTATGTGAATGATACTCCTAAAAAAAATTGTTTTAAATGTGAACCACAAATTTGTTTTGACCGCCATAAGCCACTTACGCAGCTCATTTGATTTAGATGGTGGGAGGTATAGTGTCTTAGGGTTACTTTGCACACTACGACATCGCAAGCCGATGCTTGCGATGCCGAGCAAGATAGTACCCGCCCCCGTCGCAGCAGTGATATCTTGTGATTGCTGCCGTAGCGAACATTATCGCTACGGCAGCTTCACATGCACTTACCTGCCGTGCAACGTCGCTCTGGCCGGCGACCCGCCTCCTTCCTAAGGGGGGGGTCGTGCGGCGTCACAGCGACGTCACACGGCAGGCGGCCAATAGCAGCGGATGGGGCGGAGATGAGCGGGACGTAAACATCCCGCCCACCTCCTTCCTTCCGCATAGCCGGCGTGAGCCGCGGTGATACAGGTAAGCTGATGTTCCTCGCTCCTGCGGCTTCTCACACAGCGATGTGTGCTGCCGCAGGAACGAGGAACAACATCGTACCGTCGCTGCTGCGCAATTATGAAAATGTTGGACACTACACCAATGATACGATTACGATGATTTTGCGCTCGTTAATCATATCAAAAACGTTTTACACACTATGATATCGACAGCGACGCCGGATGTGCGTCACTTTCGATTTGACCACACCGACATCGCAGCTGCGATGTCGTAGCGTGCAAAGTACCCCTTAGGCCTCTTTCACACATTCGTGAAAAACCATGCACGTTTTTCACGGACGTGTTAGAGGTGTGTTTTGCCCTCCGTGAGCCATGTTTATGGCACACGGGTGTTCTCCGTGTGTTATCCGTGATAACACACGGAGAACGGGAACTTTCTGCTCACCTGTCCCTGGCGTTGCTGTCCGTGGTGCTGATCTTTGGTCTCCTGTCCTGCCTACTCCCCGCTGCTGCTACTGCTGCTTCCGGCCGCAGTGAAGTGAATATTCAATGAGCATAATGAGCGGCGGTCGGAAGCAAGTGACAGCAGCGGCAGAGACAGCAGGGCTGGAGAAGGTGAGTAAAGTTTTTTTTAATTTTCTCAAACACGTGTGTTTTCTCCGGCGCGTGTTACACGGAACACCCATGATGCCGGAGAAAAATGGACATGTTGACGTGTGAAGCACACGGGCACACGTATGCTCCACACGTACATGTAATGACCAGAGGTCCTATTAAGATCCAGTGAGTCACAGACCGAGACTGAGGCAGAAATGAACAACAGTATTTTACTGAAATGGGGATCAAATTACGGTGAAATGTAGAATATAATAAGCTCAAAATCCCCTTAAAAACATTACCATTAATAATTTCACACACTAAGCGCTAGCCGAAAATCAATGCACCGATCTCAGAGATCCCAGTATATGTAAATCACATTTGGGACCCGGAACAAATTTACCTACACGTTAAACTTATCAAACTGGAAAGACGATGTAAATTAGGTGAGGGTGGCCTGATGGAACCTCTGAGATGGCGCACTGAGTATAACTTATCACAGATAATAATACAATACACTAAATTAATGATGACTATACACTTATCACAGGGATACCCGGGTATCTCACAACCTATGGTACCATTAAACTCCAATGTAACTTTACACCGGTGTGTTTCCGCGTGGGCTGCAGCAAGTCCAGAAAAATAAAAATAAAAATAAAAATAAAACTTTGGCGCCAAAAATAAGTACTTATTGCAAAAAAGAAAAAGAAAACAAAGTTTGGCAGCTATCAGCCAATGCCAGAGTCACCTGTCAAGCACTTTAATTCTGTAGCCTCAGGACGCAGTCTGGGGATCACTCTTTTCCAGGGCTTGTCAGAATCCTTCCAATGGGGATGACACCGGACGCCGTCTCTCTTATCGCAGTCACTCACGGCCATACTGGACATCAATCACTTGCTCTGTCAGGGAGGGAAACATCTCCTCAGCTTCTCCTCAGATGCTCTTTCAGTTGGACCCAGGTCCGCACAACTGGATCGCTTATCACACAGTGATGTGGTATTGTCTTCGCAATTTCTGTTTCCCTTCACTCTCCTCAGATGCTGTCACCGGCTCTGTTCACCAACAAGTCTCTTGGTCACCAACCGGGGCTTACAACCAACTTTTTTTAAGGCCCATATTGCTTCACCCTACTACGTTTTCAAAACCCGTTGCCATGGACACCAAACTCCCTCTCCGCATTTCCTGGATCTCTACAACTACTTCCTGTTTATCGCTCAGACAGACAGGCAGACTCTGCAGGGTCCTAATGCTCGCCCTGTATTGTCATAGTTCACTCTCTTACATACACACGGTCCATGGCAGAACACGCAGATGAGCGCAGACCCATTAATTTTAATGGGTCTACGTGTGCCCGTGTCTCCGGTACGTGAGGAAAAGGACCAAACACGTACTGGAGACAAGGACGTGGGAAAGAGGCCTTAAGGGTGCTTTACACACTGCGACATTGCTAGCGTTTGCTAGCGATGTCGAGCGCGATAGCACCCGCCCTGTCATACGTGCGACATTTGGTGATCACTGCCATAGCGAACATTATCGCTATGGCAGCGTCACACGTACATACCTGTGCAGTGACGTCGCTGTGACCACCGAACAATCCCTCCTTCAAGGGGGAGGTGCGGTTGGGGTCACAGTGACGTCACCGCGACGTCACACGGCAGCCATCCAATAGAAGCGGAGGGGCGGAGATGAGAAGGATGTAACATGCCGCCCACATCCTTCCTTCCTCATTGCCGGTGGACGGAGGTAAGGAGATGTTCGTCGTTCCTGCGGTGTCACACATAGCGATGTGTGATGCCGCAGGAACGAGGAACAACATCGCTACTCACCCGACAACGATATTTGGTTTTTGGACGACCTCTCCAACACCAATGATTTATACCACTTTTGCGATTGTTGAAGGTCGCTCGTACGTGTCACACGCTGCGATGTCGCTAACGACGCCGGATGTGCGTCACAAACACCGTGACCCTGACAATAAATCGTTATATCGCAGCATGTAAAGCCCCCTTTACAGAAGCTGTCTTCAACCTGAAGGAGGACACGTATATCTTTATTCTAAAGGACCCCTAGAATATATTTAGATAAAGGGGTAGTTTCATATTTTGGGAAAAAAACCCTTTAAAATGTATTTTAAATGAAGTAATTTTAGTCTTCATCTGCTATTATTTAAGAACACTGGAAAGAAACAATTATTCTGTGCCCTCTGAGTTTCATCTGCAGAACACGTTCATAAATATTATTTTTTATTATTATTTTCAGTAGAAACCATATAATGTACAACCAAATCAATAGACAGTAAAATCCATTAGTTCCTGTAAAAGAAAATTGCACCGAGGGGATTACAAGAAAAGATATAAAAATGGTCAAACATTTTAGTACAGAGGGGAAAAAAAGTTTGTTTTATAAAGAAAAAATGAAAACTTAACAAAATTGGTATTCTTAAAGACTATAAGAGCGAAGTCGTAATGTAATGTAATGTAATGAGCTACTACTAAATGGCCAATTTACAGTAGAATAGAGAAAATGCTTCGTGTTATTACAATAGACATTAATTCCACCAGAGGGAGCACTTTACGGGCTGAGACATAGGAACGGAAAGAGGTTTTGTTGTACTGGGATTACATAATATCATGATATGAATAGTTAAAATTATGTCTTTTGTTATTGAAATGATTCTTTGAATTGCTGCAACTTTCACTCATATAGGGAAACGATAGTAAGGAAATGTATGTAAATTTCCATAAATGATATAATAAACCACAATGTAATAGATACTAATAATAGTCATTAAAGGAGTAAAGCATCTGTTCTTCTCCAAGTCCTGAGAACAAGTAAAGTCGTACAGAAGCTTGTAATAATGTCTTGTACCCCTCGAGCCGCAATCTCTGTACAGAATTAGAAATGTCCTAATTATAGGTGATGTGCGTCTAGGTCAGTGTTTCCCAAACTCCAGTCCTCTCGACCCCCAACAAGTCATGTTTTCAGGATTTCCTTACTATTGAACAGGTGATTAAATCATTATCAAGGCATCACCTGTGCTATATTAAGGAAATCCTGAAAACATGACCTGTTGGGGGCCATGAGGACTGGAGTTTGGGAACCACTGGTCTAGATTATAAACCTATGCAATGTGTCGCCGTAGAGTTAATGTCTTAAGAGACCTCAGAGCATAATGTTCTTCTTTTTGGAGCAGGTTTGGTTCGGGTTGAGTTTTATCCAGATTGTATCGAATCTGTTGACTGAATTCAGCAAATCTTCCAGAAATGAATTTCAGGAGGTTCACTTATCTTTATTCCATTTCTATTACTCTATGTACTAGAAGAAAGTTTCATGATGTCAAAGCATCATTTATGGTCACCGAGAGGCAGCAACTGGACCCTGCACCGGACTCCTCTGAAGGAGCAACAAGCAGCAAACCCCTATACAGGGACTGTGTGGCATTCCAAAAGAGGGCCTAAAAGCATGGCAGCCAGGGACCAGAGGTGGTAGTTTCTACGGACGGGTATAGTCACAATGTCCAGTGCAGGGGGGCACAGATGTGGCCTCACAGCAGGGATGAGTCAGGTGTGGCGTCACAGCAGGGATCGCTCACGTATGGAATCACAGCAGGGATGGCTCAGGAATGGAATCACAGCAGGGATGGCTCAGGTATGGAATCACAGCAGGGATGGCTCAGGTGTGGCATCACAGCAGGGATGGCTCAGGTGTGGTATCATAGCAGGGTTGGCTCAGTTGTGGCATCACAGCAGGGATGGCTCAGGTGTGGCATCACAGCAGGGATGGCTCAGGTATAGAATCACAGCAGGGATGGCTCAGGTGTGGCATCACAGCAAGGATGGCTCAAGTGTGGCGTCACAGCAGGGATGGCTCAGGTATGAAATCACAGCAGGGATGGCTCAGGTATGGAATCATAGCAAGGATGGCTCAGGTGCGGCATCACAGCAGGGATGGCTCAGGTGTGGCATCACAGCAGGGATGGCTCAGGTATGGAATCACAGCAGGGATGGCTCAGGTGCGGCATCACAGCAGGGGTGGCTCAGGTGTGGCGTCACAGCAGGGATGGGTCAGGTATGGAATCACAGCAGGGGTGGCTCAGGTGTGGCGTCACAGCAAGGATGGCTCAAGTGTGGCGTCACAGCAGGGATGGCTCAGGTATGGAATCACAGCAGGGGTGGCTCAGGTGTGGCGTCACAGCAAGGATGGCTCAGGTGTGGCATCACAGCAGGGATGGCTCAGGTATGGAATCACAGCAGGGATGGCTCAGGTGTGGCATCATAGCAGGGATGGCTCAGGTGTGGCATCACAGCAGGGATGGCTCAGGTATGGAATCACAGCAGGGGTGGCTCAGGTGTGGCTTCACAGCAAGGATGGCTCAGGTGCGGCATCACAGCAGGGATGGCTCAGGTGTAGCGTCACAGCAGGGATGGCTCAGGTGTAGCGTCACAGCAGGGATGGCTCAGTTGTGTTATCACAGCAGGGATGGCTCTAGGATGAGACAGAGGTTAGCAGCAGACAACTGGAGCTAGGATATAGCACAGTAAGACACTCGGACCTGACAACTAGCATGTATTAAAAGTAACATTGCTCAGTTGCCTCTTGACCTTTAGGGTAATAGATGACCTCAGGTATTGTTTCTCGGTAAAGGGATGCTGACACTTTAAGAAAGGGGGCATGGCCACATGTGCACCCTACGGGCACGTACTGAAGGCTTACACGTGGCCTGGAAGCAGGAAGAGGTTGCAGAAGACTCCGGGACAGGAGAGGAAGGAATGGAGCAGTCGCACAGGTGAGGAGGACTCCCCCACTGTGGTCTGGGAGTGGGGGACAAGTGGAGATACCACACTAGGACCAGAGGCAGCAGAGCTGCTGGACAGGTGACAGGGGGGACACCCCATCTGGGTCTGGGAGCAGGGTACATGTGGACACCACGCTGGAACTGGGACCAGGTGCTACAGCATCCATATCCAACTGTAGACATCCCAGCCAATACCTACGATGTTGCTGGTCCTGTTATTGGGGCACATATCATTTGAGACAAAAGTGAAATAATTACAGAAACTTTGGTACAAATTAAGAAGGTTACTGTTGTTAAAATATAGAGTAGTGCAATGCGCATACAGCTCCTTACTGGGCTGCATACTACACTATTTTATTTGCAGATTTTTTGAGTGAATGTCCATCAGAGTCAGCTACTACAGATGGTGCAGCATGGGGATTCTGTTCTAACAAATAAAGCTCCTGCAGGAGGAGCAGGTGGGAACCATGGGAGCTGATGAAGCAGAGTTGAGATTACAGCAACAAATCCAGCTGGATTGTAATCCAGAAAACACCAGAATTAGCCCAGAATTGAAAGAACATTGAAGCTGAGCCTAGTTGCACATTAAGAAAGTAGAGTTACCAATTAAAGTATCACAAGTAACATAGCTGGGTTTGTCAGAGTTCAACATACCACTGCAGAGCAGTATGTCAGCTGATTCAGTGATGTAGCATAGAATTTGTCAGAGCTGAAGCCATAGCCTAAAGGCCCAGTCACACACAACGACTTACCAGCGATCCCGAAAACGATGCGACCTGATAGGGATCGCAGGTAAGTTGCGAAAACCGTGAATCAGCTGCAATCTCGCTAGCGATCTCGTTATGTGTGATGGTTAGTGATGAGCGAGAACCAAAAAGCTCGGGTGCTCGAGGCTCGGGCCGAGCATCCCAAGATACTCGTGTACTCGGCCCGAGCACCGAGCCCAATGTTTTCCTATGGGAGACCTGAGTATTTTTATGAAATGACCCCCGGCAGCATGTAGAAACCCTAAAAATGTCACAAAAGTCTTAGAAGAGTGCTCAAATGACATGGCAACAGCATGGGGAAGACCCCTTGAAGCATTTATCACTCAAAAGTCACAGCTGTGAACAATTTTGTCTGCGTTTTACGCCATTTTTACGGGCTCACCAGAAAACCTTCCAAAATGACACCAAAATGAATTTTCATGGCGGAAATGTTAAGGGCACATACCCAATAGTGAGATAGAGCTGGTGTATGTTACTTTTTGAGATTACATGAAAGATTTTACGTGATAACATTGTGTAGCACTCCGATGTCCAAAACGCACGTTTTGTGCTTTTTACTAGCGATGTCGGTCATTTTTTTTTCTTCATTCTATCTCCCTCAGTTCGTCGGTCGGTCTCTCTGTCTGTCTGTCGGTCTCTCTCTGTCTTGTCTGTCCCCCTCTCACAGTCTGTCGGTCAGTCTCCCCCCTCATTACTTACCGTTCCCCGATCACTGCCGCGGCGCTGCACAGCTGTTCACTAAACTCCGGCGGCTTTTCCTCTTTTGAAAAAGCCGGCCACTCATTAAACAATCTTGTATTCCCTGCTTTCCTGCTTTTCGGCGCCTATGATTGGTTGCAGTGAGACACGCCCCCACGCTGAGTGACAGGTGTCTCACTGCACCCAATCACAGCAGCCGGTGGGCGTGTGTATACTTTGCAGTGAAATAAATAATTAAATAATTTAAAAAAACGGCGTGCAGTCCCCCCAATTTTAATACCAGCCAGATAAAGCCATACGGCTGAAGGCTGGTATTCTCAGGATGGGGAGTTCCACGTTATGGGGAGCCCCCCAGCCTAACAATGTCAGTCAGCAGCCGCCCAGAATTGCCGCATACATTAGATGCGACAGTTCTGAGACTGTACCCGGCTCTTCCCGATTTGCCCTGGTGCGTTGGCAAATCCGGGTAATAAGGAGTTATTGGCAGCCCATAGCTGCCAATATGTCCTAGATTAATCATGTCAGGCGTCTCCCCGAGAAACCTTCCATGATTAATCTGTAAGTGACAGTAAATAAACACACACACCCGAAAAAATCCTTTATTAGAAATAAAAAACACAAACCAATTCCCTCGTAACCAATTTAATAAGCCCCAAAAAGCCCTCCATGTCCGGCGTAATCCACGGACCTCCAGCGTTGCTTCCAGCTCTGCTGCATGGAGGTGACAGGAGCTGCAGCAGACACCGCCGCTCCTGTCACTTCCATGCAGCTAATGAAGACAGCCGCGCGATCAGCTGAGCTGTCACTGAGGTTACCTGGATCCAGCGGTGGATCCAGCGGTGGCCGCAGGTAACCTCAGTGACAGCTCAGCTGATCGCACTACTCACCGCCGCTCCTGTCACCTCCACACAGCTAATGAACTGAGCTGTCACTAAGCTTATCCGCGGCCACCGCTGGATCCAGCGGTGGCCGTGAGTTACCTGACTGACAGCAGCTGATCGCGCTACTCACCTCAGTTGCTGCGTGGAGCTGACCGGAGCGGCGGTGTCTGCTGCAGCTCCTGTCACCTCCATGCAGCAGAGCTGGATGCGACACTGGAGGTCCATGGATTACGCCGGACATGGAGGGCTTTTTGGGGCTTATTAAATTGGTTACGAGGGAATTGGTTTGTGTTTTTTATTTCTAATAAAGGATTTTTTCAGGTGTGTGTGTTTATTTACTGTAATTTACAGATTAATCATGGAAGGTATCTCGGGGAGACGCCTGACATGATTAATCTAGGACTTATTGGCGGCTATGGGCTGCCATTAACTCCTTATTACCCCGATTTGCCAACGCATCAGGGCAAATCGGGAAGAGCCGGGTACAGTCCCAGAACTGTCGCATATAATGTATGCGGCAATTCTGGGCGGCTGCTGACTGATATTGTTAGGCTGGGGGGCTCCCCATAACGTGGGTCTCCCCATCCTGAGAATACCAGCCTTCAGCCGTATGGCTTTATCTGGCTGGTATTAAAATTGGGGGGAACCGCACGCCGGTTTCTTTAATTATTTAATTATTTATTTCACTGCACAGTATACACACGCCCACCGGCTGCTGTGATTGGGTGCAGTGAGACACCTGTCACT
This sequence comes from Anomaloglossus baeobatrachus, assembly GCF_048569485.1. Lineage (NCBI taxonomy): Eukaryota > Metazoa > Chordata > Amphibia > Anura > Aromobatidae > Anomaloglossus > Anomaloglossus baeobatrachus. Next base: position 66,216,291 of record NC_134361.1, read on the forward strand.
CAGCGTGGGGGTGTGTCTCACTGGAACCAATCATAGGCGCCTGTGGGCGAGGAAAGCAGGGAATACGAGATGGCTGTGTGCAGAGCACAGCATGCCCGCCGGTATAAAGGCTCGATCACGCTGTGCGGGCCGGCCAATCACTGCAATTCCACAACTAACAGGGCTGTGGCATTGCAGTGGTCTGCCAGCCAATCCCTGCATGAGGGATGGCTCTCAAAAGAGCGCCAACATGCAGGGATGAAGACCACGAGTACAGCACGAGTATCGCGAAATTACTCAGTACCCGCCGAGTAGCCCGAGTACAGTGATACTCGTGCGAGTACCGAGTAGTGACAAGCATACTCGCTCATCACTAGTGATTGGTACCTTAACTCTGCAGTACCAATCTATATGCTAATTTCACATGTCCTGTAGGTAATCCAAATAGGAGAAGAAAGGAGTGGCAACCACCGTAAAATAAAATCAAAGCTTCATTTGGAAAGGTGCACTAAAAACGTGCGGGTCCGAGGCCGGGTGCTGGCACTCTGGAGGACAACGGCTGTTTCGCTTAACTGCGCTTCTACAGGTCCTTGCCTTGTTAGAAGCGCAGTTGCAAGAAATAGCCGTCATCCTCCAGAGTGCCAGCACCCGGCCTCGGATCTGCACGTTTTTAATGCACCTTTCCCAATAAAGCTTGGAGTTTATTTTACGACGGGTGCCGCTCTCTTCTTCTCCTATTTGGATTACCTTTGGATTTGTCCACTGCTACGAGAGAGCACTGCCATTCAGCATCACTCAGGAGTTCCTATTTGTTCCCCAGCCATCTGCAGCAGAGGACTAGGTAATTTGGTGGAGCAGGACCTTTCTCTGTTTATCACATGTCCTGTAGTCATCCGTTAGAATGGATCCATTGGGAAACTGATTTCTGCCTGATCTGTTTCTTTAACATTGGAGTCTATGGACAACGGATCCGTGAATGGATTGCTATTTAGCTATCCATTGTACTTGCATTTCTAACGGATCCGTTGTTTTCTTAATGGATCCATTACAAATGGATGATAAATAGCAATTTGTTAATGGATCTGTTGTCCATAGACTTCACATGTTAAAAATAAATACGTCCTCCGTAGACTCCACATGCTAAAAAACGGATTTGGGTAACATCCATTATTTAACAATGGATAAAAAGTTGTGTTTGCACAATGTTTTACAAATGGATCTATATAAGACATGTGCCTTACCCAGTGTAGTAGTAGAGCTGAGTTGGTCACAAAGTTGAAGGCACAGCTGGGTTTGAAAGAGAATCTTAGAACTGCAATGTAAGTGGCTTAGAGACCAACTACTTGAGCTGGCATATGGGCTAGAATTGGGACATCAGAGTTGCCCGTTGGATTGCCGTGATGTAGAGTGTTGGTGAAGAAAGCAGTGTAACCTTAGACTTGATCCAGGAGAGACGAGTAACAACGTTCTTACTGGGCCCTTTCTTGTGTGTTCATACATTGATATGTTAAAGGGAACCTGTCAGGTGCAATATGCATCCAGAACCACGAGCAGCTCTGGGTACATATTTCTAATCCCTGCCTAGCAGTCACAGTTTATAGTAGCATAGATAAAGAGATAGAGAAACTATTTCTAAAGATCTTTTATCATTTGCTAATAAGAGCAGGAACTAGAGGCAATGGCATCATTCCCTTGGCTAGTTGGCCCCCTTAGCATGTAAGCACGACCCTGTGGACATGCTAACATACTAATGAATGCACAGCATCAGTGGTTGACCTCCACCTTGCTATGCACCCCAATTTGGGATGTATTCCATCTGTCTGGATTTTGGCGGTTGGTGACTGTTCACATTAAGTCATCAGGCTTTGTCCACAGGCTATTTACTTCATGCAGCATTTGCTTGGACCTGTCCCGCCCACAGCCATGACTCAGTCATGGGTACGGGATTGAAATAGACCAGGTGAGTGCTGCTAAGAGCAGTTCTACTATTCATATGTGAGGCCGTATGGCACATTTTATAAAAATATTTTAGTGTAGGACTGCTTCAAATGAGATTTGCCGTGACGTGGCGAAGCAGCTCAAGAAATTGCAATTTTTTGCCAAAAATCTCAAAATTTTTTTTATAATAAGTACAGTTTGGAATGTTTAGTGCTGTAGTGCACATTTGGTGCTGGCTTTTTGTTTTTTCTTCATTGAATTGGTCGGTGGTTGACCTCCACCTTGCTATGCACCCCAATTTGGGATGTATTCCATCTGTCTGGATTTTGGCGGTTGGTGACTGTTCACATTAAGTCATCAGGCTTTGTCCACAGGCTATTTACTTCATGCAGCATTTGCTTGGACCTGTCCCGCCCACAGCCATGACTCAGTCATGGGTACGGGATTGAAATAGACCAGGTGAGTGCTGCTAAGAGCAGTTCTACTATTCATATGTGAGGCCGTATGGCACATTTTATAAAAATATTTTAGTGTAGGACTGCTTCAAATGAGATTTGCCGTGACGTGGCGAAGCAGCTCAAGAAATTGCAATTTTTTGCCAAAAATCTCAAAATTTTTTTTATAATAAGTACAGTTTGGAATGTTTAGTGCTGTAGTGCACATTTGGTGCTGGCTTTTTGTTTTTTCTTCATTGAATTGGTCGGTGGTTGACCTCCACCTTGCTATGCACCCCAATTTGGGATGTATTCCATCTGTCTGGATTTTGGCGGTTGGTGACTGTTCACATTAAGTCATCAGGCTTTGTCCACAGGCTATTTACTTCATGCAGCATTTGCTTGGACCTGTCCCGCCCACAGCCATGACTCAGTCATGGGTACGGGATTGAAATAGACCAGGTGAGTGCTGCTAAGAGCAGTTCTACTATTCATATGTGAGGCCGTATGGCACATTTTATAAAAATATTTTAGTGTAGGACTGCTTCAAATGAGATTTGCCGTAACGTGGCGAAGCAGCTCAAGAAATTGCAATTTTTTGCCAAAAATCTCAAATTTTTTTTTATAATAAGTACAGTTTGGAATGTTTAGTGCTGTAGTGCACATTTGGTGCTGGCTTTTTGTTTTTTCTTCATATTTCTAATCCCTGCCTAGCAGTCACAGTTTATAGTAGCATAGATAAAGAGATAGAGAAACTATTTCTAAAGATCTTTTATCATTTGCTAATAAGAGCAGGAACTAGAGGCAATGGCATCATTCCCTTGGCTAGTTGGCCCCCTTAGCATGTAAGCACGACCCTGTGGACATGCTAACATACTAATGAATGCACAGCATCAGTGGCATGGTTGCTCATCTCTCTGCTCTCACCACTGGTTTTCAGCTCAGTGTGTACAATCAGAACGTCCTCGGCACTTCCAGTCAAGTGCTTTACTTCAGTTTGAAGCTGGGACGCGTACACCTGGCCTTATAGTGCGCATGACAGCAAGTTCATATTTTCTGATCATGAGCACTGAGCTGAAGACCAGAGTCCACTGTGGTGGCAGCAGAGAGATGTGAAAACAACCATGCCTCTGATGCTGTACATTCATTAGCATATTAGCACGTCCACAGGGGCATGCCTACATGCTAAGGGGGCCGACTAGCCAAAGGAAATAACACCCTTGTGACTAGTCCCTGGCATCATTAGCATATCATAAAGGATCTTTAGAATCCTTTTACTAAAGATCTTTTTATCTATGCTACTATAGGCTGGGACGGCTAGACAGGGATTAGCAATAAGCACCCACAACTACTCATGGTTCTGGGTGCATACTGCAACTGACAGGTTCCCTTTAACCCTTTAACACATTGGTGACCCATACCAATCTGGTATAGCTACAGTATCAGTATAGTGCCATAGTTAAACATTTATTGGATACAATAGGTCAACTATGATATCATTGTTGGAAACATTCCCTTACAATGTGGGTTGACAGGTCAATTTGAAATTCTCTCAATGTATGAAAAATGCTTACAAAATGTATATACTAGCCATAAGCTTTTTTTCAGATTGAAACAGCTGATGCTACACACTGAGCGACCCTGGAGGAATGTCATATAATATGGATTGCTCTAGCTGGAAAAAAATAAACTATTCTGTCTATAGCAATGTATTACAAACCTGTCCTCAAACCGAAAGCTGTCAGCGGTTTGACAGGGAACATATTTGCTAACATAGTCAAACTATCGAGTTGCAACCGATCAGCAATTCAATTTAAATGACCTTGTGCAATTTAGCCCTTTAAAATCTAAAATCTGATTGATTTCTATGACTGACTGCTCCCTGGTGAGTTTTTTTTTTAGCAAATAATCCTCATTGGTGATGTGCAGAAATGTTTTTTATTTTTTATTTTTTATTTTTTTTTGTTTTTTTCTCACCATCCAAAATAAATATCGTCCTGATAAAGTCTTTTCTTCCAAGTCAATAGAGATGATTTTCACCCAAGGTTGCACTGTATCCTAACTTACAATTACTAACACTTAACAAGAGTATCTTTATGGGCAATTACACAATTTAATTATATTCTTCGAGTGGTAAAATAAATTTGCAGTTAAGAATTTAATTGTACTTTGCGTTTATTTAACTGACAGTAATTAGATCATTATCTAAATTTAATTGGTCCTAGGTCATTACTTTATCGGGTTTTTTTTTTCATATTATATATAATTTTCCCAAACAACATTTTGGAAATCTAACTTAAAAAAAAAAAATTTGCGGCTGGATGAAAAAGCAACATATTGCCACCAGGTGGCAGTAGAACCTCATTATTATTTTTTTTTTTCGTAGCTTAAAATATATTTTTCTGAATACTTGGTGGCAGGGTTGGAAATCTTAAGTCTTGATTCCTTGGTTGCTTGGACACAGACAGCAGAGGTGTATATTGACCTGCAATGTAATTCAGAAGCTTATTGCTATTCTTGTGATAACCGCTTTTAAAAAAAAAAAAAGAAAAATAAGACTTTTTTTTTTTTTTTTAGTGTGCTTAAAGAAATAACAATAGCAACAAAGAAAATGCTAATGAAAAAAGCTGGCATTTTAAGAACTAACAGGCTACTGATGAGGACAAAGAATGGAAATGTTCTGCGTTGGAGGTATTAATAATATACCATTAACTCAATTATATTTGTCAAAGGGACAATACTTTATAATGCGATATCCCTGTGATAGCGAAAGTTTTATGACAAAAAGTACTCATGTTCTTCCATAATTGCTTTGACAGAAGATGTACAAGGTAATTTTTAGGTCAGGGGTTAGACAAATAATGGTGGCTGCAGCGAGGTATGGAGGGGTTGTAAATCTGGAGAGACGGAAAGCTGAAGACCTAATGACAATAATTAGCCGGGGTCACTTAGCTACTTGTTAATCCCTTCTGTAGTTTTTAGCCTTTGAGCAGATAAACAGTTATATTTCCAAGGCTTTACTCCAAACACTTTAATTAAGATCTTGCAAATGCAACTTTCAATATATGCTCTTACGGTCGAGCAAGGTCTTGCCAAAGCTTCCTTGTAAAATATATTAACAGTCCGGTAAAAGGGTGGACAAGGACGACAGGGATGGAATGGAAGGGAAGATATTCTTTATAATTGATAAAGGTATATTTCATACTAATATTTATCTTCTAGTGAGAATAAAGGTTTGAATTCGTCAGATTTGCTCAACTCCGCCCATGAAATCCAACTTGTATTTAATTTATTCGATGCCAATCAAATGAACCGTGAGTGCCATTCAAAAAAGTAGTTTGTTCTTCTCTGAGGTCTCCTTAGCCCAAAGTATAATAAACATATGGTTAAAGTACAATTAAAGAAACTCCCTCCTATCACGGTGCCCCACCGATCCTCCACTCACTCCCCAAGGCACATGCTCTGTCTACGGTCTTCTCCTTTGTCTTTGCCAGTACTTCCCACTTCAGCACTTCAACCAACACAGTTACTGCTTGGGATGATGCACATTATAATGTGTAATGCTCCTGGGTGCAAGTGTGGAGTGGACCCACTGGGCCATAGTACATCGGACCGGAATCGGACTGGCTACCAGAGGAACCTCCAGTAATACCAGGCCTGGCTGCGGTTAGCTGCATTGAACTCCGTAGCTCTCAGCTGAGCTCCGAGTGCAGCCTGGACTGAACCCGGGGTTTGCAGGACTAAACCGCGAGTGCTGAATGATTCCACGGTGATTGCGGTTCAGTTCACGTCACAGCTGTGGACAGGCCGGGCTCAACTCCGGAGCTCCACTGACAGCTTTGGAGTTCAGCCCGGCCTGTCCGCAGCTGCCATGAACTGAACCGCAATTGCCGGGGAATTAGTCGGCGCTCGTAGTTCAGTCCTGCAAACCCCAGGTTCAGTCCAGGCTGCACTCCGGAGCTCAGGTAAGAGCCAGCCAGGACTGGTATTACTGGAGGTTCCTCCGGTAGCCAGTCCGACACTGCATCGTACACCTGAGAAGCATGACTAGGCACACACCAGATTTTCACCAGAGCCTCTGATGATGAGGGTGGACTTGGCTGCCGGTAGAAACCAGGTGCTACTCAGGGAGACTCAGTGCTGTGACACCTGTACCCAAGGGTACAGACACAGACTGTCTCTGATATGGCAGATCCAGCTGTGGCGGTTGATGCGGCAGGCACTGTTGAAATGGATGGAGGCAGCAGTGGGTACAGCAGATACAGCTGGTACAGATTGGTGCACCAGCAGATATGGAAGATACAGCTAGTATAGATTGGTGCAGAAGCAGGTACGGCAAATACAGCTGGTTCTAGAATACACACTGGTGTAAAACAGCAACAAAGCAATATAGCAGCAGCACAAAGAACTTGACAACTAGTAACATATAGACCACATTGCCCAGGCACGTCCCATAAGGGGGAGTACCTCAAATACCTAGTGCCTCTCAACCATAGGCTGGAAGGCACTTACGATCTAGGGTGCGCTGGCCCTTTAAGAATAGATGTTGGCACCTGTGTGCTCTCAAGAGGCCTGTGCAACGTTCACAGGGCCTAGGAGCCAGCAGCAGGGACCAGGGACAGGGTGAGGGTGAGTGTTCCTGTGTCTCCATTGGAGCAGGGGGCAGGACAGTTCGGGGACTCTAGTAAGTGTTTTACAAAATGTAGATCAAGACTTAGACGGTGTTGGAACTAAGAGCAAATAGTAAAGGGTAGGCTGGAGTCAGCGCAGATCCTTAGGAAGTTGAAGATGCAGGGGGCTGGTGTGGAGTAAGGTGAGTAATATTATTTTTATAGTAGGTTGCAAAATAAAAACAAAATAGTTAGGTGGACAATACAGTTGTTCTGGAAGGTTTGTAAACCCTTCCGAATTTTCAAAATGTCAGCATATATTTGACCTAAAACTACATCAGAATTTTAAACAAGCCCTAAAAGTAGATAAAGAAAATGAAGTCAAACAAATTTTTCATTTTAGTTTTTTCCTCCCCTTTTCCGAGAGCCATAATGTTTTTATTTTTTCATCAATATCACCATATGAGGGCTTGTTTTTTGTGGGACGAGTTGTACTTTTGAAAGAAACCATTAGTGTTACCATATAGAGTACTGGAAAACAGGAAGAAAATTCCAAGTGCGGTGAAATTGCAAAAAAAGTGCAATTGCATGATAGTTTTTGGGGTCTTTTATTTACCACATTCACTATATGGTAAATCTGAGGTATTCGTATGATGCCTCACGTTGGTACAAGTTCGTAGAAACCAAACATGTATACAATTATTTTTATCTAAGTGGTGAAAAAAATTCTGAAATTTGTCCAAAAAAAGAATAGCGCTTTTGTCACCATTTTCCGAGACATGTAGCATTCTCATTTTTCAGGATCTGGGGCTCAGTGATAGCTTATTATTTGCATCTTGACCTAGCATTTTTATTTATACCATGTTTGTGTAGATGTGCTGTTTTGATCACCTGTTATTGCATTTTAAAGAAATGTTGCGATGACCAAAAAATGTAATTTTGGCATTTGGAATTTTTTTTTGCCATTCTGTGTACCGATCAGATTAACTGATTTTATATTTTGATAGATTGGGAATTTATGAATGCAGCGGTACCAAATATGTTTTATTTTTTTAACTTTAATGGGGCAAAAAGGGGGTGATTTGAACTTTTAGGATTTTTATTTTTTCATATTTTTTTAAAACTTTTTTTCCATTTTATATTTATTTTACTAATCCTCTAGGGTACTTTATCACTGCACAGTCCGATCACCTGTGCATTTCTGATGATCAAAGTAGCATCACTCTGATCAGCAAAAATGCTCATCGCCTGTGAGTGTCAGTGCTCTGTTGGCTCTCACAGGAAGTGAGTCATGGCTTTGTCAGTGGTGGTCAGCTGACCCTGCGCTACCATGACAGCACATTGATGCTCTTTGATCCCGTTGTGGCCCTTTTAAATCGCGCTATCAGTCTTTGACAGCGCGATCTAAGCACTTAACAGGCGTCGGTAGCTCTCTAATCCACCTGCCCCTGTTAGCCACACATATCTGCTGATCAGATCAGATCAGATCCGCAGGCATGTGCAGGGAATACCATAGACTCGCTGCTGGAGCACGTGGTAACTGGAGGGAGTCAACCCAGGACTTTCCACTACATCCTTGGTTGTATAGGGCTTAATGGTTGTATATTAGTTCTGCACATCATCTTGGAGAAATTTTAGCTTATTCCTCCCTGTAAAACAGCTTCTACTCTGTTATGCTGGTGGGTTTTCTGTCATGAACTGCTCACTTCAGATCCTTCCACAACAATACTATATGATTAAAGTCAGGACTTTGCCTTGGCCATTCAAGAATTTTAATTTTATTCTTTAACCATTCTTTTGTACAGCAACTTCTATGCACTTGCTGCACTATGGAATTATAGAGTCCAAACTTTTTAGAGAATGTTTTGTAACCTTCTCCAGCTTTATGAACATCAACAACTCTTTTTACTCTTTTTAAGGTCCTCTGAAATTTCCTTTGTTCATGACATGATACACTCTGTCTACAAACATGTGTTGTGAAGATCAAACTTTAATAAATCTCTGTTTCCTGAACGGTTTCTCCACTACAAGGACAATCCGTTCTTTTACCAAATGTTTGGCCAATTTAAATAAAAAAAGGTTATACTCACCTCCCGTGCTGAAGCCATTCCAGCTGTGCTCACGTGAGGTTATGATGTCACGTGTGCCCTGCGCCCAATCACCTCTGGCTTCTGTCGTCTTGCCTTCGGAGTTGAGTAATGAACAGGAAGGAAGAGCTTCGGCTGACTTCTCACTTCTGGTCAATAACTCAAACAATTGAAGGTGGTGCAAGAGTAGCCGGAGGTGATTGGGTGTGGGGCATGTGTGACGTTACCAACCTCACGTGAGCCCCAACAATGCGAGCGCCGGCACAGCTGGAACGGTGTCAGCACAGGAGATCAGTATAAACTTTTTTTTCAGTGCTCATGTACTTGAAGAAGACATTCGCCGAAAGGCATTGTACAGTTCTAATATGAATTTCTTTATGCTAATAAAACCAAGTTTGATTTACATTTGCATTAAATCGATTGTGGAACAGAACAGGGCTCCATTGCAAGTGGCACACACCACCTTTTTTTTTCTTGAAACTGTTTTCATTTTAATGGGGCCATACAAGTGGACTGAGGAGAGGTTGTCCAAGCAGTTAACATTAAGGAATAACGTTTGGAACTCCATTCTATGTCTGAACTGGGTGCAAAAAACCTAAAAAACATCACTATGGGGAGATAAGGTATGCACACCAGTGACTATGGAAGGGGAATACATGGAATAGCAGAAACTGCTGTGTGAATACTGACATGAAAAATTCAATAGCTATTTGTAAGAATGAAATGTGAAAAATGGAACCTGCATTACTGCCATGAATATATGAATAAAGAGAAATTTAGCTACTGAATTGATCAATGCAGAAGAGCCCCAACACTACGCCAAAGTATTTCTCTACGTTGGGGTCCCTAGCTTGTGTGTGTCCTCTCATGCAGTTAAAAAACTTACCGTGTATGGGACGCTGAGACCCAGGCTATATATGCGTATAATGTGGATTGGCAATAGGTGTGTATGGGGAGGGTTCACAAACGAAAAACTACTAACATTAAGGAATAACGTTTGGAACTCCATTCTATGTCTGAACTGGGTGCAAAAAACCTAAAAAACATCACTATGGGGAGATAAGGTATGCACACCAGTGACTATGGAAGGGGAATACATGGAATAGCAGAAACTGCTGTGTGAATACTGACATGAAAAATTCAATAGCTATTTGTAAGAATGAAATGTGAAAAATGGAACCTGCATTACTGCCATGAATATATGAATAAAGAGAAATTTAGCTACTGAATTGATCAATGCAGAAGAGCCCCAACACTACGCCAAAGTATTTCTCTACGTTGGGGTCCCTAGCTTGTGTGTGTCCTCTCATGCAGTTAAAAAACTTACCGTGTATGGGACGCTGAGACCCAGGCTATATATGCGTATAATGTGGATTGGCAATAGGTGTGTATGGGGAGGGTTCACAAACGAAAAACTACTAACATTAAGGAATAACGTTTGGAACTCCATTCTATGTCTGAACTGGGTGCAAAAAACCTAAAAAACATCACTATGGGGAGATAAGGTATGCACACCAGTGACTATGGAAGGGGAATACATGGAATAGCAGAAACTGCTGTGTGAATACTGACATGAAAAATTCAATAGCTATTTGTAAGAATGAAATGTGAAAAATGGAACCTGCATTACTGCCATGAATATATGAATAAAGAGAAATTTAGCTACTGAATTGATCAATGCAGAAGAGCCCCAACACTACGCCAAAGTATTTCTCTACGTTGGGGTCCCTAGCTTGTGTGTGTCCTCTCATGCAGTTAAAAAACTTACCGTGTATGGGACGCTGAGACCCAGGCTATATATGCGTATAATGTGGATTGGCAATAGGTGTGTATGGGGAGGGTTCACAAACGAAAAACTACTAACATTAAGGAATAACGTTTGGAACTCCATTCTATGTCTGAACTGGGTGCAAAAAACCTAAAAAACATCACTATGGGGAGATAAGGTATGCACACCAGTGACTATGGAAGGGGAATACATGGAATAGCAGAAACTGCTGTGTGAATACTGACATGAAAAATTCAATAGCTATTTGTAAGAATGAAATGTGAAAAATGGAACCTGCATTACTGCCATGAATATATGAATAAAGAGAAATTTAGCTACTGAATTGATCAATGCAGAAGAGCCCCAACACTACGCCAAAGTATTTCTCTACGTTGGGGTCCCTAGCTTGTGTGTGTCCTCTCATGCAGTTAAAAAACTTACCGTGTATGGGACGCTGAGACCCAGGCTATATATGCGTATAATGTGGATTGGCAATAGGTGTGTATGGGGAGGGTTCACAAACGAAAAACTACTAACATTAAGGAATAACGTTTGGAACTCCATTCTATGTCTGAACTGGGTGCAAAAAACCTAAAAAACATCACTATGGGGAGATAAGGTATGCACACCAGTGACTATGGAAGGGGAATACATGGAATAGCAGAAACTGCTGTGTGAATACTGACATGAAAAATTCAATAGCTATTTGTAAGAATGAAATGTGAAAAATGGAACCTGCATTACTGCCATGAATATATGAATAAAGAGAAATTTAGCTACTGAATTGATCAATGCAGAAGAGCCCCAACACTACGCCAAAGTATTTCTCTACGTTGGGGTCCCTAGCTTGTGTGTGTCCTCTCATGCAGTTAAAAAACTTACCGTGTATGGGACGCTGAGACCCAGGCTATATATGCGTATAATGTGGATTGGCAATAGGTGTGTATGGGGAGGGTTCACAAACGAAAAACTACTAACATTAAGGAATAACGTTTGGAACTCCATTCTATGTCTGAACTGGGTGCAAAAAACCTAAAAAACATCACTATGGGGAGATAAGGTATGCACACCAGTGACTATGGAAGGGGAATACATGGAATAGCAGAAACTGCTGTGTGAATACTGACATGAAAAATTCAATAGCTATTTGTAAGAATGAAATGTGAAAAATGGAACCTGCATTACTGCCATGAATATATGAATAAAGAGAAATTTAGCTACTGAATTGATCAATGCAGAAGAGCCCCAACACTACGCCAAAGTATTTCTCTACGTTGGGGTCCCTAGCTTGTGTGTGTCCTCTCATGCAGTTAAAAAACTTACCGTGTATGGGACGCTGAGACCCAGGCTATATATGCGTATAATGTGGATTGGCAATAGGTGTGTATGGGGAGGGTTCACAAACGAAAAACTACTAACATTAAGGAATAACGTTTGGAACTCCATTCTATGTCTGAACTGGGTGCAAAAAACCTAAAAAACATCACTATGGGGAGATAAGGTATGCACACCAGTGACTATGGAAGGGGAATACATGGAATAGCAGAAACTGCTGTGTGAATACTGACATGAAAAATTCAATAGCTATTTGTAAGAATGAAATGTGAAAAATGGAACCTGCATTACTGCCATGAATATATGAATAAAGAGAAATTTAGCTACTGAATTGATCAATGCAGAAGAGCCCCAACACTACGCCAAAGTATTTCTCTACGTTGGGGTCCCTAGCTTGTGTGTGTCCTCTCATGCAGTTAAAAAACTTACCGTGTATGGGACGCTGAGACCCAGGCTATATATGCGTATAATGTGGATTGGCAATAGGTGTGTATGGGGAGGGTTCACAAACGAAAAACTACTAACATTAAGGAATAACGTTTGGAACTCCATTCTATGTCTGAACTGGGTGCAAAAAACCTAAAAAACATCACTATGGGGAGATAAGGTATGCACACCAGTGACTATGGAAGGGGAATACATGGAATAGCAGAAACTGCTGTGTGAATACTGACATGAAAAATTCAATAGCTATTTGTAAGAATGAAATGTGAAAAATGGAACCTGCATTACTGCCATGAATATATGAATAAAGAGAAATTTAGCTACTGAATTGATCAATGCAGAAGAGCCCCAACACTACGCCAAAGTATTTCTCTACGTTGGGGTCCCTAGCTTGTGTGTCCTCTCATGCAGTTAAAAAACTTACCGTGTATGGGACGCTGAGACCCAGGCTATATATGCGTATAATGTGGATTGGCAATAGGTGTGTATGGGGAGGGTTCACAAACGAAAAACTACTAACATTAAGGAATAACGTTTGGAACTCCATTCTATGTCTGAACTGGGTGCAAAAAACCTAAAAAACATCACTATGGGGAGATAAGGTATGCACACCAGTGACTATGGAAGGGGAATACATGGAATAGCAGAAACTGCTGTGTGAATACTGACATGAAAAATTCAATAGCTATTTGTAAGAATGAAATGTGAAAAATGGAACCTGCATTACTGCCATGAATATATGAATAAAGAGAAATTTAGCTACTGAATTGATCAATGCAGAAGAGCCCCAACACTACGCCAAAGTATTTCTCTACGTTGGGGTCCCTAGCTTGTGTGTGTCCTCTCATGCAGTTAAAAAACTTACCGTGTATGGGACGCTGAGACCCAGGCTATATATGCGTATAATGTGGATTGGCAATAGGTGTGTATGGGGAGGGTTCACAAACGAAAAACTACTAACATTAAGGAATAACGTTTGGAACTCCATTCTATGTCTGAACTGGGTGCAAAAAACCTAAAAAACATCACTATGGGGAGATAAGGTATGCACACCAGTGACTATGGAAGGGGAATACATGGAATAGCAGAAACTGCTGTGTGAATACTGACATGAAAAATTCAATAGCTATTTGTAAGAATGAAATGTGAAAAATGGAACCTGCATTACTGCCATGAATATATGAATAAAGAGAAATTTAGCTACTTAATTGATCAATGCAGAAGAGCCCCAACACTACGCCAAAGTATTTCTCTACGTTGGGGTCCCTAGCTTGTGTGTGTCCTCTCATGCAGTTAAAAAACTTACCGTGTATGGGACGCTGAGACCCAGGCTATATATGCGTATAATGTGGATTGGCAATAGGTGTGTATGGGGAGGGTTCACAAACGAAAAACTACTAACATTAAGGAATAATGTTTGGAACTCCATTCTATGTCTGAACTGGGTGCAAAAAACCTAAAAAACATCACTATGGGGAGATAAGGTATGCACACCAGTGACTATGGAAGGGGAATACATGGAATAGCAGAAACTGCTGTGTGAATACTGACATGAAAAATTCAATAGCTATTTGTAAGAATGAAATGTGAAAAATGGAACCTGCATTACTGCCATGAATATATGAATAAAGAGAAATTTAGCTACTGAATTGATCAATGCAGAAGAGCCCCAACACTACGCCAAAGTATTTCTCTACGTTGGGGTCCCTAGCTTGTGTGTGTCCTCTCATGCAGTTAAAAAACTTACCGTGTATGGGACGCTGAGACCCAGGCTATATATGCGTATAATGTGGATTGGCAATAGGTGTGTATGGGGAGGGTTCACAAACGAAAAACTACTAACATTAAGGAATAACGTTTGGAACTCCATTCTATGTCTGAACTGGGTGCAAAAAACCTAAAAAACATCACTATGGGGAGATAAGGTATGCACACCAGTGACTATGGAAGGGGAATACATGGAATAGCAGAAACTGCTGTGTGAATACTGACATGAAAAATTCAATAGCTATTTGTAAGAATGAAATGTGAAAAATGGAACCTGCATTACTGCCATGAATATATGAATAAAGAGAAATTTAGCTACTGAATTGATCAATGCAGAAGAGCCCCAACACTACGCCAAAGTATTTCTCTACGTTGGGGTCCCTAGCTTGTGTGTGTCCTCTCATGCAGTTAAAAAACTTACCGTGTATGGGACGCTGAGACCCAGGCTATATATGCGTATAATGTGGATTGGCAATAGGTGTGTATGGGGAGGGTTCACAAACGAAAAACTACTAACATTAAGGCTATTGAATTTTTCATGTCAGTATTCACACAGCAGTTTCTGCTATTCCATGTATTCCCCTTCCATAGTCACTGGTGTGCATACCTTATCTCCCCATAGTGATGTTTTTTAGGTTTTTTGCACCCAGTTCAGACATAGAATGGAGTTCCAAACGTTATTCCTTAATGTTAGTAGTTTTTCGTTTGTGAACCCTCCCCATACACACCTATTGCCAATCCACATTATACGCATATATAGCCTGGGTCTCAGCGTCCCATACACGGTAAGTTTTTTAACTGCATGAGAGGACACACACAAGCTAGGGACCCCAACGTAGAGAAATACTTTGGCGTAGTGTTGGGGCTCTTCTGCATTGATCAATTCAGTAGCTAAATTTCTCTTTATTCATATATTCATGGCAGTAATGCAGGTTCCATTTTTCACATTTCATTCTTACAAATAGCTATTGAATTTTTCATGTCAGTATTCACACAGCAGTTTCTGCTATTCCATGTATTCCCCTTCCATAGTCACTGGTGTGCATACCTTATCTCCCCATAGTGATGTTTTTTAGGTTTTTTGCACCCAGTTCAGACATAGAATGGAGTTCCAAACGTTATTCCTTAATGTTAGTAGTTTTTCGTTTGTGAACCCTCCCCATACACACCTATTGCCAATCCACATTATACGCATATATAGCCTGGGTCTCAGCGTCCCATACACGGTAAGTTTTTTAACTGCATGAGAGGACACACACCAGCTAGGGACCCCAACGTAGAGAAATACTTTGGCGTAGTGTTGGGGCTCTTCTGCATTGATCAATTCAGTAGCTAAATTTCTCTTTATTCATATATTCATGGCAGTAATGCAGGTTCCATTTTTCACATTTCATTCTTACAAATAGCTATTGAATTTTTCATGTCAGTATTCACACAGCAGTTTCTGCTATTCCATGTATTCCCCTTCCATAGTCACTGGTGTGCATACCTTATCTCCCCATAGTGATGTTTTTTAGGTTTTTTGCACCCAGTTCAGACATAGAATGGAGTTCCAAACGTTATTCCTTAATGTTAGTAGTTTTTCGTTTGTGAACCCTCCCCATACACACCTATTGCCAATCCACATTATACGCATATATAGCCTGGGTCTCAGCGTCCCATACACGGTAAGTTTTTTAACTGCATGAGAGGACACACACAAGCTAGGGACCCCAACGTAGAGAAATACTTTGGCGTAGTGTTGGGGCTCTTCTGCATTGATCAATTCAGTAGCTAAATTTCTCTTTATTCAAATATTCATGGCAGTAATGCAGGTTCCATTTTTCACATTTCATTCTTACAAATAGCTATTGAATTTTTCATGTCAGTATTCACACAGCAGTTTCTGCTATTCCATGTATTCCCCTTCCATAGTCACTGGTGTGCATACCTTATCTCCCCATAGTGATGTTTTTTAGGTTTTTTGCACCCAGTTCAGACATAGAATGGAGTTCCAAACGTTATTCCTTAATGTTAGTAGTTTTTCGTTTGTGAACCCTCCCCATACACACCTATTGCCAATCCACATTATACGCATATATAGCCTGGGTCTCAGCGTCCCATACACGGTAAGTTTTTTAACTGCATGAGAGGACACACACAAGCTAGGGACCCCAACGTAGAGAAATACTTTGGCGTAGTGTTGGGGCTCTTCTGCATTGATCAATTCAGTAGCTAAATTTCTCTTTATTCATATATTCATGGCAGTAATGCAGGTTCCATTTTTCACATTTCATTCTTACAAATAGCTATTGAATTTTTCATGTCAGTATTCACACAGCAGTTTCTGCTATTCCATATATTCCCCTTCCATAGTCAC
The DNA here is from genome assembly GCF_048569485.1 of Anomaloglossus baeobatrachus. Classification (NCBI taxonomy): domain Eukaryota; kingdom Metazoa; phylum Chordata; class Amphibia; order Anura; family Aromobatidae; genus Anomaloglossus; species Anomaloglossus baeobatrachus. The sequence goes on from NC_134361.1 coordinate 66,233,012, forward strand.
TGGTGTGCATACCTTATCTCCCCATAGTGATGTTTTTTAGGTTTTTTGCACCCAGTTCAGACATAGAATGGAGTTCCAAACGTTATTCCTTAATGTTAGTAGTTTTTCGTTTGTGAACCCTCCCCATACACACCTATTGCCAATCCACATTATACGCATATATAGCCTGGGTCTCAGCGTCCCATACACGGTAAGTTTTTTAACTGCATGAGAGGACACACACAAGCTAGGGACCCCAACGTAGAGAAATACTTTGGCGTAGTGTTGGGGCTCTTCTGCATTGATCAATTCAGTAGCTAAATTTCTCTTTATTCATATATTCATGGCAGTAATGCAGGTTCCATTTTTCACATTTCATTCTTACAAATAGCTATTGAATTTTTCATGTCAGTATTCACACAGCAGTTTCTGCTATTCCATATATTCCCCTTCCATAGTCACTGGTGTGCATACCTTATCTCCCCATAGTGATGTTTTTTAGGTTTTTTGCACCCAGTTCAGACATAGAATGGAGTTCCAAACGTTATTCCTTAATGTTAGTAGTTTTTCGTTTGTGAACCCTCCCCATACACACCTATTGCCAATCCACATTATACGCATATATAGCCTGGGTCTCAGCGTCCCATACACGGTAAGTTTTTTAACTGCATGAGAGGACACACACAAGCTAGGGACCCCAACGTAGAGAAATACTTTGGCGTAGTGTTGGGGCTCTTCTGCATTGATCAATTCAGTAGCTAAATTTCTCTTTATTCATATATTCATGGCAGTAATGCAGGTTCCATTTTTCACATTTCATTCTTACAAATAGCTATTGAATTTTTCATGTCAGTATTCACACAGCAGTTTCTGCTATTCCATATATTCCCCTTCCATAGTCACTGGTGTGCATACCTTATCTCCCCATAGTGATGTTTTTTAGGTTTTTTGCACCCAGTTCAGACATAGAATGGAGTTCCAAACGTTATTCCTTAATGTTAGTAGTTTTTCGTTTGTGAACCCTCCCCATACACACCTATTGCCAATCCACATTATACGCATATATAGCCTGGGTCTCAGCGTCCCATACACGGTAAGTTTTTTAACTGCATGAGAGGACACACACAAGCTAGGGACCCCAACGTAGAGAAATACTTTGGCGTAGTGTTGGGGCTCTTCTGCATTGATCAATTCAGTAGCTAAATTTCTCTTTATTCATATATTCATGGCAGTAATGCAGGTTCCATTTTTCACATTTCATTCTTACAAATAGCTATTGAATTTTTCATGTCAGTATTCACACAGCAGTTTCTGCTATTCCATGTATTCCCCTTCCATAGTCACTGGTGTGCATACCTTATCTCCCCATAGTCCAAGCAGTTAACAACCCTTCTAAATAAAACAGGTTGCCCACTCACAACCAATTGCCATCCTATTGATTGAAAACTGCATACTCTAACTTCACTTACAAACTCTCTGCTAGTCCTACATGTTCACTTACTTTTGCCACTCACAGATGTGATATTTGTCAATTTTTATTGAGGAAAATGATCCACTTCTAATATTTTTGACTGTTTTTTTTTTACTTCATTTTCTTTATCTATTTTTAGGACTTACAAGAAAATCTGATACAATTTTAGGTCAAATTTATACAGAAATATAGAAAATTCTGAAAGTTTCACAAACTTTCCAGCATAAGAGTAATGAGCTTCTCTTGTTTTCTTATGCACATAGTTTTCTAAATCTCTTCTATCTTTTGCGCTTTATACAGTACATTAAAAATATAAATGAAGCTTGACCAGGAGATGGCGTCAGTGAGCTCCCCATGGAGCTTAAAGGTACTGTATTTTTCATGTTGGAAGTTTTACTGTTTTGTGACAGATAACATGAAAACTTTATAGTTCCTTCCTATGTTCCTAATCTGAATTACTGATATTCACTATAGGGGCACGGAGGAACCCTGACTGCGAAATCCACCATATAATTATCAAGTGTTTGTCTCTCCAAGATTAGCAAGGTTTGTCTTCCACTAATCTAAAGATTTGAACTTCTGAAGCTTTTATAGTCTTGAGAAAATGGGTACCAATATGAAAAAAAACCTGATCTGATAGCAGGCTATTAGTAAGTCATTTCCTTTATTGCTTCTTCACTTAAGGGGGCTTTACATGCAGTGATATCGCTAGTGATATTGCTGGTGAAAGCACCCACCCCCGTCGTTTGTGCGTCACGGGCAGCCGTCACAAGGGACTTACCTGCCTAGCGACGTCGCTGTTGCCGGCGAACCGCCTCCTTTCTAAGGGGGAGGTTCGTGCGGCGTCACAGCGGCATCACTAAGTGGCCGCCCAATAGAAGCGGAGGGGCGGAGATAAGCGGGCGTAACATCCCGCCCACCTTCTTCCTTCCTCATTGCCGGCGGCCGCAGGTAAGCTGTAGTTCCTCGTTCCCGAGGTGTCACACATAGCGATGTGTGCTGCCTCGGGAACGACAAACAACCTGCGACCTCAACAATCAACGATTTTTTGAAAATGAATGACGTGTCAACAATCAACGATAAGTTGAGTATTTTTGATTGTTAACGGCCGTTTGTTGGTGTCACACGCATCGACATTGCTAACGATGCCGGATGTCCGTCACAGAATCCGTGACCCCGACCATATATCGTTAGATATGTCGTTGCGTGTAACAGGGCCTTTAGTCTTTAACATTGCTCATGATCAGTTTAGTATAGGGGATATAAATTTGTGGATTTTGCTGTGGATTTACTGCACGTTTAAACCTTTGAATTTAAATCTGCAGCATAATTTGACTTGTTGCTAGAGATGAGCGGACTCGCAGATAACCGGGAGCGGCGGGCAGTGCTAAATTTTTTTTAAAAAATCCGGTACCCATATAAGTCTATGGTAACCAGAATCCTGCAATTAAAAATGTTGGTAGAAGGGAGTGCATGCGGTATACTCATCAAGGCTCCGTCATGGCTGTATACTCCTTCCAGGTCATGCATTCACTTTCGGAACCGATAATTGAATATTCACTGCTTTCCCCTCTGACCGGTGCCTGTGATTGGTTACGGTCAGATGCGCCCCCACACTAAGTGACAGCACGTCTGACGCTTCCACTCACAGGTGCTGTGTGTGCATCTAGATCGTGCACTAAAAATAAAGGTAGATGCTAGAATGTATGGGCTCCTTCCAGGTATAACATAATTTGTCATGTGATAGGGGAAACTGTTAAAAAATGCAGCCCGATGTTTTCCAGACAGAATAAACATTCTTTTTCTAAGTCCACGTGGGCATGGAGTTGTTTATAATAGAGGCGGGGGTCAGGGGTTAAGACCCCTAGATGGGGATGGTGTAGGGGGGATGAAGCCTGCCCTTGCATGATTATAGTGGACAGAAGGAAACATTGTGGGTGCAGAGATCTGCTCATTCTGAGCCTCATGGTTCATAAATAGGAGATGTGCAGCACTCCTCTATGTGAGTGGGCGCAGAGATATGTTCATCCTGAGCCTCCTGATTCATGAATAGGGGACGTGCAACACTCCTCTATGTGAGTGGGCGCAGAGATCTACTCATCCTGAGCCTCCAGATTCATGAATAGATGTGCAGCACTCCTCTATGTGAGCGGATCCAGAGATCTGTTCATCCTGAGTCTCCTGATTCATGACCAGGAGACGTGCAACACTCCTCTATGTGAGTGGGTGCAGAGATATGCTCATCCTGAGCCTCCCAGTTTATGAATAGCTGTCCAGCACTCCTCTATGTAAGTGGGCACAGAAATAAGTTCATCCTGAGCCTCCTGATTGATTCATGCATAGGAGATGTACAGCACTCCTCTATGTGTGCGGGTGCAGAGATCTGTTTATGCTGAACCTCCTGGGTCACGAATAGATGTGCAGCACTCCTCTATGTGAGTGGGCACAGAGATCTACTCATCCTGAGCGTCCCAGTTCATGAATAGATGTGCAGCACTTCTCTATGCTGGTGGAGCGACTGACTGGAACCAATCACAGATGCCAGGCCGGCCGGTGGGCGGCAAAAGCAGTGAATATGGATGAGCAATGATGAGCGAGCCTGGAAGTGAAGAAGAAGCCACCAGGGCAGTGTGACAGCCGAGCAGGAGCAGTGGACAGCTGGGCTGGAGCCTTGGTAGGAATGAAGCGCTTGCTTCATTTTTATTTTCTTTTTTTTTTCCTTTTATTTTTTTTAATTTCTCGAGTGCCAGATGCGGATCAAACACCCAATCTCAGGACCAGGTCCGGCACCCGGGCACCTCTGAAACCGCGCGGATCCGGACTTTTACAGTCCGTGTTCACCCATCACTACTTGCTGCATATCTTAATTCCGTATTTCTGGCCAATTTCCATTATAAATTTTCTTCACACCTTGTGGATGACACTTTGCATATTCTTCTACTCAATGCTGCTACTGTAATACACTTAAACCTCTGTCAAATGGAAAAAACGCTCAGTATCTGATCCGTAAGAGAATATTCTTTAAAAAATAATATCTTCCTTTCTTTTCTAATTTTTTTTAGTCCCGGAGCTCTATAACTTATTTATTGAAGCAGTAAACACATAAAACAGCTGATAAGTTATCGGACCCTTTTCTTTTTATGTGAAATGATTTGTTTTCATAATGCCCCTTGTCTGTAATTTCTCACAGAGCAAAATCAAGATCTCTTTTTGTTGTCAGTGGATGAAAAAAAAATCTTGTTTAATTCCAGGAGCTGAAAACGTGATGATCAGATCTACTCATGCTCTCAGCGGAAATACAATTGTATCCAGTGTAAGCAATTATCTGAGAGCTAAATATACCGGCAGCAGAAATCTCTCTCCTGTCCTGATAGTTTGCTCCAGTGGATCAATGAATTATTGTCTTGCATGCAGAGGATTGCTCAGACCACGATTTCTTAAAGGCAGCTTGTCACCAGGATTTTCCCTTATAACCTGCGGCCACCACCACTAAGCTCTTATATACCATTTTCTAGAATGCTGTATATAAGAGCCCAGGCCAATCTAAATTGCATAAAAAACAGCTTTTATTATACTCACCTGCAGGCGGTCAGGTCTGATGGGCACTGCTGGTCTCTTCCTTCCATCGCCGTCCTCTTTCCCACTCTGTGTGGATGACGCGTCCTCTGTCATCCACACTGAATCCTCCATTATGCTTCTGCACATGCATAGTTTTATCTGCCCTACTGAAGGCAGATCAAAGTATTGTACTGTGCATGCGCGGGCAGTCTTTGATTTTTCCTTGCACCTGCACACTACAGTACTTTGCAGGGCACAGAGAAGTGTGCGTGTGTGGCACACCAGTGGTCATTGGAGCCATAGTGGCATTGTTCTCCTCAGCGGGGGGCAATGCTATGCCTGGAAGCAGCAAGAAGACCTCTATGCCAGGTACAATCACACACACAGAACACTTCCTAATCCAGGCCAGAAGGGGGAGCTTAAGTCCTGGTTGGGGTGGGCATCCCTGTGCATTCTGGGCTGGGGAAGGGTTAGAGAGAGAAACAAGAAATGAAAACTCCGAACTCTAGTAGCAGTGAAAAAGAGTGGTCGCAGTAAGAGAGCTGGCTTAAGCTTTCCAGGACTGAGCGCTGAATCAGGACACCGGGGTCCTTGACCATTGGGTACTAACGGCACAGCAGTAAACCAGGTGGGCAGGAGGTTCCACACCGCCTGTCCCATCAGAGACTCCCAAGGCACAGTAGCATAATAGAGCCAAGGGCCACTGAAGAACCGGCGGGCCCTACATCCGGCTTGCGCTGCCCGCCACAAGGGAGAAGTAAAATTTCACCTAGAAAGAGGGATGCTATGCTGCTCCAGGCCACAGCGACCCACAGTCAGAGCGCACTAAGGAAGGCCTCCAACGTACCTGGCAGAGGAGGGATTTCTCACTGCTTCCCGGCTGACTGGACCACAGTAACCTGGGACCATAACAACTGACCAGTAAAAGGTAAAGGAAACTACCAGCCTGTGTCGTCCAGTTACTGTCGGTGTCCTCAGCCCCGCTGCCCAGTATACAACACCAAAGACTACCACCCTCATCATCCTCCCCGGAGCTCACTCCACCTGTGGGGAGCAGAAACATCTTAGCTGCTGTCGCAGGCGGAGGGGACGCGCTCACCACGCTCGGGTCCGGAGCTTCTGCTACTGCTGCTCGGTGGCTCGAGCGGTGGGCCGGACCCGGGGACTCGAGCAGCGCTCTTCGCCCGTGAGTGAAAAGGGGTGGTTTTGGTTAGGGAGATTGTTCGTGACACCACCCACGGGACGTGGTGATGATGGCACCACCGCTGCTGGTAACGGGGATCCCGGGAGAGATGGTAGGGTGCAGCTGGGATGTTGTCCCCTCCGTGGGTAGGGGGTTTGGTGATCCCGGGGCCCGGTGGTGTAACGGGGAGGCTGGATGGCTGGGGTGCAGGGACTGCGCGGCGTGGTGCCGGACGGCACTGGTGTACTCACTCAGACAAATACTGACAAAGTGTCTGGCAAACCAAAATGGCCGGATGGACGGGTCCCGCAGCCGGCTGCAGTGTTGATGATGTGCTCTCCTCGGACGGCTGATGGTGGCTGTCTTTCCCTGCACCTTTTAGAAATGTTCTGACTCCTGTGGTTGCCCACCGGTAGTCCGCTCCCCGGCGTATAGGTGCCGAAGGAGCCCGTTTTGCCCGCAGGCGCTGGCCCTTGGATCTCTAGCCTGTGGCGGTAGCTGTATATCCTCACGGTGTGAGCGGTTGCCTTTAATCGGGTTGTTAGGGAACCCCGGGGGTTCCTGTCACATTTGGATTTGACTATTGACGGCGGCTCCAAGCTTGGTCGGGGTCCGATGGCCCTGCCTGTGTGCTTAGCTTCACTCCATTCCCCGGTCCGATACCGGCGGGCCGACGCCCGACCCCGGTCCTTACGGCTCTGCGGAGTTCCACCAACTCCTGCAGACGGCCACCACCATCTGCCAACCTTGCTGTCAGTGCCTGGGCTCCAACCCAGACACTTCAAGTGTTCACTCCTTTCACTTTCACCTCCAAGACTGAACTGAACTGTCACTTTTCCCGCCTCCAGGCCTGTGAACTCCTCGGTGGGTGGGGCCAACCACCTGGCTCCGCCCCACCTGGTGTGGACATCAGACCCTGGAGGGAGGCAACAAGCGTTTTTGTTTGGCTGCTGTAACTGCCTAGGGTGGGGGTGTGTATGTTGGTATGTATGTGACTACCTGGCTAGTCCAGGGCGTCACACTGCTACAACCATCAGCCCCAGAGGACAGCGACAGCAGCGGCAGCTATTCCCTGGCTGCATACCGCAGGTGGCATCACAAAAACAAACCTCCATTGTCACCCCCTTCTTTATTGTACACCTCAGTTGCACGAAACTGGGCAAAAGGGCCACCCCGTGACTTCTTCCTGACCCGACATCACAGTCCCGGTGATGAGTAAAGTAACCCCTTGCCCTGTGGCTGCTACACGTGCACAGGAGCACAATGGAGGATATTGTGTGGATGACATAAGCATGCGTCTTCCACATGGAGCAGGTAAGGAGGACAGCAGTTGCAAGAAAAGAGGAGGCACCAGACCAAGACCTGTGATGCCCATTGGACCGGACCGCCCAGCCATTAAGTATAATAAAAGCTGTTTTCTATGTTATACAGATTGGCCTGGGCACTTTTATACAGTATTCTAGAATACTATATATAAGTTCTTACTGGTGGTGGTCGCAGCTTAAAGGGGACAAATCTGGTGACAGGTTCCTTTAATGTTCCTATGACAAGTATCCCTTACACAAATAACTTTTCTTCTAAATATTACTAAAGCTAGTTATCAAAAGCTTATCATGAAGAAAGTACATGTGCTCTCTTAAAGATATTATGTAAATTTACCACAGTTTAGGAACTTACTATAACACAGAGATTTTCTCTAACTTCGCCGACTGTCATGACAGCGTCATGTTCCTCCTCAGATTTCAGATTTTGACACTCCACTTGAGAGATTCTCTAGTGTCTGGCAATAACTCAGGCACACTCAGACGTCGACCTGCTGTGTGCTGATTCATAGGCAGGCTAGCAAGACATAATCTCTGCTAGTCTGCTTGTTTGCTCTCTTTGATTACGTGTTGTGAGGGAGCCTATCACATCTGCTCCCCACATAATATACAGGCTGGGTCCATCCTCCTATGCCAGCTATAGTTTTTCTTAGGTGGTTTAGTGTAATGACCCAAACATTCTGGTGCTACTAGTTCTTGTTGCTTTGTGTGATTTTGGAGGTTACCCCAGTTGTATTGCCTAGTTTCCTACCTGCTCTTGTTTTACCCCTGAATTTCTTATTGTCCTATCCTGTGTGTGTAAGTGTGCAGTGTGTCAGAGTTTTAGTTTTCCCTTGTCTATCTTCATCTATGTTTAACATCTCACTCCTGCCTCATCTTTCCATCTTTCCCTGATGAAAGGGAAAAATCAGATTAGGTCTGGTCAGAAGCAGGGCCATGAAGGGGACTCAGGCATCTCTACCATCAGGAGTATCCTTCAGGTTAGGGATAGTTATAGGGCCTTCTAGTGTGAGGGACAGCAAAGGGGCCAATATCCCTCGTTTTCCAACAAGTCACATTGTGACATATAATGACTACATTTCACTGGCGTTATTCACTGTAGTATCACACACATGATAAGGGGTTGTCTACATGTTTCCCCCAATTATAAGAAAAAAACGTATACTTATCTTGGCTGCGGTGTTGGAACTCGCGTTTCCATGAGGTTGTGACGTCATCCAAGCCCTGCACCCAGTCACTGTCAGTTTCTCTCTCCCCACCTATGGACATATGAATAAATAGCAGGAATTGAGGGGCCAGCCACAGCTCTGACTTCCCGTTGAGTAGTCATACGTCTGAAGGTGGGGAGAGAGAATCCTGCGGTGATTGGGCGGGGAGCTCGCTTGAGGTCACAACCTCACTTGAGCCCCGGGAATGATAGTGCCGATACAGCAGAGGAGGTGAGTATAAGCTTTCCATTTTAATTGGAGGAAACATGTGGAATGGTTATCCTAGTAGTGTACAACCACTTTAAAGGGAATCTGTCACCAGGTTTTTGCTATTCCATCTGAGAGCAGCATAATACAGAAACAGAGACCCTGATTGCAGCGATGTGTTACTCATTCAGTCGCTTGCCGTTATTTGATAAAATTAATGGTTTTCTCTGCAGCAAACCTATCAGTCATTTAAATGTGGAGCTTATGACGCTGTCCACACTACTGATTAGCAGTTTTCTGCACATCTATAGTATACACAAAAAGGTGCCAATCAGTGGTGGGGGTGGAGTTTTACAGACCTCATGGATGTGCTAGCCTACCTGGAAGCAGGCCAAATAGTCATCTAATGATAATCTACTGCTAATAAGAGATTTTATCAAAACTACACTATGCAGCTCAGTAAGTGACACATATCTGCAATCAGGATCTCTATCAATACATTACGCTGCTCTCAGATGGGGGAGCAAAACTGTTCAAATCCTTTAAAAGCTAATACCCTTGCAAAGAGCTGGAGCACCATGTATAAAGAAGGCATGCCTGCTAAATAAGTACAGTAATTACATAATAATGACTGCTAGTGTGCCGCCCCCGTGGATGCATCGAATCCGGGTTCGCTGTGGCTCGAGGGTCTCCAGACCAGGGGTTGTGTGGCAACTCAAATGAAAGGGGGGTATTTACAAGGGAGTTGATGTATAGTTCGTGACGCCACCCGTGGTGTGCGGTCATTTAGGAGTACCGTCACTGCCGTTGGGAGTACCCGGGTGATGAAGTGGGGCAGCAAGGTGTCGTAGTACTCCACGGGTAGGGGGGATGCCCCGGGACTCAGTGTGGGGTGCTTCAGGATGCAGGTGTCACTCTCGCACTCACTCAGTTCATAAGCAGACGCTGACAATCGGGTAAACCAATTTTTTGGGTACCGCTGGCGCTGAGGGGAGCTCGTCCGGGTCCCGTTCCCTACAGTGTTGCCTGGTGATCTGTGGCCGTGTTGTCCCAGTAGTATGGAACTTGCTGTGCCCCGCTCCCCACTATGGCTAAGTGTGGGAGCTTGCTCTCAGGGCTCACGCTTGGGATTTTCTGGACCGTTTTGGATTGGAAAGTCCTATCCCCCTCGTTGCGCTAATGCCCTGATTCTGGATCAGGTGGGAACAGATCACAAAGGCTCCGTTCTCCTCAGATGAATTGTCGGGTTGCCTGAAGCTACTCCCCGACCTAGTGTCTGTGTACCCCGTCGTGCCTTTGGTCCCAGACCGGTGATAGTGCTAGGCTGCTGGTTGTCCTTCTCAATAGTTCCAGGCACCTTGCCACAATCCCTTGCGACCGGGAGTCCGACTCCTCTAGGCCCAGACCACCGTCTGCAACCTAGATAGCTTCTCCAGGAGCCACCACTCCCGACTTCCTCTCTCTCCCTCTCTCTGACACTCTCTACTGACTACACTCCTCACCTCCCCTCCCTGAACCCCCAGGTGGGCGACTCTATTCCACTCAAGCCGTCCACTGGTGTGCCTGGTGGGTGTGGTGCAGGGTGTATCTTGGATTTGATTTGCTGTTGGAGGCAACACTATTAAGATAGGGACCCAGAACCAAGAGGGAGGTGGAATACTGCACGGAAGGGCAGTTTGTGCAGTATCCTGTGACGACCTGATAGTCCAGGGCATCATACTAGTCTTATCATTGGGAACTTTTCAAAGAAAAGGAACACAAAAATTTTCATACGTTTTTTTTTGGTGCATTATACATTGTCCATAATCTCCTAGTAAATTACTGACTGTTGCTAACTTGTAATTTACTGATTAAAAGCTCCCCCTTTAGACACACCTGGGGGCTTCATTTGTACATTTGTGAAAATGTATCTATCAGTGTGCTGAATGAGATTTTGATCCGTGGTTAGTGATTTTCTCCTATGGAAAGTAAACACATTTTCAAAGCTTCTCCTGCATGGTATCCATGATTTTCATGAACCCATAGACTTGAAGGCTTCAGTTACTCCTCAGTACATAATAAGTGGTAGCTGTAACCCCGCCCCGACACTGACTGCTAGCCAACTACACATTGATTTTCTGCTGAGCCGGCTGTCAGTGAGTGCTGGGGTGTGGTTATAGCTACTACTCACTGTGTACTGGGCAGTGTCTTAATTTGTGCCTCTATGACTGAAAGTCTAAGGCTGCCTGGAGGAAAAAAGTTCATTTCCACCAGGTAGCACAGTGGCCGCACGGCTTCAGAATGCTATTAACCTACCTGTATATCAACAGCATATAAGCAGGTTAATAGTGTTTTTTGACATGACAGGTTCCATTTAAGGGTACCGGCACCTCATTTAAAGAAATGATGGGCTGATGCAAGGAGTCTTACTACAGTTTTTCTGGGCTTTATAGATCTGTATTTGTTCAAGCGTGTAGCTGTTTCTGGAAGAAAGCAACTGTGTTTTTGTAATCCAGAATACTCAGGGATTAAAGCGGTGGTCAGATACCTAAATTATTGTTTGTAAATAAATATTTTTAGACCTTAAGCACTTCTGTTATTGTTTTATTTCAAAATATCCTGTATTTCTCCATATTCAGCTTATTCCTAAATATTTTATTTTTTTGCTTCACTTCTTGTGTTTCGTTTGAGAACATCTTCACATGAGGTGACATCAGGAGGCTGGGGCTGCACTCACTTCTGCTCAGCGTCTATCACCTCTCTTGTAAGGGGGAAATCATTGGAAAGCAGCGCTGCAGTCAATTACTATAGTTTCTTTCATCATTGTCCCCTGAAGATGTGTATAATTCATGCTGCTGATAGAAGCTGTTGGAAAAGTGACTTTGGCGCCGGCTCTTTGATTTTGTCTCTACCGGCTGCAGATTCTTATTGTGAAAGCAGACATAATCAGGGGGTGTTGACAGAAGCAGATTGAGACACAGCAGCAATGTTCCACAGCTTCTAACACTGCCTTTATATGAATCATCTGTAGAGAGTTGCAGAGGAATCATTCACCCTTCTATCACCGTAACCTTATCCAACAAATGATTGGTTTGAGGGCAGTTGTGGAGACAGGAGGATAAGTGGGTGGTCTCGTCTGCTGCCCTGGCTGTCTTTAGAAAGGATGTATGGACCATAGCTCATCCCACTGAAGGCCTGTACTCCATCTCCATGGGTAGAACACTACTCAGACAACACAGGGGGAAGATACTAAACTCTGCTAAAACTTTATTGGGTCATCAATAGGTATGATCGAATACCTCAAATATTTGGCTTCGCGAATATTTGCCGAATAGATCACCGCTATTCGACTATTCACGAATATTCGATGCGCAATGTAAGTCTATCGGAAACCTGAATAACAACTATTCTGAACTATTGGGGCTTCCCATAGACTTACATTGCGCATCGAATAATCGCATAGCGGCGACCTATTTGTCGGATATTCGCGAAGCTGAATATTTGAGGTTTTCGATCATCCCTAGTCACCAAGAGTCAACAGCATATAGTACATTCTCCTTAATAAAGATGGAGGCAACAGGTGCAAAACACTGATGGAGAAAGCACTCACACGCTGCCACTCCATGGAGGGAGTGATTGGTTAGTATTAAAATTGCACACAAATGGCTTCTATAGGGCACTGTTCACACATGTAGGTGCACAGTGTTTCGCTTACAGCCTATTGATGACGCCCATACTATTCGACTAGGCAGGCTGCCCAGCACTATATAAGTGCATCACACAGGAATGGAGACCCCAGTTTACAAGCTAACCCCATTAATGTAGGCTCATCATCTACATCAATCACAGCAGGAGGATGCAATTAGCAGCAAAGAGAAGGGAAAGACGCCGCAGCGAGGACACCTGTGGCGCCCCTGACCTGGTCAGGCACCACTGAGTACTGCACCCATGCTGGGGACAGTACAATACAGGTAATCCAGAAGGCTGACAGGGGTGTGGTACACAGGCGCATAGTAATCAGCTCTCACACATGTACCCATGAGAGGACCCCTGGGGATCCCAGGAGGGGGAAAAGCCTTGACCTTCACTGGAATAGTGGAGGGGGCCAAAAGCCTCCATCTCCTCTCAAGGGGTGTGGTAAGAGAATCTGGTTGCTAGGTGGCGTAGGCAAGAACAGGAGAGGAGGGGCAGTGAGTCAGTTAGAGCAGAACTCCATAGGGCTCAGTGAGGAGCAGACCTGTGGGGCTGTTGCTGTCTAACAGCGCCCGCGCAGTGGCTACTGACGGGGGAGAACGGTCAACTAGGAGTGCTACCCGAAACCCATCTCAGCTAGAGAGAAGAGCACGGAGTGGGAAGTAAGGAGACTGCTAGGGAGAACCAGGCCCAAACGGGCGGCAGATCCCGAAGCGGAGATAGATCCAGCTTTCTTTTGCTAAACCTGCCGGTGTGGGGCTCTCAAAGCCCACGCCACAACACCACAAAAAGCCGCAGCCACGTAGCCACAGTTAGGGCCCATAGCTCACAGGAGGCAAGAAGCTGGAGTGATCTGGCCCAGGCAACAAGCACACGGCAAACGAAGGGGAGTGAGGCTTCAGCAACTTCCCTGGGTGACCCCCATAGGGACTCAAAGTCGGGGTTACCCCAAACCACCAAGGGCTAAGGAAGGCGAGTTAGTAGTCACCCTCACAAGTCAGCCTGAAGGACACCTGGTTCCCGCCTGGTTCATCCCAGCTACGCCCGGGTTACTCACCCTGCCACCTGAAGTGAGTAAAAACCCTGAAAGACATTCTGCCTGTGTGGAGTTATTCTGCGCCTTGTGGTACTACGCACCTACATCGGGCCCTGGGGCTTGCCTCACTCTCAGGAGGCTATTCCAACTAACTGCACATACCATCAGCCCCAGGCGACCCTCAACCTGCAGTGGCGGTCCCTACTGGCCGCAATACTGAGAGTGGCGTCACGACAAGAAGAAGATCTCCTACCTGAGACAGGATCCAGCCGAGTGGAGTCCCTGAAGGTAATGCACTGACACAATACTTGCGGGGCTTCACATCTGGCGTCACGAACAGGATAAGGACTAGACCTGTTCAGACAGGTGACCATGTGCCTGGGCGGTCCGCTTGAAAAATTGGAAGCGCCGCCATATTGCCACCATGAAAAGCGCGCTGAAAAACAACAGCAGCCCGCGCTGGAAGAAGTTACCGCCCACGAAGAGGTGTGGCTACCCAGAGATCCCCTGCAGAGTCCTGACCTCGCAAGTGAAGAGAGCGGAGGCGTCCAGAGACGTCGGGACAGAAAGGGAGCCAGAAGCCTGCTGCTGGGAGAGGAGCTGCTGAAAGAGGCAGAGCGGAAACTGAACAGCTTGCTACTAGAGGCAACGACGAGTCCACTGCTGGGAAATCGTGCAGAAGACGGCGCAGAAGAAATGGCGTCTGACCGCAGAAACCCAGAACCGGGCTCCGCTGCCTGGTGGTATCGGGAGCTGGCCCAGTTTTGCGACCGACTGGAGACCCGGGTCGTGGAGCAGATCAGGGAAGAACGCATGGAACTTCTGGAGATGGCTGCCGCGGTTCAGGCCTATGAGAGGGGAACCGCACGACGAGTGCCAGACCGGACGGCGACGACTCAGACCCCGATGCTGCCACCGATGGGTGAGTCCAGTATTACCCCTGCCGGCCCGGATGCCCCGACCCCTGCTGCCACGCCCGCGGTCCCTGAAGAGGCGCCCGGCGCGGCGACGCTGAGCCAGGCCGCAGCCACGCCAGGTGCGGCCCGCCAAGCCCAGGCCGCCGCAGCGATGCCCTGCTCAGCCCGCCAAGACCCGGCCGCCGCAGCGATGCCCTGCTCGGCCCGCCAAGCCCCGGCCGCCGCAGCGATGCCCTGCTCGGCCCGCCAAGCCCCGGCCGCCGCAGCGATGCCCTGCTCGGCCCACCAAGACCCGGTCCCTGCAGCGACGCCCAGCCCAGCCTGCACAGACCCCATCGCAGCTGCGACGCCGATCCAGGCCGCCGCCATACAGGGCGCGGCCCGCCAAGACCAGGCCGCCGCCAAACAGGGCGCGGCCCGCCAAGACCAGGCCGCCGCCATGCCGGGCGCGGCCCGCCAAGACCAGGTCGCCGCCATACAGGGCGCGGCCCGCCAAGAGATTGCATCACCATTTACCCCGGCCTGCAAGGCCAGAGCAGACACCGCTCCCCAGTCCAAAGAGGTCCCTGCTGGAAAGCCCACGCTGGGGGAGGACCCCGAATACTGGCGGCTGAAGGCTGACATGGAGGCCAAGTTTCCACAATGGTTGGTGGACCGGTACATGCTCCCTCCGCACACCCCCAAGAGGATTCCAGCAATCCCTGCAGCAACCACGCCAAAGAGTCCCCTGCCTGAGCCTGCTGAAGAAAGCCCATCCCCAGCACTGCCACCAAAGGAGTGCCAAGAAGAACTAAGGGGGAGAGGAGGCCAGGAAGCTGAGGAGCTGACTCCGGAGCCACCGGCAGTGGAGCAATACTCAGAGCCGGAGATGTTACCCTATTCCCGTTGGGATGAGGAGGACTTGACACCGTCTGCTGATGAAGACCAGCCCAGAAACCTCACCTGGGGCCCTGCAGGCATTGAGGTGACAGCCCAGCAGAACCCAGCCCGCAAGACCAGGCGTCGCAACAGAACAACGCTGTCCCCTGCACCACAGTCTCCAGAGCAGAGAGAAGTCACAGCCAGAGACCTACAGGAGAAAAGGTTCCTGAGAAGAGCCAAAGCCCAGGTCAGAGGACCCCTTTGCAGAGGAGTAGTGGAGGATTTCAATTTGAGAAGTGGATATGGATTCATTGTAGCACCTGGTGTGAAGGAAGGGATATTTGTCAACCGAAGAGATGTGAGCGCTCATCTGCCTAGAGGACACCCTGGCAGAAACCTAAAGATGGGGGATTCAGTACAGTTTACCATGCATCAAGGCGAAAGAGGACTGTACGCGCTTGACGTAGCACTATGTACCAGCAAACCTTACAGCCACCCCATGCTACAGGAAAGAGAAACAGATACAGGAAAGGAAACAGATGAAGATCAAGAAAGCAGAGACAAGGAACCTACAGATGAGACTACCTCAGACGACGACAAAGAGCAAGAAAGCAGCAGGTGCCGCAGCCCAACAGGCCAAAGCCCTGGCATGGAGGAGTAAAGGAAAGTAAGAAGTCAGCAGTTAGAAAGTTAAAGTTTTGAAAAGTTTGTTTTGCAACGTTTTACAAGTTTAAGAATGTGCCCACATAAACTGATGTGAGAAATGAACCTTAAGGCTATGAACTGGCTATAGCCACAAACTCTCGCAGTGTAAATAGTTACACCAGAGGGCACCACCACCACCAGAGTCAGCCTGTTTAGGGGCTTGGCTCGTCTGCAACCAGGAGGAGCCCGTCCGTATATAGGGCCTTGGCTCACCTGCGACCAGAGAGCATGCCTGTTTATGGGGCCTGGCTCTCCACCACAAAGAGGGTACCTGGTCAGCACCAACTGTGGAGGCCGCCTCTGCATCCTGCCAGAAGAGGCTGAAGGCGCGGATCCACCAGGCCAGGTATACCCTGAAACCACCAGCCCATGTAAGCCGCCTCTACATCCTGCCAGAAGTGGCTGAAGCCGCGGCCAACGTGAAAGGGTTTTGGGTGGGTTAACGGACTTGTGGGTGGAGGGTGGTGATGTATGGTACCTGGTGCTTTTAAAAATGTTTTACATGTTTTAATGTTTTATGCATTTTAAAATGTTGTCTTGCAGCCCGAGGACGTGCTGGTGATAACTAAGGGGGAATGTGGCGCCCCTGACCTGGTCAGGCACCACTGAGTACTGCACCCATGCTGGGGACAGTACAATACAGGTAATCCAGAAGGCTGACAGGGGTGTGGTACACAGGCGCATAGTAATCAGCTCTCACACATGTACCCATGAGAGGACCCCTGGGGATCCCAGGAGGGGGAAAAGCCTTGACCTTCACTGGAATAGTGGAGGGGGCCAAAAGCCTCCATCTCCTCTCAAGGGGTGTGGTAAGAGAATCTGGTTGCTAGGTGGCGTAGGCAAGAACAGGAGAGGAGGGGCAGTGAGTCAGTTAGAGCAGAACTCCATAGGGCTCAGTGAGGAGCAGACCGGTGGGGCTGTTGCTGTCTAACAGCGCCCGCGCAGTGGCTACTGACGGGGGAGAACGGTCAACTAGGAGTGCTACCCGAAACCCATCTCAGCTAGAGAGAAGAGCACGGAGTGGGAAGTAAGGAGACTGCTAGGGAGAACCAGGCCCAAACGGGCGGCAGATCCCGAAGCGGAGATAGATCCAGCTTTCTTTTGCTAAACCTGCCGGTGTGGGGCTCTCAAAGCCCACGCCACAACACCACAAAAAGCCGCAGCCACGTAGCCACAGTTAGGGCCCATAGCTCACAGGAGGCAAGAAGCTGGAGTGATCTGGCCCAGGCAACAAGCACACGGCAAACGAAGGGGAGTGAGGCTTCAGCAACTTCCCTGGGTGACCCCCATAGGGACTCAAAGTCGGGGTTACCCCAAACCACCAAGGGCTAAGGAAGGCGAGTTAGTAGTCACCCTCACAAGTCAGCCTGAAGGACACCTGGTTCCCGCCTGGTTCATCCCAGCTACGCCCGGGTTACTCACCCTGCCACCTGAAGTGAGTAAAAACCCTGAAAGACATTCTGCCTGTGTGGAGTTTTTCTGCGCCTTGTGGTACTACGCACCTACATCGGGCCCTGGGGCTTGCCTCACTCTCAGGAGGCTATTCCAACTAACTGCACATACCATCAGCCCCAGGCGACCCTCAACCTGTAGTGGCGGTCCCTACTGGCCGCAATACTGAGAGTGGCGTCACGACAAGAAGAAGATCTCCTACCTGAGACAGGATCCAGCCGAGTGGAGTCCCTGAAGGTAATGCACCGACACAATACTTGCGGGGCTTCACACACCCATTGGACCAAATCTCCCTAATTTACATACAGCGTGGAAGCAAATCAAATATGTTTTTTTTGGGGGGGTATAAATGCGGAGTCAGGCTCTGATAGACACACTTGTAAAACGCAGCAAAATAACAGTTAAATGTGGTGGCATTTGTTCATAGAGTCATAAATTGGTGACATGTTCCCTTTAATGATTTCTACTTGCCTTTGGAAGTTAATACGGGTCGTCTGTTCCAATTTTGGTTACTAATAGCTTTTGGAATTAACCTGAAAACACACAAACTCAATCATAAATTGCTCTTGGTGGGATTTGAACTCGGGACTCCATAGTAACAGTGGCACCATTAAGCCACCATGCCGGGCTTTGTATCCAGTTTCGTTTCCATTAGACTAAGTGCATGGTGCATGGCCATACAATGGGGAAATGCTAAAAGCAGCAAACTCCAACAAAACCCTATAATCCATGAGTATGCCAAAGTTAATACCGCTTATACACAGGCATCATCGGGAAATACAACTGACATTTCTGAGTTAGAGAAGAATTTCATTTCCAGCTGAGGGACAATTAGTTATGGCATCAGCAATGTTTGTGTTATCTTCTTCTAGATCATCACAAAACATATTGGACAAAACCTACATTTGATGGATTTGTGTCTTTTCGGGTCCGACCTGAGTAATTACGCATTTCTTAAGACGGCTCGTATTTGATGAGTTAATGCTGCTTATACAATAATCAGTTTTACTCTTATAAAACCAAATTTCCGTTAAATATATTGCATGAATTGTTAAGGGAAATAAATATTTCTACAAATAAATGAAACACTTTCATTACATTTTTCTTCCCAAGAAGCAGAGAGATAGGATGCAGGACAGCAGAGCTCGAAATGAAATTACTGCATCTTATTTACACACATTGCCTTCCAGTTTTAATAATTTCTTCTTTTTTTTTAAATCCTTAAGTACTTTATTTTCTGTGTACTTTTTATACTCATGTGAATACATCTGCCTTGTAGATACACATTTTCAGAATTATTTTTAATTCCAAATAAAGTTGCCTATTATTTTTTTTAAAAGTCTTCATCTATTAGCCAAGAATTGATTTACATATAGGATATGTATCAAGCTCAGCAAAAATGAGTACACCTTGTTGAAAAGGAAGATTTGTATCATGATAGTCACTATGTGTCGTGTGTCTTGTGACATTCTCAGGGCAATTGTCTCTTTGCCTTTTTAGGCCCCCTTCACACGCACGTGTCTCCGGTATGTGTTAGGTCCGTTCCTGCACGTACCGGAGACACGGGCACACGTAGACCCATTAAAATCAATGGGTCTGCGCAAACGTGCGTGTTTTGCCATGGAACGTGTGTACGCATGTCCGTGTGTTCCACACGTAGACATCTCCACGTTTTCTCCAGCATCACGGGTGTCACACAGCCTGAATACGGACCACATGCATGTAGTGTGGATGCGGTCCCGTGTGACGCGCGCCGGAGAAAACTCACGTGCCAGAGAAAAAAAATAACAAATCTTTTCTCACCTTCTCCAGCCCTGCTGTCTCTGCCGCTGCTGTCACTTGCTGCCGACCGCCGCTCATTGTGCTAATTTAATATTCACTTCACTGCGGCCGGAAGCAGCAGCAGCAGGGAGTCGGCAGGACCGGAGAACGAAGTTCAGCACCACGGACAGCGAAGCTAGGGACAGGTAAGTAGAAAGTTCTCATTCTCCGTGTGTTATCACAGATAACACACAGAGAACACACATAGTGCCATAAACACGGCTCACGGAGGGGAAAACGCACCTTTGACACGTCCGTGAAACACGTGTGTGATTTTCACGGACGTGTCAAGGGGGCCTTAGACAATGTTGTTTAAAGAGAACCAGTCATCAGGATTTTCGTATATAAGCTAAAGTCAGTGTTATACTAAAGCGGGCTTTACACGCTACGATATTTCTAGCAATTGCTAGCGATATTGTACACAAAAGCACCCGCCCCCGTCGTGCATGCGATATCGTGTGATCGCTGCCGCAGCGAACATTATTGCTACGGCAGCGTCACACGCACTTACCTTGTCGTCAGCGTCGCTGTGACTGCCGAACAATCCCTCCCTCAAGGGGGAGGTGCGTTCGGCGTCACGGCGATGTCACCGCGACATCACTAAGCGGCCGGCCAATCAAAGCGGAGGGGTGGCGATGAGCGGGACGAACATCCCGCCCACCTCCTTCCTTCCTCATTGCGGGTGGGACGCAGGTAAGGAGAGGTTCCTCGCTCCTGCAGTGTCACACACAGCGATGTGTGCTGCCGCAGGAACGAGGAACAACATCTATAAACAACCATTAACAATTTTTGGTTTTAGGACGACCTCTCCATGGTGAACGATTTTCAACACTTTGGAGGACGTTTAAAATTACTGGTAAGTGTTACACGCTCCGATACCGTTAATGACGCCGGATGTGCGTCACTAACGACATGACCCCGACGATAAAACATTAACGATATCGTACCGTGTAAAGCCCCCTTAACACTATCAAGCTGCTTAGCTACATAGCATTAGTGGTCAGCTCAGATGTTTAGGATTTCAAATCAAAGAAAGTAAACTTTAAAAAATCGTCAGTGGTAGTTGCAACAGAGCAGATAATCTCTGGGTGGCTATTCAGATGGATTCCTGCCCCCCTGCCTGTTGTTCTTCCCTTCATCTTTTTCACCACTAAGATGGCGTCGGAGTTGGCACCTGCGCATAGAGCTTATCTCTGGCATTATCTTTGCTTCTTCAGCTCTCGTTGTGACTGTAATGACCAGCGGTCCTATTAAGATCCAGTGAGTCACAGACCGAGACTGAGGCAGAAATGAACAACAGTATTTTACTGAAATGGGGATCAAATTACGGTGAAATGTAAAATATAATAAGCTCAAAATCCCCTTAAAAACATTACCATTAATAATTTCACACACTAAGCGCTAGCCGAAAATCAATGCACCGATCTCAGAGATCCCAGTATATGTAAATCACATTTGGGGCCCGGAACAAATTTACCTACACGTTAAACTTATCAAACTGGAAAGACGATGTAAATTAGGTGAGGGTGGCCTGATGGAACCTCTGAGATGGCGCACTGAGTATAACTTATCACAGATAATAATACAATACACTAAATTAATGATGACTATACACTTATCACAGGGATACCCGGGTATCTCACAACCTATGGTACCATTAAACTCCAATGTAACTTTACACCGGTGTGTTTCCGCGTGGGCTGCAGCCAGTCCAGAAAAATAAAAATAAAAATAAAACTTTGGCGCCAAAAATAAGTACTTATTGCAAAAAAGAAAAAGAAAACAAAGTTTGGCAGCTATCAGCCAATGCCAGAGTCACCTGTCAAGCACTTTAATTCTGTAGCCTCAGGACGCAGTCTGGGGATCACTCTTTTCCAGGGCTTGTCAGAATCCTTCCAATGGGGATGACACCGGACGCCGTCTCTCTTATTGCAGTCACTCACGGCCTTACTGGACATCAATCACTTGCTCTGTCAGGGAGGGAAACATCTCCTCAGCTTCTCCTCAGATGCTCTTTCAGTTGGACCCAGATCCACACAATTGGATCGCTTATCACACAGTGATGTGGTATTGTCTCCGCAATTTCTGTTTCCCTTCACTCTCCTCAGATGCTGTCACTGGCTCTGTTCACCAACAAGTCTCTTGGTCACCAACCGGGGCTTACAACCAACTTTTTTTAAGGCCCATATTGCTTCACCTACTACGTTTTCAAAACCCGTTGCCATGGACACCAAACTCCCTCTCCGCATTTCCTGGATCTCCACAACTACTTCCTGTTTATCGCTCAGACAGACAGGCAGACTCTGCAGGGTCCTAATGCTCGCCCTGTATTGTCATATTTCACTCTCTTACATGCCACCCCACTAGAGGTTGGCGTCCTCGACATACCTCCCCACTCAAAATCATCCTGTGCGTAGCGCTGAGGGGGTATTCCTGCCGTAGGTCGAGTGGTTCTCCGAAGGTCCTTCCCAATGGATTCTGTCCCCGAAGGGGCAGGAGTCCCTTCAGAAGTGTCATCAGAGGAAAGGCGTGACGCTGCCCCCTCTTGAAGTGCGACACCCCGTGACCCATTATTCATGTCAGGTGGCTGACTCAAGCCCTCACCCTCGGAAGGACATACCACCGGCTCAACACTCTTTCCACACAGGTGCAGATCATTCACAGGGGGCAGATAAACAGGCGCAGAGGAGGGCTCATCATCAAACTCAAAAACATCAGGAGTACCTGACCCTTGGGACACAGCCTCTGGTTCCGTAGAAACGGGAGCCACGTCCTCAAACCAGCACCGTTGTAGCATGTTACGGTGAAGATTACGAGTGAGCCCCCCTGCCCCCACGGGCTCGACCTCATAAACTGGAATCTCAGGGTTCACTCGTCTCTTTATCAGGTATGGGGTCGCCTCCCATCGATCGGCCAGTTTCCCTGTCGGTCGTTTGACCCTCACCAACACTCTATCCCCTGGGGAGAAAGGTTCCGTCTGCACAGGCCTCGTGTCCCTATGAGACACCTGATTGAGTCTATTACCCACCACCTGATGCACCACTCTCAGTCGCCGCTGGTGTTCCCGAACCCATTCAGATGCAGTCCGAGGGGAATCAGAGGAGGGATCTGGCATGTTCAAATCTTCAATATCCCTCCCGGGTCTCCCAAACATCAACATGTGTGGCGAATAGCCCGTAGTGCTGTGCAATCGATTGTTGTAGGCCCACATTAGTTCAGGGAGGTACTCAGGCCAGTGGCCCTGCTGCCCTTCCTCTAATGTTCTCATCATCTGTATCAAGGTACGATTGAAACGCTCACAGGCCCCATTTCCTTGGGGATGGTAAGGTGTCGTTCTTGAATATGCTATGCCATACAGCCGGCGCAGCTCTTCCATTAGTGTCCCCTGGAAACATGCCCCCTGGTCTGAGTGTATCCTTTGCGGACACCCAAACACTTGGAGAAAATGACGACACACAGCCTTAGCCGCCGACTCCGCTGTCTGATCTCTTGTCGGCACTGCCACAGCATATTTAGTGAAGTGGTCTGTCATTACCAAGCAATAGGAGCACCCAGACGTCGAGTATCCTATCAGGACATAATCAATCATGAGCAATTCCAAGGGGGCAGACGTTTTAATGGTTTGAGTAGGGGCCCGCTGCTCAGGACTCTTACTGAGCCCACAGACCCGACATTGCCGACATGCCTCCGCTACCATCCCTCCCAAGTCAGGGCAATAGAGGATTCGCTGTAACCACTGGAGTGTCTTTTCACTACCAAAGTGGGCTCCTTTCTCATGTGCCTCGCGGGCAACCATCGGACCCATCCCTACAGGGATTACCAGTTGGTACCGGTGTTGCAGCTCAGATGGCAGATACACCTTACGATACAAAAGATCCTGTTCCACACACAACTTATCCCACTGTCGCAATAGTTTAATTCCTTCTGCGGATAGTTGGGCCTTGTCCTCTGCACTCGGCCAAATCCCATTTTGTACCCAGGTGCGCACTCGCGAAATGTCTGGACACTCGTTCTGATCTTTTGCCCAATCTGATGGCGTTTTTCCCAGGACACACGGCATCCCTGATGCCACCCCACTTGAATGTACCACACTGCGGAAGATAGGTACCTGCCCCAAGTCAGGGGTCTCTGTGTCCTCGAGCTGGTCATCAATGCTTTCTCCCCTAAATCCAAGGGGTACCCTCGACAATGCGTCCGCATTACCGTTTTCTCGCCCCGAGCGAAACTTAATCTGATAATTAAACTTAGCAAGGCGAGCGACCCATCGCTGCTCCAACGCTCCCAGTTTCGCATTCTCTAAGTGAGCAAGAGGGTTATTATCGGTCATGACCAACACCTCAGCTCCCGTTAGATACTCAGCAAAGCGCTCCGTCATTGCCCATACCAGGGCTAACAGCTCTAGGCGAAACGAACTATAATTAGCCGGATTGCGCTCAGTGTCCCTTAAAGACCTGCTGCCATAGGCAATGACCCGCTCCCGGCCATCCTGAATTTGGGCCAGTACCGCCCCCAACCCGTGAAGACTACCGTCAGTGTACAACAGGAAAGGGGTATCAAACCTGGCATATGCCAACAAAGGGGCACTCGTTAGGGCGGCTTTCACCTCGTCAAATGCCTTTTGCTGCTGAGGCCCCCATTGGATAGGGCGGTTGCGAGGCCCCAGCGCCGTCCTTCTTAAAAGTTCATTCAGGGGACCCACTACTTGTGAAAACCTGGGCACAAATCGTCGATAGTACCCTGCCAATCCCAAGAAAGCCCGCACCTCCCGTAGAGTCTGAGGAGGTGCCCACCCCTGTACCGCTAAGATCTTACTGACTGAGGGTAACACCTCGTCGGGAGTCACCACATGGCCTAGATACTCTATGCGACTCTTGAACAGTTGACATTTCTTTGGTTTTATCTTTAAGCCATGGCGACTGAGACGTTGGAGCACTTGGCGCAACTTCTCAAGATGGTCTTCAAATGACGTTCCGAACACCACGATGTCATCTAGATATATCAATACCGATTCAAAATTCAGGTCGCCTAAACAGTGTTCCATAAGGCGTTGAAAGGTCCCCGGGGCATTACTGAGTCCGAACGGCATCCGGTTGAATTCATAGAGCCCCATTGGCATAACAAATGCTGTCTTTGCCTGATCTTTCTCAGCCATTGGTACCTGCCAATATCCACTCGCCAAGTCCAACGTTGAAAAGTATTTGGCCCGTCCTAATGCAGACAGGGACTCCTCAATCCGAGGCAACGGGTATGCGTCTCGCACAGTGTGCGCGTTTAATTTCCGATAATCCACACAAAATCGGAGGATCCCATCCTTCTTTCGGACAAGGACAACGGGGGCAGCCCAGGGACTTTGGCTCTCTCGTATTACTTGATTGTCGAGCATACTGGCGACCATGCCCTTCACCTCTTGATAAAGTGTCGGGGGAATCTGACGATAACGTTCTCTAATGGGAGGTGTGTCCCCCGTGGGAATCTCATGCTCAATCGTCGGTGAGCACCCGAAGTCTTCTGCATGTCGCGAGAAGGTCTCTTCATGTTCCCACACGACCCTCTCCAACTGTTCTAGTTGCACGGAAGTCAGTTCCTCCCGATCTACTCCCATCTGATCCATGATCACACGACCATTCCATTCTTTGGTAGGGGATTCAGGCCCTGCTACTTCGACCGCATATGTCCAGGATGACTGTGGGTCTGGCCGCAATTCAAACACCGCTTTGTCAGGCATCTTCCCCTCTGGCACGAACAGTTCAGCTAGGATGGTCCCAGCAGGAATGGTAATAGCCTCCTCCAACACGTTAATGCATCTGACTGGCACCCGTCCATTTTTCACAATCGTCAGAGACCGGGCCACATGCACCTTGGCACAAGAGGACTTCTCTGGGGCTGGCTCAAGTAATACCTCAAGTCCATTCAGCCTCTGCGCCGCCCCCACTGGCAACATCAAGAGTTCCTCCTGTCGGGGCGCCAGTGAAATCGTGGTCCGTGATGGCACTCGGACAAGGCCCACCCGGCCCCCAGGGACTGCACTTTTCAGCAGATCACAGTTCAGCACTAGGCGGTGTAACATTCTCTGTGTCGGTCGGTGACCTGTAGCACGAGTCCAGTAACGGGGTCCCTCACGGGCATACATCTGATGATTTAGATCTCGCAGAATGTTCATTCCCAGTGTCACTTCCATCCCTCTTCTAGGGGGGTGGTCCACCAGCACTACCCCTTTCTGACCCAGCTCTTGACCAAACATTTTCAGTCTCATCCACACGATCCCTTTCACCGTCAGCTGGCCATTGTTAGCGGCAGTAAGTCTTATCATTCGACCATCTTCGGGAACCACTAGTTGACTGAAGTATTTCTTGAAAACTTCTAGAGGCATAACGGTACATTCAGATCCCGTATCAACCAAGCAATTCATCTTCCGTCCTTCAAATTCTGCTTCTAAGACTGGACTCCATGCAAACAAATCTTGCTCATTCCGTTGGGGGCTTTGTGAGGGGGGGGCCGCTGCGAATTGCCCCCTCAAGGCAGCGGCTGGGAGTTTAACGTCGGCGGAGGAGTCTCGGGGACTGTGGACATCCGGCAGTATCGTGAGATGTGTCCCCGGCGCCCGCACCTCCAGCAGGTGACTGCTCCCCGGGGACGGGGGCTTGAGTCATTCAAAGAGGGCGATCCGGCTGTCAGTGGAATCACCATCCCAGAGGGTGTAGCTGGTGGCCTCTCCAGGGGAGTAGGGGACGACCCAGCTCTGATTTTAGACACTTCCAGCTTTAGCTCCTTCAACTCAGCACGCAGAGCTTGTACAACATCTACCAGTCCTTCCGCTCCTGACAATTGCATTCCGCCTCCCTCCAGCCGTGTACTGTCCACAGCCCCTTGAACCACCAGAGTGGACTCTGCCTCCCTTTCCACCGTGGCCTGGTAAATCTGCCAGAAAGATATTTCTGGCGTAGCCCGGGCCACCTCATACAGTTTATCCCGAAGGAGCCTGTTAGCTAACCCTGTGATGAATTGGTCCCGGAGCAAGTGGTCTACCTCCCGGAACGCTCCCAGGGCCCCTGGGTCTAGTCACTGCACTTCATTCAATGTTTCCTGTAGCGTATTAGAATACTGCATCAGAGACTCACTTACCTTTTGAGGGCGGTTAAAGAAAAATGATCGAAGCTGGGTCACACGGGCCCGGCCTCCAGAACTCCCCTCTAACAGTACCAAAATTTTCTCTAACGTACTTCTCTCAGCCTCAGGTCGTACCATCACCGTCCGCCTAGCGTCGCCTTCTAGTGCGTTCAATGCCAGTTCTGCTCGTAATGCGGGAGTCAGATTACACATCCGCAGAATACTCTGGACCCTCTCTGCCCAACCCTGCAACGCCATATTACGCCCGTCGTATTTCGGCATGTGCTGGAGTAAAGCTCCTACCGGTACATGCCCTCCCACATTCGCCGCGGCTGCCAAAAGACCCGCACCCAGCAGCGGGGCTGCTGATGCGGTGGGATCATTTCTTCCCTCGCCGCCTCCGTCCATGACAAACACTGGATCCTGCCGACTACGCCAAAAATGTAATGACCAGAGGTCCTATTAAGATCCAGTGAGTCACAGACCGAGACTGAGGCAGAAATGAACAACAGTATTTTACTGAAATGGGGATCAAATTACGGTGAAATGTAAAATATAATAAGCTCAAAATCCCCTTAAAAACATTACCATTAATAATTTCACACACTAAGCGCTAGCCGAAAATCAATGCACCGAGCTCAGAGATCCCAGGATATGTAAATCACATTTATGACCCGGAACAAATTTACCTACACGTTAAACTTATCAAACTGGAAAGACGATGTAAATTAGGTGAGAGTGATCTGATGGGACCTCTGAGATGGCGCACTGAGTATAACTTATCACAGATAATAATACAATACACTAAATTAATGATGACTATACACTTATCACAGGGATACCCGGGTATCTCACAACCTATGGTACCATTAAACTCCAATGTAACTTTACACCGGTGTGTTTCCGCGTGGGCTGCAGCCAGTCCAGAAAAATAAAAATAAAAATAAAAATAAAACTTTGGCGCCAAAAATAAGTACTTATTGCAAAAAAGAAAAAGAAAACAAAGTTTGGCAGCTATCAGCCAATGCCAGAGTCACCTCTCAAGCACTTTAATTCTGTAGCCTCAGGACGCAGTCTGGGGATCACTCTTTTCCAGGGCTTGTCAGAATCCTTCCAATGGGGATGACACCGGACGCCGTCTCTCTTATCGCAGTCACTCACGGCCTTACTGGACATCAATCACTTGCTCTGTCAGGGAGGGAAACATCTCCTCAGCTTCTCCTCAGATGCTCTTTCAGTTGGACCCAGGTCCACACAACTGGATCGCTTATCACACAGTGATGTGGTATTGTCTTCGCAATTTCTGTTTCCCTTCACTCTCCTCAGATGCTGTCACTGGCTCTGTTCACCAACAAGTCTCTTGGTCACCAACCGGGGCTTACAACCAACTTTTTTTAAGGCCCATATTGCTTCACCTACTACGTTTTCAAAACCCGTTGCCATGGATACCAAACTCCCTCTCCGCATTTCCTGGATCTCCACAACTACTTCCTGTTTATCGCTCAGACAGACAGGCAGACTCTGCAGGGTCCTAATGCTCGCCCTGTATTGTCATAGTTCACTCTCTTACATGACCACCAGAGCTCGCACGGTCACAACAGGAGTGGGAAACAGCTGATCGTAGTGATTAGCTGCAGAAGAGGACACCGGGCCACCCCAGGACACCAGGACACCGTGCTGCTCCAGGACACCAGGACACCGTGATCTTCACAAAGATGGCGCCGGAGATAATTGCTATACGCAGGCGCCAACTTTGATGCCATCTTAGTGACGAAAAAAGATGAATAGTAACATTAGCATAGAGAACAGAGAGAAGGAGGAGGAACTGGCAGGGGCGTGGGAATCCATCTTAATACCCACCCAGAGATTATCTGCTCCGTTGCAACTGCCACTCAGGAAGCTGACAGTTTTTTAAAGTGTACTTTCTTGGATTTTAAACCCTATACATCCGAGCTGACCACTAATGGTATGTAGATAAGCAGCCTGACAGCGCCAGTATAGCACTGGCTTTAGCTTTTATACAAAAATCCTGATGACTGGTTTCCTTTAAACGTATCTTTGTCCTTTGGCACATTTAGAGTTAATGCCAGTTTGTGTTGCAGGAGCAAACTCCATAGTGGTTATTAGCTGCTGCCATGGATTACCACATCCGGTCTTGATATTAGCCCTCTTCTTCCAACAGAGGACGCTGGTTATTCAGGATTTATATGGAAGCTAGGTCTGAAGGTGGAAGGAGCTGTTGTCCGTTGTGTGGTTGAGTGGAAGTTACTTGTTATATTGTAACCTTCCTTTATCCTTAAGGCCGCTTTACACGCTGCGACATCGCTCAAGCGATCTCGTTGGGGTCACGGAATTTGTGACGCACATCCGGTCGCTTTAGCGATGCCGTTGCGTGTGACACCTTTGAGCGATTTTGCATCGTTGCAAAAACATGCAAAATCGCTCATCGGTGACATGGGGGTCCATTCTCAAATATCGTTGCTGCAGCAGTAACGAAGTTGTTCCTCGTTCCTGCGGCAGCACACATCGGTACGTGTGACACCGCAGGAACGAGGAACCTCTCCTTACCTACCTCCCGCCCGCAATGCGGAAGGAAGGAGGTGGGCGGGATGTTTGTTCCGCTCATCTCCGCCCCTCAGCTTCTATCGGGTGGCGGTTCAGTGACGCAGCTGTGACGTCGCTGTGATGCTGAACGAACCACCCCCTTAGAAAGGAGGCGGTTTGCCGGTCACAGCTACGTCGCAGGGCAGGTAAGTAGTGTGACGGGTCTGGGCGATGTTGTGCGCCACGGGCAGCAATTTGCCCATGTCGCACAACCGATGGGGGCGGGTACCCACGCTAGAGATATCGGTCACGATATCGCAGTGTGTAAAGCAGTCTTTAGTTGTTCCTCTTCACCGTTTGTAGTCCCCTGGTGTTGGTTGTACTTGTGCATATGTTTCTGTTGTACCCCCTGCCTGTCTTTATTTTTATGGGGTCTGGAGGCTTATGTCAAGGCTCAGCTGATTGTGTGGTGGGTGTGAAGGGTCTCGTACAATCAGGGCTACAATAGGAGACAGGGACAGGTTGGTGGCTCAGACCTCGCTACCTTCAAGTGTACCTCTGGGTTTATGGATAGCCTAGGGTACCCTCCTTAGTTTAAGGGTAAGTGCAGGGGCCCCCTATTCAGTCACCTCTCCCAATCAGTCACATAACGTGACAATTTGAATCATTATGTTACTGAACACCAGAAAAATTTCCTACATTTTGTCAAAACTGAGTTACAAAGAACATTTTTTTCACCCATAATATGAAAGTAAGGTTGATAATATAACTTTCATTACAAAGTGTTCAGTATTGCTCAAATTAGTTGATGCAAAAATAAGTATTTTGTATGACATTCATGATTATTAAAAACAGCAACAAGTCTCCTAGGAATGGAGTAAACACGTTGGTGACATATTGCAAGATTTATCTATTTTATTTTTTTCAAGAACAACCTTTTTAAGAGCCTGGATGTTGGATGGAGAATGATGACAATTTGTCTCTCCAGAATTCCCCATAGGTGATCAATTAGGTTAAGATCAGGAGACACTTGTATGACGCCCTGGCTGGGCCAGGTAGTCACAAATAGGGCCCCGCATTACACCCTTCCCTCACAGGTAAAACACAGCCAACCTTAAAACCCTAGTCACCCCCAAAGGGCTTGATAGACACACCAGAGGGCGGAACCAGGCAGTTGGAAGGCGCCCACCTAGGAGTTTTAGACAGCCCGGGGCAGGGAAAAGTCAGATGAGTTATGGAGTTCAGTGAGAGTGGAGGTCAGGCCTGTGTCTGAGGACTGAAGCAAACTGACATGTACCAGGGTAGGAGCCCTGGTTCCTTTTGCTAGGAGGCAGACGGCAGTCTCCGTCTGCAGGAGCCAGGAAGACGGCTCGGTGGAACCGAGGTGGACCGGGACAGGTTAGTGACCTGCCGGTACTGACCCGGGGAACCGACTTGGAAACCGGAGCACAAAGGGGGGTACTCAGACCCTGAAGCTAAGCCCAGAAGCTACTGGACTTAGTTCATTAACTGATTGCGGCCAGGACTAGAGGTCCTGTCCCACCCAAAGTCCCGACTGAAGGCAACAGCCCACCAAGGGGGATAAAAGGCCACCGCCACGGCTCAGAGATCCCACGGGCCAGCGTCTGCGGGCAAAGGGCTCCTTAGGTGACCACAAGCCGGGAGCGTACTCCTGAAGTTGCAAGCGCAGGCAGTCCACCATTCCAAACAAGTGCAGGAGAAAGACAAAGACCACCAGCTGGGTGGGGGAACCAGAACGCAGCCGGCTGCGGGCACCGACCACCATCACCTTGGTTTACCAGAGACTCGTGTGTTTTCTAATAGTGAGTACACCAACACCCTGCGGTCACCCATCTCCCTGCATCGCCAAACCCCCAACGGGTCCCAGGGCCACCATCCCTGCCCATGGAGGGGTTAACAACTTGCTGCACAACATCTCCCCCGGGTGCCACGTAACTGCAGCGGTGGTGTCCAATATCACCACACACCGTGGGTGGTGTCACGAACTCCGTACGGCTCAGTCCATACATTTACATCCCACATCCACTATCCCATCACTACACCTTTTCATTTGAAGTGACTGTGAGGCCCCCGGGTCCGGAGACCCTCAAGCCACCCACAGAAGTGCCGGATCCGAGCAGCTCGGCTGCTGAGAGCGGGGCGGTACACTTGACCATATAATCACTTTCACCCTTTTCTTCAGAAACACAACAGTGGTCTTAGATGTGTGTTTTGGATTATTGTCATGTATGAAAAATGCATGTCAACCAAGGGCACGGATTGATGGGGGCATATTTTCTTTCAATGCAGAGCAGTACAGCTGTAAAATCACAATATTCATACAAATGTAGCTGGCCAACAATAGCAGCACTTATGCAGCCCCATACACTGATGCAACACACAGCCACCACTATGATTCACTGTAGGCACCATGCTTTTTTTTCTTGTACTTCCCACCTTTGCAACACCATACAGTTTTGAATCCATCAGTTCCAAAAACATTTATCTTGTTTTCATTCCTCCACATTATGAAGTAGCAGTAATCTTCATCTATTTCAGTATGGACCCTGGCAAATGATAGGGCTATAGCCAAGAGGCTTCCCTCTTGGATGACACCCATGCATGCCATTATTCTGTAGAGTATGCTGTATTGTGTCACGGGAAATACTCACCGCAGTTTGGCTTTCTACTTCTTTAGCTGACAACTGTAAACTTTCATTTAGATTTTCTTCAACCATTCTCATCAGAAGATGCTCTTGTTTAGATGTTATCTTCAGTGGTCGGCCTGGACGTCTCAATGAGATGGGTGCAGCTCCATCTTTATTAATTTTTGTATCACTTTTACCACAAATATTCTGACTGAGAAACTATTTTCTCTCTCAGGTCCTGTGACATTTCTCTTCCATGTAGTGCTATTGATGAAAGCATAAAATGGGAAGGGTTTTTACTTGTAAGTAACATCCTTTTATAGTCACCTGTTTAATGATTTGACTTACCAGTGATAATTAGTTAATTAGAATTTTGTAGTCTAAACTTTAGTTTTGTGTTAAAAACCTTCTTTGGGGTGTACTCATTTTTTCAACATGGTCAAGAATGAATTTGTAGTAAAATTTCTTTTCTAACCATGCAAAATAACAAATCTTGTTTTCAATCAATGGCCCACATTTGTGTGAGTATTTTGTAATATGGTATCCCATAGAACATGCTGATCCTGAAAAGATACTAAAGGTCGTCTGACAAATTTGTTGGGGTGAACTCATTTATGCAGAGCATTGTATCTATTTAGTAAACAAGGTGATGAAGAACAGTTGCTAATTGAAGTTTTCTATTGGTATAGATGAGAAAAAGGGACTTTTTCTCCCAGAAAAACCACCAAAAAAGATTTAAATCTATGAACAAAATCAGCTCACCTCTATTTGCTAATCATGTAGATCAGGAACATTCAGTGCTCGGATCATTTGGAGCACAGCAAGATGAATGTAAGAAGAGCTAGAATAAGATACAGCAATAGGAATCATGCATTGATAAAATGATAAAGTGCATCTTCATGGTTGTAGATCAGAAAAAAAACTTGAAATAAATCATACAAGAGTTAAAACAGTTTAATTCACTCTTTAACTGCTTCCAGCAATGCAGCTCAGCTTTATGCATAATATGTATACTGTACTGGCATATATGTAGATCAGCTATTATGCATGGCTCTCTTAATGCTGTCACGGCTGTATCACTGCCGGCTGACAATCCTGTGGCAGCAAGTGTTAGAGAATCCCAGAGATTGCCAGCTCATGTTGTTATCTGACAGTTCCCTGTTTCTGCAGCAGTGGACTCTAGGACCCTGGGAACTGTCAGGCTTGTTTCTCAGTTGCCAGCATCTGACTTCCTTTATAAACCTCACCCTGGGGGTATTTTGGTGTGGTTTATAGTTTGTTCCAGACTGAGCTATGGAGAAGTCATCTTCTGTTGCTCCAGACTCCTGTGGTTGCTGCAGCTCAGATAAGTATTGTCACACTATTTACCAGGGCTCCGATGATTGCAGTTGTGTTTCCCCTTTGTGTTTTCCATTAGTGATAGTGGTGTTGACAAAGAGCTCATACCCTTACTAGGGCCCATTTGCCAATGAAAATAGGGCCCCAGGTTTTCCAGTTTGACGACAGGTGCGGAACCTGTATAGTATCTGTGAGAGCAGTGAGGGTGAGCTGCAGGTTGTAGTCAGGGGTCACCACATCTCACTTTCCCTAGCAATATGGCATTCCTTTCCTCTTTCCTTTGTGTCCTATATGGCCGGTATAGCTTCTCAGCCCTGCCGTGACAAATGCCAGACACTGTTACTTACAGAAAAATGGCAGCAGTGACAAACAGAAATGGCAGTGTTAAAGTTAAACTAGTTTAATTTTATCTTAAGGCAGCTTTAATAGTAACATTTTCTCCATAAGGGTCCAAACTTAAAGATTTCACATTCCATAGTTGTACTGAGCTTGATGGTCACCCAACAATGATGGTGGTTACACATCAAGAATTGCAGAACTAGGTGATTACACAATAATATGGTGTGACAGAGCTTGACTGTTGTGATATAACAGGAACTATACCTTACAAACAATACAGCTGGTGGTTGCCACAGGATGTATAAAGAGACCTAAAACTTTTCAGGCCAGTTTACACAGAAGTTTTGCAGAATATCATATCAACATATCAGAACAGTCAACAATTGTTCTTTCTCAAGAACTGTTGGTTACGTTGCTGATAAATGTGAACAAGAATGATATTCAGAGTCATACTTCCAGCAGAACTCCCAGTGAAGCCCTCACCTTTGTTTCAGGCCACAGCAGGTTCCCGGTAGAGTCCACAGGTACCGTCAATGCCTCAGAGGCAAAGCTTGTTATCACAGGACACTGCTGCTATCACTGCCTAAGGCCAAAGCACCGCTTCACATTATGTGTCACTTTTCTTTTTACTGTCTTAGGTGACACTTACACTTATAAGACTTCACTAAGTTATTATGTTTGTGGATAGAATATACTGTCTGAGACACAAAAAAATCCAAAATATATATATTTAATTTATAAATGGATAATTACCAGAAAAGGCACATAGTTTTGCAAATAGAGACCCAAATTGGCCACGCTAATTTTATATATATACATATATATATTTATTTATTTTTATATATATATATATATATATATATATATATATATATATATATATATATATATATATATACTGCATATATATATATATAGTAGAGATAGATAGATGTTTTCAGTAATAAAACTTATTTTGAGCCATTGATACCCTCTGATCTCTCATGTTTTTTTTGTATGTGTATATATAATCTTTTATTTTTTTATTGACAACATCAGTACATAAATGTAAAAAAAACAACACATGAAAAGACAGACATCAGTACTCTGGTGACTAAAGAATATGTTAGGTAAAGGCTCCGTTACACGCTACAATATGTCGGGCGATATGTCGTCGGGGTCACGGATTCTGTGTCGCACATCCGGAATCGTTTGACATATCGTAGCGTGTGACAGCTACGAGCGTCTGTTAACGAGCAAAAATACTCACCTTATCGTTGCTCGTTGACACGTCGTTCATTTTCAAAATATCGGTCACATTCCTGGATGCAGGTTGTTTGTCGTTCCTGAGGCAGCACACATCACTCCGTGTGACACCTCGGGAACGACGAACACAGCTTACCTGCATCCCGCCGGCAATGCTTATGGAAGGAGGTGGGCGGGATGTTTACATTCCGCTCATCTCCGCCCCTCCGCTTCTATTGGCCGGCTGCTGTGTGACGCCGCTGTGACACCGAACGTCCCTCCCCCTTCAGGAAGAGGATGTTTGCCGCCCACAGCGAGGTCGTTCGGGAGATAAGTACGTGTGACGGGGTGATCGACTTTGTGTGACACAGGCAACAAATTGCCCGTGACGCACAAACGATGGGGGCGGGTGCGATCGCACAATAAATCGACACGTGTAATGGGTCCTTGAGTCTGAGAGAAGGTACACTGGAAATTAGTTTATCGTAAGTGATCAAAAACAGATCAAGTGTGAACAGATACCAAAAACACTGCTGATGCCAACTAATATAACAGAACCGCTCATCGTAGCGCAGCATGTCGCGCACTCTCTCCTTTGCTGCAGAGTGCAGCAAGCAGAAGCGATGATGGACTGTGATGAGCGGTTAAACGCTGCCCACAGCTCAGTCACTCAGGAAGACTGGGGCCGTCCTTGGTGATATCGTGTCAACAGGAAATTGACGGGACATCATCAGATCTCAAAGGTCGCGAAGCCTGGGGGTCACTTCATGGAGATGGACAGTCCGCAATAGCGCTCCTCAGAGGCAGAATTGGCTGAAACAGGCATTTAGAAAAAGCCTTCACTATCAGTTTTACAGAGATGTGGCCACTATTGCAAAATATTAAACCACCTCTTTAAGTCAGGCAATAGGTATCAATGTATAAACCTTGAATAGTCTTCCTGAACCTACTTGGGTTTCCTTAGAATATTCTGGCTTCCTTCCATGTTTAAGAATCATCCTATAAATATGACCCTAGAAAGTTCACGTTGAATAGGGAAAATAGACCAGGAATAAGGGAGAGGAGTAGAATATGTCTGTATTAAAAAAATAAAGAAAAAAAATATATAAAAATTATATCAGCTTCCATAGCGCCCATTGGATGCTCCAGTTTCTCTTTTTCTGGCAATGAATTATTTTGCAGCATCTGTGTCCTAGATCTGATTACCTCCGTTTCCCATGCATATATTTGGCTCGTGAAACTAGCTGATAAACATAGTATTATTTACTGTGTTCATAAATTCAAGTGAATGCAATCAGCTTTTTATAGCCATGTTTGTATAAGCTTTGTCTAGCAATTGATGCAAAAGTGCTGTAAATATTTTCTGTTATAATTGGTCTTTCACTTTTAAATGAGCTCAATATTTCATAAAACCTCCGGAGAACTATCGCATGACAAAACATGCGTTCCTGTGACTTCTTCTCACCATTGCATCTGTTAATCTTATTGTCAATTTAGAAAACTTCATTGAATTTGTTATGCATTTGTTATGCAGAGAAAAATTTTACAAAGCAATCGATTCTCGGACAATTTTGTGAGTTTTGAAATCCACCCATCATTGTAGTACTGGTTATATTAAAGGGAACCTGTCAGCAGATTTGGTGACTATAAGCTGCCCACCACCAGTGGGCTCTTATATACAGCATTCTAACATGCTGTACATAACAGCCCAGGCCGCTGTATAGAACGTAAAAATCACTTTATAATACTCACCTAAACGGTCGCTGCGGTGGAGTTGGGTCATATGGGCGTCTCTGTTCTCTGGTGCCAGTGCCTCCTCCATCTTCGTCCTCCTTCTGAAGCCTGGGGGCACGACGTGTCCTACATCATACACACTAGCCACTCCCGCGCAGGTGCACTACAATACTTTGATCTGCTCTGCTCAGGGCAGATCAAAGTGCGCCTGTGCAGGACCTCAATGCCGGCGAGTGTGGATGATGTAGGACGCGTCATGCACCCCGGCTTCAGAAGAAGAATGACAAAGATGGCCAAAAGATGAGGCGCCGGCACCGGAGAACGGAGACGCCCATATGACCCAACTCCACTGCAGCGACCATTTAGGTGAGTATTATAAAGTAATTTTTACGTTCTACACAGTGGCCTGTGCTCTTATATACAGCATGTTAGAATACTTTATATAAGAGACCACTGTTGGTGGCCACAGATTATAGGTCCCAAATCTGGTGACAGGTTCCCTTTAATGTTCATAAACCAAGGATGTCTCCTTTTCTCTCTGTCACTCTCTCTATATCTTTCTCACTGTCTCTCTCTGTCTCTCATCCTTGGATTGTGAACACTGTACTGTATATATGGTAGAAGCAGATGATATAGTATGGGAATCCAAGAATGATTGGCTTCCATTTATCACTTATTTTTATAGATGAGAGCAACCATATTTTTCCAAAAATAATCCCTCCCCAAAAATAAGCTCTAGCACTTTTTTTCTGAAACAAAAATAATGTAAAACCCTGTCTTATTTTTGGAAAAACACGGTAGGATAGAGATTAAATGGTTAAAGGGAACCTGTCACCACTTTTTGGCGTATAAGCTGCGGCCACCACCGGGCTCCTATATACAGCATTCTAACATGCTGCACTTAAGAGCCCAGGCCGCTGTAAGAACATAAAAAACACTTTATAATACCTACCTAACAGTCACTCGGTTGGCCAGATTGGCGTCTCCATTGTCCGGTGCCGGAGCTGCCTCTTTCGGCCATCTTCGTCCTCCTTCTGACTCTTGTGTGCATGACGCGTCCTACGTCATACACACTCGCCGGTCCTGCGCAGGCGCACTACAATACTTTGATCTGCCCTGCTCAGGGCAGATCAAAGTGCGCCTGCTCAGGACCTGAATGCCGGCGAGTGTGGATGGCGTAGGACGCGTCATGCACATCGGGTAGAGAAGAAGGAGGATGAAGATGGCCGAAAGAGGCGGCGCCGGCACCAGAGAACAGAGACGCCCATCTGGCCAACCGAGCGACCGTTAGGTAGGTATTATAAAGCGTTTATGTTATACCCGCGACCTGATCTCTTATATACAGCATGTTAGAATGCTGTATATAAGAGCCCGGTGGTGGTGGCCGCAGCTTATACGCCAAAAAAGTGGTGACAGGTTTTCTTTAATCCTAAGATAGTAAGTTAACTTTGGGAAGATGGGTCTGGAAATAGTGCTGTGCCAAGCTTTCTCCAGCAGTCTCATAGACAATGCAATGCATGGATTAGACATCGAGCATGAGCACTTGCACTATGTTCAAAATAGGGACTAATAAGTGATTCCTTAACCTATAAACAAGAGATAAGTTAATATGTTGAAACTAGCCTTTTAACTGTTCACATGACATAAAAAAAAAAAGGAAAAGGGCAAAAAGTGATGTTTCACTGAGATAATATAGGGTTAAATTAGAGTGGTCACTTTAAGAAAAGTGCTTACCTAGTTCAGATATGCTATTGGGTAGATACAATTGTACTTAAAGGAAATCTGTCAGCAGGTTTCTTCTACCTCATCTGAGAGCAGCATAATGTAGGCAAAGAGATCCTCAATCCACCAATAGTATCACTTAGATTACTGGGTGCAGCCGTTCTAACACAATCAAAGGTTTTAGTTTTAGCATGTAACAGAGCTTAAAAAGCTGCCCTCGCCCACACCAGGCTACAGTCATGGCCAAAAGTTTTGAGAATGCTACAAATATTAATTTTTACAAAGTCTACTGCTTACGTTTTTCTAATGGCAATTTGCATATACTCCAGAATGTCATAAAGAGTGATCAGCTTAACAGCAATTACTTGCAAAGTCAATATTGGCTAAGAAAATGAACTTTAACCCCCAAAACACATTTCAACAGCATTGCATTCCTGCCTTAAAAGGAGCAGCTAACATTGTTTTAGTGACTGTTTATTAACACAGGTGTGGGTGTTGATGAGGACAGGGCTGGCGATCATCAGTCATGATTAAGTAAGAATGACACCACTGGACACTTTAAAAGAATGCTGGTGCTTGGTATCATTGTTTCTCTTCAGTTAACCATGGTTATCGCTAAAGAAACACGTGCAGCCATCATTGCTCTGCACAAAAAATGGCCTAACAGGGAAGAGTATCGAAGCTACAAAGATTACACCTCAGTCAACAATCTATCGCATCATCAAGAACTTCAAGGAGAGAGCTTCCATTGTTGCCAAAAAGGCTCCAGGGCGCCCAAGAAGGACCAGCAAACGCCAGGACCGTATCTTAAAACGGTTTCAGCTGCGGGATCGGA
The DNA here is from genome assembly GCF_048569485.1 of Anomaloglossus baeobatrachus. Classification (NCBI taxonomy): domain Eukaryota; kingdom Metazoa; phylum Chordata; class Amphibia; order Anura; family Aromobatidae; genus Anomaloglossus; species Anomaloglossus baeobatrachus. The sequence goes on from NC_134361.1 coordinate 66,271,895, forward strand.
CTACCAGCAGTGCCGAGCTAGCTCAGCAATGGCAGCAGGCTGGTGTGAGTGCTTCTGCACGCACTGTGAGGCGGAGACTCTTTGAGCAAGGCCTGGTTTTAAGGAGGGCAGCAAAGAAGCCACTTCTCTCCAGAAAAAACATCAGGGACCGACTGATAATCTGCAAAAGGTACAGGGAGTGGACTGCTGAGGACTGGGGTAAAGTCATTTTCTCAGATGAATCCCCTTTTCGATTGTTTGGGACATCTGGAAAACAGTTTATTAGGAGAAGAAGAGGTGAGCGCTACCACCAGTCTTGTCTCATGCCAACTGTTAAGCATCCTGAAACGATTCATGTGTGGGGTTGCTTCTCAGCCAAGGGAATCGGCTCACTCACAATCTTGCCTAAAAACACAGCCATGAATAAAGAATGGTACCAGAATGTCCTCCAAGAGCAACTTCTCCCAACTGTCCAAGAGCAGTTTGGCGCCCAACAATGCCTTTTCCAGCATGATGGAGCACCTTGCCATAAAGCAAAGGTGATCACTAAATGGCTCATGGAACAAAACATAGAGATTTTGGGTCCATGTCCTGGAAACTCCCCAGATCTTAATCCCATTGAGAACTTGTGGGCAATCATCAAGAGACGGGTGGACAAACAAAATCCAACAAATTCTGGCAAAATGCAAGCATTGCTTAATCAAGAATGGACAGCTATCAGTCAGGATTTGGTCCAGAAGTTGATTGAGAGCATGCCAGGGAGAATTGCAGAGGTCCTGAAGAAGAAGGGTCAACACTGCAAATATTGACTTGCTGCATTAACTCATTCTAACTGTCAATATAACCTTTTGGTACTCATAATATGATTGCAATTATATTTCTGTATGTGATGTAAACATCAGACAAACACAATTAAAAACCAGAGGGCAACAGATCATGTGAAAAAACAATTTTGGTGTCATTCTCAAAACTTTTGGCCATGACTGTACATGTCTATAGACGATCACAGAAACGACAGAGTCAGACTTGAGCTCACGCACTGCTGGGTCCGACTAAAGGTACAGTACAGACCAAAAGTTTGGACACACCTTCTCATCTCTAGAACAACTGTTAAGAGGAGACTTTGTGCAGCAGGCCTTCATGGTAAAATAGCTGCTAGGAAAAAACTGCTAAGGACAGGCAACAAGCAGAAGAGACTTGTTTGGGCTAAAGAACACAAGGAATGGACATTAGACCAGTGGAAATCTGTACTTTGGTCTGATGAGTCCGAATTTGAGATCTTTGGATCCAACCACCGTGTCTTTGTAGAAAAGGTGAACGGATGGACTCTACATGCCTGGTCCCCCGGTGAAGCATGGAGGAGGAGGTGTGACGGTGTGGGGGTGCTTTGCTGGTGACACTGTTGGGGATTTATTCAAAACTGAAGGCATACTGAACCAGCATGACTACCACAGCATCTTACAGCGGCGTGCTATTCCATCCGATTTGCGTATAGTTGGACTATCATTTATTTTCAACAAGACAATGACCCCAAACACACCTCCAGGGTGTGTAAGGGCTATTTGACTAAGAAGGAGAGTGATGGGGTGCTACGCCAGATGACCTGGTCTCCACAGTCACCAGACTTGAACCCAATCGAGATGGTTTGGGGTGAGCTGGACCGCAGAGTGAAGGCAAAAGGGCCAACAAGTGCTAAGCATCTCTGGGAACTCCTTCAAGACTGCTGGAAAAACATTTCCGGTGACTACCTCTTGAAGATCAAGAGAATGCCAAGAGTGTGCAAAGTAGTAATGAAGGCAAAAGGTGGCTACTTTGAAGAACCTAGAATATAAGACATATTATCAGTTGTTTCACACTATTTTAATATTTCATTCCACATGTTGATGCCTCCAATGTAAATCTACAATTTTAAGAGTCATGAAAATAATAAAAACTCTTTGAATGAGAAGGTGTGTCCAAACTTTTGGTCTGTACTGAATTCCCGCACACTGCGTTCTGGCTTGACAACTAAACTGCACAGTTTTGACAAATGTAAACACTGCTTTTGACAAAAGGAACCGCATGCATTTCAACTGTGTTTCCCTTGTGTTTTCATTGCATTTTGGATGAGTTTTGGACAGTGCGTTTTGAGATTGAGAAGTCAATGGGTAGAAAATGCTCACCATCTCAATGAAGAAGTGACATGATGGTTTTTTTTGTAGGCAAAGATTTTGACAAATATTGTTATAGTCAATATACTGTATGTATATATATATATATATAGGTTATAGTCAAAATAAATTATTGATTTAGATAGGTAAAGCAATTCAGAACACTAAAGAATGGTCAAGAACCTAAGGAGATTGTCTACTTTCAGACAAAAGAAAGCAACTTGCGCATGGAAATTTTGATCTCTCATAGACTTTGGGGGGGAAGCAAGACGCATGCATTATGTCATTGACACAGTGCAGTTTAAAACGCGACCAAAACATAAGAAAAAATGCAACGTGCGGACAGACCTTAATGTTAAAGCTACTGAAGCTTAAGCTAACATTGCAGGTAAAGAACAGCACACAGTGCAATAAGAGACACATGGCTGAAATCTCTGTGATAACCCTTACAGCATGTGGTCTTTGGCTTACATAGCAAAAAACTGCTGACAGATTCCTTTTAAGACATTATGTTTTGACCCTAAATGTTTAGCTTTTAAACCGGCTATGATTGTCCCTTCTGAATTGCTGTGATATACAATGTGATGTGATTTCTGCAGCTTTCTTGTGACTAATGCAATCTTCTTCAATTTGTGAAAAGGTGATGGACATTTTTTTGGCAGTGCTGTTGAGTTGACTATTGTTTGAATTTCTTAGGAGGTGTGAATTTCGTAAAATTAGTTAAAATTTGAATTGTAATGAATCAATTCAATCATCTGTAGTTGTTACTTTAATTGACCATTTTCTTTAGCTCCAGTGTAGTGCAGATTTACCAGTGAGTATATTGCTTTAGAAAAATAAATGTTCTAATAAAAGCTGGAGGCTGGATACTAAATATTGTGACTTAAAGGGTATTTGTCACCTGGTCTTTGCTACTTCAACTGAAAGCAGCATGATGTAGACAAAAAGGTCCTGAATCCAACAATGTATCAGTTAGTTTACCAGGTGCAGCCATTCTGACACAATCAGAGTTTTTAGATCAGGAATGCAGCAGAGCTGAGAAAAGTAACCGCACCAATACCACAGCTCTCTGTGTACATTGTCTATAGACAGTGAGCTGCTAATCACAGGAGAGGGTGGAGTCAGATGACTTGACATGTCTTAGGTAGTCACAGCTATGATTATCACCAGGTTATAAAGCCTTCAGTTTTTAGTAAACAACAGCACACAGCTTGACATGTGACACATATTTAAATTTTGTGTTTTAACCCCTACAGAATCCTGTCCTCAGATTACATAGTAAAAACCTACTGACAGATTCTCTTTAAAACTTGCCTAGTTTATATTTATTAAAAATGTGTTTTATGAGCGGACTGCTCTCTTTTTCAAGATTAAATAAGTTCTTCCATTCACCAGGTCACATAAATCACCTGCATATTTCTTTTCTATGTTGATCTATATTCTTTTCCAGTAATCTGTTTTATTAGCTGAGTATTTTTAACAATTGTTATCTATGCAATACGTAACTAATCCCTATTTACTTAGAATAAAGTATAATTATAATGAACTTTCCCTGTTTTATCTCTTTTTGGTGGGCTTCTATGATAATCTGCAACCATTCCCATTTAGCCATGTACATTCGTAGCAAAGATTGTCTGTGTAGAAGTTAAAGGGGTATTTCCATCTCCAAGATCCTATGCCAATATATAGTAGGTGTAATAATAATAATATTAGCAAATACCTCAAATTAGAAAGGTAGAGTAGTTCTCCTGATTAGCTATGTTTCTTTCCTCATGTGCAAGGCATTGCAGCTTAGGTATCAATGATTATGTTTACTAGCAACTAACTAACTAATTGTCACTATATGCATGATCATATCCATGGCTACCTAAAGTCCTGCAATGCCCTGCAGATGAGGTAAGTGAAATACCTAATCAAGAGAAATATTGTCAGGCTACCACCAGTGGGAGCTGGAGCCCTGCAGGAACAGACGCTACACTGAGCTGAATCAGCATGGAGGTGGACACACAGTGTGTGCTGGAGCAGTGCCCTGCAGAATCAGCCAGAATACAGAGGCCACAGGGCGTGCGGGTGATGGTCAGGCAGGCCAGGTCATACACACTACAGTGAGAAAGAAGACTGGAGGAACGAGCAAAAGCGGGGTCGAGGTCAGGCCGAGGTCAGTACCAGAGGAAACAACCAAGGGGTGGTAGGAGAAGGGGGAACGACTGGGGCTATTGTGGGAAGGAAGGAGGTGGTACAGAACACAGACAGAGCACAGGGGAAAGACGGCTCAGGATACACTTACAGGGACCAGCAATCACAGGCAAAGCAGTGCTAAGCCTATAGCCGGCACTGGTTCACCTGAGATGACAGAATTTAAAGCATCCAAGCTCCGAAAGTGAGGCCCGAGAGAAGGCTCCGCCCCCTAGCCATGTGGACAGGGAGGCAGAACCGTGACAAATATACTATATTTCTAATTTAGAGGTAGTTGCTAATATTATAATTATTACACATATTACATACTGAGATGAGAATACCCCTGTAATAAGGGACAGACCTTGATTTAGGACCACATTTTTAAATATTTTTCAATTGAACCTCAGACTAATATCAAGTGATCAACAAGAAGACAAGAATATTTTCCTCTCTATAGTTACCTCACGCACACCAACTATTCTATTGTAAGCGAATGTGCAGTTTAATTTGTTTTATGTTTTTTACTGTACAGTATTTTGTATTAGTGTACTGTAATAATTTTAGATGAATACAGTTCATTATTTTATATTATGGTAATAAGTTTGTATAAATACAGTGAATATTTTTGGGTTGTGGAACGAATTTTCTGCATTGCAATTATTCAATTATTTTCTATGAGAAAATTTGCTTTGATATAAGAGTAACTTGGTTTAAGTGCGCACTCCCGAACCCAATTATGCTCATAATCCAAGGTTCCACTGCATATATACATATACACACATGCAGATATATATGTGTATATATACAGTATATATATATATATATATATATATATATATATATATATATATATATATATATATATATATATATATATAAATATATATACATATATATTTATGTATATACAGTTAGGTCCAGAAATATTTGGACAGTGACACAATTTTCGCGAGTTGGGCTCTGCATGCCACCACATTGGATTTGAAATGAAACCTCTACAACAGAATTCAAGTGCAGATTGTAACGTTTAATTTGAAGGTTTGAACAAAAATATCTGATAGAAATTGTAGGAATTGTACACATTTCTTTACAAACACTCCACATTTTAGGAGGTCAAAAGTAATTGGACAAATAAACCAAACCCAAACAAAATATTTTTATTTTCAATATTTTGTTGCGAATCCTTTGGAGGCAATCACTGCCTTAAGTCTGGAACCCATGGACATCACCAAACGCTGGGTTTCCTCCTTCTTAATGCTTTGCCAGGCCTTTACAGCCGCAGCCTTCAGGTCTTGCTTGTTTGTGGGTCTTTCCGTCTTAAGTCTGGATTTGAGCAAGTGAAATCCATGCTCAATTGGGTTAAGATCTGGTGATTGACTTGGCCATTGCAGAATGTTCCACTTTTTTGCACTCATGAACTCCTGGGTAGCTTTGGCTGTATGCTTGGGGTCATTGTCCATCTGTACTATGAAGCGCCGTCCGATCAACTTTGCGGAATTTGGCTGAATCTGGGCTGAAAGTATATCCCGGTACACTTCAGAATTCATCCGGCTACTCTTGTCTGCTGTTATGTCATCAATAAACACAAGTGACCCAGTGCCATTGAAAGCCATGCATGCCCATGCCATCACGTTGCCTCCACCATGTTTTACAGACGATGTGGTGTGCCTTGGATCATGTGCCATTCCCTTTCCTCTCCAAACTTTTTTCTTCCCATCATTCTGGTACAGGTTGATCTTTGTCTCATCTGTCCATAGAATACTTTTCCAGAACTGAGCTGGCTTCATGAGGTGTTTTTCAGCAAATTTAACTCTGGCCTGTCTATTTTTGGAATTGATGAATGGTTTGCATCTAGATGTGAACCCTTTGTATTTACTTTCATGGAGTCTTCTCTTTACTGTTGACTTAGAGACAGATACACCTACTTCACTGAGAGTGTTCTGGACTTCAGTTGATGTTGTGAACGGGTTCTTCTTCACCAAAGAAAGTATGCGGCGATCATCCACCACTGTTGTCATCCGTGGACGCCCAGGCCTTTTTGAGTTCCCAAGCTCACCAGTCAATTCCTTTTTTCTCAGAATGTACCCGACTGTTGATTTTGCTACTCCAAGCATGTCTGCTATCTCTCTGATGGATTTTTTCTTTTTTTTCAGCCTCAGGATGTTCTGCTTCACCTCAATTGAGAGTTCCTTAGACCGCATGTTGTCTGGTCACAGCAACAGCTTCCAAATGCAAAACCACACACCTGTAATCAACCCCAGACCTTTTAACTACTTCGTTGATTACAGGTTAACGAGGGAGACGCCTTCAGATTTAATTGCAGCCCTTAAAGTCCCTTGTCCAATTACTTTTGGTCCCTTGAAAAAGAGGAGGCTATGCATTACAGAGCTATGATTCCTAAACCCTTTCTCCGATTTGGATGTGAAAACTCTCATATTGCAGCTGGGAGTGTGCACTTTCAGCCCATATTATATATATAATTGTATTTCTGAACATGTTTTTGTAAACAGCTAAAATAACAAAACTTGTGTCACTGTCCAAATATTTGTGGACCTAACTGTATATATATATATATATATATATATATATATATATATATATATATATATATATTGAGCAACAGGTTCTCTTTAAGCTGTGTAAATTTATTCTTTATCATTCTCATTTGATATGCTAACACAAGGACTGTCTCTATGGAGCTGGAACACACCGATCCTTTGCAATCAGGCTCTATTCTGGTTTCTGAAAGACCCCAAGGGAAAAAACACAGATACTTTTCTTAAAAAAATAAAAAAATAACCAACTATTTTTTTTTTCTTTTTTTGCCACAAATATGGATTTTATTACCTTTTATTGCTACAATGTGTTTTAAATGTTTAATAAACATATGTTTGGAAATTCTTTCCAAGAATTCTTGGTAGTTACAAATTTGAAAATAATTGAAATTTCTTTCTATAACATTCCACTGACCTGTGAAATAACTTTTTCCCTGGCCATATATGTGAAAATCTATAATTCCTTTTACATTGGTAATAGAAATAAGTGCTTTATCTGCTTTACACAAACACGTAGTTACCAACTCATATCTATCTATCTATCTATCTATCTATCTATCTATCTATCTATCTATCTATCTATCTATCTATCTATCTATCCATCTATCTCTCTATCCATCTATCTATCTATCTATCTATCCCTCTATCTATCTATCTATCTATCTATCTATCTATCCCTCTATCTATCTATCTATCTATCTATCTATCTACTCTAATAATAAAAATATATTTTTATGACAATTGAACTGCCCTGTCGTTACTAATTTCTCTGCCCGGGCTGATGTTGAATACTGGGTAAAGGGAAGTTTGACTTCAATGACAATTGAATCCTTGTCTCCATTTCCAGCAGAGGTCATACTTGTTCCACTCGCTATGGATATGAATGAGGATAATAGAATACATGAATTTTTTTTTTCTAAAAATGGGCCTCTTAGTCTTCTGTGTATTCAAACACGCACGATTCTTGTAATAGCTTACTGAGTTCATATAAGGTAAACAAGCTTTCAGCAAATAATGCAAAATCTGCATGGAATAAGAGAAACCTATTTTACATTTCATACACTAATACTAATATAATTACAGTGGCATTCAATTGTCTAGCCTTGGAGGTAGCCTTCCTCTTAAACATTATAGCAGCTAAGAAGATGGTCTCGGGGACTGCTAATAAATAAATAAAATATACATATATATATGTTTTTTTTTATATGTATATATATATATATATATATGTATATACATATATTTATATTGCATATATGGGTGGCACGGTGGCTCAGAGGTTAGCACTGCAGCCTTGCAGTGCTGGGGTCCTGTGTTTAAATCCCACCAATATCTACAAGGATCTTGTATGTTCTCCCTGTGTTTGCGTGGGTTTCTTCCTCCGGGTACTCCGGTTTCCTCCCACACTCCAAAGACATACAGATAGGGACTCTAGATTGTGAGCCCCAATGGGGACAGTGTTGCCAATGTATGTAAAGCGCTGTGGAATTAATAGCGCTATATAAATTAATAAAATTATTATTATTAATTTTATATATATATATATATATATATATAGTGAATGTATATATGTATACTATATACATATATGACATTTTTTGTCATACACGTATTAGTTCCTTTTTGTGTATTGGAACAATATAACAGAGAGAAAAGTTAAATTGAACTTAATTTCACACAAAACCCCCAAAATGGGAGGGACAATTTGTTGGCGCCTTTCCAAAATCATGGGTAAACAACTTGGTTTCAAGCATGTAATGCTCATTCAAACTCACCTGTGGCAAATAATAGGTGTGGCCAATATGAAAATTACACCTGAGACCAGATAAAAGGGGAAGAAGTTGACTCTATCTTTGCATTGTGTGTCTGTGTGTGCCACACTAAGCATCGAGAGCAGAAAGAAAAGAGAACTGTCTGAGGACTTGAGAACCAAAATTGTTGACAAATAGCAACAATCACAAAGATGCAAGTCCATCTGCAGAGATCTTGATGCTCCTTTGTCCAAAGTGCGCAATATGATTAAGAAGTTTACAACTCATGGCACTATAGCTAATGACGGTGCATGGTGTGAAAGCCCCATCTAGGGACTTAAGGGAGCTCAGGGATGAGTCTTGGGAGAGTGGGAGGTGGTGAACCCTCTCATCTCTCCCTATCACCTTTCGTTACATCTCTCCTGCTTTTCCCTCAGTGCTGTGCCACACTCAAGGTGTTCCCTTGCCTGAGTGTAGCAATATCACTGCTCCAAATGTTTTTGCAGCACTCAATATGGATCCAGTTGCAGCTTTCGCTCTACATGTGCAGAGTTTATCTCTAGAAGGGACGGATCTGCGGTCGCCGGTTATGCAGCAGCTGTAGCAGATTGCGGTTCTGCTTGTCTCAGGTTGCAGCCAGACTTAACTAGAGCTTAACCCCTTTACCCTGAGTGATTTTTTTGTTTTTCTGTTTTTTTTTGTTGCTCTACCGTCAATCTTGCCATATAAGGGATTATTTTTGCAGGCCGAATTGTACTTTTAAATAAAAACATGAGTTTTACCATGTAGTTTACTGGAAAATGGAAAAAAAATTCCAAGTGCGGAGAAATTTCAAAAAAAGTGAGATTGCACAATTTTTTTGGGATATTTTATTCGCCATGTTCATTATGTTATAAAACTGAGGTGTGATGCCTCAAGTCGTTATGAGTTTATAGACACCAAACATATAGGTTTACTTTTATCTAAGGGGTTAAAAAAAAATCACAAGTTTGTCCAAAAAAGTGGTGCACTTTTTGAGCCATTTTCGAAAACCCATAGCGTTCTCATATTTTGGGATCTGGGGTTCAGTGACGGCTTTTTATTTGTGTCTCGAACTGACATTTTAATGGTTCCATTTTTGCACAAAATGCTTCCTTTTTGATTGCCTGTTATTACATTTTGCGCAAAATTTATAGCGACCAAAAAACATAATTTTGTTGTTTGGAATTTTTTTTGCTGCTATGTTGTTTACCTATCAGATTAATTGATTTTATAATTTGATAGCTCGGGCATGTCTGAATGTAGTGATACCAAATGTTTGCATATTTTTTCTTTTTTTAACCCTTTAATTTTCAATGGGGCGAAAGGGGGGTGATTTGAACTTTTAAGTTTTTTTATTTTTTAAATTTTGTACAACTTTTTAAACTTTTCTATTTTATTTTACTAATTACTACTACTACTAAGGATCAGTTGTCTGATCGCTTGTGCATTTCTTTAGATCACAGTTGCAGAGCTATGATCTGCTGAAATGCTGCTCTCCTATTACAGATGGCGCAGTAAGAGGATGTCAGTAATCATAGTTACAGGAGTCATCACATGACCCTGTGCTACGATGGGAACCATCAGCTCCACGTGATCACGTCACATGACATCCGATGGTGGTGGGTGAGTTCACATTTACTGCAGTGGTCATTTATGTGGCGCCCCTGAGGCTTCCATCGCCACAGATGTACTGCACCTTAGCCAGAGGTGTGATATCCCATCCTGGGTAAGAAAGAGGTCATCTACTGGTTCAATGACAAAACCTGCACACACCAATTGTTAGGTCATACACTGGGTCAGGGTTTAAGGAAGGTACTCCATTAATGCTGAGAAGCAGCAACCAGAATACCTGGTTATGGAGCCTTAAATTTCATTCGCTGTCCTGGAGGGGTGGAGCATGGCAGAGGGAGTGTGGGAGGAGTCAGTGGGGTAGAGAGGAGAACCAATTAGAACCAGCCAGGTCTGGTCAGGGAGAGTTTTCAATCATAGTGAGTGACAGTTGAGAGGAGTAGTCAGTCAGAAGGAGTCCAGTCAGTAGGAGTAAGAGGCTGGGGTTCAAGGTGAAGACCCTGGGATACTGCAAGACCCAGGTGACAAGGAGAGAAGGGGTTCCAGAGTGCCACGGAGGTGTGAGAGGCCTCCGTGGGCTTGTTCCACCAAAAACACCAGGGTGAAGGAATCTGGCCACAATAACGGGGACGGTCCCCAGGAAAAAGGAAGAAAGACATTTCTTTTAGCAATCCCATGGCCCGGGTGATTGCTGTAGGCACCCGAGGCAACCACCTGCCACCCATCCTCTGCGAGGGAGGCTACAAAAGGACCATGGTCAGACACCCTTTAGTCAGGGCTCGGTGCCGGAGGCGCAGGACAGTCCAGTAAAGGTCAGCGCTAGAGAGATGGCCAGGAGAGACACATTGAGGGGTGCACTGGTACTGACCCTTGACCTGTTTGGGATTGGCGGAGGCCCAAAACAGTGAATACTGGCACACCACGGGGAAAGCGGTCAGCTGCACTTGTGGAACAGACTGAGTAAAACATCTTGACTGCAAAGCCTGATGTCGTCTGCTTCTTCCTGCGCCCCATCCATTTCCATCCGAGACCTTCCAAATGGTTGCCCCAGGGTCCCGCTCTACCTGTGGGGAGCAAGAACACTTCAGCTGCGCCATCACCAACTGCCCCGGATAACCTGCAGTGCGAGGCAGCCCAGATAGCTGCAAAAACCACAGGTGGCATCGCAAACTTCATCTTATCCAAAAACACAACTCCCATCATCCTCCCTTTATTGTTAGGACACCGACAGGGTCACGGAGCTGGCCCCTGCCACCGCTGACATCCTTGGACTAGTCAGGCCCAGTTCCAAGTGCCCCCGGCTCTGGGGCGGGCGTGTCATTTACATTACATTACATATTTTTTGTCTCCGCGATCCCCTGGGGCAGACATTCTCCTTCTGCTTCTGCAGCAGGGTTCCGGGTTCCCTGCAGTAGTTTCGTTTTAACATTGCTTGGTGACTCCCAGGGGGCGGGATTTTACTTTGCGCCCTTTTCCACTACCATTCTCTTGGTGTGGCACAGTTAATTTCTGTCATACACAATGGCGGGCGAATCCACAAGTTCAATCACAAAACACAGTCCATAAGGCGCATGTCACTCGGTGTTACCGAGTCTAGTCCAATCCTGTTCGTGACTCCAAAAAGCTAACGCACTCCAGTGCTTTGGGGTACTCGGTCCCGGGCTGTATATTACGGGGAAAGTTCACTGGGTGGCCGTTGCCCGGTTCCGTGACCCTGAGGGTCACTTTAAAGGGGTTTTGTACAAGGGAAGAATAGAAACAAAAATGTTTTTCGTGACACCACTTGCGGTGTTAAGGGGGGGCCATAAATTTACCGTGATGCAATCTAATTGTGCATCTACCTTAACCCCGTCTGCATCCAAATTATGAGTCATTTGTTAGTAGCATGCATACTATTCTTCCATACAGACCAGAGAAATGACACGGATCTGCATAGAAAATATGACTAGTTTAATACGGAAGTCCACAAACATTTAAAAGGAACTAGTTGGCTAGGAGCCAAGAATACGTAACACGTCTCCTATTGGATAAAATAGCTTATTCTGTGATATACAGTAAACTGTAATGTACAATGCATTTCCTCATTTATATTAAGCTATGTCAGCATGATTCACTTATCACATGAAAGTCCAGACTGATGAGTTTTATTATGTCTGAATGCAGATTTAGGTGTGGTACACAGTTCAAGCACCATCTTAAATCCTGGTTTTTGGATTTCTTCATACAACTCCCAATACTCATAATAGTTCATAATCTTGTCCATAACATTCCCCCCTTTGAAGATAGCGAAAAGTCTTTCCTTACTTTTTTCCGAAGTCTATCAATCTGTCCTAATGCTGATGGTTACCTCACTCACATACGAGATAACCCATCCCTTGTGGATGAATCTCCCCACCCAACAGACTATGCATTGGAAGTCAGATCCTGACCGTATCCTCTTGACTGTCCTCATGGCTATGTTCCACGCTGGCACACGTTATTCGGGAAGGGGGAAAGTGGAGGTAGTTCTCTCATCAGCTCATATTTATCAGGGCTGGTTTCACTCAGTCTCATATTCTTCAGTCCTTAGGCGGTAATGGTGGGACATCATCAAAGGTGGGATGCACAGTCATCTTCTGGCCACAGGCTTGGATATCATCTTCTTGGCACAAAGTATCAGGTAGAAGAGGGAAGACAGCCATCTCCTGGTCTCAGGTCCGACATCTTTTGTAGTGGGATGCATGGATCTTTGTAACAGAAAGAAGAAAGAAAGAGAGAGAGAGAGAGAAAGAGAGAGACGAGAAGAAGAGAGAGATAAAGATTGAGAAGAGAGGAAGAAAGAGAGAAAGAGAGAGATAAAGAGATTGATCAGAGAGAGTGAGAAGAGAGGAAGAGAGAGAAAGATTGAGAATAGAGGAAGAAAGAGAGAGAGAGAGAGAGAAAGAGATCTAGATCTGGTTGGAATCTGGAGGAGAAAACTCAAGAACGCATATTAGGCAAATGTTTAGTTAAACAAACAACAAGTTTAGTTAAAGTATCTGGGGGTACTTCTAAACAGAATTTCATAGGGTCTCAACTTAGTGGTCCCTGCTGGAGTGTGTCTGACACTGAACAATGCAAGGGGAAGACTCTCATGCCCTTGCATTCTACACTGCCCCATCCTCCCAACCTTCCCTCTATTCTGTGGTTGGTATGGGGTGTGTAGGGTCAGTTCTGTGTCTAAGGCCTGCCATATCTCTTTGGCTGGCAGTAAAAGCAGGTCACTAGTCACTTCCTATGGTCTCCGGGAGCCCACAGCCGCACCCTATATCAGTCCTCTTCTTCTTCTGAGACTTGCTCTTGTAGGGTGTGAGACTGTGACCGGGGTTATCTATGACGGCCGGTATGTCTCGCCCCGGTTGTGCTCACTCCATGATAATCCACTATAGGGTTAATGCTGTTTCCCTACAGGCTGAAGGGAGGGTTAAATAGATTCAGGAACAAGGGCAGGTGTGCCGGGGGTGAGGGAGTGATCACATCTCCCTGAGTTCTCTGCCGGAAAGGCACATATGTACTATTGTGGACTTTTTCTTTGGAATAAACCGTGTGCTGTGAACCTTGGTGCCTGGATCCCGTGTCTTCTGCAGCGCAGCCGACGACGCTACCTCACATATGGTGGAGAATCGGCGGGCATGACAGCCGGTGAGGTGTAGCATCCATCCCTGGTGACCCAGCTGCGCATGTCCTGGATTCGAGCGGCTATACTACAGCCCAAACCCGGCGACGCCATGGAGGACATAATAAAGCATTTGGCTCAGGCTAATGCACAGCAGCAACAGGCTAATGCACAGCAGCAACAAGCTAATGGACAGCAGCAACAGACCAATGCACACCTGCTCCAATCCTTGCAAGTGCAGGAAAAAAAATTCCAAGAACAGATGGATCAGGCCAATGCACGTCAGCAGCAAGCCTTGCAATTGCAGGAAAAAAGGCACCAAGAACAGATGGTTCTCCTGGCCAAGTCGATCCGTGCCGGACCGGCAGCAACAACCCAGGGACCGGGTGACGACGGCAGCGTCCGGAAAGCGGTGAGACAAGCGTTGCAAAAGATGACCCCGGGTGATGATGTGGAAGCGTTCCTGGCGGTGTTTGAACGGGTGGCCGAGCGGGAAAAGCTGCCGACCCCGCAGTGGGCTGAGGTATTGTCACCCTATCTGACGGGGGAACCCCAAAAAGCATACCTGGACCTCTGTACCGAGGACGCCATTGACTATGTGACCCTGAAAGCCGAAATACTGGCTCGGTTGGGGGTGAATACCTATGTACGGGCTCAGCGGGTAAATCAGTGGTTCTTTGAGGAAGCCAAACCCGTACGCTCCCAGGCCTATGACTTGTTACATCTTGTAAAAAAGTGGTTGCAGCCTGACACTCTGAGCCCGGCGCAAATGGTGGAAAGGGTAGTAGTAGATCGTTTTGTGCGCACTTTACCCGTCACCGTTCAACGGTGGGTCGGACAGGGTGACCCGAGTACCCTGGACCAATTAGTGTCCCTGGTAGAGCGGCATGTGGCTACGCAGGACTTGATACGGGACACTGAGACTTTGCGTACCGCCCGTCGGTCCGGCCCCTCCAAGCCTAGGGCCAAGGACCCACCGCTGACACCGGTGCGGGAGTCCGCTACCGTCCCGTCTGAAGCCGCACCCTCCGTCCCTGAGGTCCGGAAAACTATGTACCCTAAACGACAACTCGTCAAGGGGGTGTCCTTCCCTATTAGATGTTGGCGGTGCCAGCGGGTGGGACATATGGAAGCCCAGTGTCCACTCACCACGGAACCCATGGATTGTGGGGTTACCCGGCGGGGTTCAATGTATGCTCAGGTGGTGTGTACCGCTGACCTGGTCTACCCAGAGACTGAGCCCCACTTGTGCCAAATTCAGGTGAATGGATGTCCGGTTACAGGCTTGTTGGATTCCGGAAGCTTAGTGACCCTTGTGCGATCAACCCTAAGGGCTAAAGTAAAGGCCACAGGACGTACCGTGGGGGTGGTTTGCATACATGGGGACCGCCGAGACTATCCCACGGGGATAGTCACCATCACAGCACCTTGCGGTCAGGTGCAACATGAGGTGGGACTTATTAATACTCTTCCCTATGATGTGATCCTAGGAAGGGATCTGCCCTATTTTTGGACTTTATGGAAGGGACCTCCTAAGTCCCCTCAGATATTGGTCAGTCCGGGACCTGAGCCCTACAATCCTGAATCCGGGACGCCTGCCGTAGGGGTCCCCATGATAGGGACAGGATGTGAACCTGATAGGTCGCCCCTAGAGGTATTGGCAGGAGAGGCTGAGACGGTCGAGCCCATCCCGGAGTTGGAGGCGTCCCCGGATACGTTTGGGACAGCCCAACTCCAGGACCCTGCATTAATACATGCCCGGAGTCGGGTGACAGTAGTTGACCGGGTGGCACAGCTGCCTGGTGCCCAGGTAAGATACCCCCATTTCGCTCTTAAGCAGGATTTACTCTACCGGGTAGATGAAATACGGGGCGTAGGGGTAGAGCAGTTGGTGGTGCCCCAGCCGTATCGCCGGCGGGTCCTCGACTTGGCTCATAAACACCTGATGAGTGGTCACCTAGGGGTCAAGAAAACGCAGGAGCGAATATTGCAAAGGTTCTATTGGCCCGGGGTCTTTGGGGAGGTAAAACGGTTCTGCGAAACCTGCCCGGAGTGTCAGCTTACCGCACCCCTGACCCACTTTCGCAGTCCGTTGGTACCGTTACCCATTATAGAAGTCCCTTTTGAACGGATAGGGATGGATCTGGTGGGGCCCCTCGTAAAGTCTGCTCGAGGGCACCAGCATATCCTAGTGATCGTTGACTATGCCACCCGGTATCCAGAGGCGATACCTCTCAGACATACTGCAGCCAAGCTTATAGCTCGGGAGTTGTTTGCTGTGTTCTGCCGGGTGGGGTTGCCCAAGGAGATCCTCACGGATCAGGGGACCCCATTCATGTCTAAAGTGACCAAAGAGCTATGCCGGCTACTCCAGATCAAGCAGTTGCGTACGTCTGTGTATCATCCTCAGACGGATGGTTTAGTGGAACGATTCAATAAAACCCTGAAAACCATGCTCAAAAGGGTGATTTCCAAAGACGGGAAAGACTGGGATATGATGCTTCCCTATTTGATGTTTGCCATACGAGAGGTGCCACAGGCATCCACGGGGTTTTCGCCTTTTGAATTGTTATACGGACGACATCCCCGGGGATTGTTGGACCTGGCAAAAGAAACCTGGGAGCAGGAGCCCACCCCCCATAAAAGTGTGATTGAACACATTTTGGGTATGCAGAACCGCATAAGCGCGGTCATGCCAATTGTGAAGGAGCATTTACAGGAGGCTCAGGCCGCGCAAAGCGGCCGCTACAATAAACAAGCCACCGTGCGGACCTTTAAACCCGGGGATCGGGTGTTGGTATTAATCCCCACGGCGGAGAGTAAATTCCTGGCTCAGTGGCAAGGCCCCTACGAGATAAAGGAAAGAGTCGGGGTGGTTAACTATAAAGTATTGCAGCCCGGTAGGCGGAAACCTGAACAAATATACCATGTCAACCTATTAAAACCTTGGCAGGAACGGGAAAGCCTGATGGCTGTTTTTTCCCCACCTCCCTCCTCTTCGGGTCGTTCACATCCGGCTCCAGCGACCTCCAGAGAGGACGAACCGGAAGTAAGGATTGGAGAAGCCCTCACCAAGACACAGAGGCGAGAGGCCAGACGGTTGGTTCAGCAGAACCCCGATGTCTTCTCCGAGATGCCCGGTAGGACCAGTCTGATACGACATGATATTGTCACCGAGCCCCACCTGAAGGTACGCCTGAAGTCATACCGAGTACCGGAGGCTCGACGACAAGCCATATCGGAGGAAGTAAAGACAATGTTACGCCTGGGGGTCATCGAAAAATCCCGGAGTGAATGGGCTAGTCCGATTGTCCTAATACCAAAACCCGATGGCTCCTTAAGGTTCTGCAATGACTTTAGGAGATTGAACGAAATATCCAAGTTTGATCTCTACCCCATGCCCCGGGTGGATGAGCTGATTGATAGGCTGGGACAGGCGCGATATTTTACCACGCTCGACCTGACCAAGGGGTACTGGCAGGTGCCACTAACGGAGTCCGCCAAGGAGAAAACCGCTTTTGTTACGCCGGAGGGTCTCTTCCACTATGTTGTCTTGCCTTTTGGGTTACATGGCGCTCCGGCCACGTTCCAGAGGTTGATGGACTTAGTGCTGGAACCCCACCAGGCGTATGCATCAGCGTACCTTGATGACATCATTATTTACAGCTCCGATTGGCAGACCCACTTGGAACAGGTACAAGCGGTGGTGGACGCGCTTCGAACAGCCGGATTGACAGCCAATCCCAAGAAATGTGCGTTGGGACTCACGGAAGCCCGCTACTTGGGCTACGTAATAGGCCAAGGAGTGATTAAGCCCCAAATTAACAAAGTTGAGGCGATCCAGAAGTGGCCTAGACCCCTGACCACGAAGCAGGTTAGGGCCTTCCTGGGTATCGTGGGGTACTACAGGAGGTTTGTAAAAGATTTTGCGGGACTATCAGCCCCCTTGACGGACCTTCTCAAAGGCAAGAAGTCCGTCATGGTGTGCTGGACTCCGCAGGCCGAGGACTCCTTCCGGGCCATGAAGGGGGTCCTGTGCGGACAGCCCGTTCTTGTAAACCCTGATTTCCGGAAAGAGTTCATAGTACAGACTGACGCCTCGGAGGTCGGCCTGGGGGCAGTGCTGTCTCAGGTGGTTCAGGGGGTGGAACTCCCCGTCACCTTCTTAAGTAGGAAGCTCACCCCTCCCGAGCGGAATTATGGCGTAGTGTAGAAGGAGTGCCTGGCGATCAAGTGGGCCTTGGAGTCCCTACGCTATTACCTGCTGGGACGTCAGTTTCGCTTGGTGACGGATCACTCTCCACTGGTCTGGATGAGGTCCGCCAAGGAACGGAATGCCCGGGTTACCCGGTGGTTCCTTTCTCTGCAGAACTTCCGGTTTACGGTTGAACACCGGGCCGGTAGGTTGCAGGGCAACGCCGATGCCTTGTCCCGCGGCCCGTGTTTGATGGCAGGAGTTCAACCCCGCACGCTTGAACTGAGGGGGGGGGGTATGTGAGACTGTGACCGGGGTTATCTATGATGGCCGGTATGTCTCGCCCCGGTTGTGCTCACTCCATGATAATCCACTATAGGGTTAATGCTGTTTCCCTACAGGCTGAAGGGAGGGTTAAATAGATTCAGGAACAAGGGCAGGTGTGCCGGGGGTGAGGGAGTGATCACATCTCCCTGAGTTCTCTGCCGGAAAGGCACATATGTACTATTGTGGACTTTTTCTTTGGAATAAACCGTGTGCTGTGAACCTTGGTGCCTGGATCCCGTGTCTTCTGCAGCGCAGCCGACGACGCTACCTCACAAGGGTCAGGACAATGTTTTCTCAAGACTTTCCATCTTTCCTTTCTTCTTCACATCGGGGTCATTAAAAAAGCACAGATTGACTGACTGTTTCTTTGGTAAGTGGTCTTGGGGCTTCTTTGGATGTTCTGTCAGCGAGGGCATTTCTTACTGCGTCCCTTGACTCCTCCAGTGTAGGCCTCAACCCTACTCACCGTGACTCTGTCTGGCAATTGCAAAGCTTCCATCAGTTCTTCTATGGCCTCATGGTGGCGTACAGTTCCATTGGCGGTGATCAAGTCTCTTGTCTTCCATACAGAGTAGATGTTGGCTACCATCTTGCAGGTTTCAGTGAGAGCACATACTTCTGCTTCTTTTGCAGACAGGGATGCAGGTAGTGACTGCTCTATCAGCACAGCGTCTTCTGTTACCACCACCATACCCGTGTGGAACCGTCTTCTTGATGCACATCTTGAGCCATCTGCAAAGGGGTTAAGTCAGGGTCCAAAGGTGTATTCGTCACTGTATCGAATCCAGAGGTTCCTGCCTCAACTATGCCAGAGTCGACTACGTCTTTCACCAAGGTGTCAGAGGTGGGACACTCCCCCGTTGGAAGAGGGAGAAGTGTAGCAGGATTAAGGACCGCACAGAGGATTAAGAACCAGGAGGTGGTGACTTTGTCAGGGAGAAGTGATGTCATACGGGCATTGATCTTCAACTGGTGCTTTAGGTAGGTGTTCAATCTGGCTGAGTAGTATTCAAAGGGCTGCTGTCTTCCTTCATGGCAAACAGGTAGAATGACGTCTGGGCTGGAGATGACATGATGATACTCTTCAGGTGGCTGTGAATGCAGCACATCTGTATGTGAGGTCATCTTGTAAGCTGCTAGATTCATCTCCATACGTCTTGCCACTTGAAGGAGGGTGTCTTGGTCCTTCACTCTGTAATCAGGAGTTACCAGCCGTAGTTGTTTGCATATGGGGTCTTGGAGACCTGATACAAAGGACTATAACCCGGCTTGTAAGGGTCAGGAGAACACTGACATTCTAAAAACTAAGATCCCTTAAAACCCCGGGGAAAAAAAAGAGCACAAGAGTGTTTGGTAACTAGCAAGCAGCACCCCCCTGACTACATATACACAACTAGAAATAACGAAATAACGGTGTAGCATGCCTACTCTACCTCTCCTGTGCTGACCCTGTAACTGGGGACCCTGCACTCTTCCTCATCCCGACTGTAGACCTAATGGTGGTCAGGGCTGAGCCTCCAGCATATCCCTATCTCCTGTCAGACCCTGAAAACTAAGACACAAAGGATTACTGGGTGCTGCCAAAAAAACCCCTAATATATGCCAACTCCTGATGATCAAAATCCCCTTAGGACCACACAATCCTCCACCCTCTATATCAGGGAACTCTTGTGCAAGATACCAGGCAGGATAACATACAAGTGAGAATATCTCAAAACTAGGCTAAGCAGCAACTGCCATAGGCAGAAAAAATATTCACTGTCCACCAGGGTTAATAGTGAGCAGTCTATATGGTCTAATAAATTGTATACTAGGTACAGCAAAAACAAACATGCAAGAGTGAAGGGAAAAGGTTTCCACAGGACTATCAGCAATGTCCTTTGTAAAGGTTCATTAGTGGCAACACAATGGGGCACAACTGCATATATGACCAAAAACGTAGTGTGGATTTCAGGTCCCTATGTCCCTCCTTTGCAGCCTCTGCTGCATCAGCAACAAACAGAGCAGTGGCTTTGGGTCCTAAGATGACGGCTGAAAACAAAAATAGGGAACTAGGTGTCGGGCAGACTAAAATGGCATCAAAAGAGGAACTATGTAGTGACTAGAATGAAATGGCTGCTAAAAGAGTAAGTAGGTGTTGGCCAAAAATGGCGTCTGAAGAGGCCTGGGAGGGAGGGACATGGGTTGTGCCATCTACATTCAGGAGGTATTCAATCTGTCACTAGGAATATGTATTATATAGGGACCCCTGGGCTGACCCTGTGACTAGGGACCATGTGCTCTCCCTCGTCCCAACGGTAGACCTAATGGTGGTCAGGGTCGAGCCTCCAGCATTTCCCGATCTCGTGTCAGACCCTGACATAATATCCCCATACCATTCCCCACCCCAGGGCTGGGCAAAACACAGAGTGACAGAAAGAAATCTACATTCAGGACAGGAAATTATGGGGTGGGCTTACGTGGACACAGTGCTCCAAAGACAGTACACAAGTCCAACCTATGGGATAGCTTATAGGGTGGAGGGCGTTGCTTCTAATAATGGGCCTGAAGGAGCCATTTTCACAGACAGGTAAAATACACATAGTGTAGTTACTAGATTCAGAATTACATTTCTTCAAACCCTCTCAATACTTTCACTTCCCCTGACATTCCATATCACATCCTGTACCTTCGATCAATTCTCATCTAATCTCCCCCCTTTGGAGAATTCTCCATTTTCTTTTTGAACATGCGTCTCACCTTCTGTCACTTACAATTAATTTTGCTGGTCTAATTTGACCTCATTCACAGATTTTCAAATAGAAAACTAACACTTCTCTTTTTTTTCAATTTCAACTTTCCTACTGTGTTCCACACCAGAAACTGCGTACATTATACATACAAACATCTTCCAGGAAGAACTAGAGCACCAGTGTCTTGTGGGTGATAAGAAATTACACTCACCCTCACTATACACCAGCTGTTTTTGATATCTCGAGTACTAGCAAAATCTGTTCACACTACATACACCTCATGAGGATGGTCTACCCAAGACTCAATAACTCTGATTAAGGCCAAAGTTAAGGATTTTCCCCAATGTATTCAATCCTAGGCAATCGAATACATTGACATCCACTAAAACAAGACCAATGAGTATGCATACAACATTCAACTCACTGCTTAGGTGGAAAACCGTACCAGGTAACAGTCAAGGCTTCCTCACCCTCCTTTCATAACACTGCACCTGTACATAGAAAACCTCCCTTTCAAATCTTCTATCCCCGAAGACCAGGTCCAAGGCCTTATCAAACATCAATTATTGATGACACATCACTCATAGGTGTATATGGTAGTATACCTTCTGCCACCTGAACAGTTAACTACAAAGTACAAGTTTTCCTTTTTTTTTATTTCACTCAAAGAAACAACTGCTATTATACCGTGAACACTTCCTCATTTTTGCTCTAATGCTAGCAGAGCACAGAACTTCCTTTTTTTCTAATAACAACTCTGCTTACTTCAAACAAACAGACATTTCAACAGGTAAACACAATGACATAAAATGCAGACACTATAGATATCATCCAGGTGGCTGAACTCACTTACACATATAACCATATAACCTGGATCATACCAGAAGTCACTGTATATCACAACTTCCTCATTTTCCTCTAACGTTAACTCAAGGAAAACGAAACTTGGAACTTCTGCTTTTTCCACAGGACAGACAAAAAAACCCCAAAACACGTACATTTAATGTTATGCAGACAGCTTAAGGTAAGTTGACCAGGTGGGATCTCTTAGGACATTTATCTCATGTGAGATGGCGGTCATCATTAGGTGTCTAGACTGGGACAGCCCAACCCCCCTTTCGAAATGCAAGTACACGCATGAGGTCTGCAAGGTGAGATAAGAGAAATTTTCTCACCTGCTGCTGGAGATGCGCAATCTCCCCTCTCGTGTAGTTGCCTTTTTGAATCAAGGTGTCAGCATGGCCATCCGTCATCCAGAAGCTTCCATCCTAAGGTACGTTCGGCCGCATTTGTTAAGGGGGGGCCATAAATTTACCCTGATGCAATCTAATTGTGCATCTACCTTAACCCCGTCTACATCCAAATCATGAGTCATTTGTTAGTAGCATGCATACTATTCTTCCATACAGACCAGAGAAATGACACGGATCTGCATAGAATATATGACTGGTTTAATACCGAAGTCCACAAACATTTAAAAGGAACTAGTTGGCTAGGAGCCAAGAATATGTAACACGTCTCCTATTGGATAAAATAGCTTATTCTCAATAGGGAAGAGAAAAGGCTACACAAATTCATAGGCGCACATCCAGATTATATGAAAAAATATCAAAATTTTATTGCATCCATGAAAACACCAACAATTAAAAACATTTAAAACCACACATAAATACACAAAAACGACCTCCATATAATATAATCATGGCTTAGTTGACCAGGGACCAATATGTAAGGTAAATATGGTTGGAGTAAATAATTAATACAATAATCACAGGTAGTTGATAATAACCAAATATACAGTGATTAGCAAGATGTAACCCAAAAACACCATAAATGCGAATTGTTTTATATTGACATCCAAAATCAAATATCCATACATATATAAATGTACCTGGTTAAATAATAGAATTCCAATTCAAGATAGAAAATCATCAACCTCAATGAATTAATACTGTAATTTTTCATGAAAACCCTAATCCCATAATGATATAATCAAGCCCAATAGGGCATAATACACAATACCAAAAAGGAGCCAAGACAAATGATATGTGCACAAACAGAATGTGGTGAGCCTTCCTCATAAAGATGGCTGCAGCCGAGGTGCAAGATGCTGATGTCACAGCCACTCAACCTCCACACTAGAGGGGAGGGGCGGCTGCTTAGCATAAGACATGCACACTAATAAGGCTTGCACTGGGAGCCCATCATATAATGAGTGAAATGCACAGTGTCTGAACTGTGACCTATAAATGACGCCAGAAACCCAGGTCAGGCAGGCTAACAGCATTATATAGGTGCCTCTCGCACGGATACACGAGACGCACAGTGTCTGAATAATGGCCTATAAATGACGCACAACACCAGGTCCAGGCGGGTCAGTTAGCACTATGAGTACATAACACATGACAGGCTCACCATTTAACCACCTGAATTCAAAAGGTCCACACACATCCTGCAAAAATGGATAAAATGTGCCATACCTCAAATAGTGAGATATTAGTTTATATTTTGTACTCATAGTGCTAACTGACCCGCCTATATAGTGCTGTTTAGCCCGCCTGACCTGGGTTTCTGGCGTCATTTATAGGTCACAGTTCAGACACTGTGCATTTCACTCATTATATGATGGGCTCCCAGTGCAAGCCTTATTAGTGTGCATGTCTTATGCTAAGCAGCCGCCCCTCCCCCCTAGTGTGGAGGTTGAGTGGCTGTGACATCAGCATCTTGCACCTTGGCTGCAGCCATCTTTATGAGGAAGGCTCACCACATTCTGTGTGTGCACATATCATTTGTCTTGGCTCCTTTTTGGTGTTTTTTTGATATAGTTCTTTGTTTCATAATACACAATACACATAACCCTAATCCGGGTGTCCTAGCAATCAGCTTATCAGTGAGAAAATATAGGAAAGGGTTAAGAGGCTAAGAAATACTCAGCAAAGGTATAGTATAGTTCCCCTATCCACCCAGTGCACACATATTTACCAGCCCGGTTTCTCAGTGGTGGACAGCTGTAAGGCAAGTATGTGGACCGGATTTAAATGGTGGAAAGGGAGAAAAATACTGCCATGGAGGGAGGCAAAATGTGCCTCAATAAAGGAGGCCGTAGGAAGCCCCACGCGTTACGCTGTCTGGCAGCTTCATCAGGGGTAATGGTACATGGATTTAGTGCACATATATATAGAAGAATCAATTAGTTAATTAATCAAACCTGCTATGGTGGTGGAGAGAGCACATACAGGGCATGGAGGATTGTATATCCGGATTCAGTGGTGGGTGGGAGGAGTCCAGGAAGTAGCAGCACTGCTATCAAGTCTCAGGTCAGCCCACATCACATGGTATAGTGACGTCCCATACAGAGCACATGTATAAACAAAGGTCACATGATCGCATATCCAAACAAATGCACAGTGGTGAGGAGTTGTAATTAACCAGCGATTCAGATTAGAGTCACCAACGTAATACAGAGCACATTATCACATTGTATAGCACATAAGAAATAATCACAAGGGAATAGTATATCCAGATTAATGATGGATTATATATCTGGATTCAGCGGTGAGTGGGAGGAGTCCAGAAAGTACCAGCACTGATATCAAATCTAAAATCAAGCTCACATCACGTAGTATAGTGACATCCCAGACAGAGCACATGCAGAGGTCACATGAACGTATGCACAATGGTGAAGAGTTGTAGTTTACCTGCAATTAAGGTTAAAGTCACCAATGTAATACAAAGCATATCATTACATTGCATAGCACATATATAATGATCACAAAGGAATAGTATATCCAGATAATGGTGGATGAAGGAACATTCAGAAAATACTAGCACCGATATCCACCCCTAAGATAAATCCACAACATGTGATATAGTCACCTCACAGATAGAAAATGTGTACATACAAAGGTCACATGATCACATATTGTGATGCAAATACAGGTTGTAAAGCAGCATTATCTATAAAAAGTGAAACAAAAAATATATCACAGTGCATAGGGCATATATGGAAGTCACAGGGGGATAACCGAATTCCACAGAAAGATGAGACATGCAGACCACTGCAACCACAGAGTCAGTCATTGGACAACCCATAATACATTGGGTATTTCTCTTATCAGGAGTACCCACATCACATTATACGGCGATATTACAAACGGGGATTAGAATATATACAGATATGATACAATCCACACAGGCACAAAAGTAGAAAATTGTGTCTTAAAAAGAGCCAGAGATGAAAAAGGCATATATGACAAAAGTCATATAGTCATGTTACATAACATGTATCTAAGAGGACCCTGAAAATCAGGATTTATCCGGGTTCATAATATACGGGGGAATTTCCCAAAGACATATCACATATATACGCACACGTATATAGCAAACCCATCAATACTTAATATATATCCTAATTATATTCAGGAGTACATATATGATGTCCAGACTTTGACAATAGTAGTTTTTTACAAAAAAAAAATATCTTACAATCGCTATAGTTATAGAGCAATAGATCCATATAAAGTACCGGATGGAAATTCCCAAGATTCTATTTGGAAGGTTAATCCCCAATAAGGGAGGGGTATTTTAGGTCACATATATCCAGGTAATGATCTATAAGGTCCCAACACATAGAGATAATTTTACAAAGCCATAAACATAATACATTGATCCCATTATAACAACATCATAGAAATACAGGACAATAATAATTCAAGAGGACCCAAGTCCCAAGAAGATAATCCCAATTATAGATGGAGTCTACTGACAACAGCATGATAAGTTCTGATGATAAGTTCAGAATATATGGTCACATTAATTTGATCACATGATGATTCATAGGATGGAAGAAGATTAAATCTTGTGAATGTAGATCCGTGAGGATTCGATTTCCCAAAACATTCCAATTATTTCCAGAAGAAGGGTATGATAGATGATTCATAATACTGAAAATAAAGCAAAGAATTAGAGGACATAAATGTCAAGAGAAATTGTTCCAATTGTAAAGTTTCAGCTTAGCATGGTCAGCCCAAGAACCTGGTATATAAGAGCTCCTCATTCAGTCCCCCAGGAGTTAGGGATTGCAGATGAAAGATCCATCTAGCCTCGGCTCTTAATAGAGGTTTATGTAAGGAGCCACCTCTGCCCGAATCTTGGATTTTCTGCAGGCCAACTATCCGCATATTTCTACAGGAACCTGAGTGAGATTGGAGAAAATGAGATGCTACTGAGGTAATAGTTTTACCTTTTCTCTGATCAGAATCCGCAAGGTTAATAGTAGATGTATGTTTTTGGATCCTTTTCCTCAGTTCCTGGGATGTTTGGCCCACATACACCTTTGGGCAAGAACAGATAATAGCGTAAACAACATTGGTAGTTTTGCAGTTAATATAGGCATGAAGTTTGTGTTGTTTGGAGTCAACAGGATTCACAAAGGTATTACAGACAGGCTTCATGTAAGGGCATATACTGCACGATCCACACGGAAATGATCCCTTCAGTACCAATCCCCTATTCAGTTTGTGGGTTGGCCTCCTGAAGTGACTTTTGGTGAGGATGTCACTGAGCCTTGGTGCCCGTCTAGCTGTTAAAAGGGGTACATCACTCACCAAAGAACCCACCTGAAGATCAGAACTTAGTATATTCCAATGGGTTTGCAGAATACGCCTCACATGAGTCCATTGATTGTTGAAATCCGTGACGATTCGTAATGGTTGTTCATGCCTAACTGGATGTTTACGGATCAAGGTTTGCTGTGTCTCGTTCTTAGCCCTCTGGTACGCAGAAGACACAATTTTCTTTGGATAGCCACGTTTTCTGAACCGAGCCATAAGTTCTTTGGCCTGCATGAAAAAATCTTCATTCAGGGAACAATTCCTCCGTACACGTTAGATTTGTCCAATCGGGACCCCCCTACGTGTATGGAGGGGATGAAAACTATCAAACCTGAGTAAATTGTTTGTCGCAGTAGGCTTGCGGTACAAGTCCGTGAGAAGTAGACCATCCATGATTCTTATGGAGGGATCCAAAAAGGTTGCTGTAGAGGGTGACATGGTATAAGTAAGGAAAATGTTAAGGCAGTTATCATTTAGTTGTGTCAAAAAGGCATGGCATAATTCCAAAGGACCAGTCCAAATAAAAAACACATCATCCAGGCATCTGCACCAGTGGGTGATGTGCTGTTTGTAAAGATCCGAGGGATAGACTATGGCCTTCTCCCACCATCCCAAAAAGAGATTGGCATAGGCGGGCGTGAATCGCGCCCCCATTGCCACTCCTGATACCTGACAATAGAATTGCCGATCAAATAGAAAGTAGTTGTGGTTCAATAAACTCTGTTATTGTCAAGCTGTCTCCTTGCTTCTTCCTGGTACATTGTGGTCGGCCATAGCTCCACATTCCCCCCCTTATCTGCCTCCTTGATGACAATATCGGTATTATTCTTTAACTCCTGTAGTGCAAGTTTTTCAGAGGGGGTAAGGTTCTGACCTGTTCCTGGTTCTAGAGGCATCCTCATGATTTCCAATTTTATTACCTCAAAAAAGGTTTTAATAGCAGGAACAAGGGATAGTGATGGAGTGGCCATAGATTTAGATTTGTGGGGGAATATTCTCCTACCTACACTTTCATTTTCCCGAAGGAGGTCCAGTAGATCTTGGAACACTTGACGGTCTGCATCTGGAAGATGATCAACAATTGATGGTCTGTGGTAGATAACCTTAAAAACCAAGTGCCTGCAAAAGAGGTAAAGGTCCTTAATAACCGTAAATTTATCTAATGGGTGCATAGGAACAAATGTCAAACGCCTTTGTAGAACAGAAATTTGACCAGGAGTAAGAGTGTGATTAGAGAGATTGATGATCTGCAGTGAATCATCAGTTACACAGTTACCTGGTTCTTGCAAATCAAGAGCAGCAGCAGAATTTCCCATGTCATCCTTATCAGCACCAATTGGATCCCTTGAGTCATTCATTATCGTCTGTAATTCCTGTTGCACGGTTGGTTCTGGTGTCTGGGTCTTATATTTCTCTTTCTTAGATTTCTTGTTATTCTTGCCTCTTCCGGTCCTGTATCTGTGTCGCTGTTGGTGGTAGATAAAAAAATCTTCACTCGTAGTTGTCTCACGCAGCCCATTGCCTTCCAATGAATTATTGCGAGGTTTGAGAGAGAATTGACCTGATCTGGTATTTCCGTGATGTTTCCACTTATAGGCTGTTTTTCTCTCAAAATCAGTACGATCCCGCGCCATTTTGTTTTTCTTCCTCTGCATTAACTCATGTTCGTATTTATCCAATGTTCCTTTCATCTGTTTTAGAAAGGGCTCCACTTGTGATATCTTATCAAATTTATTGAGATTGGTCTCCATATGTTTAATCTCATTCTTGATACCAGAAAACATTTCCCTGTCATGCTCAAGCAACATATTAATAATAATGTGCGAGCATCGAAGTAGACCCTGTTCCCATGTATTACGAAATGTCACTGAGGGTTCACACGCTGGGAAAATCTGGACTCGTAAGCCTCTAGGGCTGATGTTAGCTCCTAGATATTCCTCGAGGCTCCGCTTATTCCAATATAAGCTAATTCCTTTCTTATCTAAATTCAAAAGCTCCTATGAGCATTTAGAAAAATCAGAGTCCGGGATTGAAACCATCACATTCGAAAAAGGGTTACTGTCAGCTTGCGCCCGCCAGGCAGCTTCCCTAGCCTCCCAATCCATACCAATCCAATTATTCTATCCGCACAATACAACACCTATAGTATCCGCCAATATGCAGGAAAATCAAGTAAATACTGATAATATCACATGCAATTTGAGATATACAATTATATATTGGCGTGCTACCCCAGAACTGGAAGAAAAAAACAGGAACTAAGGAACATTTAAAGAAGTAGGGGGTGCACAGCCACTTAATATGTATAAATGGGAGTACAGCCTCTTGTGTAGAAGGCAATTATCAATAGGGAAGAGAAAAGGCTACACAAACTTCATAAAATAGCTTATTCTGTGATATACTGTAAACTGTAATGTACAATGCATTTCCTCATTTATATTAAGCTATGTCAGCATGATTCACTTATCACATGAAAGTCCAGACTGATGAGTCTTATGTCTGAATGCAGATATAGGTGTGGTACACAGTTCAAGCACCATCTTAAATCCTGTTTTTTGGATATCTTCATACAACTCCCAATACTCATAATAGTTCATAATCTTGTCCATAACATTTTCACCACCATTCTCTTGGTGTGGCGCAGTTAATTTCTGTCACACAAAATGGCGGGCGAATCCACAAGTTCAATCACAAAACACAGTCCATAAGGCGCATGTCACCAGAGTTACCGAGTCTAGTCCAATCCTGTTCGTGACTCCAAAAAGCTGACGCACCCCAGTGCTTTGGGGGACTCGGTCCCGGGCTGTATATTACGGGGAAAGTTCACTGGGTGGCCGTTGCCCGGTTCCATGACCCTGGGGGTCACTTTAAAGGGGTTTTGTACAAGGTAAAAATAAAAATAAAAATGTTTTTCGTGACGCCACTTGCAGTATGCGGCTATATGGGGAAAGCCGCCGCTGCAAGGTCTCTCACTGCTAGGAGCTGGTGGTATTGGGCAGCTTGGGTGTAATGGCTCTCCGCATGTAGAACTAGGACCCAAGGGGAGGATGATGGTGGTTGTAGTATATTAATGCAGACGTGTAGGAAGAATTCGGACAACACAGGAGCTGCGGTTTAACTGGTACTTACTGGAGTTTGGAGTTGCTGCTACTCGGTTTGTGCTGGTCTTTACCAATCCGGTATTCTCTTTGTTGCAGTGCCGGTGTAGTGAACTGGTGAGCTTTACTTCCATGCACCCTGTAGTAGTTGGTGGGTTCCCGTGGCTTTAAGCATTTTTGGGGTCCCCCTCCTGTTGTCTCCGTCCTGGCCCATTCTTCAGGCAGCTTGAACCTCTCTTGGGTCGGACCTTTGTCCAGGTTCCAAGGTTCCCTCTCTGCTACTGTGCCCTGGACACTAACGTCGGTAAGGTCCTTGATGGTCCCCTCACCGGGCAGATTGTAATCAGGTGAGCCTGAAGCATCTTGCTGAACTAGGGCTCTGTACCCCGTCGGTGCTCGGTCCAGTGAGTACTTGCACCATACTCTCCCTGTCAACCATACTCCCTTTTACTCAGTAGTCACTTTACACTTTCCTGTCAGCACGTCAACTTCTGACTGACTTTCTGATTGACTTTCCACTATCACTCCCAACAAGATGCCCGTCATCTGTCCACTTCACTGACTAGCCCCTCCTCCTTCCAGGTTTCTAACTAGTGGATTGGATTCGTCAAGTACATCTCTAGTCTATTACCCAGTCTGGGGAGAAGGGCATGGATTTGTGTGTGTTGTGGTGTTTACCAGCACTGGTCTTCCAGGACTCTGGGGTTGAATGTAGTACCTTGTGGCACCTGACACTCAGGGGCGCCACAATTACAACCAAAGATGGGATTTTGCATGTTTTGGGTATTACCAAACTGCTTGTCCCTTTTTCTGCTGTAACTAGGCTTAACACAATGTTTCATATCTAACAGTATAAAACTAGCAAAAGAAAAACACTTAAAGGGCATCTGTGAGGAAGATTTCATACCCCAAACTATTCATATGCACTTGTAGCTTTTTCAAAAATAAGTCCTGCAATATCTTTACATGGCCAGTCTGTTCCTCCATTACTGAGAAATCGGCATTTGAATTGATATGCTAATGAGGGTGAAGGACTATTGTAGATCGGAAGCCTGTGTCACTCCAGCTCTATTCCCCACCCAGCGTCCCCTCCTCCTGCTTGACTGATGAGTCCATTGCTTTAGGTCACACACACCACAAAGTCTGTCAATCAAGTGAAGGCAGTGGTTCTTCGGGAATAGAGCTGGAGTGAAAAGATAAATGTATTTTTTTTACTTATCCATGAAAAAGCTTCATGGACACTTTATACATGCAATAGTTTTGTGGGAGAATCCTTCTGACAGGTTTCCATTAAAGTTGGTAGGATTACACCATTCCTAATCTTTTGATACTACATGAGCAGTATTATTACAATTTTTGATCCATTAGTTTTGATCTTTATTTTTTTGTTTTATTAGGCATAATTTATGGATAAACAAATGTTTTTATACAGGCTTCATGTAATGAATGTGTTGTGTATGTTCGTCACTTTTTCATTGGAATTGCTAATATTAAAATTATCAGTCCTATTGCGTAAACATGTAATGAAAAACAGCAAATTTATATTAAATCCTCCTTAAAAAGACATTTGTTCATGCCATTGAATGTGATTAATGGATATCATCAATTCTAGAATTTCAGAGTAGGAGCTACAGTAATATGATTATCTATGTCAGGCTAGGCAGCTGCATACGATTAAAACAGCCATAAAACACTGTTTGGTTCAGTGCCATTGGAGCTTTGGCAGTCTTTTCGGAGATGTTTCCACCTTACCTTTGCCTGATCTGCCATTATTTCATTTTTACATCACCCTCAAATCTCAGAAAGTATGACCTTGGCAATGGATCTGGGCAGCTGCTGCCCTTTATTGTTCACAAATATTGAAATGATAGAATTTCGACTATTTAATAAAAAGTCGCAGCCAGATTCATCAAAAACTGTCAATTTTCACTCATGATGAGACGGTAGAGTTGAGTGTTAGGCAACTGATTCATTAATGAGTCAGGTGAAATGCAAAGTGGCCGGCACCTCTGTGTTCACTTAGCCACAAATGTTAACAGAAGCTAAATTATCATCATGAATCTGATAAGTGGAGATCGCCAAACCCCCATCATTCTCCAACTCTGCCCAGTTTGTCAACGCTGTGGGAAAATGGCACAAAAACTCCAAAAGTTTAAAAATTTGCAAAGCTTTTTATGTCGAAAAAGCTTTGCTGCGTCTGGCCGATAGTCTATCACAATAACAATATCCTTATTGCGTATTATTGGTTAAAACCATGGAAGAGTTTATTGGGGGTAAGGTTACGTAAACAGTAGAGATGAGCGAACCGGTCGCGGTTCGGCTCGAGGCCGGTTCGCCGAACGGGGGTCCCGTTCGAGTTCGGTTCGTCGAACGTTCGACGAACCGAACTAGAACCAATAGGCTATAATGGGAGGCAATCACAAACACATAAAAATGCATTATAAATGTACACAAACAGTTAATAAACATTGCCATAACACTTACCGGTCCTCGCGATCCCTTCTGCACTCTGTCTCCTGCCGCTATTCCATCCGATGATCGCTGAATCCTCCCGGTGACCTGCACTGCCAGCAGAGAAGCAGGACCTATCGTGACGTCAAAATAGCCATGTGACCAGTCACGTGGCTATTATCTCATTGGCTACAGACTGGTCACATGACTATGACACGTCATGTAGGACCTGCGAGTGCATCTCTCCGGTACACGGTGCACATATGTGTATCGCCGTGTACCGGCGACATGCTCTAGCACACGGTCGACTCCCCGTTCCGTTAGGGACCGGCTGACACAGCCGGTCATTAACGGAGATCACCGTTGCCATAGCAACGCAGTTAGCGGTGACGTCACCGCTAACCGCGGCTCCGGGAGCACCGTTGCTATGGTAACGCGTCTGTCAGCGTTACCGCTGTTACCGCTAGCAGCCAGCAGTGATCACTCACGGAGTGAAGGCTGCACGCTGCTTCCCGATTGTAGTGAGCATTGTAGTTAGGATGGAGGTTCCCCAGCCCCAAGTGATGCCCCTCACTACAATCGTCACTACTACTACACTAGAAAGAAAGAAGACAGAAGAGCAGGATCGTGGAGGGCTGACAGGGTAATAAAGATGGAGTCTCTAATGTGTCTGTGTATTTATTTCTATTAAAGTATTTTTTCTCTGTGTGGTGTCTTTTTTTAACCCTTTATTGGAGATTCTTAATGGCCGGGTCAAACGTGCCTGACATTAAGAATCTCTGGCTTAATACTGGCTGGTAAAACAAAGCCAGTATTAACTCATGATTACCCAACAAGCCACCCGGCTCCAGGGCTGTTGGAAGAGTTGGATACAGCGCCAGATGATGGCGCTTCTATGAGAGCGCCATTTTCTGGGACGGCTGCGGACTGAAATCCGCAGCAGAGGCGCCCACAAACCTCGGGCTAACCTGTGCTGCGGATTCCAATCCCCAGCTGCCTAGTTGTACCCGGCTGGACACAAAAATAGGGCAAAGCCCACGTCATTTGTTTTTTAATTATTTCATGAAATAAGTGAAATAATTAAAAAAAACGGGCTTCCCTATATTTTTGGTTCCCAGCCGGGTACAAATAGGCAACTGGGGGTTGGAGGCAGCCCGTGGCTGCCAGCTGTACCTGGCTAGCATACAAAAATATGGCGAAGCCCACGTCATTTTTTTGGTGGGCAAAAAACTTCTGCATGCAGTCCTGGATGGAGTATGCTGAGCCTTGTAGTTCTGCAGCTGCTGTCTGCTCTTCTCCATACAGACAGACAGCAGCTGCAGAACTACAAGGCTCAGCATACTCCATCCAGGACTGTATGCAGAAGTTTTTTGCCCCCTGAAAAAATTATGTGGCTTCGCCATATTTTTGTATGCTAGCCAGGTACAGCAGGCAGGTACGGCTGCCCCCAACCCCCAGTTGCCTATTTGTACCCGGCTGGGAACCAAAAATAAAGGGAAGCCCTTTTTTTATTATTTCATGAATTTCATGAAATAATTAGAAAACAAATGACGTAGGCTTTGCCCCATTTTTGTGTCCAGCCAGGTACAACTAGGCAGCTGGGATTGGAATCCGCACCACCGGTTGGCCTGAGCTTTCTGGGCCCCACTGCTGCGAATTGCAGTCTGCAGCCACCTCAGAAAATGGCATTTTCATAGAAGCGCCATCTTCTGGCGCTGTATCCAACTCTTCCAGCACCTGCCTGCTATACCTGGCTAGCATACAAAAATATGGCGAAGCTCACGTCCTTTTTTTGTAGCTTTTTGGCAAAAAAAAAAAAAAATGCTTCCCTGGATTTTCCATTGCCAGTGAAGGTAACACCAAGCAGTGGGGGTTAGCAGCCAGTAGCTGCTTGGATTACCCTTAGCTAGCAATACAAAAAATGCAGTGGGAGCTAACATATATTTTTTTTAATTATTTATTTAAATAACTAAAAATAAAATGGGCTTCCCTGTATTTTGATTGCTGGACATCACAGTGCTGTAAAAATAAATCTTTAAAAAAATGACGTAGCGCTCCGCGGTATTTTTGATTCTCAGCGCAGATAAAGCAGACAGCTATGGGTTGCCACCCCCATCTGCCTGCCGTTACCTTGGTTGGCAATCAAAATACAGGGAAGCCCATTAATTTTTTCTATTTAAAAAATAGTTAAAAAAAAAAAATTACGTTGGGTCCCCCCATTTTTGATAGCCAGCTAGGGTAAAGCAGACGGCTGTAGCCTGAAAACCACAGCTGGCAGCTTTACCGTGGTTGGGGATCCAATGTGGAGGTCCCCTCAGGCTCTTTTTTATAATTATTTTATAAATATTAATAATTACACAATAAAAGTAGGGGACCCCCCAAATTGGATCACCAGCCAAGGTAAAGCGGACAGCTGTGGTCTGGTATTCTCAGGGTGGGAAGGTCCATAGTTATTGGGCCTTCACAGCCTAAAAATAGCAGGTCGCAGGCACCCCAGACGTGGCGCATCCACTAGATGCGCCAATCCTGGCGCTTCACCCCAGCTCATCCCGTGCCCTGGTGCAGTGGCAAACGGGGTAATAAATCGGGTTGATACTAGCTGTAAAGTCACCTGAGATCAAGCCCAGCAGTTTGTGATGTCATGGCGTCTATTAGATACCCAACATCATAAACTGTCAGTACTAACAAAAACAAAAAATCGACAAAAGAAATTTATTTGAAAAAACAGTCCCCAAAACATTTCCTCTTTCACCAATTTATTGTAAGAAAAAAAATAAAGGGGTCCCACGACGACTCTGGACCGTCTAGAATATGGGGGGGAGACACTCAGGGAACGTATCCCCCATTTTCTAGGAGTGCGGACCCTTCATGTGAGGAGTGTGGGTGCAATGAATCTGCACTCACTCTCCCCGGGTCCACAGCAGCAGAGTCCATGTCGTAATGGTTGCTACCAAAGCTGCAATGCCCTGCTCATGAGGTAAGGGCATGCCTAATCAGGAGAACTACTGTAGAGGAAGCTCTGCTCACTGGTATATAGGTGCTCAGAGGTAATAATAGATAAAATTAGTGAGTAACCTCGGCACTCTATATCTCCCAGACTAAGTCAGTAAGTCACAACGGATAGTAATGCAAAATCACTCTTTATTGGTCCGTATTAAGAAAATTTTTTTTTCATAAGCATATATGTTTTTGTCCAAAACAAGTTACAAATGACGTTTCGGCCTGAGCCTTCGTCAGATTGGACTTATCTGCATGTAATCATGAAAAATGACAATAATCAGTATCACATAAGAGTGAGAGAACAATAACATAAACTCGAACAATGTAGAGGTACAATTGGGATGCAGCAAAAAAATTGCAACACAGCAAGAAATGAAACACATGATACAAATGTCATAATACAGTACAAGGACAATATAGTAATGACAAATATGGGGTCAGAGTAGACTTAGACAGCTCTGGTACGAAAGAGATGTCAATCATAAAGTAACATGTGCAGTAGGTGTAGAGCTACACTATGCATGGCAGAGCTAATGGGTAGACCGACCATAGAAAAAGTAGAGAAAAAGTGGAGAAAAAGTGGAGAATAAGTGGAACATAAGAGGAGAAAAAGTGGAGAAAAAGTGGAGAAAAA
This sequence comes from Anomaloglossus baeobatrachus, assembly GCF_048569485.1. Lineage (NCBI taxonomy): Eukaryota > Metazoa > Chordata > Amphibia > Anura > Aromobatidae > Anomaloglossus > Anomaloglossus baeobatrachus. The sequence goes on from NC_134361.1 coordinate 66,307,781, forward strand.
AGTGGAGAAAAAGTGGAGAAAAAGTGGAGAAAAAGTGGAGATTAAGAGGAGAAAAAGTGGAGAAAAAGTGGAGAAAAAGTGGAGAAAAAGTGGAGCATAAGTGGAGAAAAAGTGGAGAAAAAGTGGAGAAAAAGTGGAGAAAAAGTGGAGCATAAGAGGAGAAAAAGTGGAGATTAAGAGGAGAAAAAGTGGAGAAAAAGTGGAGCATAAGAGGAGAAAAAGTGGAGAAAAAGTGGAGAAAAAGTGGAGAAAAAGTGGAGCATAAGAGGAGAAAAAGTGGAGATTAAGAGGAGAAAAAGTGGAGAAAAAGTGGAGAAAAAGTGGAGCATAAGAGGAGAAAAAGTGGAGAAAAAAGTGGAGAAAAAGTGGAGAAAAAGTGGAGATTAAGAGGAGAAAAAGTGGAGCATAAGAGGAGAAAAAGTGGAGAAAAAAGTGGAGAAAAAGTGGAGAAAGTGGAGAACAAAATGGAGAAAAAGTGGAGAAAAAGTGGAGAAAAAGTGGAGAATAAGAGGAGAAAAAGTGGAGAAAAAGTGGAGAAAAAGTGGAGAATAAGAGGAGAAAAAGTGGAGAATAAGTGGAGAAAAAAATGGAGAAAAAGTGGAGAAAAAGTGGAGAAAAAGTGGAGCATAAGAGGAGAAAAAGTGGAGAAAAAGTGGAGAAAAAGTGGAGAAAAAGTGGAGCATAAGAGGAGAAAAAGTGGAGAAAAAAGTGGAGAAAAAGTGGAGAAAAAGTGGAGCATAAGAGGAGAAAAAGTGGAGAAAAAGTGGAGAAAAAGTGGAGCATAAGAGGAGAAAAAGTGGAGAAAAAGTGGAGAAAAAGTGGAGAAAAAGTGGAGCATAAGAGGAGAAAAAGTGGAGAAAAAGTGGAGAAAAAAGTGGAGAAAAAGTGGAGAAAAAGTGGAGAAAAAGTGGAGAAAAAGTGGAGATTAAGAGGAGAAAAAGTGGAGAAAAAGTGGAGAAAAAGTGGAGAAAAAGTGGAGAAAAAGTGGAGATTAAGAGGAGAAAAAGTGGAGAAAAAAGTGGAGAAAAAGTGGAGAAAAAGTGGAGCATAAGTGGAGAAAAAGTGGAGAAAAAGTGGAGAAAAAGTGGAGCATAAGAGGAGAAAAAGTGGAGAAAAAAGTGGAGAAAAAGTGGAGAAAAAGTGGAGCATAAGAGGAGAAAAAGTGGAGAAAAAGTGGAGAAAAAGTGGAGCATAAGAGGAGAAAAAGTGGAGAAAAAGTGGAGAAAAAGTGGAGCATAAGAGGAGAAAAAGTGGAGATTAAGAGGAGAAAAAGTGGAGAAAAAGTGGAGCATAAGAGGAGAAAAAGTGGAGAAAAAGTGGAGAAAAAGTGGAGAAAAAGTGGAGAAAAAGTGGAGCATAAGAGGAGAAAAAGTGGAGATTAAGAGGAGAAAAAGTGGAGAAAAAGTGGAGAAAAAGTGGAGAAAAAGTGGAGCATAAGAGGAGAAAAAGTGGAGAAAAAAGTGGAGAAAAAGTGGAGAAAAAGTGGAGAAAAAGTGGAGATTAAGAGGAGAAAAAGTGGAGCATAAGAGGAGAAAAAGTGGAGAAAAAAGTGGAGAAAAAGTGGAGAAAGTGGAGAAAAAAATGGAGAAAAAGTGGAGAAAAAGTGGAGAAAAAGTGGAGAATAAGAGGAGAAAAAGTGGAGAAAAAGTGGAGAAAAAGTGGAGAATAAGAGGAGAAAAAGTGGAGAATAAGTGGAGAAAAAAATGGAGAAAAAGTGGAGAAAAAGTGGAGAAAAAGTGGAGCATAAGAGGAGAAAAAGTGGAGAAAAAGTGGAGAAAAAGTGGAGAAAAAGTGGAGCATAAGAGGAGAAAAAGTGGAGAAAAAAGTGGAGAAAAAGTGGAGAAAAAGTGGAGCATAAGAGGAGAAAAAGTGGAGAAAAAGTGGAGAAAAAGTGGAGCATAAGAGGAGAAAAAGTGGAGAAAAAGTGGAGAAAAAGTGGAGAAAAAGTGGAGCATAAGAGGAGAAAAAGTGGAGAAAAAGTGGAGAAAAAAGTGGAGAAAAAGTGGAGAAAAAGTGGAGAAAAAGTGGAGAAAAAGTGGATATTAAGAGGAGAAAAAGTGGAGAAAAAGTGGAGAAAAAGTGGAGAAAAAGTGGAGAAAAAGTGGAGAAAAAGTGGAGATTAAGAGGAGAAAAAGTGGAGAAAAAAGTGGAGAAAAAGTGGAGAAAAAGTGGAGCATAAGTGGAGAAAAAGTGGAGAAAAAGTGGAGAAAAAGTGGAGCATAAGAGGAGAAAAAGTGGAGAAAAAAGTGGAGAAAAAGTGGAGAAAAAGTGGAGCATAAGAGGAGAAAAAGTGGAGAAAAAGTGGAGAAAAAGTGGAGCATAAGAGGAGAAAAAGTGGAGAAAAAGTGGAGAAAAAGTGGAGCATAAGAGGAGAAAAAGTGGAGATTAAGAGGAGAAAAAGTGGAGAAAAAGTGGAGCATAAGAGGAGAAAAAGTGGAGAAAAAGTGGAGAAAAAGTGGAGAAAAAGTGGAGCATAAGAGGAGAAAAAGTGGAGATTAAGAGGAGAAAAAGTGGAGAAAAAGTGGAGAAAAAGTGGAGAAAAAGTGGAGAAAAAGTGGAGCATAAGAGGAGAAAAAGTGGAGAAAAAAGTGGAGAAAAAGTGGAGAAAAAGTGGAGAAAAAGTGGAGATTAAGAGGAGAAAAAGTGGAGCATAAGAGGAGAAAAAGTGGAGAAAAAAGTGGAGAAAAAGTGGAGAAAGTGGAGAAAAAAATGGAGAAAAAGTGGAGAAAAAGTGGAGAAAAAGTGGAGAATAAGAGGAGAAAAAGTGGAGAAAAAGTGGAGAAAAAGTGGAGAATAAGAGGAGAAAAAGTGGAGAATAAGTGGAGAAAAAAATGGAGAAAAAGTGGAGAAAAAGTGGAGCATAAGAGGAGAAAAAGTGGAGAAAAAGTGGAGAAAAAGTGGAGAAAAAGTGGAGCATAAGAGGAGAAAAAGTGGAGAAAAAAGTGGAGAAAAAGTGGAGAAAAAGTGGAGCATAAGAGGAGAAAAAGTGGAGAAAAAGTGGAGAAAAAGTGGAGATTAAGAGGAGAAAAAGTGGAGAAAAAGTGGAGAAAAAGTGGAGCATAAGAGGAGAAAAAGTGGAGAAAAAAGTGGAGAAAACGTGGAGAAAACGTGGAGAAAAAGTGGAGAAAAAGTGGAGAAAAAGTGGAGAAAAAGTGGAGAAAAAGTGGAGATTAAGAGGAGAAAAAGTGGTGAAAAAGTGGAGAAAAAGTGGAGCATAAGAGGAGAAAAAGTGGAGAAAAAAGTGGAGAAAACGTGGAGAAAACGTGGAGAAAAAGTGGAGAAAAAGTGGAGAAAAAGTGGAGAAAAAGTGGAGAAAAAGTGGAGCATAGGAGGAGAAAAAGTGGAGAAAAAAGTGGAGAAAACGTGGAGAAAAAGTGGAGAAAAAGTGGAGAAAAAGTGGAGCATAAGAGGAGAAAAAGTGGAGATTAAGAGGAGAAAAAGTGGAGAAAAAGTGGAGAAAAAGTGGAGAAAAAGTGGAGAAAAAGTGGAGAAAAAGTGGAGCATAAGAGGAGAAAAAGTGGAGAAAAAAGTGGAGAAAAAGTGGAGAAAAAGTGGAGAAAAAGTGGAGATTAAGAGGAGAAAAAGTGGAGCATAAGAGGAGAAAAAGTGGAGAAAAAAGTGGAGAAAAAGTGGAGAAAGTGGAGAAAAAAATGGAGAAAAAGTGGAGAAAAAGTGGAGAAAAAGTGGAGAATAAGAGGAGAAAAAGTGGAGAAAAAGTGGAGAAAAAGTGGAGAATAAGAGGAGAAAAAGTGGAGAATAAGTGGAGAAAAAAATGGAGAAAAAGTGGAGAAAAAGTGGAGAGAAAGTGGAGAAAAAAATGGAGAAAAAGTGGAACACCCTTTGGTACCTTTCATGTGGCACTAAGGGGTGCTTAGCTTTGTATTTAGCCAAAAAAATGAAAAAAAAATGACATAGGGTTCCCCCTAGTTTTGTAGCCAGCTAGGGTAAAGCAGACGGCTGCAGCCTGCAGACCACAGCTGGCAACCTCACCTTGGCTGGTAATCCAAAACTGAGGGCACCCCACGCTGTTATTTTAAATTAAATAAATAATTTAAAAAAAAAACACGTAGGGGTCCCCCAAAATTGGATCACCAGCCAAGGTAAAGCAGACAGCTGGGGCCTGATATTCTCAGTCTAGGGAGGTCCATGGTTATTGGACTCTCCCCAGCCTAAAAATAGCAGGCCGCAGCCGCCCCAGAAGTGGCGCATCCATTAGATGCGCCAATCCTGGTGCTTCGCCCCAGCTCATCCCGCGCCCTGGTGCGGTGGCAAACGGGGTAATATTTGGGGTTAATACCAGATGTGTAATGTCACCTGGCATCAAGCCCTGGGGTTGGTGAGGTCAGGCGTCTATCAGATACCCGACATCACCAACCCAGTCAGTAATAAAAAAAAAATACACGACAAACACATTTTTATTTGAAAAAACACTCCCCAAAACATTCCCTCTTTAACCAATTTATTAGATTGAAAAACAAATCCAGGTCTGGTGTAATCCAAGGGGTTGCCATGACGATGCACACTGTCCCAGTCAATGAAGAGCAGGATGTTCCCCATTGGCTGGGAGAGCAGTGCAGTGACCTGAGCTAACATCAATGGGTCAGCCCAGGTCACTGCAGGGGGGTGACAAGTGCTGCTGTCAGTGAGGTACATTACCTGCGCTGATCTCCAGCACACTGACAGCCCCTGTCACTGAGCTCAATGACCGCCCGGCGCCTTCACACCAAGTATCGCGAGAGGTCCGTGACGTCACCGCTAGTCAGTCTCGGGTCGGAAGCGATAGGTGATGTGACAAGCGGCGGCCATGGAGGACAGTGACAGCGCTGAGGTCGGGATGGCGGGACTTCATCACCGCAGGTAAGCCGAGCGAGCGAGCGAGCGAGCGAGCGGGCGGGCGGGCGGGGGGGGGGGGGGGATGTGGATGTGTGTGTGTGTGTTTGTGTATGTGTATGTATGTGTACATGCCGCGGGCAGGAGGGGGTGGAGCGAGCTGAGCGGGAAAGTGTGGGCTTCCTGTACGTAACTAAGATAAACATCGGGTTACTAACCAAAGCGCTTTGCTTGGATACCCGATGTTTATCTTGGTTACCAGCTTGTGGCAGGCTGCCAGCGATGGCTCCTGCTCACTGTAGCTGTAAAAAGCCCTGCTTTTTGCTGCTAGAACCGTTCTCGAACGTATCTAGAACTATCGAGCTTTTAGCAAAAAGCTCGAGTTCTAGTTCGATCTCGAACAGCCCAAAAATCACTCGAGCCGCGAACTGGAGAACCACGAACCACGAACCGCGCTCAACTCTAGTAAACAGGCTGCAAGCAGCAGGGAAGGAGGGATAATACTTAAGTGGGTGAAAACACACAATAGCCATTGAACTGTCTAGCTGAGGCTATTTGTTCTGTCACCTCAAGTATCACAATACTCAACAATATAGAAGCAATAAGTTAACAATATGTGGGAACCAGCTCCTTCTACTCTACCCACTACCCTAAGTGGTCTCCCATATCGGGACAGTGCGGACGCCACACTCTAGCTACGGAGGCCTAAACTATTCCCTAACGGATGCACCTGGGTGCAGACTCACGGCATTGTCCGAAGGACCTGTCCCCTAGTAGAACAAAGGGTACGTAGGTGCACCCTTTTTTTGGAATTGCTTTTCTTCCCTCGAATCATGAGATAGCTGGACTAATCCAGGCCATGTCTTCTACTAGCTCGGGTACATAGGCGGATTATAATGAGGGCAATCTGGGCTACCGCCCGGGGCCCCAGGCTCCAGGGGGCCCATTCAGGGTAGTTAGTAATGAGGGCAATTTGGCCAGTTGTTCGGAGCCTGAGGCTCTGAGGGGACCATGCACAGATTGCCCTCATCTATTATCAGTGGTGCGCTGGGCCGGGAGTGATCCTGCTGCAGAGTATAAGCAGCGGAGCCACAGGAATCCCCCTGTGGCTAGAATGTATTTGCTCCTGTGAGGTGATGATGTCACCGGAAGGGGCGGGGCTTCCTCCTCCAGCGCGGAAGTTATGAACACTGTTCAGCATGTACTGTGGCTGCTGGAGAGGTTGAGGTTTCTGGAAGAACTGAAAGGACTGGGGGGCTGCACCATGGAGAGAGGGGCTTCATACACAGGAGTAAGGGTGAGTAATGTCTGGAGGTGTTTGTTTTTTCGGGGGTCGCAGTATAACTGGATTTTCCAACATGGGCCTGCATATTAAGCGTTCTGACCTACAAGCAGGAGCCTGTGTGAGATATTAATCCCTTCCTTCCCATCCCTGTGTTGTTATATTGTGTAATATGAAAGTAATAAAATAATGTTTTATTAATTTCATATTCCCTATGTAAATATCATAGGTCTCTTGGGCGTCTACATGCTTTCCATGCTTTCCATGATATCACGCTCCTGTGGACATGATACCATGGATTTACATAAGCCACGTCACGTCTGCTCCTTCAGAATCTCGCGTGCGCGCTTACCATTCTCACCGCCTCATCCTGATGTTTGCGTATCAGCTTCTGAAGCGCCCTGCACATGGTCAGAAGACTCCTGAAGTTCCTGTCATGTGCAGTGCATGTCAGAAACTGACCAGCAAACACCAAGATGAGGCAACAGCAAGAATGGTAAGCTCGCACGCGAGATTCTGAAGGAGCAGACGTGACGTCGCTCATGTAAATCCATGGTATCACGCCCACATGAGCGTGATATCATAGAAAGCATGTAGACGCCCACAGGACGATGCAACGCCCATGGGGCTAGAGACCTATGCTATTTACATAGGGAGTATGTAAGTAATAAAACATATGCCATCAATTCTATAGAATAGTGTAGAGGTTGACTATGTTTACTAACATTCAAACATTTGACTTTGGTGATGCCCCTTCTTGGGATCGGTGGGGATCCCATCACTCCCGCCTCCACTGATGATGCCTTTTATCAGATATTCTGTGGATAGATTATGACTGTATATAGTGGGAAATCCCTTATAATTGCCACAGATTAGCAAATTTAATAATAGCATGTTTTGCTGAAACAATAAATACATTGCAATTAATGAGCATAGACAAACTTGACAAAGTCATTTGCTATAATGTTCGTTATATTTTATAAACCCATTTTGTGTTCATTTTGTAAAATGGAAACCTAAAGAGTCTTTATTATTTAAATGTGACATCCATAGCGCATTGTATGGAGCTTGTTTATATCATTCATAATTTCCTTTCTCTCATTGGATAGTGGAAATGAACTGCAAAAAAGCTAAATCAAGACATATACAGTATAACATGACTGACCAGCACTTTCTGGCAAAATGACTCAAATGTAAAGAGCTGCAGGTTGTTGGGACGGCAATAGTATACAAGTAAAAAAATAAATTGACTAGTTTGTGCATTGAGTTAATAAATTCTATAATAAGTATATAGTTTATTGCCGTAATGTTCAAAATTCATATACTCAATGTTCCCATTTACCATATTATTAGTATTCAGTGGGGTGCTGCACTTGTATATTACTACAGTTACAGCAGGTTGTATCTGCTCATAGTTGACCCATTTTGCCAGAGGTGTCGGTCAATTTGGCTTTTTTTTAGCACACATTTGGAGGTGGTAATGATAACTATATTGGCTGATTATTCCTCCTGTCTGTTATTTTTAATTGGAGCTGGTTCCTACCTACTCTATAAATTTGTAGGTATTGGCCCAAAAGTAGTAAGTTTAAGTTTCATAGCGAAGGTTCCTATCTAATGCAGTTTAACACTTGTATATTCATTGTTGACATAATTCGGTCAAACCAGGTCTCCTGCTTTGCACTGATGAAGGGCAAAAACACCCTACAAAATGTCTGGTGTTAGAGGTTCTGGTTTGGCTGTATATCCTAAGTGTTTTGGCAAGATTATTAAGAATCAATATTGACTTTTAGTATTGCTTTGTCATGGCTTGACCCACAGGGCTTGATCCAGGGACCTCTGGTTGTGTGTCTACTTTTCTTCTCTGTTTTTTCTCTCTCTAATTGCTAAAAGATCTCTTATATTTCCTTTTAATTTCTTTACTTTCCTATTTTACTTCTATTCAGATTCGTTCACTTGAGGTGAAGTCACCATCTCCCCCTTCCCTAGACACAAGGTTTCCCTTTCCCTCCCTTTTGCCATTCACTTGGTACTTCCCCATACCTAGCATGACAGAAAGTCATGATACCAGCTGAAATCTATCAGTAATTAGAAATCAATCCTATCACTCAATGAAAAATATTAGGCATCAAAACTATGAATTAACACATGTGGTGTGAAATACTTAACAAAAAAGTGTGAAACAACTGAAAATATGTCTTATATTCTAGGTTCTTCAAAGTAGCCACCTATTGCTTTGATTACTGCTTTGCACACTCTTGGCATTCTCTTGATTAGCTTCAAGAGGTAGTCACCGGAAATGGTGTGCTCTTTCAGGTTTAATAAGTGGGATTTCTTGCCTTATAAATGGGGTTGGGATCATCAGTTGTGTTGTGCAGAAGTCTGGTGGATACACAGCTGATAGTCCTACTGAATAGACTGTTAGAATTTGTATTATGGCAAGAAAAAAGCAGCTAAGTAAGGAAAAACGAGTGTCCATCATTACTTTAAGAAATGAAGATCAGTCAGTCCAAAAAATTGGGAAAACTTTGAAAGTATCCACAAATGCAGTGGCAAAAACCATCAAACGCTACAAAAATACTGGCTCACATGAGGACCGCCCCAGGAAAGGAAGACCAAGAGTCACCTCTGCTGCGGAGGATAAGTTTATCAGAGTCACCAGCCTCAGAAATCGCAGGTTAACAGCAGCTCAGATTAGAGACCAGGTCAATGCCACACAGAGTTCTAGCAGCAGACACATCTCTAGAACAAGTGTTAAAAGGAGACTTTTTGCAGCAGACCTTCATGGTAAATAGCTGCTGGGAAACCACTGCTAAGGACAGGCAAAAAGCAGAAGAGACTTGTTTTGGTGAAAAAACACAAGGAATGTGCTAGATCAGAGGAAATCTGTGCCTTGATCTGATGAGTCCAAATTTGAGATCTTTGGATCCATCCACCATGTCTTTGTGTGACGCAGAAAAGGTGAACGGATTGACTCTACATGCCTGGTTCCCATCGTGATTCATGGAGGAGGAGGTGTGATGGTGTGGGGGTGCTTTGCTGGTGACACTGTTGGGGATTTATTCAAAATTGAAGGCATACTGAACCAGCATGGCTACTTCAGCATCTTGCAGTGGCGTGCTATTCCATCCGATTTGCGTTTAGTTGGACCATGATTTATTTTTCAACACAACAATGACTCCAAACACACCTCCAGGCTGTGTAAGGGTTATTTGACTAAGAAGGAGAGTGATGGGGTGCTACGCCACATGACCTGGTCTCCACAGTTACCAGACCTTAACCCAATCAAGATGGCTTGTGGTGAGCTGGACCGCAGAGTGAAGGCAAAAGAGCCAACAAGTGCGAAGCATCTCTGGGAACTTCTTCAAGACTGTAGGAAAACCATTTCCAGTGACTACCTCTTGAAACTCATCAAGATAATGAGTGTGCAAAGCAGTAATCAAAGCAAAAGGTGGCTACTTTAAAGAACCTACAATATAAGACATATTTTCAGTTGTTTCACACTTTTTTAAGTATTTCATTCCACATGTCTTAATTCATAGTTGGGATGCCTTCAATGTGAATCTACAATTTTAAGAGTCATGAAAATAAAGAAAACTCTTTGAATGAAAAGGTGTGTCCAAACATTTGGTCTGTACTATATATATATATATATATATATATATATATATTTATACAGCAGGGTACTGACATGATGATACAATCAAATTAATAACTATACATTTTTATTGGAATAAATATAAAAAGACATAAAAAACCTCCAGAAACATCACCAATGTGGGAGATTCAAGGATACAGACCACTAAATGAAGGCATATATGCACAGATATATAAAAATATTGGCTCAGGCTCCAGAAACAATAAGCAAAAAGGTCCTAAAGTAAGGAGCAGAGAAAAAAAAGTATAAAACTCTTTAGAACAGTAAATAATAACGTGTCTAGTGCTGCTGTATAGTTCAACGATAAACCTGAAGTAAAGTGCTTTAAGCGAAGTTCCTATATTACTGTTCAACTGTGAATCTGTGAATGATAAGGTGATAGGTGTCTCACTAACATAGAAAACCTCCCTTGCAAGTTCCAAAGATGTTACTGCATCTCCTGAATTGCACTGAAAATAAACAACAAAGTGTTTTTTTTTGATGGGCTGTATGCCTGACTTCTGCCTCCGACGCGCGTTTTGTCACCTTCATCAGGTATTTTTAAATTTATTAAAATAAACAGGTATGGTTATTGATTTGCTTGCTTTATTCTTTTTGCAGACATTTGAGATTTGGTTCTTGTGTGTCAGAGTTACTTCTTGATTGTGCGGATTAAATACCAATTTGATATAAGCCCCAACATTTATTGGGCGATTCATGGGTGAAATATTTGTTGTGAATTTTGCTATTAAGCTCCCTGTTAGAGAACAGCAAGTCATGCAAAAAGTACTGAAACATTGAACATGAACATTCAAAAGTTTATAGGTCACATTAGGTTCACTTGAAAAGGTTATATAGAGGGCATTTTAGGATCATCCTGAAAGATATGTAGTATAAAGAATCAACATGCTCTTCTTTGCAAAAGTACCTAGTAGATGTCTGCAGAATTGAATTTGACTATTTGCCATTGATCCGTTCAATTTAACGGGTTTTTCAGTTTTCTTTTTAGAATAGGCTGGGAATACATGTCATATTCCAATAGGTGGTTTCCACCAGAGAGTACTTGACTGCCTCTACACTGTACTGAATAGAAATTTTAAAGAGTTTTAATTTACATTCTTACTATACAAGGATTTCCTACGACTGTAAAATGTAGCATTCTTAGCATAGTATATTAATTCTCTCCCTTAAACTATTCCAAGTAGTCCTTGAAAAAACAGGGATGTGACTAGCTACGTGTAAAGGTCCCGTTACACGTTACGATTTATCTGACGATCTCATTAGCGATGTGACACGCCCAGATCATAGCTACAATTTGCCGAGATCGCACATAGGTCGTTTATTAGCGGTCACACGTAACGATCTCACAAGCGACGCAAAATCGTTCAACGATATATTGTTTGATCAAGGCGGTCGTGTGGATGTTGTTCGTCGTTGGCAGGGTGTCAAACATACCAATATGTCTGCTGCGATCCAAACGATGAACATTATTTTGAAAATGAACGACGTGTTAGCGATCAGCAATTTTTAACCTATTTGCGATCGTTCGGAGTCGCACGTAGGTGTCACATGCAACAACGTTGCTAATGATGACGGAAGTGAGTCACGGAAACCGTGACCCCGACGACATATCGTCAGATAAATCGTAGCGTGTAACGGGGCCTTTACACAATGTAACATATATACAATTGCTGGACACAGAATAGAACAGGTGGATTGCAGATTCATTTCTGTTCATATTTATTTCTATCCTGGGTTTCATTATAAACAGACAGTGTTCTTTATCTTAAAAATATGACAGTAAACAATTTCATGTCTGGATCTGCACGAGGAAGAAAAAGTCTGTATCGGCCTCACAAACATCAGCCATAATGTAAAATGCGGTGCAGAAATCAGAAGATGACCACTCATGAGTCATGATCATATGTACATTTATTATTTGGCCAAAAATACACTTTATCTGCCTCTGCACAATCGCATGGCATTAAGGTTGCCAGGTTGTATTATTTTTGCTGCTGAAGCATGCATATTTATGAGGAATGCAGGATCGGCAAGGGCAGACATACAGCCTGTGCAGCTACACCGGGGCCAGAGGTGGAGGAGGGTCCATGCAGGGTGGTTAATAATGATAGCAATCTGACTTGTTGTTCAGAGTGCAAGGCTCCAGGGAGCCAATGGCCAGATTGCACTCATCAGAAGCGACGTGACGAGCAGGGAACTCAGTGTAGGCAGCGGAGCTGCAGGAATTCATCCTCAACTTTCTGCTTGCTGCTTTCTTTCTGACACAAGGGCGCGTAGCTTGATGACTGTGAGGCAAATCCCGGGATATGAAGATGAATTATGACTTCCAGTCATAATCGCTCATCACTCCCTGGCAGTGCCCCCCTCCCTTCTTGTCCTCAATGTCCAGCATCTGTGAAGGTGTCACATCCCATGGCCATCTCCTATGATATGGAAATTAGGTGATGTGGGAACAATGGACACAGGATGACTCCCTGCCGTGACCCTGTGGTAGGAGCTGCTATCTAATTAGCAAGCTTGGAAGTATCCAGACAGAACGACTCCAGTAAAAAATGGTTCATATCTCGCAAGCCATATTTCCGATAAATATGGCAACCATAAAAATGGTGTCTCCGCATGCGGACGATGCTGGCACACCCTTTTTATGGGAGCGGGAGCTTGGGAAATACCCCAGGCGTGATATCAGCCAATGGGGAACTAGTAGACAAGTCATGAGTCCTCTCATTCTGTAGCTAAATTCATAACTGTCACAATGAGAGCATTGGCGTCCGCCTACGACGCTCCCAGGCCAAGTTATGGCCATATTCCATGTTGTGGATTTTGTCCATAACTCCAGCCAGGGGTGGAGCAGTGCTCCCTCTGAGGTCACTAAGGTAGGAGGGGACCTGGATTTGCCCAGGTTGATAACCCTACTTCGGCCATTTTCCAGGGTTCTTTCGCTGGGGGTCACGTGTAGGAAACATCTGTGGGAGTTCCTGGAAACCTGGTCTACAGCGCCCCCCTGTGGCCAGACGCACAAGGTAACTGCTGGAACTGTGTATGCCTGTTTGTAAACCATGCTTTATCTGTAACTGTACTCTGACCTATGTATATTCTGTAGATTCCCTATTGTATATATTGTAGTTTCTAGTGTGCTTTAGGCTGATTAAATTATATAATTAATCTTGGGCTGTTCTGTTATCTCGATCTTGAATCCCACGTCTGTGTGTTCGGCTAATAGTTACCGTGAAGCGGTTGGTGGCAGCGAGTGTGCCAAGGATTATTGTGGGGAGGCCAGTGAGATTCGGGGAGGTTTTATATATTCCGCCCGCGGAGGTCGGGGGAATATATACCCTACTCTCACCGGGGACCCTTCAATAATCGGCATAAGTAGTATAGCGGCCTCCTTGCTTATTGTCGGGCAATTCCATAATTGGCCTGACTATAAGAGGGGCGCTAGAGAGCGCGTCACGTGCTCTGTCTGTCGGTCGGGAGGTATAAAGGAGGGGTGACACCCACTTGTTACCCCCCGATTGTGACGTACTGGTAGCCAGCGCGGGGGATTTCTGAGTGACCCCCCCGGTGGTTCGTGACATATTGGTGGCAAGCGGTGGGATCGAGATAATAGTGTGTGTGAGTGTGAGACCCATACTCCCAGACACTAAAGACTGCCTGCAGCAGCTGTGGCTGCTGGGGTCTTCAGACTAGCTCAACACTAGAGTGTCAGAGTGCAGATACTGTAAGGTGTGTGGAGGCATCAGGTGTCAGTTCTGTGTCAGTGACCAAAAGTCTGCAAGAATGGCTGATGGCACCAGGAGCAGAGCTATGCAACTGGCCAATGCTAAGGCAGGAGCCGAAGAGAGGGAGGACGGTGCTGTGGACGATGAGGAGGTTGTCCACGAGCCCTCCAGGAGCTCGACGCCAGAAAACCGTTCTGCAGAGGACAGCGCACAACCTGGCAATTATGGACAAGATGAGGAGCAGCTCACCCAAGGGTCCTCAACGAGCCAGATGCCAGCCCTCCGCTCTGCAATGGACAGTGAATCACCTGGCTCTGCAGCGTGCCGCAGATCACCACTTGCCAATCCCTCCGGCCTGAGAGGTGCAGAGGCCCTCCTTCAAGCTGCCTTGGCCAGGCTTACAGCTGGAGACCGGGATACCTACGAGATACTCATGGCCGAGCGTGAGCGACAGGCAGCGCGTGACGCTGAGGCTGCGGAGCGGCAAGCAGCGCGTGACGCTGAGGCTGCGGAACGGCAAGCAGCGCGTGAGGCTGCGGAGCGGCAGGCAGCGCGTGAAGAGCGAGAGCGACAGGCAGACCGTGACTACCAGCTGCAGCTAGCTCAGCTCCGGCCCTCATCAGCCACATGTGACCTTCAAAACACCAAACTTCCAAAGGTCCGTGTTGAGGACTTCCCAGTGCTGGAGAAGGATGGAGACTTGGACTCTTTCCTGACTGCTTTTGAACGGACTTGCTTGCAGCACCATCTGGACAAGGATCAGTGGGCCAAATACCTGACCCCCCGTCTAAGGGGTAAGGCCCTGGATATCCTTGGGGACTTGCCTGCTGAGGCAGATCAGGGCTACGACACCATCAAGCGGGCCCTGATCCAACAGTACAACCTCACTCCAGAGTCCTACCGCAAGAAGTTCCGGACCCTGCAAAAGGGACCAAAGGACTCCTGGGCTGACCACCGGCGGGCACTTGCCCGAGCTGCCGACCACTGGACCCAAGGCCTGCAGCTTTCCACCGGACCGGAGATCCTGGACTTGTTCATCACGGAGCAACTCTTGTGGAACTGCCCTGAGGATCTCCGCCAGTTCATCCGAGACCAGAAGCCAAAGGGGTCCACGGCTACAGCTGCCCTGGCCGATGACTACACCAACAATCGGGCTCCTGAGGCCAGGAGAGCAGCCACCAGCAGCACCTGGAGAGGGGGTAAGATGAACTCTGCGACTGCCCCACCTGCCCCTAGACTGCAGGGGGTGTCCCCCTCAACTCCCCTCTCCAGGCCCGTGGCAGAACCAAGACGGTGCCACCAGTGCAACTTACCTGGACACTTCAAGGCCATGTGCCCTCAGCGTCCCAAGGCCCCGGCTCCGTCCCCGTCCCAAGGGCCGCCCAAGGTGTATTGTGTGGGTGGGGGTGGTGGTAGGTCCCTGGACAGCTTCCAACCTGTCACCGTCGGCCGGTCTGTGACCATAGGACTGCGAGACAGCGCCTCGGAGGTGACTCTGGTGCGGCCTGAGATGGTGTCCCCCCAAGACTTGATCCCTGGAAAAACCCTCGCTGTCTCCGGGATTGGAGGCATTGACCCGGCGCTGCCTGTTGCTGACATTTATGTGGACTGGGGCGCAGGGCGAGGGGTGAGAGAGGTGGGGGTAACTGATCGGATCCCTGCAAACGTGCTACTTGGGACAGATTTGGGGCAGATAACCTCCCAGTTTGGGCCCCCACCAAGGGCTGAACCTTCAGCCAGTACGGACATGACTCCTGACAATGTTAATGTGTTATCTATGAATGATGTGAGAGAGGGGGGAGTGAACTCTGATATTTCTGCTTGCACAGACACCATAGACACACACACAGCTGCAGCTGTGACAGGGGAGGGGGTCAGAGAAAGGTGTGACAATGCCTCTACAAGTAATCAGCCTGTGAGCTGGGATCTGTTGCCCTCTGCAGGGATAAGCAGAGAGCAGGGTGCTGCAGGGGGAGGACCAGTGTGTGGGGTGGGGGCTACCACAGCAAATGTGGGGTCCCCAGAGATTTCACAGCGGGGTTCTGTTGCTGCAGGAGGGGAACAGGCAGGTGAGATTGGGGCCGGTCCAGGAGCGGAAGTGCTCCCAGGTAAGATCTCGGTGCATGGTTCCCCCACAACCGGGGTGTCAGGAAGCCAAGTAGGTCTGCCTGAACCGGCGACTTGGTCAGGAACGGAGGAGGAGCAGGCACGACCCACGGTCGCAGCGGCTGTGGCCGCTGTCACCCGCAGTGGGAGTGTTGGAAGCCAAGGGGCCTCCCGGAGGTCCGATAGCTCTTCCCCTTCTGACCAAGTGGCAGCCGAGTCAGGTGGAGGCCAGGACACAGGTCCCGGGGTACTGACCGAAGATGTGACAGTCTCGTCGATTCTGGCCACATCTAGTCAGGGGTTTCAGGCAGCGTTAGAAGCTGACGACAGCCTGAAAGCTCTAAAGGAGCAGGCGGCACAGCCTCCCTCGGACTCGGACCCGGAGCGAGTGGTCTGGGACCAAGGACGGCTGTACCGGGCCACGGTCCAGCAGGGTTCACCGGAGGCGTGGCCCAGGGACCGACAGTTGGTGGTACCCTATCCGTTCCGGACGGAGTTGTTGCAGATCGCACATGAGATTCCGATGGCCGGACACCTAGGGATCGCTAAGACCAAGGCCAGGTTAAACCAGCATTTCTACTGGCCAAAAATGGGGGCCGATGTGGCTGCCTACTGCCGTTCGTGTGAAACCTGTCAGAGAGTGGGGAAGGCGGGGCCACACCCCAAAGCCCCACTAGTATCTCTGCCAATCATCGATGAGCCTTTCAGGAGGGTGGCTGTGGATCTGGTCGGCCCGCTGGCCATCCCCAGCAGCTCCGGGAAATGCTTCATACTGACGGTAGTGGACTATGCCACCCGGTACCCAGAAGCAGTGGCCTTGTCGTCCATTCGGGCTGACAAGGTGGCCACCGCATTGCTGGAGATTTTCTCCCGAGTGGGTTTTCCCCAGGAAATGCTCACTGACCGGGGGACCCAATTCATGTCCCAGCTGATGGAGGCCCTCTGTAAGCAAGTCCAGGTGCGACATCTGGTGGCCAGCCCGTACCATCCACAGACTAATGGCCTGTGCGAGCGGTTTAATGGCACCTTAAAGCAGATGCTTAAGATGTTGGTCGACTCCCATGGGCGTGACTGGGAGCGGTATCTCCCACACCTGTTATTTGCTTACCGGGAGGTTCCACAGGCCTCAACAGGATTCTCACCGTTTGAGCTCCTGTACGGGCGACGTGTGCGGGGCCCCCTGGCTCTGGTGAAAGAGGCTTGGTAAGGGGATTTGGCCACCCCTGGAGTGTCGGTTATCGAGTATGTCATGCGCTTCCGGGACAAAATGCAGGCCTTGACGCAACTGGTACGCGACAATATGGCTCAAGCCCAGGCCGATCAGAAGCGTTGGTACGACCAGAACGCTTGTGAGAGGACCTACCAAGTGGGTCAAAAGGTGTGGGTACTGGTCCCCGTACCACAGGACAAGCTTCAGGCAGCCTGGGAAGGCCCATACCTCGTGTACCAGCAGCTCAACCCTGTGACGTACCTGGTCACCCTGGACCCTGCCCGTGGAAGGCGGAAGCCCTTCCATGTGAACATGATGAAGGCACATCATGAGCGGGAGGCATGTGCGCTCCCCGTGTGCAACCTGCCCGAGGAGGGAGAAGCGGAAACCCTCTTGGATATGCTAGCCCAGGTTAGGGCAGGCGGATCCATTGAGGATGTGGAGGTTGGCCACCAGCTCTTGGAGGACCAACGGTCCCAGCTGTGGGCCACCCTACACCCCTTCCGGGGGTTGTTTACCAACCAGCCCGGAAGGACTGACTTGGCTGTCCATCACGTGGACACTGGGGATCATCCCCCGATCCGGCGTTCAGCATATCGGGTCTCCCTGGAGGTGCAGCAACACATGCGCCAGGAGATTGACGAGATGCTGAAGCTGGGGGTGATCCAGGCATCCAACAGCGCTTGGGCCTCGCCTGTAGTCCTCGTCCCTAAGAAGGACCGAACCACTCGGTTCTGCGTGGACTACAGGGGGCTCAATGCTGTCACAGTCGCCGATGCGTACCCAATGCCACGCATCGATGACCTGCTCGATCAGTTGGCCGGGGCTCAGTACCTGACCATCATGGATCTGAGCCGGGGATATTGGCAGATCCCCCTGACTCTGCCCCTGCCACTTTCCAGCGGATGGTCAACACCCTGCTCAAGGGACTTGAAGGTTACGCGGCCGCGTACCTGGATGACATTGCCGTCTTCAGTCCCACCTGGGAGGACCACCTAGAGCATCTAGCACAGGTGCTCAGGCGGATCCACCAGGCAGGTTTGACCATCAAGCCGGGAAAGTGTCAGCTGGCCATGAGCGAGGTCCAGTACCTCGGTCACCGGGTAGG
The DNA here is from genome assembly GCF_048569485.1 of Anomaloglossus baeobatrachus. Taxonomy (NCBI): domain Eukaryota; kingdom Metazoa; phylum Chordata; class Amphibia; order Anura; family Aromobatidae; genus Anomaloglossus; species Anomaloglossus baeobatrachus. The sequence continues at coordinate 66,325,691 of NC_134361.1, forward strand.
CGGAAGAACACTGAAGCCCGAGCCTGAGAAAGTGGAGGCCATCGCGTCCTGGCCCACCCCCAGGACCAAGAAGCAGGTGATGTCCTTCTTGGGGACCGCTGGGTACTATAGGAGGTTTGTTCCATGCTATAGTAGCCTGGCAAAGCCCTTGACGGACCTCACCAAGAAGAAGCTGCCCTCTGCAGTCGATTGGACAGTGGACTGCGAGACAGCCTTCCGGGCCCTAAAGGACGCCCTGTCCAGCCCGCCCGTGCTACAGGCAGCCGACTTCACGCGGCCGTTTGTAGTACAGACCGACGCCAGTGACTTCGGCCTCGGTGCGGTGCTCAGCCAGGTGGACTCTGCGAGCCAAGAGCACCCAGTCTTGTACCTGAGCAGGAAGCTGTTACCAAGGGAAGTGGCCTATTCCACGATGGAGAAGGAGTGCCTGGCCATAGTGTGGGCCCTGCAGCGTCTGCAACCCTATCTATACGGGCGCCACTTCATCGTGGAGACGGACCACAATCCCCTCAGCTGGTTGCACACCGTCTCTGGGACGAATGGGCGATTGTTGCGATGGAGCCTTGCGCTCCAGCAATACAACTTCACCATTCGCCACAAAAGGGGCCGTGACCACGGTAACGCAGACGGGCTGTCCCGACAAGGAGAGGTCGCGGACGGGCGCACGGGGGAACACCGGAGTGTGCTGCCCCCTAGCGCCCTCAAAAGGGGGGAGGTGTGAGGCAAATCCCGGGATATGAAGATGAATTATGACTTCCAGTCATAATCGCTCATCACTCCCTGGCAGTGCCCCCCTCCCTTCTTGTCCTCAATGTCCAGCATCTGTGAAGGTGTCACATCCCATGGCCATCTCCTATGATATGGAAATTAGGTGATGTGGGAACAATGGACACAGGATGACTCCCTGCCGTGACCCTGTGGTAGGAGATGCTATCTAATTAGCAAGCTTGTAAGTATCCAGACAGAACGACTCCAGTAAAAAATGGTTCATATCTCGCAAGCCATATTTCCGATAAATATGGCAACCATAAAAATGGTGTCTCCGCATGCGGACGATGCTGGCACACCCTTTTTATGGGAGCGGGAGCTTGGGAAATACCCCAGGCGTGATATCAGCCAATGGGGAACTAGTAGACAAGTCATGAGTCCTCTCATTCTGTAGCTAAATTCATAACTGTCACAATGAGAGCATTGGCGTCCGCCTACGACGCTCCCAGGCCAAGTTATGGCCATATTCCATGTTGTGGATTTTGTCCATAACTCCAGCCAGGGGTGGAGCAGTGCTCCCTCTGAGGTCACTAAGGTAGGAGGGGACCTGGATTTGCCCAGGTTGATAACCCTACTTCGGCCATTTTCCAGGGTTCTTTCGCTGGGGGTCACGTGTAGGAAACATCTGTGGGAGTTCCTGGAAACCTGGTCTACAGCGCCCCCCTGTGGCCAGACGCACAAGGTAACTGCTGGAACTGTGTATGCCTGTTTGTAAACCATGCTTTATCTGTAACTGTACTCTGACCTATGTATATTCTGTAGATTCCCTATTGTATATATTGTAGTTTCTAGTGTGCTTTAGGCTGATTAAATTATATAATTAATCTTGGGCTGTTCTGTTATCTCGATCTTGAATCCCACGTCTGTGTGTTCGGCTAATAGTTACCGTGAAGCGGTTGGTGGCAGCGAGTGTGCCAAGGATTATTGTGGGGAGGCCAGTGAGATTCGGGGAGGTTTTATATATTCCGCCCGCGGAGGTCGGGGGAATATATACCCTACTCTCACCGGGGACCCTTCAATAATCGGCATAAGTAGTATAGCGGCCTCCTTGCTTATTGTCGGGCAATTCCATAATTGGCCTGACTATAAGAGGGGCGCTAGAGAGCGCGTCACGTGCTCTGTCTGTCGGTCGGGAGGTATAAAGGAGGGGTGACACCCACTTGTTACCCCCCGATTGTGACGTACTGGTAGCCAGCGCGGGGGATTTCTGAGTGACCCCCCCGGTGGTTCGTGACAATGACGTAAGCTCATCGCAAGCCATTTGAAATAAACACATATACCTTGTCACCCCCACCTCACCACATTGTGGATCGTAAGCTCTTACGAGTAAAGCTGTCATTATTTCTTGCTTCAATTATTGTATTTTCATTAACTGTTACTTATGAATGTTTATTTGTACACTCCCTGACAGAAGGTCTGTCGCTTATCCATCTTATGTAAATAAAAGCTTATAACCGGACTTTAAATTCATCCATTGGTTTTAAGAATTATTCTTTTGAAAGCTAAAACCCTCCCAAATTTCTTTTAGGTTATGAAAATAAAGTTGCTGCAAAGATGAAATATTGATCATTTAATGAACACAGAAAGGTCAGATTTTGGCAAGACAAAAGTTTTGTCGCCTTGTCATATAATGCACCCAATCCTAGTTTACATCCTCACCTGTGCTCACTAAATGATCGCTTAATTATTGGGTGTGTATGAAAAGAAACCCAGCACCCCAGACCTTCACTTGAACTGCAACTTGACCTCTGACAACATGCCAAAAATACACCCTGTGACCAAAGCCTTGATTATCAAGAGGCTGAAGACCAGATCCACTGCAGAGGTGGCTGGCCCCTTTAATGCGTCTCAGTGTCAAGTACAAACAAATAAAAAAAGATTTGAAGAAACTAGAGATGTTTTTGATAAGAACAGGTCCGTCAGACCCCGTAAGACAACTGCTCAGGAGGAACGTTTGTTGGTTACAAAATCCAAAGCTAGCCCCTCTTCCACTGCAGCAGAGTTCCAACATGCGTGGCACCTCAAGTCCATGTGTCAACTAGAACAGTTTGTAGGATTCTGTCTCAAAATGGCCTCCATGGTTGAATCAATGCCCAGAAGCCAGCACTAAACAAAAGGCAATTGAAAAACTGTTTGGCATTTGCCAAGTCCCACAGCCTGCCAAACAGATGGATGCTGGAAAAGTGGCAGAAGGTATTTCTCTGATGAATCTTTAGTTGAATTACACCACAGCTGCCGCAAATACTGCAGGAGACCTACTGGAGCCCATATGGATCCAAAATACACCCAGAAAAAAGTTACATTTGGTGGTGGAAAGATCATGGTCTGGGGTTACATTCAGTATGGGAGTGTGCAAAACATTTGCAAGGTGGAAGGCAATATCGATAGCCTAAAATATAAAGAAGTATTAGCTACCTCTTACATTCCCAATCATAAAAGGGGTCAAATTCTGCATCAGGATGGTGCTCCATCTCATCCATCCATCTCTACAACAAAGTTCCTCCTGGCAAAGAAGATCAAGGTGCTCAAGGAATGGCCAGCTCAGTCACCAGACATGAACATCATTGAGCATGTTTGGGGTAGGATGAAAGAGGAAGCTTGGAAGACAAAACCAAAGAATCTAGATGAACTCTGGGAGACATGTAAGACTGCATTATTTTCTATTTCTGATGACTTCATCAATAAATTGTATGAATCATTGTTGAACCGCATGGATGCAGTCCTTCAAGCTCATGGAAGTCACACAAAATATTAAATGTCTCTAATAGCACCACAACTTCATTCACCAATGTTATGCCACATATCTTTGTATTAGAAGTTAATTATTTGTTTGAATTTCACATTGCTTTCTGTGGGCAACAAAAATTTTGTCTTACCAAAATCTGACCTTTCTGTGTTCATTAAATAATCAATATTTCAGCTTTGCAGAAACTTTATTTTCATAACCTAACCCATATTTGGGAGGGTTTCAGCTTTCAAAAGAGTAATTTATAAAAACAATGGATACATTTAAAGTCAGGTTATAAGCTTTTATTTACATAACATGGATAAGCGACAAAACTTCTGTCAGGGAGTGTATATGAGCCTCTGCGTTATAAAGCGCTGCTGAATATGTTTGTGCTATAGAAATAAAGATTATTATTATTATTTGAAAATTACCAAGCAAGACTGGCAGGAATCTTGGGGAGGTGAGTGACTTTTTTTTTTTTAAAGAAAACAAACACTGGCAGACGACAATGTGAACGGAACGTATTGGCATTGACTTATAATTAACAGGGGGAGAAGGACGTTATTTATGGACTTGGATGGTGGGGGAAGATGTTAAGTCATTCATAGTGTCTTCCCCCACAATTCATAGCATCCTCCCCAATCTACAATTCCTTATATGGCCCTGATAGTATCCTCCCCACCCCACAATTAATTATATGGCCCTGATAGCATCCTCCTGCACCCCACAATTCATTATATCACCCTGATGTTGTCCTCGCCACTCCACAATTAATTAATTAAAGCCCTCATAACATTGTTCCCACCCCACAATTGATTATATGGCCCTGTTTGTGTTTTCTCCAACCCCCCAATACATTATAAAGCTATCATCGACATCTAAAGAATGACGACACATTGATAGGGACTAAGACTATGTGCACACATTCAGAATTTGCAGTAGAAAATTGCAGCACAAGTTTGCACATGAGACAGTGGGTACACAACTTAAGCATAATTTTCAAAGTACTAGGCACCATTGGACACATTTCCCCATCCCTCTCCTTATCCAGTACTTTCTCCAATGTTTCCTTTCCTTCGAACTGATCCCAGCCTAGCACCACAGTACCGTATGCAAAAGTCATACCATACTCATTTTGGAGATAAAACCTACTTTATCAGGACAAAATAACATTACATCACATCACATGTAATGTTATTTGATCCTGATGAAGGGTTTATGTTTGAAACATGTTGACTTAATAAATCTTTATCCAGGATTTACACAATAGATTTCTTCACGGCAACACAGTCGAACCCCTTTTTGCTTTGTGTTTGAACTCCATTAGGCAATGTTCACACATTCAGAATTTGGTTAAGATGTTAAATCGGTATTTGTAAGCCAAAATCAGGAGGGAAAGAAACAGAGGAAAAGTATAATAGAACCACATACACCATTTATGCATTTCTGACCTACTCCTGGTTTGGGCTTACAAATACTGATGTAAAATACTGACAAAATACTGAACTTGTGAACATGGCCTAATGTGATGGATTTTGTCACCCAGGATGGAAGAGATAAAATATTTGTTTCCTTGCTCTTTTCATCATCTCTAGACCAATATCTACTCTTTTACAGTTTCTTCGGTGTGGGAATCTTGATTAACCTTTTGCTACTGAGGAGCAAAAGGTGTGTGAAGAACTAGAGATAGGGAGTATTTCTCTAATGGCCCCAAAATAGACCTATAATATGTTTGTATGATATCAATACATTTTGGTATAAAATGTTCATGATTTACATGCTATAGATAATGAATAAATATTGAGACTTATATTTTTTTTTCTCAGCCACTTATTTCTGACATTTGAATACCAGTATACATAAAAAAATTATCTCAGGAGATGGCGTTATCTTCCAGGCAGCATCTGCCCCATAGCCTGGAAGAGCTCATTTACATAAAGTGCTAAAAGATGATATTTCAACAACGAGGCATCTGATATGAAGTATACTGATATGTCATTTTTCAGCAGTTTATAATCTGCATGCCCCTATTAATAGTTTAGATGGGTCAAATGTGGTGACAGATTCCCTTTAAATTGAACATGTCAAGTGTAATATGCACCCATAACCATGAGCAGTTGTGGGTGTATATTGCTAATCCCTGCCTAGCAGTCCCAGCCTATAGTAGCACAGATAAAGATTAGTGATGAGCGAGCATGCTTGTTACTACTCGGTACTCGCACGAGTATCACTGTACTCGGGCTACTCGGCGGGGACCGAGTAATCTCGCGATACTCGTGCTGTACTCGTGGTCTTCATGTTGGCGCTCTTTTTACAGCCATCCCTTATGCAGGGATTGGCTGGCAGACCACTGCAATGCCACAGCCCTGTTACTTGTGGAATTGCAGTGATTGGCCGGCCCGCACAGCATGACCGTGCCTTTAGCCCGACACTTCCCCGCTCGGCTACGGCCCCTCCCGCACTCCACTCCGCGTGTATATATATATATGAACGCTTACACACACACGCACGTTTTTTTTTTTAATTTACAGTTTTATGGTTTCTACATGCTGCCGGGGGTCATTTCAGAATAATACTCGGGTCTCCCATAGGATAACATTGGGCTCGGTGCTCGGGCCGAGTACACGAGTATTTTGAGATGCTCGGCCCGAGCCTCGAGCTCCCGAGCATTTTAGTACTCGCTCATCACTAATAAAGATTCTTTAGAAAACATATTTCTAAACATTCTTTATAATATGCTAATGAGGTCAGGGACTAGTCTCGAAAGCGTTACTTTCCCTGATAAGTCTGTCTTCTTAGCATCTTAGCACGCCCACAGAGGTGTGCTAGCATGCTACTCAATGTATCATCACCAGTGGTGACTTGCGTACCAGTGTCAGCTGTCTCCGCTGTTCAGAAGTCTGCGGCACTTCCGGTCATGTGCAGTATGAAACCGGGTATACATGTCTCGGCTTCAGCGTGGTCTAGTGTGCATGACCATTAGTGCCAGTGACTTCTGAACAGCTGAGACAGCGGACACAGGTACGCATGTCACCGCTGGTGAGTAGCATGATAGCACACCTCTGTGGACGTGCTACCATGCTAAGAGGGCAGACTAGTTAGGGAAAGTAACGCCCTTGCAACTAGTTGCTGTCCTCATTAGCATATGATAAAAGATCTTTAGAAATAATTTTTGTAAAGATCTCTTTATGTATGCTACTAGATTCAGGGACAGTTAGGGAGGGATTAGCAATATACACCCAGAACTGCTCATGGTTCTGGGTGCACATTGCACCTGACAGGTTCCCTTTAACTAAGTATAGACATGCCGGGTGTCTCCTGGATACTGAGAGTAAAGGTGGGAGGAGTAGCAGATAGCCAGGGGGGTTGGCTGTGGAGACAGGCAAGAGAGAAAGCAGTTCTGCAGAGGGGTACCTGGTGTGTGGACAGTGCTCTGTAACTTGGGTCCGTCAGGGGGGAAGTGGAAGCTTAGGCCCAGCAGCAGGAAGAGAAGGTCCCAGGCAACGAGTTAGGCCATGTCTGTCATGAATCTGAGAATGTGACGACCCTGGACTATTCAGGTTGTCACAGGGTACTGCACGCTCTTTCTCTTCAGTGCAGTATTCAACCCCTCATGGTTCTGGGTCTCTATCCTGCAGTGTTGCCTCCACCAGCATTCAAAAATCCTAGATACACTTTGCACTACACCTGTCAGGCACACCAGTGGGCTGCTTAAGCAGGAATAGGGCTGCCCACCTAGGGGTCAGATAGGGAGGTGGGAGGTGTTAATGTCAGTTAGTTAGTAGTGGAGAGTTGTCAAGTAGCTGTCGAGCTGTGAGGAGCTCTGAGGAAGCTGGAAGTAGGAGCTCTCAGGGGAGAGGAAAACTAGGTCACAGACGGTGGTCTGGACCCAGAGGAGTCGGACCCCCAGTCGTAGGGGATTGAGGCTAGGGGCCTGGGACCTGTCAAGATGGACGGCCAGCAGCCTGGTACTATCACCGGTCCGGGACAGGCAAGAGAGAAAGCAGTTCTGCAGAGGGGTACCTGGTGTGTGGACAGTGCTCTGTAACTTGGGTCCGTCAGGGGGGAAGTGGAAGCTTAGGCCCAGCAGCAGGAAGAGAAGGTCCCAGGCAACGAGTTAGGCCATGTCTGTCATGAATCTGAGAATGTGACGACCCTGGACTATTCAGGTTGTCACAGGGTACTGCACGCTCTTTCTCTTCAGTGCAGTATTCAACCCCTCATGGTTCTGGGTCTCTATCCTGCAGTGTTGCCTCCACCAGCATTCAAAAATCCTAGATACACTTTGCACTACACCTGTCAGGCACACCAGTGGGCTGCTTAAGCAGGAATAGGGCTGCCCACCTAGGGGTCAGATAGGGAGGTGGGAGGTGTTAATGTCAGTTAGTTAGTAGTGGAGAGTTGTCAAGTAGCTGTCGAGCTGTGAGGAGCTCTGAGGAAGCTGGAAGTAGGAGCTCTCAGGGGAGAGGAAAACTAGGTCACAGACGGTGGTCTGGACCCAGAGGAGTCGGACCCCCAGTCGTAGGGGATTGAGGCTAGGGGCCTGGGACCTGTCAAGATGGACGGCCAGCAGCCTGGTACTATCACCGGTCCGGGACCGAAGGCACGACGGGGTACACGGACCGTAGGTCGGGGAGAAGCTTCAGGCAACCCGACAATTGACCTGAGGAGAACGGGGCCTTTATGGATTGTTCCCACTAGCTCCAGAATCGGGGCATTAGCGTAACGAGGGGGATAGGGCTTTCCTATCAAGCAGCCCACTGAAATCCCAGCCCTGAGAGCAGGCTTCTCCACTTAGCCACAGTGGGGAGCGGGGTCCGGATAGCTCCAAGCTACCGGACCACAACGGACACTCTAAAATTTAGTGCCAGGAGGCAGGTTACAGACCACCAGCAGCACTGCAGGGGACGGGACCCGGACAAGCTCCCCTTGAGAGGCAGCGGCATTCAGAGACGTAGCTGAGATTTCGGAAACAACTGAGCAGGTTGTGCTATTCAAATTTCTTACTATCTATAAAAAAGGATGGAGACAGGCTACATTGTTTCTGTAACTCAGGAGACTTTAAAAAGGTGAGGTCTTTCCTGTAAAATATGTGAGTCTCTGTACATTGTGATAAATCGACTCAACATGAACTTATATCAGGCAACTGGTTGTTCTAAAGCGAATCTTTGTTAAAGGCTATTGCACATGATTCTTTTTCTAAGACCTGCCAGGACACATAACAGTGCGATTGTCCATCCTAGTTACTGCTAGTTCTATAGGCATTTCCATTTGTTAGTGACAGTAAATGACATAGACTTGGTGAGAACATGTCATGGCAAATCTTTGTGAGTAATATAGATTTACACAACAGCATCTGCTATTTGGTTTGTGTCATTCCTTCTGCTGTTTGCTGGTGTAAGGAAGCTAATCAGCAAACATAATTATTTATTTGTTCTCTGTGCTGGAACAATGACCTTGAGAAGAAGGATGTAAGGCTGGAGCGCTGAAGATGTATGATCACATGTATAGCAATGAGAAAGAAATAGTCTTTCATTGATTAATGTGTAAACTATATAGATATGCTAAAATGAAGCTGGAATAAAGCAGCTTTCGCGCTTCTTGTCATCATCATATCATTCTTCTTCATTACAAGATCAGGAATTGGTGCACAGGCTCAAAATAGCTGTTGTTAAACTATAAACGCCAACAGGGATTACCAGTGATTGTCAAAAGGAATGTATGTTCATTAGCGATGATGAAATGTGCAATTATTACACAGTTTCCAATAAGCGATGTCATATTTCATTGACGAACAATCTAATTTGGATAATGGCTCATCATCTGTTAAGACAAAAATATTTTTTGGACAATATCTATTAATCTATCTATCTATCTATCTATCTATCTATCTATTATCTATCTATCATCTATCCATCTATCTATCTATCTATTATCTATCTATCATCTATCCATCTATCTATCTATCTATCTATCTATCTATCTATCTATCTATTTTTCTATCTATCTATTTATCTCTTTACTGTATCTATCATCTCTTATTCTTTTCATCAATGTTGAAAGGTATCTGTCATTTCATGGAAGGTTTCAGGCTGTTTTATGCTTTGCACCTTTCATTTTTCCCAGTAACAAACTTTTCCTCTAATTTTCAGTTGTCTCTGAGCTAGTGAGTGGGAACCATACTGTCATGATTTTAGCATGGCTTTGACTCTGCTGAGCCAGTGCATGTATGTTGTCTTCGGCGTTAGATCTGAGGGGAGGGGCCTGTTCAGTTGTGCCTCGTTCTGGAGGTTACGCCTCCATATCTTGGTGTTGTTACCTCCGGGAAGCCGCCAGTAATAGTTCCTGTGAGTGTACTCCGATCAAGTCCCACTACCCAGTACTGTTCTCGCTGACCTCCGTCCCTCCTGCCCGGTTGGTTTTCCCTGTTTTCCTGACCCTGGTCCTGTTCCATTTCCTGACCTCCACTCCTTCTCCTGTGCTTACTTGTTCTCCCAGCCTCCGACCTCGGTTTTGTTCTTTGACTTTGACTTGCTTACTCCTCGGTACAGACGTGAAAACCCAGCAGAGACTTTAGCTGACTGACTATCCCTGCACTTGTGTTAGTGACCAATAGTGGGCCTCTTGCACTCGGGAGCTCTTCCTCAACCTGAGTTCCAGTGTCCCCTAGTGGTAGCTTTACACATCTTATATGATGTGTCCAATACACAGTATACAGAGACATAAAAGACTCCTGCTCTCCTGTATTTTGGTAGCACATTCTCACAAGCAGCAGCATGGCGGACATTATACAGCAGTACTGAGCAGTGTAGCTGGGAATCCAACTCTTGGGTGAGATACACTCTTAAGGTCCAGTCACACTAAGCAACTTACCAGCGATCCCAACAACGATAGGGATCGCTGGTAAGTTGCTAGGAGGTTGCTGGTGAGATGTCACACTGCGACGCTCCAGCGATCCCACCAGCAACCTGACCTGGCAGGGATCGCTGGAGCGTCGCTACACAAGTTGCTGGTGAGCTCACCAGCAACCAGTGACAAGCCCCCAGCGCCGCGTGGAAGATGCTGCGCTTGGTAACTAAGGTAAATATCTGGTAACCAACCCGATATTTACCTTGGTTACCACGGCACGCAGCTACACGTGCAGAGAGCAGGGAGCAGCGCACAATGCTTAGCGCTGGCTCCTTGCTCTCCAAGTTACAGCACACATCGGGTTAATTACCCGATGTGTGTTACAGCTAAATGTGCACAGAGCAGGGAGCAGCGCACAATGCTTAGCGCTGGCTCCTTGCTCTCCTAGTTACAGCACACATCGGGTTAATTAACCCGATGTGTGCTGCAGCTACATGTGCACAGAGCAGGAGCCGGCATCACAGGCAGTGAGAGCGGCGGAGGCTGGTATCAAAGGTAAATATCGGGTAACCAAGGACAGGGCTTCTTGGTTACCCGATGTTTACATTGGTTACCAGCCTCCGCAGAAGCCGGCTCCTGCTGCCTGCACATTTAGTTGTTGCTGTCTCGCTGTCACACACAGCGATCTGTGCTTTACAGCAGGACAGCAACAACTAAAAAATGGCCCAGGACATTCAGCAACAACCAACGACCTCACAGCAGGGGCCGGGTTGTTGCTGGATGTCACACACAGCAACATCACTAGCAACGTCACAAAAGTTGTTCGTTAGCAGCGACGTTGCTAGCGATGTTGCTTAGTGTGACGGGGCCTTTACTAAAAAGCAGCAGCATGTCTTTTTGTATTTTGCTCACACTCTTCCTTTGAGCAATGTGTGGATTTTGCCAGTTCTTTATGGAGTGAATGATGAACATAGAAAGAAGGTGAAATAATGTTGAAAATGAAGCATATCTCCCTGATAACATGCATTGTATTACATTTCTTGAATTCACTAGTACTACTGATTTATTCAAAATTTGTTGTAACAACAATGACTATTTAAAAGAAATCAACATTCAAGCATGAAGCGCTCATTAGTGAAATTACTCCACCTCCCATGGTAAGTATCACGCTAGGTACAGGGAAGTACCAAGCGAATGGTGAAAGGTAAGGGAAGGGGACCCTTGTGTCTAGGGGGAGATGGTGACCCCTGACCAAACCTACTGCTGGTCTCTGGGGTCCCCCTCCAACCTAGATAGGTTCTGCACCTATGTGCCGAGCCAGATACCTGACCCTAGGTATCCCTAGTGCTGGACCCTAAATAGGGAACGGGTGGGATAATCTCTTCGTCAACCCCACTAAACGCTAAAGCAAGACACAAGGAGGACACAGGGGAAAAGCATGAACTACTTATCCACAGATGACTCAGGCAGGAGTACAGCAAAGCTTCAGCAACAATACTACAGCCACCTGCTTGCAACCAGAGCTAGAGTGAACTGAATAATATCACCAGAACTAGTCCAGGAAAGAAGGGAGTATGTATGCACCAAGAGAGTGCTGATGATCAGCAGCTGGGTGGTCCAAAAGGGGGAGAGATGAAAATCCAGCAGGAAATCTACTTATTACAATGAATACTAAAAGCAGGAACAATAGAAAGTCAGGGAGCATTTTGCAAAGTCAAACACTGCGACCTTCTATTGCCAGAAACCACATGACTGTCTGTCGCGCTTGACGGTCAGTTATTTGTAGCAAAGGTTATGCTCCCCAATAATGTTTGTACTTTTCAAGGCTCAACTGTGTGGTATGGCATTTAGAATAGACGTGACACTTTCCCCAGCTGACACCCCTATCAAAATGATGCAAACATAAACAGATTTCTTATAGCTCTCCAATGCACCAAGAAACACACGGGGTTATCAATAGATGCTGTCACTTCTTACAAAGCAACGTCCATGTTCCTTCTGCAATGACGTTACAATAATTATTTCAGTAAAAACATACAACACGTTTTAAGGTCAATTCAACAGTTTCTTCAGCAACCACAAAGATTGATCAGTGCTTCCAATTAAAGGATTTTGTCAATTCTCAAAAAACAAGGCATACTCCGTATTCTAGTACATTCTAGTTTATTGTGGACCAGGAAGCACCTTTTAGGCCCCATGAATATGAACCCTGTATGTAAAAAAAATGTAAGAAGAAAAGGTAATTTCTACACAAATGTGCCTATAACCAATAAATAATGTAAAAAAAAATACATCCTACATATATGCACACATCCACTTAATAATGCACTATATCAAATGAAAACAGAAAAAAGGCATAGCTATAATAAATTATGTAGAAAAGGCATAAAATTCACTAAAGTATCCAGAGGATTATGTAGCACCTTCCTTTGTACCTATGCAATAATGACTGTATAAAACCATAAGTAATTTACAAATGGAAACAACCATAACAAATGCTACTCAATGTGTATCTTTTCCCTTTTTACTCATAGGATCTATTTTATTTGGTCTATGTAGATAACGTTACGAAAAGGTTTTAGAGATTATTCTTCCTTCTGGCACATGAAAACATTGTCGTTATTGGTAACAAGCAAAGTTTTAGTCTGACATTAATATGGCAGCTTCCATCTTCTGAAGAGCCAGTGGTGATGGTCTTCTGATTTTATCACTTGACTCGGAGTAAATAACTTTGCTCCCACATGGACACCATTCACTCTGTAGGAACTGTAGCAACACACAAAATACTGCCAACTACCAGTCACAGGGTGAGGTGAGTAGTATTTTGATCATTTGAACACAATTCGCTCTGACAAAAAAATTAAGTGCACTAATATTGGTCATTAGAAGCAATGGAGATGATGTAAATCGATTCGGTGGACTCAGTTCAGTGGCCACTTCGGTAATCTGTGGCTTCTGAATAGTAGACCTGCAAACCATCTCCTACTTGCCATTATTTGTGGCTCCTAATAATAATAATAATTACATCACATCAGGCCAATTAATCAAAAGATAATTGCGATATATCTGTCTATATATATATATGTAAAAGAGATCACCTTGTCGTTGGTTACTGGTCTCACATGCATTGGCCAATACATAAGCTAAGTTTCTCTTTTTTTTCAAATATTCCTATAGCGGTAATGCAATACCAGAGTTCCCTTATTCATTGCTAGCATTCGAGAGTGCGGCTGCATGTATTGTTGTAGTTAGAATTTGTTTTCAGTTGGCACCTGTTCACACATGTTGGATGTGTGAGTTAGTTTTTTTTTATATAATTGTAATGTATTTCTTTCTGACTGAGCACTTCCCTGTAATCAGTCTGTGTCTATCCTCTTTAATAGCTGGATCCTTTCTGTCCAGACACGTAGTATTTTAACCCAGATAGCGGCATTTCAAATTAGAGTCTCGGTATGTATATAAAAGATTACCTTGTCATGGTGACTGGGCTCACATGCATTGGCCAATACATAAGCTAAGTATCTCTTTATTTAAAATGTTTCTATAGCAGTAATGTAATACCAGAGTTCCCTTATTCACTGTTAGCATTTTAGAGTGCAGCTGTAGGTATTTTTGTAGTTTAATCGTTTTCAGCTGGTACCTGTTCACACCTGTTGGATGTGCGGGTCAGTTTTTTTTCTATAACTGTAGTGCATTTCTTTCTGACTGAGCAATCATCCTGTAACAAGGCTGTGTCCACCCTCTTTAATAGCTGGATCCTTTCTGCCCAGAGTGCAGCTGTATGTATTTTTGCAACCAGGGCGTCTGCCAGATTTAGAGATTTAAACTCTTGAAAAATACCACTGAATATAGATGGCACACAACACCAAGTAGACTAGAATTCAAACTAAAAAGAGGAAAAAAGCTCACTGTAAGTAGTTCATCTGGAGAAAATCGCAATCTCGGAGCTGCCCTGGCCAGGGTTGAGAGCAATAATGAAGCAAATTAACAAAACTCCAGCAACCAAAGCAAGGATGTGGATATATAATAATTAGTTTTTTTAGAAGAACCATAAAATTGTTGCACAGGTACACTATGAGACATTGGCAGGACCATTGGGTTTCGGCATTAAGCCTTAACGCCTAAACATGTAAGTCCAGCTGAGATTCAGTAGTATGCCTGTGTAAGATTTTATGGATTTTCTAATAAACTAATTTTTATTCATCCACATACCCGCCTTTCTTGTCAGAGGTTTCTTTGTTTATGAAGTTGATTAGAACAAATCTTGTTTAATATCCCGGTACAAATATAGGGTGCATTTACACAAGCCGATGGTGGGTATTAAGCAAGTTGATTGGCTACGTAGCAACTGATCAGCGTTTTTCAATAGCTTGTTTAGATATACTGTCATGGCACGGACTTAGGGAAACTCTGACATGAGGTAAAACACACAACAGACACGGGTTTTACAAAGACAAACAAGGGGTACACCGGGGACACATTAACAGCGGTGGGCTCTGATGCTAGTGAGAGGAAAGATGGACACCTCCTTCACTTACCAGCCGCTGTAGCCTGCACTCATAGTCATTCCCTATACAGGTTCCTCACCTGTCGTCGAACAGGAACCTGAAGCTCTGAGAGACTATGGAGTAAGCCCTGGCTAGTGAGTGGAAAGGTAAGGATCACTAGTCCCACTGCTGCACTGAAACAACACACCAAAGAAAGATAAGACAGACAGCGAGGAAAACAACAACAAACTAACTCCAACAACTAGACTGCAGTAAGGCACCAGTACTACAGCCTACCCTCTGCTGGGAGCAGGGGTATATAAATCGACTGGAAGTGGTTCCAAACAGGAGACACCTGAGATTGTAATGAGACTGCATGCTGGCAGGGAATATTGAAATTAACCCCCTCTCCCCCAAAGGAAAGGAAATAGAGACGACCATGATACATGTTGACTGAACTTCATTGTGATTCCCTGCACAAAATATAACCTACACACTGTCCCTCTTATGGCACATGCCCTCTCCTTTCCATGCTGGGCCCGTCCTCACACTGTCCTCTCACAATGTGTCCCCACTATACTTCTCAGTCTCTATACTAGGCCCCCTTATTACACTCCCCCTCTTCAGCATACAGTCCCATCCTGGCTATGGCTTCATAGAGCCTCACCATGCTACCCCTTTGCCATACCACCCACCACACAATGCAGTCTTTATTTTTTGCCTCCTCACATTGTTTTCATCTCATACTGTCTCCTCACTACTTTTGCACCCATCCCTGCTCACTCCATATACTGTGTCCACACTCATCCCTCATTCCCCCTCGCTCCTCATACTGTCCTCAAATTTCTCTCCACCTTGGTCTCCGAATGGTGTCCTCAAATTTCCCTCATCCTCCGCTTACCATACTGTGTCTATTTACACTCTCCTCACTCTTTCTTCCCATACATGTACTCACATTTCTGTCCCCTTCTCCTAAGTACAATACATCTTCGGTTTCATCAGCTGCACAGGATCACTTACCACCAATGTCTGATGTATCATCAGCAGTGAGGAGTGACGCCAGCAGCATCATCAGCTAATCTGATCACGCTGCTGACGTCGCACTGAACCTGGAAGTTTCAACAGTCAGATTCTTGCATCTGAAAGACTTGAGCACAAATGATCACTGGGAGCTGGCATGCTGCACCTTCTCTGAACCAGCTTTCAGATTGACAGCTTGCTCAGAAAAGTGTTGAGTTCCAACTACAGGGGGCAGCAAAATGCAGACACCATGTAGACATCATAAACCGCCGCACCAGGTGACCAAACAACTGCCCATCTGCTAGCTGCACCTGGAGCAAATGCCCCACCTGCCCCATCCCTGGATACGCCACTGTAGACTCCATATGTAACCAGATTTGCATATGTGTATGATGGTCTGTAATAAATATTCTTTAATAAATAAATTAAATCAATAAATAAATGCTACTAGTAATAAATTCTGGAGTATTCTTATGGAAGAGAACGAATAGTAAGGTCATCTTAGACATTTCACTGTCTGTTGCAGATTGTGAGCAGCTGTGAAGGCAAGTTGCTCAGTTTCATGGAAACAGGAGGAAAGACTGCGTGAAGGGAAAAGAGTTCACATCAAGCGGTTAATTCGTTTTATCACTGCTTCAAGATCCTCTACACACACTTCAAAAGTATTTTTTGCCTTGATGAAGTGAGTCCTTGAATGATATCTGGAGGCTCTAGTAATTTAAGGCAGTATAACTCATGAGATAGCATATAAAAGAGAGCAGACGCAGCACTGCAGGGCTCTTGTTAAAAAAGGGAATCCGCAAACAGCCCTCGGCAAGATAACAGTGGAGCAATGTACATAAGAGTTAACACATTTATTAAATTGGTTTTCTGTTCTTGGTGTAACCCAGAGTTTAGAATGTTAAAGGGAAAGTAAGTATTTGGAGTAATGCATGAATGACACAATCTACTGTCTGATCAATGTTTTATTATCCATTCTTTATTTTATATTTGCAATAGATTCTACATGTACGAGCTGCTGATAAGTATTTGGCTTTACCCAGAAAGAAACGAGCTAGGATGAAACTTTACATTTATTCCACACACTCTCCCCTTATGTCAAGACACTTGCTACATCGGTATTCCAAGTTCTGGAAGCCTAGCAAAAAAAAGGATTTCGGTTGTGCCTAAAACCAGGCATCCATAGCAGCGACGGCATCAGACATGGTGTGAAATTTGGTACCTTTGAAGTTTTTCTTCAGGTTTGGAAACAGATGATGGTCGGAAGGAGCTAGATCTGGTGAAAAGGGTGGGTAGTCAACCAGCTGGAAGCCCAGCTCTGCCAGTTTTGCCGTGGTTGCTTCTGCAGTGTGAGTTGAGGCGTTGTCTTGCAGGAACAAGATTTTTTTGGACAGCTTGCCGTGCCTTTTGGCCTTCAGAGCTACCTTCAATTGGTCAAAAAGTTCAATTTAATACTTTACATTGATGGTGGAACCCTTTTGAAGGTAGTCCACTAGCAGCACGCCCTCCTTATCCCAGAACACAGACGCCATCACCTTAGTGGCTGATTTTTGCACCCTGAAATATTTTGGACGAGGAAAATCACTGTGCCTCCACTCTTTTGATTGTTCCTTGTTTTCAGGGTCATACAAATAAATCCAGGTCTCATCCATAGTAACTAGTCAATCCAGGAAGTTCTTATCAGTCCGGAAATGCTGACAAATGGACCGGGAAGTATTCACTCGCATGCTTCTCTGATCTGTTGTCAAACATTTGGGGACACACTTTGCAGATAGCTTCCTCATGTCCAAATGTTCATGGATAATGACACAAACACATTCATGGGAAATCCCCATGATGTCTGCTATTGCTTTAGCTGAAATTCGTCGATTCTCCAGTATGAGGTTGTGCACAGCATCAATGATCTCCGGAACAACAACCACTCTCCGTCTTCCAGGACATTCCTCATCATTGGTGCTGAAGTGGCCTGTTTTAAATTTGGAAACCCAATTCTTAACTGTGGAATAGGAAGGGCACTGATCCCCCAATGTCTGCGACATATCACCATGAATATCCTTCTGGGACTTTACTTGTAGAAACAAGAATTTTATCACTCCTCTGCTCTCAGTTGCTGTGAATATCGCATTAAACTCCGCCACTTTGTTTTCCTGTGTGCGTAGAACACTGTTGGCATAAGCAACAAACACAACATTTTGAAAACATATATTAGGCACATAAGGCTTTCATGTGATGTAACATTCGTTACCATAGAAAAGGAAGGAGCTGCAATTATCCTTCTTTTTTCCATCACTGCAACTTCTGGATGTAGCAGAGCCAGGATTGTTGTGGGAAATCGTGTTGATTGTCTGGGACCTGCAGGGATGTTTTGGGGGTTACTAAATTGGTGAAAGAGTGTGGGTTTTTTAACTATTTAAAATAAGGGATTTTTGTGTGTTTGTGTTTTGTTTTGTCTCTACAGGGTTGATAATGGGGGGTTGCATAGACACCTCTCTATTAGGAACCCAGGGCTTGATGGCAGCTGTGATTATTTGGCTAATTGATGCACCTATTGTGTGGCGGCTGCAGGCTGCTATTTTTAGATTGGGGAGGGCCAAATAACCATGGACCTTCTGAGTCTGAAAATATCAGTACCCAGCTGTCTCCTTTACCTGTGCTGATTATCACAAATAGGTGGAGAACCACACGTCTTTTTTTTTTCTTTTTATTTTTTCACTGTCTGCCAATCCACGTATTGCCAGTAGCAAAGATGGCTATAGCATTACTAGGATTGACAGGCAATCACCACATGCATAGTGGTTGAAAATCAGGCGCCAAACATGTAGGGAGGAGACTCAAAACTTATGAGTCAAATACCAAAATACTTCACGAGTAACGAATATCCCAAATACCTTAATATTTATGCGAGTAATGAAAGTGCCAAATATATTTGCTCATCACTAGAGGTGTTATTATGTTTCTGTTACTTAAATTCTGCTGTTCTGACCATTTATCTTATTGAAAGGTAGAGTTTTGGCATTTTATGGACAAATGTATAGGTTGTCTTTTACTGTTAGATGTGTTTAATATTTTTTGTGTCTGTTTGTCATTAATGTATTGAAGAAAATTGATTTGTTGAATCCTCGGTGTGCACTTCTTTTTGTGTTGATTTGCATTTGATTTTATGTGTGAACTGACACCCAGGTTTTTGTTGTTTGGTGCCTACATTACTTGTTTACAAAATAGATCTAAAAAAACATAAAATCTAGAAAAGAAAGTTTAAATTAATTAATGGAGCCATTTGGTATTTAATATTGATGCCACTCCCCACAGATCAGTTGTTCCCAATCCTGGCAGCAGTCTGATATACTCAATAAAGGAGTGGAAAAACTCAGCAAGATGAACTGCATAGTGGACAAAGTGGGGTACTGCAGGCGTAGTGGCCAAGACCACCATGCAGTTGATGGACCTGTGCCATGTAGCTCTCAACTGATCAAATCCAGCAGCCAACAACACTGGAAACAGCTGATCGGCAGGGCTGCTAGGTGTCAAACTTCCACTGTTCTGGTTTTGATGACCTAGGATAGGCCATCAATATTAAAGTATCGAACCACCATTGTAAATACAGTTACCCTATACTGTTTGCTAGTGTGCAGTGTATTCACTATGATTGTGTAACAGTTCTTGTAGAATTTCCACAGAACACAAAGGGGGTAATATCCTGCCGATCTGTTACATCTTTGGCATGTGATGGCTAATCCTTAGCCAAAGAAGAAGGGTTAGTAAGTCCTATCGGAGACAGGTCACCGCAAGGAGCCTTCTGTTGTAGTCAGTTATCTTACAGCCATGCATAAAATTGGGAGGAGGAGGAATGAGGCAATGGCCGATCTCTTGTAATGCACTGAGATAACTTTATACGTTTTTCTGAACACTAGTTCTCTAGAACTCCTAGAAACAATTTTAACTAGTAATTTCTAATGCTGAAAAAAAATGTGTTTCACTTGTTTTAATCATTACTAGAGATGAACAGTACCATTTGGAATAGCATATCAACCAAGCAGAGTTTGAATATTGAGTTGCACTGCATGAATGTAAAAAAAAAAGTCTTAAGTTGTGTCTTCTTCATTTTTATAGAGCAATGAATTAATATATTTTTCATGAAAAACAAAAGTTTACAGTCATTAAAAAAATTAATATATTAAGTTTTCGAGAGCCTAGTTGAGAAAAAAAGGATAAAGAACATATATCCTTAAAACACCAAGCTAAGCTTTTAAATTTTCAGAGGTTAGTGAAGGTCAGGCCCAATATTATTAAAACTCATTTAAGAGATCAACATTAGTGATGGGCAAACTCTCAGATATCCGGGATCAGCGGGACTAACTGGACTTTAAAAAAAAATTAGATCTGGCCCAGAATTGATCCCAAATATCTAGCTAGACTCTGGTTCCCATATAAATGTATAGGGACCAGAATCCAGCAATTAAAAATGGTGGCAGAAGGGATAGGGGGATAGGAGCAGACGCACTATACTTACCGAGGCACTGATGCAACTGTAACTGCTCCCATGGCCGCCCATACACTTGCGGGGCTGCTCATTAGGCTCATGTATATGCACTGCTTTCCTCACCCACCTGCGCCTGTGATTGGTTGCAATCTGACATGCCCCAACCCCCACGCTATGAATGTCTATCGTATAGTAAAAATAAATAAATAGATAAAAAAAATTGGCATAGGGTGTCCCATATTATGATACCCAACACAGATAAAACCTATGGCTACAGGCTTCAGTCCCCAGCCATGCCCTTATCTGAGCTGTTTATGAAAAGAAGAGGAACCACAGATGACATTTTTTAAAAAAATTATTTAAATAAGTAATTTTAAAAAAATGGCGTATGGTCCTCCCCAATTTTGATACCCAGCCATGATAAAGCCTGACTGCTGAGAGCTAGTATGCTAAGGCTGGGGAGACACTTGCTATTTGGGCCCCCCTAGCCTAAAAATAGCAGCCTGCAGCTGCCCATAATTGTTGACTCCATTAGGTGCAACAATCCCAGCACTGATCAGATCAGCAGACATGTGGGAGGATTACCGTGGGCTTGCCGCTGGAGCCTGCGGTAACCAGGGGGACTTAACCTAGGAGGTATATCAACAAGGTCGTGAAGGGGTTGATGTTGATTGTGAAAAATAACTGCATCAATACTCATATTGCACATGTATATGTTGCTAGCTAGGAACATATTAGTAAAACTTCCCCCATCAGTATGCAAAGAGTGGAATACTGAAGTATAATTCCTGATTACACATGAACAAAACATGTATTCATAAACCACCCACAATAGGCAATGAAAAATATCTAATTGTATTAGTCACTATAAAAAAATAAAAAACATAATACAATCCTCTTTAATGTACAGTTTTTGTATTATATGCTACACAGCGAGATCGGCTGTGTTTTTTTTTTACATTTTTTTAAACCCTTTCTCATCTTGCTACAAACTAGAAAACGAGTAAAGGCCCCGTCACACACAGAGATAAATCTTTGGCAGATCTGTGGTTGCAGTGAAATCATGGACATATTGTTCCATTTGTACACAGCCACAAACCTGGCACTGATTGTCCACAATTTCACTACAACCACAGATCTGCCGCAGATTTATCTCTGTGTGTAAAGTGGCCTTAAGTCATCTGGTCAAAGCAAAGCATCAAAAAAAAGAAAAATTGGACTTAAGGGGGCTTAACATGCTGCGACATTGCTAATGCGAACTCGTTGGGGTCAAGGAATTGGTGACGCACATCCGGCTGCATTAGCGATGCCGTTGCGTGTGACACCTATGAGCAATTTTGCATCATCGCAAAAACGTGCAAAATCGCTCATCGGTGACATGGGGGTCCATTCTCAAAAATCGTTACTGCAGCAGTAACGAAGTTGTTCCTCATTCCTACGGCAGCACACATCGCTCCGTGTGACACCGCAGGAACGAGGAACCTCTCCTTACCTGCCTCCCGGCTGCTATGTGAAAGGAAGGAGGTGGGCGGGATGTTACGTCCTGCTCATCTCCGCCCCTCCGCTTCTATTGGGCGGTGGTTCAGTGACGCAGCTGTGATGTCGCTGTGACGCTGAATGAACCACCACCTTAGAAAGGAGGCAGTTCGCCGGTCACAGCGACGTCGCCGGGCAGGTAAGTACGTGTGACGGGTCTGGGCGATGTTGTGCGGCACGGGCAGCGATTTGCCCGTGTTGCACAACAGATGGGGGCGGGTACCCACGCTAGCGATATCGGTACCGATATCGCAGCGTGTAAAGCGGCCTTTAGATAAATCTGATTTCTTGCCAAATTTAAGAGGCACGCTTCATTTTCCTCAAACCTATTTGCTCTTCTCCAATCATTTTTTAATAAACTGAATAAAAATTGATATTAATAATATGTCATAAAGACAGCCAAAATGTTTTGGAACAATTTTAAGCATCCAGTAATGTTATAAATGTGACAAAACGTATATAATTATAAAATATGTTCAGAATTAATATTCTTGCGAAAAGCAAAGCTGGATCATTTTTGCCACCGGTCTTCCAATTAAACAGTTGCATTCTAGAACATCTGTGTCTTAAATGTACCAATATTGTGTGCCTCTATCATCTGTCAAAAATGATTTTTCTCAGCTAATAGGATATTACGAAGAATATCAAGGTTAATGCATGTGTGCAGGCCAGTTTCCTTGTGCCAATTTAGGAATAAAAATCCCTTTTGCAACGCTTGATGCTTAAGCACCTATGTGACCTATTTAGAGGAAGATGCCACGTACAACCTCCCCACTTGCTGTTAATTAAGCAGCTGCTTCCAGGATAAGTCATGGCTTTAGACGAGAGGATGCAGTGTACTATTTATTTGCTGCTTAGACATGCATAGATTAAAGTATATAGATGGAGAAGTTCGCTGGCTTAGCTACAATTTAACAGCAAGAATTCAAAAATATTGCAGAACAAGAAATCCTTCCGTGAGGATTAATAGATCTAGTATTCATATCTTCATCCTAAAATTAATGGTAAGGGAGTATGTGACCCTGACAAGGCATGCTAAGGGCTATGCTGATGAAATATTATTGGCATGAAGCCTATCACTTTTTGGGTCACGCACATGGTCATATTATGATTCGATTTTGCAATAAGCCATAAAATGTCTACTATATAAGAGCTTGGGCATTCTGCAGTACCTCTGTGTATCTTCGAATTCAAGCAAAAGTATAATGTTTCTTCTATCAGTTTTTATAAAAATATGAATTAAAATAAATGTGATACGTTTGATTGCTTGCTATATGTCCGGTATCAGGAATCTTTGGCTCTCCAGCTGTTGTTAAGCTGCGCTTTACACAGCCTGTCACCGGAATACTGGGAGATGTAGTTTCACAACTGTTGGGTTGGCGGTTTGCTGACCCCTCCTATATGAACAAAGTAATACTCCCTTAGGCCCCCTTCATACGTCAGTGATTCTGGCATGTATGACGTTCATTTCCATGCGTACCAGAGACACGCACATACGCAGACCCATTAAAATCAATGGGTCTGAACACACATCCTTGTTTTCTCATGGACATGTGTCCATGTGGTGCACAGACAACTCTGTGTGCTCCACACAGAGACAACTCCGGTACTGATGTCACATGGACCACACACTGATGTTATCTGTGTGACATCAGTGTGACACGTACCAAACACGTGCCTTTGAAATAATTCTCTATACTCACCTGTCTCCAGCCCTGCTGTCTTCAGCACTGCTATCACTTGCTGCCAGGCCTGTTCATTATGCTCATGAATATTCACTGGAAGCAGCAGCGCTGGAGGCAGCAGCTCCGGGTACAGGTGAGTAAAAAGTTCCTGATTTCCGTGAGCTATCCATGAACACACATGTGCCAAAATCACAGCACATGGATAGCCATAAGCACCTTCAACACGGACCATGAAAAATGGGCATTTTTATCACGCATGTGTGAAGAGGGCCTTAGAGAACCTGTCATCGGGATATTACTCCCCAAACTAACTACATGTAAGTAAAGGTACTTTAATGCTGTTTAAATCCTTCCCTCACTTGTTCAAATATGTTTTGCCATTTTAGAGAAATCTATAGCTGTAATTGTATGCTAATGAGCTGCAAGTGCAGTAGGGATGGACACTGCACTTCCATCTCTTCTACTTCTTTCCCAATTTGCTGCCTGCTATCTACCTCTTATCTTTGACTGACAGGTTACTTTTGTTTCAGTGTCTGGCTACCCTCCGCAAAATCTTTAAGTCCAAAAAAGATTGCAATAGTAGAGCTGGAAAGATAAAAAAAGCTCAATGTAGAGTCTTATCTCGGTGGATTATGATACATTTTTGCAGTGAATTGCTCACCTGGAATACTTGTCCAGGTAACAACTACTATGAAGTATATCAAAAAGACTGACATGCCCATCCAACAAATGTGAACAGGTGCTAGCTGAAAACACATTATAACTACAAAATACATACAGCTGCATTCTAGAATGCTAAAAATGAATAAGGGAACTCTGGTATGGCATTACTGATATAGGAGTATTTTTTTTTAAAAAAAGAGATACTTAGCTTATATATTAGCTAATCCATGGGAGCCGAATAACCAATGACAAGGTGATCTCAATATCCTGGTATCCTGCTTTTGCTAGGCACCCACTGAGAAGAGATAGCAGCAAGTTTAGAAAGCAGTTCTGTTTTCCTTCTGCCGGATCCAAAGTTACTCATCTGACATCATGTAGAATCCTTTCTCTTAGTGCAGTTCTGCAATTCCCGAGCTAGAGCCAAAGTTTCTCAACTGGGGCATTTAGGATAAAATAATACGGGTGACAGGAGCAAGGCTTTTTTATACCAATCAGTTCTCAATTCAGGGTATTGGGTTTTACAGGATTGGTGGAGTTGGCTACTCTCTCATTGTTCACAAGTTCACTCCAACTGCATAATTTTCCTCTGATCTGTGCAGTCAGAGGGGCGGAGACAATATACATTTATAGATAATAAGGTGCCCATCAGTCTAGGAAGAGATAATGGTTATCTTCTCTTGAATTAACAAACAATAGGACACATATGTCTGGCCTAATTAAGAACAGTTTACCTTCATACAAGTGGCCAAATCCTGTGTCATCACATCGTCACCTCAGGTGAGGTCACTGGTGCTGAAATGTCTGCATACAATTAACTATGCAGTCAATTGATTCTATTTACTTCTATATCAAAGCAAAAAATGAGTCAAAAGTTAGAGTTTTGTGTTACCTGAAGAGTTTACACTGCCGGTAGCAGTTCAGAATTCACGGTAATTCCCATATGTAAGAATGGTACTCAGTGCAGTATGTCATATATATATATACAATTATTAGGCTAATGATAATTTTTATATATGTTGTCCTACTCCAAGCTGTATAGGCTTGGGAGCCAACTACCAATTAAGTAAATCAGATGATGTGCATCTCTGTAATAAGGAGGGATGTGGTGTAATGACATCAACACCCTATATAAGGTGTGCTTAATTATTAGGTAACTTCTTTTCCTTTGGCAAAATGGGTCAGAAGAGAGATTTGACAAGCTCTGAAAAGTCCAAAATTGTGAGATGTCTTGCAGAGGGATGGAGCAGTCTTGAAATTGCCAAACTTTTGAAGCGTGATCACCAAACAATCAGGCGATCATGGCAAATAGCCAACAGGGTCGCAAGAAGTGTGTTGGGCAAAAGAGGCGCAAAATAACTGTCCGTGATTTGAGGAAAATCAAGCATGAAGCTGGCGAGATACCATTTACCACCAGTTTGGCCATATTTCAGAGCTGTAACATTACTGGAGTATCAGAAAGCACAAGGTGTGCCATAATCAGGGACATGACCAAGGTAAGGAAGGCTGAAAAACGATCACCTTTGAACAAGAAACATAAGATAAAACGTCAAGACTGGGCCAAGAAATATCTTAAGACTGATTTTTCAAAGGTTTCATGGACTGATGAAATGAGAGTGACTCTTGATGGGCCAGATGGATGGGCCAGAGGCTGGATCAGTAAAGGGCAGAGAGCGCCACCCTTACTCAGACGCCAGCAAGGTGGAGGTGGTGTACTGGTATGGGCTGGTATCATCAAATATGAACTTGTGGGACCTTTTCAGGTTGAGGATGGAGTGAAGCTCAACTCCCAGACCTACTGCCAGTTTCTGGAAGACAACTTCTTCAAGCAGTGATACAGGAAGAAGTCGGTATCGTTAAGAAAAACATGATTTTCATGCAGGACAATGCTCCATCACATGCATCCAACTACTGCACAGCATGGCTGGCCAGTAAAGGTCTAAAAGATGAAAAAATAATGACATGGCACCCTTGTTCACCTGATCTAAACCCCATAGAGAACCTGTGGTCGCTCATAAAATGAGGGATCTACAGGGAGGGATAACAGTACACCTCTCGGAACAGTGTCTGGAGGCTGTGGTGGCCGCTGCACGCAATGTTGATCATAAATAGATCAAGCAACTGACAGAATCTATGGATGGTAGGCTGTTGAGTGTCATCATAAAGAAAGGTGGCAATATAGGTCACTAATTTTTTTTGGGGGGGGGTTTGCATGTCTGAAATGTTTTTTTTTTTTAAATTTTGTACAGTTATATTGGTTTACCTGGTGAAAATAAACAAGTGAGATGGAAATATATTTGGTTTTTATTAAGTTGCTTAATAATCCTGCACAGTAATAGTTACCTGCATAAACAGATATCCTCCTAAGATAGCCAAATCTAAAAAAAACCAAAACACTCCAACTTCCAAAAATATTAAGCTTTGATATTTATGAGTCCTTAGGGTTGATTGAGAACATAGTTGTTGATGGTCAATCATAAAAAAATCCTCTAAAATACAACTTGCCTAACAATACTGCACACTGTATATATATATATATATACTAGAAGGTGGCCCGATTCTACGCATCGGGTATTCTAGAATTTACGTATTGTGTAGTTCATGTATGATTTTTGTTATATATATATATATATATATATATATATATATATATATATATAGATGTTGTTGTGTGTAGTTACCAAGTGTTTGTGTAGGCGCTGTACATGTTCTGGGTGTTGTCTGGGTGTGACGGGGGGTGAGAGCGGTGTTGTATGTGTGTTGCGTGTGTTGCGTTGTTTGTGGAGCGCTGTGTGTCTGTAGCGTTGTGTGTGTGTTGCGCGGTTTGTGTGTGTGTGGTGTGTTTTGGGGGGAGGTATGTTTTGTGCAATGTGTGTGTTGTGCGGTATGTGCGTATATTTGTGTGTGCCGCGGTGTTTTTGTGTTGGGTGTTGTGTGTGTGCAGCGTTGTCTGTGTGTGTGGGTGTCTGTGTAGGGCAGTTGTTTGTGGTTCCCAGTGTGTGTGTGTGGTGTGTGGTGTGTTGTGCAGTGCGCGCGTGTGTGTGTGTGTGTGTGTGTGTGCGCATCAGCCTCTCTTCTCTCAGCCTACCTCTCCCAGCCTCCCTCCTCCCAGCATCCCTCAGCATCAGCCTCCCTCTCCCAGCCTCCCCAAGCATCAGCCTCCACCAGCATCAGCCTCTCTCCTTCCAGCCTCCCCCAGCATCAGCCTCCACCAGCATCAGCCTCTCTCCTTCCAGCCTCCTCCAGCATCAGCCTCCCTCTCCCAGCCTTCCCCAGGATCAGCCTCTCTCCTCCCAGCCTCCGTCCTCCCAGCCTTCCCCAGCATCAGCTTTCCCCTCCCAGCCTCCCTCAGCATCAGCCTTCCCCAGCATCAGCTTCTCTCCTCCCAGCCTCAGCCTCTCTCCTTCCAGCCTCCCCCAGCATCAGCCTCTCTCCTTCCAGCCTCCCTCAGCATCAGCCTCCCATTCCCAGCCTTCCCCAGGATCAGCCTCTCTCCTCCCAGCCTCCTTTCTCCCAGCCTCCCCCTCCCAGCCTCCCTCAGCATCAACCTTCCACTCCCAGTCTCCCCCAGCATCAGCCTCCCCAAGCATCAGCCTCCACCAGCATCAGCCTCTCTCCTTCCAGCCTCCCCCAGCATCAGCCTCTCTCCTTCCAGCCTCCCTCAGCATCAGCCTCCCGTTCCCAGCCTTCCCCAGGATCAGCCTCTCTCCTCCCAGCCTCCTTCCTCCCAGCCTCCCCCTCCCAGCCTCCCTCAGCATCAGCCTTCCCCTCCCAGTCTCCCCCAGCATCAGCCTCCCCAAGCATCAGCCTCCACCAGCATTAGCCTCTCTCCTTCCAGCCTCCCCCAGCATCAGCCTCCCCAAGCATCAGCCTCCACCAGCATCAGCCTCCCTCGTCCCAGCCTCCCCCAGCATCAGCCTCCCCCTCCCAGCCTCCCCCAGCATCAGCCTCTCTCCTCCCAGCATCAGCCTCTCTCATCCCAGCATCAGCCTCTCTCCTCCCAGCATCAGCCTCTCCTCTCTGTCCCCAGCATCAGCCTCTCTCCTCCCAGCCTTCCCCAGCATCAGCCTCTCTCTTCCCAGCCTCCCCCAGCATCAGCCTCCCCCAGCATCAGCCTCTCTTCTTCCAGCCTCCCCCAGCATCAGCCTCTCTCCTTCCAGCCTCCCCCAGCATCAGTCTCCCTCTCCCAGCCTTCCCCAGGATCAGCCTCTCTCCTCCCAGCCTCCGTCCTCCCAGCCTTCCCCAGCATCAGCTTTCCCCTCCCAGCCTCCCTCAGCATCAGCCTTCCCCAGCATCAGCCTCTCTCCTCCCAGCCTCAGCCTCTCTCCTTCCAGCCTCCCCCAGCATCAGCCTCTCTCCTTCCAGCCTCCCTCAATATCAGCCTCCTTTTCCCAGCCTTCCCCAGGATCAGCCTCTCTCCTCCCAGCCTCCTTCCTCCCAGCCTCCCCCTCCCAGCCTCCTTCAGCATCAGCCTTCCCCTCCCAGTCTCCCCCAGCATCAGCCTCCCCCTCCCAGCCTTCCCCATGATCAGCCTCTCTGCTCCCAGCCTCCTCCAGCACGCCGTGCTCCTCTGCCGACACTCACACACCCGATCGCATCCACTCACACACACCCGATCGCATCCACTCACACACACCCGATCGCATCCACTCACACACACCCGATCGCATCCACTCACACACACCCGATCGCATCCACTCACACACCCCCGATCGCATCCACTCACACACACCCGATCGCATCCACTCACACACCCCCGATCGCATCCACTCACACACACCCGATCGCATCCACTCACACACACCCGATCGCATCCACTCACACACACCCGATCGCATCCACTCACACACACAGACACTGACGATATCGCACATACGCGCTCACACTCACAACATCCGGAGATACCACATGCCTCTGGCCATGTGATCCTCCGTCAGGTCCTGGAAGGTCACAACAGCACAGTATCGAGGCCGAGAAGCAAGCGATATCGCCGGATGCTGTAAGTATGTGAATGCGATGTGAGGTGTGTGTGAGGTGTGTGTGAGGTGTGTGTGAGGTGTGTGTGAGGTGTGTGTGAGAGTTAGTGTGATCTGATGTGTGTGTAAGTTTTCTTCCGCCGCAGCAGCAGGACCTTGATGCGCTTGTAACCATGCGAGCATGGTTACCAACGTATCCACACCACTCCCGTGCGAGCAGAGGCGGGGGAGGGGGTGGGGGGGGGAGTACAGTACTCACCTCGGTGACAGCCGTGTCAGTTCGGGGAATGTGCGGGGGGGGGTGGGGGGTAAGTACAGTACTCACCTCGGTGACAGCCGTGTCAGTTCGGGGAATGCGCGGGGGGAGGGAGGGGGCGGGGCCAGAGCTAGCGTGCATTGCGTGAGGGGGGCGGGGCGTGGCGTGGCCGAATTGCCAATGCCTGCAGGGTGCCGGGGCGAGAGGCCAATCTGTGGGGGGGGCGGAGCCTGGGCGAGCGGCTGGCCAATCCGTGTGGGGGCGCAGCCTGGGCGAGCGGCCAATCGGTGTGGGGGGGCGGGACCATGGCGAGCCCAGCGGCCAATCAGCTTTGTGTCACCGTAAGGACACAATTTTGGAGCATGACAGACAGACAGATAGACAGACAGATAGACAGACAGACAGACAGACAGACAGACAGACAGACAGACAGACAGAATAAGGCAATTATATATATATATATATATATATATATATTCACAGTGCGTGTTTGGCCCCTTTGAATTTTTCAATCTTTTCCTGCATTTCAGGCTTCAAACATAGGGATAAAAATGTTAATGTTATGGTGAAGAATCGACAAGTGGGACACAATTGTGAAATTGAACAAAATTTTTTGCTTTTAAACTCTTTAAAAAATAAATGAAAATTGGGGCATGCAATATTATTTGTCCCCTTTAACTTAATATTTTGTAGCGCCACCTTTTTCTGCGATTACAGCACAAGTCGCTTGGGGAATGTCCCTATCAGTTTTGCCCATGGAGAGACTGAAATTCTTGCCCATTCTTTCTTTGCAAACAGCTCCAGCTGAGTGAAGTTGGATGGAGAGTGTTTGTGAACAGCAGTTTTCAGCTCTTTCCACAGATTCTCAATTGGGTTCAGGTCTGGACTGTGACTTGGCCATTCTAACACCTGGATATGTTTATTTGTGAACCATTCCATTGTAGATTTTGGTTTATGTTTGGGATTATTGTCTTGTTGGAAGACAAATCTCCATCCCAGTCTCAGGTCTTTTGCAGACGCTAGCGGGTTTTCTTCAAGAATGGTCCTGTATTTAGCTCCATCCATCTTCCCATCAATTTTAACCATCTTCCCTGTCCCTGCTGAAAAGCAGGCCCAACCATGATGCTGCCACCACCATGTTTGACAGTGGGGATGGTGTGTTCAGGGTGATGAGCTTTGTTGCTTTTATGCCAAACATATCATTTGGCATTGTGCCCAAATAGTTCGATTTTGATTTCATCTGACCAGAGCACCTTCTTCCACATTTGGGTTTGTCTCCCAGGTGGCTTGTGGCAAACTTTAAATGACACTTTTTATGGATATATTTGAGAAATGGCATTTTCCTTGCCACTCTTCCATAAAGGCCAGATTTGTGCAGTGTACGATTGATTGTTGTCCTATGGACAGACTCTCCAACCTCAGCTGTAGATCTCTGCAGTTCATCCAGAGGGATCATGGGTCTCTGGACTGCATTTCTGATCAGTCTTCTCCTTGTTTGAGATGAAAGTTTGGATTGACGGCCGGGTCTTGGTAGATTTGCAGTGGTATGATACTCCTTCCATTTCAATATGATCGCTTGCACAGTGCTCCTTGGGATGTTTGTGGAAATCTTTTTATAACCAAATCTGGCTTTAAACTTCTCCACAACAGTATCACGGACCTGCCTTTTGTGTTCCTTTGTCTTCATGATGCTATCTGCGCTTTAAACAGAACACTGAGACTATCACAGAGCAGGTGCATTTATACGGAGACTAGATTACACACAGGTGGATTATATTTATCATCATCAGTCATTTAGGACAACATTGGATTATTCAGAGATCCTCCAAGAACTTCTGGAGTGAGTTTGCTGCACTGAAAGTAAAGGAGACAAATAATATTGCACGCCACAATTTTCAGTTATTTATTTTTTAAAAAAAGTTAAAAATAAGCAATAAATTTTGTTCAACTTCAAAAATGTGTCCCACTTGTTGTTGATTCTTCACCATAACATTAACATTTTTATCTTTATTATTGAAGCCTGAAATGTGGGAAAAGGTTGAAAAATTCAAGATATATCTAATATTTAAAGCTCAGGATATGTATGTGTGTATGTATGCATGTGTGTGTGTGTGTGTGTGTGTGTGTGTGTGTGTGTGTGTGTGTGTATGTCCGGTAAAGGAATCCGCACCATTGCATTTACAATCATGAAATTTTGCACAAACGCCTCATGTGACCCAGTGAACGTCATAGACTATGTTTTGACGGGAAAATTTAACCCACGCTTTACAGTTACTTTCCAAAATCCTGCCTCCATTAAATTGAATGGAGGTGGGAGCTACAGGCTATTAATAGCAACTGTCAGTGGTTGCTATATGAACAAAATAAACTGTTAGTATAAGAAGCTTATGTGTGAGGTAATAACATCTCAGTGGGGAGACGGATAGAGAGAGACAGAAAAAGACCGACAGACAGACAGACACAGACAAAGAGACAGATGGGCAAAGAGACAGAAGGGCAAAGAGACAGATGGGCAAAGAGACAGACAGGCAAAGAGACAGACGGGCAAAGAGACAGACCTGGAAGGAGACAGACCTGGAAAGAGACAGACCTGGAAAGAGACAGACCTGGAAAGAGACAGATGGTGAAAGAGACAGATGGTGAAAGAGACAGATGGGAAAGAGACAAACGGGGAAAGAGACAGACGGGGAAAGAGACAGACGGGGAAAGAGGCAGACCGGGAAAGAGGCAGACCGGGAAAGAGACAGACGGGGAAAGAGGCAGACGGGGAAAGCGGCAGACAAGGAAAGAGACAGACCGGCAAAGAGTCAGACCGGGAAAGAGACAGACAGGGAAAGAGACAGACGGGGAAAGAGACAGACGGGCAAAGAGACAGACGAGTAAAGAGACAGACCTGGAAAGAGACAGACCTGGAAAGAGACAGATGGTGAAAGAGACAGATGGTGAAAGAGACAGATGGGAAAGAGACAGACGGGGAAAGAGACAGATGGGGAAAGAGACAGACGGGGAAAGAGGCAGACCGGGAAAGAGACAGACGGGGAAAGAGGCAGACAGGGAAAGCGGCAGACAAGGAAAGAGACAGACCGGGAAAGAGTCAGACCGGGAAAGAGACAGACAGGGAAAGAGACAGACGGGGAAAGAGACAGACGGGCAAAGAGACAGACGAGTAAAGAGACAGACCTGGAAAGAGAGAGACCTGGAAAGAGACAGACGGGGAAAGAGACAGACAAAGACAGACGGGGAAAGAGACAGACGGTGAAAGAGAGACACAGACAGACACACACATAGAGACAGACACAGATATAGAGACAGATAGACTGACACAAATACAGACAGAGAGATAGAAACAGACAAACAGAGACATAGACACAGACAGACAAGGAAAGAGACAGACAGATAGACAGACAGACATCGACACACAGACATAGACTGGGAGAAAGACAGAGAGACAGTTACTATCTCGGGCAATGTCCGGGTACTACAGCTAGTATATATATATATATATATATATATATATATGTGGCGCCCCTGACCTGGTCAGGCACCACTGAGTACTGCACCCATGCTGGGGACAGTACAATACAGGTAATCCAGAAGGCTGACCGAGGTGTGACTACACAGGCGCATAGTGATCAGGTCTCACACATGTACCTTTGGGAGGACCCCTGGGGATCCCAGGAGGGGGCAAAGCCTTCACCTCCACTGGAATAGTGGAGGGGGTAAAAAGCCTCCATCTCCACTCAAGGGGTGTGGTGGAGAGCCTGGTTGCTAGGTGGCGTAGGCAAGAACAGGAGAGGAGGAGCAGTGAGCCGGTTCAGTGTGCAGTTCAGGGGGAGCAGACGTCAGGAGCAGACCCCTGGGGCTGTTGCAGTCTGACAGCGTCCGCGCAGTGGCTACCGACGGGGGAGAACGGTCACCTAGTAGTGCTACCCGAAATCCATCTTCAGCTAAAGAGAGATCAACGGAGTGGGAAGTAAGGAGACTGCTAGGGAGTTACCAGGCCCAAACGGGTAGTAGGTCCCAGTGCAGGGATAGATCCACCTTTCCTTGCCAAACCTGCTTGAGGGGGTACTTTACACCCCCAAGAACACACTAAAAAGTCCGCAGCCACGTCGCCACAGTTAGGGCCCATAGTTCACAGGAGGCAAGCAGCCGGAGTGTCCTGGTCCAGGCTACAAGCAAACGGACAAAACGAAGGGGAGAGAGGCTTCAGCAACTTCCCTGGGTGACCCCCATAGGGACTAAAAGTCGGGGTTACCCCAAAACGTAAAGGGCTAAGGAAGGCGAGTCGGTAGTCACCCTCATCAGCCAGCCTGAAGGATACCTGGTTCCAGCCTGGTTCATCCCAGCTACGCCCGGGTTACTCACTCTGCCACCTTCTGTGAGTAAAATCCCTGAAAGACATTCTGCTTGTGTGGAGTTATTCTGCGCCTTGTGGTTCTACACACCTACACAGGGCCCTGGGGCTTGCCTCACTCTCAGGAGGCTACTACAACCGACTGCACCCACCATCAGCCCCAGGCATCCCTTAATTTGCAGTGGCGGTCCCCACTGACCGCAATTCTGAGAGTGGCGTCACGACAAATAGATTTCCTACCTGTGACAAAGATCCAGCCGAGTGGAGTCCCTGAAGGTAATGCACCGACACTGCACTTGTGGGGCTTCACATCTGGCGTCACGAACAGGATAAGGACTAGACCTGTTCAGACAGGTGACCATGTGCCTGGGCGGTCCGCTTGAAAAATTGGAAGCGCCGCCATATTGCCACCATGAAAAGCGCGCTGAAAAACAACAGCAGCCCGCGCTGGGAGAAGTTACCGCCCACGAAGAGGTGTGGCTACCCAGAGATCCCCTGCAGAGTCCTGACCTCGCAAGTGAAGAGAGCGGAGGCGTTCAGAGACGTCGGGACAGAAAGGGAGCCAGAAGCCTGCTGCTGGGAAAGGAGCTGCTGAAAGAGGCAGAGCGGAAACTGAACAGCTTGCTACTAGATGCAACGACGAGGCCACTGCTGGGAAATCGTACAGAAGAGGGCGCAGAAGAAATGGCGTCTGACCGCAGAAACCCAGAACCGGGCTCCGCTGCCTGGTGGTATCGGGAGCTGGCCCAGTTCTGCGACCGACTGGAGACCCGGGTCGTGGAGCAGATCAGAGAAGAACGCATGGAACTTCTGGAGATGGCTGCCGCGGTTCAGGCCTATGAGGGGAGAGCCGCGCGCCGAGTGCCAGACCGGACGGTGACGACTCAGACCCCGATGCTGCCACCGATGGGTGAGTCCAGTGATGCCCCTGCCAGCACGAGTGCCCCGACCCCTGCTGCCACGCCCGCAGTCCCTGAGGAGGCGTCCGGCGCGGCGACGCTGAAGCAGGCCGCAGCCACGCCAGGTGCAGCCCGCCAAGCTCAGGCCGCCGCAGCGATGCCCTGCTCGGCCCACCAAGACCCGGTCCCTGCAGCAACGCCCAGTCCGGCCCGCAAAGAACCGGCTGCCACCGCGACCCTCATCCACGCCGCAGGTGGGACGCTGACCCAGGTCGCCGCCTTGCTAGGCCCGGCCCGCCGAGACCCCACCGCAGCAGCAACGCTCGTCCGCGCCGCAAGTGAGGTGCTGAACCAGGCCGCAGCCCCGCCAGGTGCGGCCCGCCAAGCTCCGATCGCTGCAGCGACGCCCAGCCCAGCCTGCACCGATCCCATCGCGACAGCGACGCCGATCCAGGCCGCCGCCATGCAGGGCGCGGCCCGCCAAGACCAGGCCGCCGCCATGTCAGGCGCGGCCCGCCAAGACCAGGCCGCCGCCATGTCAGGCGCGGCCCGCCAAGATAAGAATGCATCACCATTTTCCCCGGCCTGCAAGGCCAGAGCAGACACCGCTCCCCAGTCTAAGGAGGTCCCTGCTAGGAAGTCCCTGATAGGAGAGGACCCCGCATACTGGAAGCTGAAGGCTGACCTAGAGGCCCAGTTCCCACAGGAGATGGTGGATCGGTATCTGCTCCCTCCGCACACCCCCAAGGCGACTTCTGCAGCAACCACGCCAAAGAGTCCCCCGCCCGGGCCTGCTGATGACCACCCATCCCCAGCGCTGCCACAACAGGAGTGCTCTGAAGAACTAAGGGGGAGAGGAGGCCAGGAAGCTGAGGAGCTGACCCCGGAGCCATCAGCAGTGGATCCATGCCCAGAGCCAGAGATGTTGCCATATTCCCGCTGGGATGAAGAGAGCCCGACACCCTCTGCTGAAGAAGATCTGTCCAGGTACCTCACCTGGGAGCCTGAAAACAGTGAAGCCGCAACCCAGCAGAACCCAGCCCGTAGGACACGGCGCCGTAGCAGAACCAAGCTTTCCCCTGCACCGCAGTCTCCAGAGCAGAAAGACGAAGTCATGGCCAGAGACTTGGAAGAGAAACGGTTCCTGAGAAGGGCCAAATCCCAGGTTAGAGGTCCACTTTGTCGTGGTGTAGTAGAGGATTTCAGTTTGAAGAGTGGATATGGCTTCATAGTAGCTCCTGGTATGAAGGAAGGCATCTTTGTTAACAGAAGAGACGTTAGAGCCCATTTGCCCAG
This sequence comes from Anomaloglossus baeobatrachus, assembly GCF_048569485.1. Classification (NCBI taxonomy): domain Eukaryota; kingdom Metazoa; phylum Chordata; class Amphibia; order Anura; family Aromobatidae; genus Anomaloglossus; species Anomaloglossus baeobatrachus. The sequence goes on from NC_134361.1 coordinate 66,361,688, forward strand.
AGGACATCCAGGAAGGAACTTACAGATGGGAGATACAGTGGAATTCACCATGCACCAAGGAGAAAGAGGATGGTATGCACTGGATGTTACACCATGTTCCAACAATCCTTACAGTGAACCTGCTGTCTCAACAGAAAAAGAAACAGATACAGAAAAAGAAACAGATGTAGAAGAAGAAGGAAAAGACAGAGATGGAGAAAGCAACAGGTGCCGCAGCCCTACAGGCCCAAGCCCTGGTAAACAAGAGTAAAATTAAGTAAGAAGTACAGCAAGTTAAAGTTTGAAGTTTGCAACGTTACAGAAAAGTTTAAGAAATGTGCCCACATGAACTAGTGTGAGAAACCCATGAACCTTAAGGCTATGAACTGGCTATAGCCACAAACTCTCGCAGTGTAAATAGTTACCCCAGAGGTACCACCACCAGAGCCAGCCTGTTTAGGGGCTTGGCTCACCTGCAACCAGGGAGCACGTCCGTTTATGGGGCCTTGGCTCGCCTGCAACCAGGGAGCATGCCTGTTTATGGGGCCTGGCTCTCCACCACAAAGAGGGTACCTGGTCAGCACCAACTGTGGAGGCCGCCTCTACATCCTGCCAGAAGAGGCTGAAGGCGCGGCTCCACCAGGCCAGGTATACCCTGAAACCACCAGCCCATGAAAGCCGCCTCTACATCCTGCCAGAAGTGGCTGAAGGCGCGGCCAACGTGAGAGGGTTTTGGGTGGGTTAACGGACTTGTGGGTGGAGGGTGGTGATGTATGGTACCTGTTGGTTTTAAAATGTTTTACCATGTTTTAATGTTTTATGCATTTTAAAATGTTGTCTTGCAGCCCGAGGACGTGCTGGTGATAACTAAGGGGGAATGTGGCGCCCCTGACCTGGTCAGGCACCACTGAGTACTGCACCCATGCTGGGGACAGTACAATACAGGTAATCCAGAAGGCTGACCGAGGTGTGACTACACAGGCGCATAGTGATCAGGTCTCACACATGTACCTTTGGGAGGACCCCTGGGGATCCCAGGAGGGGGCAAAGCCTTCACCTCCACTGGAATAATGGAGGGGGTAAAAAGCCTCCATCTCCACTCAAGGGGTGTGGTGGAGAGCCTGGTTGCTAGGTGGCGTAGGCAAGAACAGGAGAGGAGGAGCAGTGAGCCGGTTCAGTGTGCAGTTCAGGGGGAGCAGACGTCAGGAGCAGACCCCTGGGGCTGTTGCAGTCTGACAGCGTCCGCGCAGTGGCTACCGACGGGGGAGAATGGTCACCTAGTAGTGCTACCCGAAATCCATCTTCAGCTAAAGAGAGATCAACGGAGTGGGAAGTAAGGAGACTGCTAGGGAGTTACCAGGCCCAAACGGGTAGTAGGTCCCAGTGCAGGGATAGATCCACCTTTCCTTGCCAAACCTGCTTGAGGGGGTACTTTACACCCCCAAGAACACACTAAAAAGTCCGCAGCCACGTCGCCACAGTTAGGGCCCATAGTTCACAGGAGGCAAGCAGCCGGAGTGTCCTGGTCCAGGCTACAAGCAAACGGACAAAACGAAGGGGAGAGAGGCTTCAGCAACTTCCCTGGGTGACCCCCATAGGGACTAAAAGTCGGGGTTACCCCAAAACGTAAAGGGCTAAGGAAGGCGAGTCGGTAGTCACCCTCATCAGCCAGCCTGAAGGATACCTGGTTCCAGCCTGGTTCATCCCAGCTACGCCCGGGTTACTCACTCTGCCACCTTCTGTGAGTAAAATCCCTGAAAGACATTCTGCTTGTGTGGAGTTATTCTGCGCCTTGTGGTTCTACACACCTACACAGGGCCCTGGGGCTTGCCTCACTCTCAGGAGGCTACTACAACCGACTGCACCCACCATCAGCCCCAGGCATCCCTTAATTTGCAGTGGCGGTCCCCACTGACCGCAATTCTGAGAGTGGCGTCACGACAAATAGAAGATTTCCTACCTGTGACAAAGATCCAGCCGAGTGGAGTCCCTGAAGGTAATGCACCGACACTGCACTTGTGGGGCTTCACATATATACTACATATATACACACACACACACACACATTTTTACTATTGCACAGTTTTCATTTGACACCATTTTTTTTTCTTGTATATGTATGTTTTGTGAGATATAACATATCCTGCATCCTTATTTACCTGTAGAGGTTCTCTGGGTCAGTACTGTGCATCGCTATAGCTCAAATTTCATAAAAAGACCTACATTTTTACCATGGTGGGACACAGACAGTAGAAGACCCCAATCAAGAACTGTATAGGTGCCCCCTGGCTTTTTCCATAGTTTATCACAAAACCTTTAATTTTTTTCCTATAACATTCCACCAGTAATTATGAGCTATGAAGTTTACAAGCTTAAGCCCTTACATGCAATCTACTTGATAGTATGAATATACTTTTAAGATGCCAGTGGACGCCCTACCTTATAGGGGCTCCTGGGAAGTTGCACATGCTGCACTATGCAACTGCCAGATGCTCCCATAAGGTAGGGTGCCCCCTAAGGTAGCCCACCACTGAGTTTTCCGGAGGCTTGGTCTCTGAACTTTATGTCATCTGTGCACTGCTATATAGATTGGATGCCAATATGGCACCAGCCATCGTTGTGTGTTTTTGTCTTTAGATTTTGTATTTCCTCAATTATGTTTGTGTATTATAATGTAACGCCTAATCGAATAAAAAAAGCAAACAAAAAATATTTTGTAAAAAACAAAATCTACAAATAAGAAAAATAAATTCAATATATTGTAAGTATTTAACAAATTCCTGTTGAATCACATAATAAAGTGAAAAGCATTGCAGAATTTTTTTTTTTTTCCGGTAATATTTACCATGCAATGTTAACTTCAAAATTATAACCTTTTGAGAAAAAAAGCCAAGGCGTTTATATACGAATGCTGGAATGATGATTGGTAAATAAGAAAAAAATGTCAAGGCTGTAGGATGAGTGTAAACGCGTGTTATTACTGCCTGGAACGCTGTATCTTAGCACACAGTTATCTAGATGGCTTTTCTTTTGCTGGAATGTACTGGATGGATACACTTATTAAGCAAAAAAAGCTAATCAATGGCTCGCCTGTGATAATTACAGCCACAATATAAACAACAGCATCGGAAACATCTACACGAAGACGTTAAAGCAATCTAATATTAATTTGCACCATAATTACTAGCAATCAGTATTATGTATGAGATAATGGCTTCTCCGATCTTTAGAATGCACTTCACAGTTCAGCATAAATGTGACATTTGATTTTACTATTTAGAGAACGTTTGATGCAGAGAACATTTTGTTTTTCAAGTATTTCAACTTGAGAACATTCCTGTTGTGTTTCGTGGCAGGTGGTCACTTGATTGATATGTGGTAACAGAATCTCAACCTTTCCCTTTGGTATCTTATGTCCCCTGTATCTAACTTCTAATTTCAGACTTTACGGTAAGATGTCTGAATGAAAGACACATTTAGTGATGGAGAAGCTACAGTAAGAAAAGCTATGGGAAATTTTCTGTCTGACACTGGTACCTATGTACTGACTATGTATGAAATGGATCCCCTGTCCTTCCAAGCATCTCCAAACCGCAAGTTTCATGATGGCACAAAGTTATTATTATTAACAATATTATTACAATTACTATTAACATTATTGCCATGTTTTTTTTTTAAAATAAGCCCTCTCCCAAAAATAAGCTCTAGTAAGGATTTTCATCATTTTCAGAGTAAAGGTCGCTTTACACGCAACGACGTACCTAATGAGATGTCGTTGGGGTTACGGAATTCGTGCCGCACATCCGGGCTCGTTAGCGATGTCGTTGCGTGTGACACCTACGAGCGACCGCTAACAATCACAAATACTCACCAAATCGTTGATCGTTGACACGTCGTTCATTTTCAAAATATCATTACTGTTGCAGGACACAGGTTGATCGTCATTCGTGAGGTAGCACACATCGCTACGTGTGACACCCCAGGAACGACGAACAACAGCGTTCTTGCGTCCTCCGGCAATGAGGTGGGAGTGACGTGAATGCGGCTGGTCTCCGCCCCTCCACTTCTATTGGTGGCTGGCTGATTGACGTCGCTGTGACACCGCATGAACCGACCCCTTAAAAAGAGGTTGTTCGCCGGCCACAGCGACGTCCCTAGGAAGGTAAGTATGTGTGACGCGTACCGGCGATATTGTTCGCCACAGACAGCGATTTTGCCTGTGACGCACAAATGATGGTTGCGGGTGCTATTGCGTGTAAAAAAGCCTTAAGGCTTAAATATAAGCTCCACCCTGAAAATAAGTCCTAGTCATGGTTCAATAATGAAGTGTCCATGCAGCTAGAAAAGTTAAAAAGTACTGCAGGACACTTCATTATAGACAATAGACACCCAGCAATAATTTTCACACTTCCACACACATCAGATTGCTCACACAATCACCCATCAGATCGCGCACACAATCACCCTTCAGATTGCACGTACACACCACATCCAGCAATACTGATTTCTTCTGGCCAGCAGAATCCTGAGACGCAGTGCGGTGGAGTTCAAGGACCTGCGGCTGCAGATGAAATGCTTACAGGACTTGCCATGCGTAACTTCTTCCCATCTCTCCTTGCGGTCAGAGGCATTCTGTCTCACCAGATGTGGTGACTAGTGAGTGTGTGTGCGTGATCTGATGTATGTGAGTGTCGGCAAGAAGTAGGGAAGGACGGCATGTAGCATACCTGCTGGGAGGGCCCACCAGAGATCACAGGAGTACATGGGAGCCACGCAGATGTCCGGATCTGGTAAGTACGAGTGTAATAATTATAATGGATAACTCATGAATATATTTGCGTGGAGCAAAGACACAAATGAAGCCAGTTTATAGATGATAATGTTTGTATTGTAACACAGGGTGATTAGCAAACAAGTGCAGAGGAAAAACAATAAAGTCCATAAGCACACAGTGAAAATATCAAACAAAGCCTTTAAGGAAAGTCTCTTGAAAACCTCCAAGGATAATGTGATTTAGCAATACACTCTTTGAAGCTCCGTAAGGAAGTCTCTGAAAGTCCAAAGCGAGATGCAGAGCAGTATACAGTTAGGTCCAGAAATATTTGGACAGTGACACAATTTTCGCGAGTTGGGCTCTGCATGCCACCACATTGGATTTGAAATGAAACCTCTACAACAGAATTCAAGTGCAGATTGTAACGTTTAATTTGAAGGTTTGAACAAAAATATCTGATAGAAATTGTAGGAATTGTACACATTTCTTTACAAACACTCCACATTTTAGGAGGTCAAAAGTAATTGGACAAATAAACCAAACCCAAACAAAATATTTTTATTTTCAATATTTTGTTGCGAATCCTTTGGAGGCAATCACTGCCTTAAGTCTGGAACCCATGGACATCACCAAACGCTGGGTTTCCTCCTTCTTAATGCTTTGCCAGGCCTTTACAGCCGCAGCCTTCAGGTCTTGCTTGTTTATGAGTCTTTCCGTCTTACGTCTGGATTTGAGCAAGTGAAATGCATGCTCAATTGGGTTAAGATCTGGTGATTGACTTGGCCATTGCAGAATGTTCCCCTTTTTTGCACTCATGAACTCCTGGGTAGCTTTGGCTGTATGCTTGGGGTCATTGTCCATCTGTACTATGAAGCGCCGTCCGATCAACTTTGCAGCATTTGGCTGAATCTGGGCTGAAAGTATATCCCGGTACACTTCAGAATTCATCCGGCTACTCTTGTCTGCTGTTATGTCATCAATAAACACAAGTGACCCAGTGCTATTGAAAGCCCTGCATGCCCATGCCATCACGTTGCCTCCACCATGTTTTACAGAGGATGTGGTGTGCCTTGGATCATGTGCCGTTCCCTTTCTTCTCCAAACTTTTTTCTTCCCATCATTCTGGTACAAGTTGATCTTTTTCTCATCTGTCCATAGAATACTTTTCCAGAACTGAGCTGGCTTCATGAGGTGTTTTTCAGCAAATTTAACTATGGCCTGTCTATTTTTGGAATTGATGAATGGTTTGCATCTAGATGTGAACCCTTTGTATTTTCTTTCATGGAGTCTTCTCTTTACTGTTGACTTAGAGACAGATACACCTACTTCACTGAGAGTGTTCTGGACTTCAGTTGATGTTGTGAACGGGTTCTTCACCAAAGAAAGTATGCGGCGATCATCCACCACTGTTGTCATCCGTGGACGCCCAGGCCTTTTTGAGTTCCCAAGCTCACCAATCAATTCCTTTTTTCTCAGAATGTACCTGACTGTTGATTTTGCTACTCCAAGCATGTCTGCTATCTCTCTGATGGATTTTTTCTTTTTTTTCAGCCTCAGGATGTTCTGCTTCACCTCAATTGAGAGTTCCTTAGACCGCATGTTGTCTGGTCACAGCAACAGCTTCCAAATGCAAAACCACACACCTGTAATCAACCCCAGACCTTTTAACTACTTCATTGATTACAGGTTAACGAGGGAGACGCCTTCAGAGTTAATTGCAGCCCTTAGAGTCCCTTGTCCAATTACTTTTGGTCCCTTGAAAAAGAGGAGGCTATGCATTACAGAGCTATGATTCCTAAACCCTTTCTCCGATTTGGATGTGAAAACTCTCATATTGCAGCTGGGAGTGTGCACTTTCAGCCCATATTATATATATAATTGTATTTCTGAACATGTTTTTGTAAACAGCTAAAATAACAAAACTTGTGTCACTGTCCAAATGTTTCTGGACCTAACTGTACAATGTTCAGGAAACAAATGCAGAGCAGTTTCTAGTGTCCAGAACAGTCCCGTGCTCTGCTACTGCATCAATTCAATGGTAGAAGGAACAAAGCAGTCAGTATACAATAGTCAGGAAACAAATGCAGAGTAGTTAATTAAGTAAGCCAGTTTATGTGACAGCAAGGCAGGTCAGAACCACAGCAGGGCTAGGCATCAGCAGCAGGTGATCAGAACCTCTGAAGAGTAGCAACAGGAGTTTCACACAGAATTTGCTGAAGTAACTTAAGATGCCACTAGGCTGGACTGGACTTAAAAAGGCAAGAGAAGACAGAGCACATGGAGAAGAATGAAGCAGAGTACACAATCTTTGAAAAGGGCAAAAAGGCCAAAAAGGATAAACAGAAAAACCAGAGTCCTGACAATGAGTCTCCTGGGAAGGAAGGTCTGTTGTTTTTTTAAAGGGAGGGGGGGGGAGTAAACTTACCTCCAACCATGTTTCTCCAAGAATAAGACCTACTCTAAAAAAAAAACCCTGGCGCTTTTTTGTGGGCATAAAAAGTATAAGACAATGTCTTATTTTTGGAAAAACACGGTATTATCATTAGTAGCATTATTATTACTATTATTATTATTATTAATAATAATAATAATAATACTATTATCATTACATTTTTATTTGTATTACAATTATTATTATTATTGATCATAGTAGTAATATTAACTATAATAATTTTTTTATTATTCTGAATGATAAAATTATTATGTTTATTATTACTATAATTATTATTTACTAGAAGGTGGCCCGATTCTACGCATCGGGTATTCTAGAATTTACGTATTGTGTAGTTCATGTATGATTTTTGTTATATATATAGATGTTGTTGTGTGTAGTTACCAAGTGTTTGTGTAGGGCACTGTACATGTTCTGGGTGTTGTCTGGGTGTGACGGGGGGTGAGAGCGGTGTTGTATGTGTGTTGCGTGTGTTGCATTGTTTGTGGAGCGCTGTGTGTCTGTAGCGTTGTGTGTGTGTGTGTGTTGCGCGGTTTGTGTGTGTGTGGTGTGTTTTGGGGGGAGGTATGTTTTGTGCAATGTGTGTGTTGTGCGGTATGTGCGTATATTTGTGTGTGCCGCGGTGTTTGTGTGTTGGCTGTTGTGTGTGTGCAGCGTTGTCTGTGTGTGTGGGTGTCTGTGTAGGGCAGTTGTTTGTGGTTCCCAGTGTGTGTGTGGTGTGTTGTGCAGTGCACGCGCGTGTGTGTGTTGGGGGGAGGTGTGCACTTCCCATTGTGCTCCATCCCCCATGCAGCGCACTCCCCATCGTGCTCCATCCCCCATGCAGCGCACTCCCCATCGTGCGCCATCCCCTATGCTGCGCACCCCCCATCGTGCTCCATCTCCCATGCTGCGCACTCCCAAACGTGCTCCATCCACCATGCTGCGCACTCCCAAACGTGCTCCATCCGCCATGCTGCGCACTCCCAAACGTGCTCCATCCGCCATACTCCGCACTTACCATCGTGCTCCATCCGCCATACAGCGCACTCCCCATCGTGCTCCATCCCCTATGCTGTGCACCCCCCATCGTGCTCCATCTCCCATGCTGCGCACTCCCAAACGTGCTCCATCCGCCATACTCCGCACTCCCCATCGTGCTCCATCCCCCATGCAGCGCACTCCCCATCGTGCTCCATCCCATATGCTGCGCACCCCCCATCGTGCTCCATCTCCCATGCTGCGCACTCCCAAACGTGCTCCATCCGCCATGCTGCGCACTACCAAACGTGCTCCATCCGCCATGCTGCGCACTCCCAAACGTGCTCCATCCGCCATGCTGCGTACTCCCAAACGTGCTCCATCCACCATGCTGCGCACTCCCAAACGTGGTCCATCCGCCATGCTGCGCACTCCCAAACGTGCTCCATCCGCCATGCTGCGCACTCCCAAACGTGGTCCATCCGCCATGCTGCGCACTCCCAAACGTGCTCCATCTGCCATGCTGCGCACTCCCAAACGTGCACCATCCGCCATGCTGCGCACTCCCAAATGTGGTCCATCCCCCATGCTGCGCACCCCCCATCGTGCTCCATCCCCCATGCTGCACCAGTATCAGCCTCTCTACCCGCAGCATCAGCCTCTCTGCCCGCAGCATCAGCCTCTCTCCTCCCAGCATCAGCCTCTCTACCCGCAGCATCAGCCTCTCTCATCCCAGCATCAGCCTCTCTGTCCCCAGCATCAGCCTCTCGGTCCCCAGCATCAGCCTCTCTGTCCCCAGCATCAGCCTCTCTGTCCCCAGCATCAGCCTCTCTCATCCCAGCATCAGCCTCTCTCCTCCCAGCATTAGCCTTTTCTGTCCCCAGCATCAGCCTTTTCTGTCACTAGCATCAGCCTCTCTGTCCCCAGCATCAGCCTCTCTGTCCCCAGCATCAGCCTCTCTGTCCCCAGCATCAGCCTCTCTGTCCCCAGCATCAGCCTCTCTCATCCCAGCATCAGCCTCTCTCCTCCCAGCATCAGCCTTTTCTGTCCCCAGCATCAGCTTCTCTCCTCCCAGCATCAGCCTTTTCTGTCCCTAGCATCAGCCTCTCTCCTCCCAGCACCAGCCTCTCTCCTTCCAGCCTACCCCAGCCTCAGCCTCCCCCAGCATCAGCCTCTCTTTCTCAGCATCAGCCTCTCTCTTCCCAGCATCAGCCTCTCACCTCCCAGCCTACCACAGCCTCAGACTCCCCCAGCATCAGCCTCTCTCCTCCCAGCATCAGCCTCTCTTCTCCCAGCATCAGCCTCTCTCCTCCCAGCCTACCCCAGCCTTAGCCTCCCCCAGCATCAGCCTCTCTCCTCCCAGCATCAGCCTCTCTCTTCCCAGCATCAGCCTCTCTCCTCCCAGCCTACCCCAGTCTCAGACTCCCCCAGCATCAGCCTCTCTCCTCCCAGCATCAGCCTTTTCGGTCCCCAGCATCAGCCTCTCTCCTCCCAGCCTACCCCAGCCTCAGCCTCCCCCAGCATCAGCCTCTCTCCTCCCAGCATCAGCCTCTCTCTTCCCAGCATCAGCCTCTCTCCTCCCAGCCTACCCCAGCCTCAGACTCCCCCAGCATCAGCCTCTCTCCTCCCAGCATCAGCCTCTCTCCTCCCAGCCTACCCCAGCCTCAGCCTCCCCCAGCATCAGCCTCTCTCCTCCCAGCATCAGCCTTTTCGGTCCCCAGCATCAGCCTCTCTCCTCCCAGCCTACCCCAGCCTCAGCCTCCCCCAGCATCAGCCTCTCTTCTCTCAGCCTCCCCATCCCAGCCTTCCCCAGGATCAGCCTCTCTCCTCCCAGCCACCTCCAGCACGCCGTGCTCCTCTGCCGACACTCACAGATCCGATCGCATACACTCACACACACACACACACACACGATCGCATACACTCACACACACCCGATCGCATACACTCACACACACACACACACACCCGATCGCATACACTCACACACACCCGATCGCATACACTCACACACACACGATCGCATACACTCACACACACCCGATCACATACACTCACACACACCCGATCGCATACACTCACGCACACACACATTGACGATATTACACATACGCGCTCATACTCACAACATCCGGAGATACCACATGCTTCTGGCCATGTGATCCTCCGGCAGGTCCTGGAAGCTCACAGCACAGTATCGCCGCCGAGAAGCAAGCAATATCCCAGGATGTTGTGAGTGTGTGGATGCATTGTGATGTGTGTGTGAGGTGTGTGTGAGAGTGAGTGTGATCTGATGTGTGTGTGTGTATGTGTGTGTGTGCTGTTATGTGTGTGCGTGTGTGTATGTTCCGCCGCTGTAGGACCTTGATGCGCTGGTAACTATGCTACCATGGTTACCAGCGTATCTCGTCCCCCGCTCGCACGGGAGCCCACACCAGCATACGCCGGCCAGCCCCAGCAATGCGAGGGTATGTGTCGGCTGGTTTGGCGGCGTACGCTGATGTGGGCTCCCAGGGGTACAGTACTCACCTGGTAGTCGTGGCTCCGTGACCGTGTCGGTTCGGGGAATGCATGGGGGGGCGGGGCCAGAGCTAGCGTGCATTGCGTGAGGGGGGGCGGGGCGTGGCCGAGTTGCCAATGCCTGCAGGGTGCCGGGGTGAGAGGCCAATCTGTGGGGGGCGGAGCCTGGGCGAACGGCTGGCCAATCCGTGTGGGGGCGCAGCTTGGCGAGCGGCCAATCCGTGCGGGGGGGGCGGGGCCATGGCGAGCCCAGCGGCCAATCAGCTTTGTGTCACCGTAAGGACACAATTTTGGAGCAAGACAGACAGACAGACAGACAGACAGACAGACAGAATAAGGCAATTATATATATAGATAATAGTAACACACAGCAAATAGGATCATTGTGCTGGATTTTGTTCTAAATCACTTGTCAGATACTTCCCAATTATTATTATTATTATTATTATTTTATGGATATTGTATTTTGTAGTAATCACGCGCCCTCTAAAAAAATTGAAAAAAATTTGAACACATTATTGGTCTTTTTATCTCTAGAAATATCCTGACTTGGTGAATGTAGGTTAATTTTCTTTCATTTACTAAAAGTTAAAAGGATTCTAAATACCTGTTCAACCAAATCTGGGAGGCAAAAGAGGAGTGAAAAAGATATAACTGCTGATGAGTAGGACTGTTTGGAATATGCCAGCATCTGAGAATAGCTGAATGATAATGGAGAGTAGGATGCTTTACATGGCTGCTTATAAACAGAAGGGCTACAATTGGTCACCTGCCTAAACTATTGAGAAGAACATTAGAGCCATAAATAATACCTATTAGAAGAAAATTACACAGCACACGTAAGGATGGAAACAACATAAGCGCCTCCTGTGCAGCTGGAAGGGGTTTTCTGAGGTTGTACAGAGACCAGTGTCATTTTCAATGTAATTGTAAAGCATGAAATGCATCAAGTGAGTATCTGACAATAGCTGCCTTTAAAGGGAACCTGTCAGCAGAAAAGAAAAAAAACAGAATTTACCTGTAGCCATTGGGTTAATCTGCAGGGAAATAGTTTTAAAGAACTGGGGTAATATAATTGAGAATACCATCTGCAGGGAGAATATGAAGTTATTTTTTCCCTTCAGCCTTTCCCTTTCAGTCATTGTGTAGTACTGGGGACTTTGATTGGTCATCAATTCAGTATAGCTTATGAACGATGTGCTCATGCATGTTACTCAACAGAGTCCTGCTCTGCATGAACAGGAGACTGTCAAGTGGTATATGGGGAAAGGACAAGGGCTCCTAAGCTGGCCCTAAGACTCATGACCCTGCGCTGTTTCTTATCTTGAAGGTAGGTTTGATGGTAACCAGATTTGAGCCCCCAGCATGATCCTAACTCCTTATTCTATAATTAAGGTGCAGGGTGCACGCTTGCCAAAAAAAATAAACAAATCCAAAAACTTGGGTGCTACAACTATAAGGAAATGCTTACTGAGAGGAAAAGGGGAAAAGGCCTCAATAGAAACATGTGCACACCACCAGCGGGTCCAAGTACCAACAGTAAAAGCAAAGCAAGTTGAAACTGCATGTAGCACCCCTGTGGTACCAGGTGCCACAAATGTAACCAGTGGAAAGACAAACCCCAGAATATCCATGCCGGCCAGTACACCAGCACCCCCAGGCCACATATACAACCCCAACACCAGACTGGGAGGCTGCCTAGCAACAGGTAAAAGGGAAGGGCACTGATTGGAAAGTAGCCACCCAATCTGTAGGGAGAGACCCAGTGGTCAGTGGTCAGTTGGGAAGTTGGCGGGAGGAAGTAGTCAGTTAAGTTGAGAGAAGTGAAGGGAGAGAAGTAAAGTTGAGGAGTGGGAAGGAAGAAGTGAGAGGAGTTGTGAGGAGAAAAGTGCAAAAAGTACAGAAAAGACCTGAAGCAACACCGGAGTGCTGTAAAAGGAGTGAGGGACTGTGGAGTATGGAACCAGGACTCCAGGCACCATGGGTTACATGTGGAAATGAAAGACTTCAGGAACCGCGGGACGCCTATGGAAGTCTCGAACCAAGGCTCACAGGACTCAGCTTAAGGCGGGGTGCAGAACCTAGGATAGTGGGACACTTTATGGTCAGCTGTTAACTCTGCCAGGTAAGAAGATTTCTAGGGTCCATCGCCAACCCAAAAAGTCTGAAGCACAAGCAGCAAAGAGGGCCGAGGACTGAACCCCTTAAATAGTCCAGGCTGCTTGCAGTAGGACCAAGACTAAAGAGATGGGACTCCCAAGTAGCTCTGGGCCACGGGAGTCCAACCACAACAAGTGTGCATAGAGCACAGCCAACCCAGGTCACATCTGGCATGGAGAACAAGAGGAATGGGAACACCTGGAACCGGCACCAGTGGGTCCAAGTACCAACAGTAAAAGCAAGGCAAGTTAAAACTGCAATACTGGTGTGGACTGTTTTATTATCGCCCCGTGCACTCACACAGACAGTTTCCCACTACAATACCCATCATTCACTGCTGGGGCCTGTCCATGCTTGCGGAATGCTCAAATATCTAAGCTGCACTACTCCATCAGCTCCAGCAGGACCCTGCCACTATAACCTGGCCACACACCGCAAGTGGCGTTTTCGATAACTCTTTTGTTTTTATTTTTACCCTTTTTACTTTTATTTTTCACCCCTTTTTCTGATGGATGGCACCCCAAGGGCACCACTGCGCACCACACGCCCGGGATCGAGTACCCCACAGCCCCTGGGGCGTCACACTCACATCATTCAGAAGCGCAGCACAGATCACCATAAACAGGAGCAACAACAAGACCGGGATTGCAAAAGCTATCATTGGCACAAAAAAGAAGAAAGGTATGTTTCATATAGGGAGGAGACAGCTGCATGCTGCAGTCAGCAACCTGAGCATTTAGGTCATGCTCACCAGTCTGCAGGGATTAACTTCTGCAGAGCAAAAGACCAGTGAACCTGAACCAGCGAACACCCTACTCTGGCTGAGCACTCCAGAAGCCTCATTTTGCTTGTCAAACACTGCAGTGTGAACATAGCCTGATGACAAAGTGCCAGCAGGTGTGTGCAGAGCTGAACATCACATGACAGAGACATGCAGATTGTGAATACAGTACAATCACTGTACACTGAGAAGTGACCATTCAAAGCCCCCAGTTCTACACAATGACAGAAAGTGATAGCCTGCAGAGTGAACAGAACTTCATTTTCTCCCTGAAGTCAAAACTTTCAGTTAAGCCTGCTTTACACTTTACAATTCTGCATATGATATCGTATGCGATCATAACCGCCCCCATCGTATGTGCGGCACGTTCAATTTGTTGAATGTGCCGCACAAACGATTAACCCCCGTCACACGTACTTACCCGTCCATACGACCTCGATGTGGGCGGCGAACGTCCACTTCCTGGAGTGGGAGGGACGTTTGGCATCACATCGACGTCACGTGGCAGCCGGCCAATAGAAGCGGAGGGGCGGAGACGAGACATCCCGCCCACATCCTTCCGCATTGCTGGCCGGGAGCCACAGGACGCAGGTAAGATCTGTTCATCGTTCCCAGGGTGTCACACACTGCAATGTGTGCTACCCCGGGTACGATGAACTACCTGACGTTCAATTTATGAGAAATGAATGACGTGCGTGCGATGAACGTTTTACTATTCAATCGCAATTGCACGTAGGTGTTACATGCTACAATGTAACTTACGATGCCGGATGTGCGACACTTACGACGTGACCCGTCGTAAGATATATTGTAGCGTGTAAAGTGGCCTTTAGACTACTACATATGTTTAAAACATTATTTGCAGATTACCACCGTGTCTGCAGGCTAGAGATGGGAGAACTGATTCACAAGACTCCGATCCATCAGTTAGGTCAGTAATCTGTGAACCTTGGACTTTAAATTTCCTTACCTACCAGCATTCCTGATTCCTGTTTTGATTAGCTGGGCTAGCACAATGTCATGTGTAGAGATGAGCCAACCGGTCGTGGTTCGGCTCGAGTTTGGTTCGCCGAATGGAGGTCCCGTTCGAGTTCGGTTCGTCGAACGTTCGACGAACCGAACTCGAACTGCATAGGAAACAATGGCAGGCATTCACAAACACATAAAACACCTAGAAAACACCCTCAAAGGTGTCCAAAAGGTGACAAACAACTCACAACACAAACACATGGGAAAGTGACAAGAACAAATTCTCATGCGAAAACAAAAGAGCGTAACGAAGAAAAAGAGGACGAGACACAGATATAGGCATTCTAAAATCATGTAAAACACCACAAGGTGACTCCAAGCGGAGTCTCCCTTTTTTCCAAAAATTGTGCCCCACACACACCCACCCCTTCAGTGGCAGCACTTGTGCCCTTGTTGTACACTTCACAGCTAGATTTGCATCAAGCACATTCAAAAATACGCCATTGTTAACCGTCCTCAGGATGACCCCGGGGTAGGTAGCAAAGTCTTTCCTGATCCCAGCTCTGTTCATCTTGGATCATTTTTAAAAACAATGTAAGCAAGGGTTACTCCAAGCGGAGTCTCCCTTTTTTCCAAAAATTGGGCCCCACACACACCCACCCACCCCTTCAGTGGCAGCACTTGTGCCCTAGTTGTACACTTCACAGCTAGATTTGCATCAAGCACATTAAAAAATATGCCATTCTTAACCATTCCCAGGATAACACCAGGGTAGGTAGCAAAGTCTTTCCTGATCCCAGCTCTGTTCATCTTGGATCATTTTTAAAAACAATGTAAGCAAGGGTTACTCCAAGCAGAGTCTCCCTTTTTTCCAAAAATTGGGCCCCACACACACCCACCCATTCAGTGGTAGCACTTGTGCCCTAGTTATACACTTCACAGCTAGATTTGCATCAAGCACATTCAAAAATACGCCATTGTTAACCGTCTCCAGGATGACTGACCCCGGGGTAGGTAGCAAAGTCTTTCCTGATCCCAGCTCTGTTCATCTTGGATCATTTTTAAAAACAATGTAAGCAAGGGTTACTCCAAGCGGAGTCTCCCTTTTTTCCAAAAATTGGACCCCACACACACCCACCCCTTCAGTGGCAGCAGTTGTGCCCCAGTTGTACACTTCACAGCTAGATTTGCAACAAGCACATTCAAAAATACGCCATTGTTAACCGTCCCCAGCATGACACCGGGGTAGGTAGCAAAGTCTTTGCTGAACCATGACTTGTTCATCTTGGCTCCTTTTAAAAAACACAGCAAGCAAGGGTTACTTCAAGCAGAGTCTCCCTTTTTTCCAAAAATTGTGCCCCACACACACCCACCCATTCAGTGGTAGCACTTGTGCCCTAGTTATACACTTCACAGCTAGATTTCCATCAAGCACATTCAAAAATACGCCATTGTTAACCGTCCCCAGGATGACCCCGGGGTAGGTAGCAAAGTCTTTCCTGATCCCAGCTCTGTTCATCTTGGATCATTTTTAAAAACAATGTAAGCAAGGGTTACTCCAAGCGGAGTCTCCCTTTTTTCCAAAAATTGGACCCCACACACACCCACCCCTTCAGTGGCAGCAGTTGTTCCCCAGTTGTACACTTCACAGCTAAATTTGCAACAAGCACATTCAAAAATACGCCATTGTTAACCGTCCCCAGGATGACACCGGGGTAGGTAGCAAAGTCTTTGCTGAACCATGACTTGTTCATCTTGGCTCCTTTTAAAAAACAATGTAAGCAAGGGTTCCTCCAAGCGGAGTCTCCCTTTTTTTCCAAAAATTGTGCCCCACACACACCCACCCATTCAGTGGCAGCACTTGTGCCCTAGTTATACACTTCACAGATAGATTTGCATCAAGCACATTCAAAAATACGCCATTGTTAACCGTCCCCAGGATGACACCGGGGTAGGTAGCAAAGTCTTTCCTGTACACAGCTCTGTTCATCTTGGATCATTTTTAAAAACAATGTAAGCAAGGGTTACTCCAAGCGGAGTCTCCCTTTTTTCCAAAAATTGGGCCCCACACACACCCACCCCTTCAGTGGCAGCAGTTGTGCCCCAGTTGTACACTTCACAGCTAGATTTGCATCAAGCACATTCAAAAATACGCCATTGTTAACCGTCCCCAGGATGACACCGGGGTAGGTAGCAAAGTCTTTGCTGAACCATGACTTGTTCATCTTGGATCATTTTTAAAAACAATGTAAGCAAGGGTTACTCCAAGCGGAGTCTCCCTTTTTTTCCAAAAATTGTGCCCCACGCACACCCACCCATTCAGTGGCAGCACTTGTGCCCTAGTTGTACACTTCACAGCTAGATTTGCATCAAGCACATTCAAAAATACGCCATTATTAACCGTCCCCAGGATGACCCCGGGGTAGGTAGCAAAGTCTTTCCTGATCCCAGCTCTGTTCATCTTGGATCATTTTTAAAAACAATGTAAGCAAGGGTTACTCCAAGCGGAGTCTCCCTTTTTTCCAAAAATTGGACCCCACACACACCCACCCCTTCAGTGGCAGCAGTTGTGCCCCAGTTGTACACTTCACAGCTAGATTTGCATCAAGCACATTCAAAAATACGCCATTGTTAACCGTCCCCAGGTTGACACCGGGGTAGGTAGCAAAGTCTTTGCTGAACCATGACTTGTTCATCTTGGCTCCTTTTAAAAAACAATGTAAGCAAGGGTTCCTCCAAGCGGAGTCTCCCTTTTTTTTCCAAAAATTGTGCCCCACACACACCCACCCATTCAGTGGCAGCACTTGTGCCCTAGTTATACACTTCACAGCTAGATTTGCAACAAGCACATTCAAAAATACGCCATTGTTAACCGTCCTCAGGATGACACCGGGGTAGGTAGCAAAGTCTTTACTGAACCATGACTTGTTCATCTTGGCTCCTTTTAAAAAACAATGTAAGCAAGGGTTACTCCAAGCGGAGTCTCCCTTTTTTTCCAAAAATTGTGCCCCACACACACCCACCCATTCAGTGGCAGCACTTGTGCCCTAGTTGTACACTTCACAGCTAGATTTGCATTAAGCACATTCAAAAATACGCCATTGTTAACCGTCCCCAGGATGACCCCGGGGTAGGTAGCAAAGTCTTTCCTGATCCCAGCTCTGTTCATCTTGGATCATTTTTAAAAACAATGTAAGCAAGGGTTACTCCAAGCGGAGTCTCCCTTTTTTCCAAAAATTGGGCCACACACACACCCACCCATTCAGTGGCAGCACTTGTGCCCCAGTTGTACACTTCACAGCTAGATTTGCATCAAGCACATTCAAAAATACGCCATTGTTAACCGTCCCCAGGATGACACCGGGGTAGGTAGCAAAGTCTTTCCTGATCCCAGCTCTGTTCATCTTGGATCATTTTTAAAAACAATGTAAGCAAGGGGGTACTCCAAGCGGAGTCTCCCTTTTTTCCAAAAACACAGGGTAGGTAGCAAAGTCTTTCCTGATCCCAGCTCTGTTCATCTTGGATCATTTTTAAAAACAATGTAAGCAAGGGTTACTCCAAGCGGAGTCTCCCTTTTTTCCAAAAATTGGACCCGACACACACCCACCCCTTCAGTGGCAGCAGTTGTGCCCCAGTTGTACACTTCACAGCTAGATTTGCAACAAGCACATTCAAAAATACGCCATTGTTAACCGTCCCCAGGATGACACCGGGGTAGGTAGCAAAGTCTTTGCTGAACCATGACTTGTTCATCTTGGCTCCTTTTAAAAAACAATGTAAGCAAGGGTTCCTCCAAGCGGAGTCTCCCTTTTTTTCCAAAAATTGTGCCCCACACACACCCACCCATTCTGTGGCAGCACTTGTGCCCTAGTTATACACTTCACAGCTAGATTTGTATCAAGCACATTCAAAAATACGCCATTGTTAACCGTCCCCAGGATGACACCGGGGTAGGTAGCAAAGTCTTTCCTGATCCCAGCTCTGTTCATCTTGGATCATTTTTAAAAACAATGTAAGCAAGGGGGTACTCCAAGCGGAGTCTCCCTTTTTTCCAAAAACACAGGGTAGGTAGCAAAGTCTTTCCTGATCCCAGCTCTGTTCATCTTGGATCATTTTTAAAAACAATGTAAGCAAGGGTTACTCCAAGCGGAGTCTCCCTTTTTTCCAAAAATTGGACCCCACACACACCCACCCCTTCAGTGGCAGCAGTTGTGCCCTAGTTATACACTTCACAGCTAGATTTGCAACAAGCACATTCAAAAATGCGCCATTGTTAACCGTCCCCAGGATGACACCGGGGTAGGTAGCAAAGTCTTTGCTGAACCATGACTTGTTCATCTTGGCTCCTTTTAAAAAACAATGTAAGCAAGGGTTCCTCCAAGCGGAGTCTCCCTTTTTTTCCAAAAATTGTGCCCCACACACACCCACCCATTCAGTGGCAGCACTTGTGCCCTAGTTATACACTTCACAGCTAGATTTGCATCAAGCACATTCAAAAATACGCCATTGTTAACCGTCCCCAGGATGACACCGGGGTAGGTAGCAAAGTCTTTACTGAACCATGACTTGTTCATCTTGGATCATTTTTAAAAACAATGTAAGCAAGAGTTACTCCAAGCGGAGTCTCCCTTTTTTTCCAAAAATTGGGCCCCACACACACCCACCCATTTAGTGGCAGCACTTGTGCCCTAGTTGTACACTTCACAGCTAGATTTGCATCAAGCACATTCAAAAATACGCCATTGTTAACCGTCCCCAGGATGACCCCGGGGTAGGTAGCAAAGTCTTTCCTGATCCCAGCTCTGTTCATCTTGGATCATTTTTAAAAACAATGTAAGCAAGGGTTACTCCAAGCGGAGTCTCCCTTTTTTTCCAAAAATTGTGCCCCACACACACCCACCCATTCAGTGGCAGCACTTGTGCCCTAGTTATACACTTCACAGATAGATTTGCATCAAGCACATTCAAAAATACGCCATTGTTAACCGTCCCCAGGATGACACCAGGGTAGGTAGCAAAGTCTTTCCTGATCACAGCTCTGTTCATCTTGGATCATTTTTAAAAACAATGTAAGCAAGGGTTACTCCAAGCGGAGTCTCCCTTTTTTCCAAAAATTGGGCCCCACACACACCCACCCATTCAGTGGCAGCACTTGTGCCCTAGTTGTACACTTCACAGCTAGATTTGCATCAAGCACATTCAAAAATACGCCATTGTTAACCGTCCCCAGGATGACCCCGGGGTAGGTAGCAAAGTCTTTCCTGATCCCAGCTCTGTTCATCTTGGATCATTTTTAAAAACAATGTAAGCAAGGGTTACTCCAAGCGGAGTCTCCCTTTTTTCCAAAAATTGGGCCCCACACACACCCACCCCTTCAGTGGCAGCAGTTGTGCCCCAGTTGTACACTTCACAGCTAGATTTGCATCAAGCACATTCAAAAATATGCCATTGTTAACCGTCCCCAGGATGACACCGGGGTAGGTAGCAAAGTCTTTCCTGATCCCAGCTCTGTTCATCTTGGATCATTTTTAAAAACACTGTAAGGGTTACTCCAAGCGGAGTCTCCCTTTTTTCCAAAAATTGGGCCACACAGACACCCCATCAGTGGCAGCACTTGTGCCCTAGTTGCAAACAGGATGTTTTGATTTGCATCAAGCACATTCCAAATCCACAAGCATTTACTCTCCCCAGGATGACACAGGGGTAGTAAATTCCTTGTGGATCCATGACTTGTTCATTTTGATGAACGTTAGTCTGTCCACATTGTCACTGGACAGACGCGTGCGCTTATCTGTCAGCACACACCCAGCAGCACTGAAGACACGTTCAGATACAACGCAGGCAGCTGGACATGACAAAATCTCCAAGGCGTAAATGGAGAGCTCTGAACATTTTTCAAGATTTGAAGCCCAAAATGAGCAAGGCTCCATTTGCAAAGTCATGGCATCGATGTTCATTTGGAGATACTCCTGTATCATCCTCTCCAGCCGTTGACTATGTGTCAGACTTGTTGTCTATGGTGGCCTTGCAAAGGAGGGTCTAAAAAAATTATGAAAAGATTTCATATTATTGCTGTTAACAGTAGCACCAGATAGGGTGCTAATGGTACGGGTAGACTGTTGAAGATGACGAGACCGTCCCATGTTTGTCAAGTTACAACTTGGAGATTCACTCCCTGCACCTGCACGGTTTTTTGGTGGAAAAGCCGAGCTAAGATCGAGTAACAGCTTCTGCTGATACTCCTGCATACGTGCGTCCCTTTTTATGGCTGGAATTATGTCACAAAATTTGGACTTGTACCGGGGATCTAATAGTGTGGCAAGCCAGTAGTCATCATCACTTCTAATTTTGACAATACGAGAGTCATGTTGGAGGTAGTGCAGCAAGAAAGCACTCATGTGTCTTGCGCAGCCATGCGGACCAAGTCCACGCTGTGTTTGTGGCATAGAGGTGCTAACCGTTCTTTCTTCCTCTGACATCTCCCCCCAACCTCTTTCAACTGAAATTTGACCAAGGTCTCCCTCACCCGCTGAGTCTTCCATGTCCATGGACAGTTCGTCCTCCATTTCTTCATGTTCTCTTGCACCTTCCTCAACATTTCGCCTGCTACCATGCGCCCTTGTTGATCCCTGTCCCCCATGGTCCCATGCCTGCCGCGTTGGTGATGATGAACGTCTGGACCTTGGTGATGTTGTTGTGTCTTGCGCATATGAATCCTCCTGTAGTTCCTCCCCTTCCTGTTGTCCCACCCCCTGACTCCGAATAGTGTTTAGCGTGTGCTCCAGCATGTAAATGACTGGAATTGTCATGCTCATAATAACATTGTCAGCGCTAAACATATTCGTCGCCATGTCGAAACTGTGCAGAAGAGTGCAAAGGTCCTTGATCTGAGACCACTCCATCAGGGTGATCTGTCCAACCTCTGCATCTCGTTGGCCCAGGCTATACGTCATGATGTATTGCACCAGGGCTCAGCGGTGCTGCCATAGTCGCTGTAACATGTGGAGAGTTGAATTCCAGCGTGTCACCACATCGCATTTCAGGCGATGAATCGGCAGGCCGAAAGACTTCTGGAGCGATGCAAGTCGCTCAGCTGCGGCGTTTGAACGGCGGAAGTGAGCAGACAGTTTTCGTGCCCTGGTCAGAAGGCCATCTAGGCCGGGATAGTGTGTTAAAAATTGCTGGACAACAAGGTTCAACACGTGAGCCATACAAGGCACGTGTGTCACCTTGCCCAGGCGAAGGGCTGCACCCAGGTTTGCAGCATTGTCGCACATGGCCTTACCAGGCTGCAGGTTGAGTGGAGACAACCATTTATTAAACTCGGACCGCAGAGCTGACCACAACTCCTCAGCTGTGTGACTCCTATTCCCAAGACATGTCAAGCTAAAGACCGCCTGATGCCGTTGCGCTCTGCTGCCAGCATAGTAATGAGGGGTGCGTGATTCCTTCTGCGCAGTGAGAACGCTGGTGGCCTGACCAGGCAGGCTTGGGGCGGAGGTGGAGGACACAGATGCGGTGGAGGAGGCAGAAGCAGTGGCGGAACTTGGACAGACAGAGGATTGAAACACAAGTCGTGGGGACGGCAAGACTTGTGCAGCAGACCCTTCACCATCTATCACCATAGTTATCCAGTGCCCAGTCAGCGACATGTAACGTCCCTGTCCATGCTTACTGGTCCAAGTATCGGTGTTGAAATGCACCCGTTCACACACAGAGTTTCTTAAGGAAGCGGTGATGTTGTGTGCGTCATGCTGGTGTAGCGCGGGCACACCTTTCTTAGAGAAGTAGTGGCGACTGGGCATCTGGTACTGGGGCACAGCAACAGACATAAGGTGTCTAAAATCCTGTGTGTCCACAAGGCGGAAAGGCAGCATTTCGGTAGCCAAGAGCTTAGAGAGGGATAAAGTCAACCTCTTAGCTTTGTCATGGGTCGCAGGAAATGGCCTTTTTTTATCCACATCTGAGGGACAGAGATCTGGCTGCTGTGTGTAGACGGTGTTGAGTAGGGTGTCCCTGGAAAAATGCAGCTTTGTGAGGAAAGTGCAGGCGTAGACATGATGTTGCCTTCATCCAACGTTGGTGCTATCGATGTCTGAGAGAGCTGTACACACGTACTTGTTTCCCCTTCCAAACCAACTGACGACCTACCAAGCAAACTGCCTGTTGCGGTTACAGTGGTGGAAGTTGTGCGTGGAAAACCAGGTGTGACAGCTGTCCCCACAGTCCTAGAAGATGAAGAGTGCGCGGATGCACTGGAATTGGCAGGCCGTGGATGGTTCGCTCCGCTAGGCCGCATTGCAGCACGGTGAGCTTCCCACTGGGACATATGATATTTATTCATGTGATGATTCATGGAAGAAGTTGTCAAACTGCTGAGGTTTTGACCTCTACTAACAGAATCACAACAAATTTTACAGATCACATAATTTGGGCGATCTTTTTCTATGTCAAAAATGGACCAGGCTAGTCAAGGCTTAGAGGGCATGCGACCTGCTGAGCCCCCCCGACTAGTGCTCAGAGGCAGAGTGGTGACTGATGATGCAGTTGTAGACGTGCTACCAGTGCTCCGACTCTGTCCAGGAAGGCGCAAGGTAACTTCGTCGTCGGTTGCATCCTCCTCCACCGCCTCTGTTGACCTCCTCGAGTGCCTGACTGTGGGTTGACAGTAGGTGGGATCTAGAACTTCCTCATCAATTGTTGTGTTTGCACTCCCCTCACCCTCAGACCGAGCCTCTTCTTGCCCTGACCGAATATTTAAGTTGTCATCCCAATCTGGTATCTGCGTCTCATCGTCATCAGTATGTTCCTCATTGTCTATAACCACAGGTGTTACAGTTTGTGACAAAGGGTCAACATTATGCTCAGAAACTTGGTCCTCACGGCCTGAATCAGAGTCACAAAGGTTCTGGGCATCATTGCAGACCATTTCCTGGTCTGTACTCACTGTAGCTTGGGAGCAGACCTCTGATTCCCAGGCTATAGTGTGACAGAACAGCTCTGCAGACTCAGCCATCTCAGTTCCACCATACTGTGCAGGGCTGATGGAGACTTCAGAGCTGGGAGAAACCAAGTTTGATTGGGATGACAACTCAGAGGACTGGTGTTTTTTGGATTCGGTAGTTGAGGTGGTTGAGAGGGCACTTGTTGGACCACTTGAGATCCATTCAAGCATTTTCCTTTTTTGGCCATCATCTACCTTTGTTCCTGTTGTTCGTGTCCGTAAAAAGGGAGCACATCGGAATGTCCACGGTAAGTAGTAGACATCTTACTTTTGCTGGTAGATGGTCTATCTTCAGCAGATGTTAATGGAGCTTTGCCACCTTCCCCACGGACAAACCCTTTTTGTCCTTTTACAACACGCCTCTTCCCCTTTCCACCAGCATCTGTCATTTTGCCACTCATGTTGATTGCGACAAGATTGTGCACTTAAAATGTGGTAGTAAAAATTGAGAGGTGGTGTAGATTGCAGCGGTGGTCTAGCTTTATTAACAGCAGAATAAACAACAATAATTATCCCTGACAATGCAACTACGGCCCTTAAACTGGCAGCATAAATTGCTAGTATAATGGCTTAGTAACAATGAGTTTGAGTGTGCAATGCAGGCAGACGTGCTGCAAATATCTTTGCACTAGTGGGACTATACAGAAGTCCAATAGCCACGTTTAGGATGCCACTAAGTTCACTCAGTGTTTGCTAGTATAATGGCTTAGTAACAATGAGTTTGAGTGTGCAATGCAGGCAGACGTGCTGCAAATATCTTTGCACTAGTGGGACTATACAGAAGTCAAATAGCCACGTTTAGGATGCCACCAAGTTCACTCAGTGTTTGCTAGTATAATGGCTTAGTAACAATGAGTTTGAGTGTGCAATGCAGGCAGATGTGCTGCAAATATCTTTGCACTAGTGGGACTATACAGAAGTCCAATAGCCACGTTTAGGATGCCACTAAGTTCACTCAGTGTTTGCTAGTATAATGGCTTAGTAACAATGAGTTTGAGTGTGCAAAGGGCAGGAGGGTACAGTGGCAGGGTTGTGGGTCTCTGGGTAGAGGAAAGGAAGCCTGCCTTTCTATCCCTCCTAATGGGGAAATGCAGCGAGGAAATCCCTGACCTTAGCTACACAGACGCTGTCATCTTGTGTAGCTGTTAAACTCTGTTTTCAGGACCTGTCACCTATGGTTCTGACCCTGCCGGTACGAGCCCTTAAAAGGACTGATAGAAAGTGCTATCCCTATGCTGTACAGCGCTGTGTATGGAGCGTACACAGCAGTATCAGCGATAGGAGCTGCGCCAGTGATGACTGACACCAAGAACGCAGAAGGCAGATAATGGCGTGCTGGAGGAAAATGTCCGGTTTTATAATGCAGGGACATGTGACATGGACATCCTATCACACATGCCGTTGCTTCTCTGGCTAAAAGTCCACTTAGCTGTGTGTGTGTCTGGGATTGGCTGACATGCTGGCCCGCCCCACTACACGCGCTCGCTTAGGGAAGGAAGACAAGGAAAAAAAAAAAAAAATGGCGACAGCCATTATCCATACAGCAGTGATCTGAATGCGCTGTTCCCGCACACTATACACTGAAATTTTATAATAGTGTGAGTCACAGAGTGACTTACACTATTACAGCGGAAAGCCAGCTAGTAATTAGCTTGTCTTTTTGCTGCTAGAACCGTTCTCGAACGTATCTAGAACTATCAAGCTTTAGCAAAAAAGCTCGAGTTCTAGTTCGATCTAGAACAGCCCCCAAAATCACTCGAGCCGCGAACTGGAGAACCTCGAACCGCGAACCGCGCTCAACTCTAGTCATGTGTGCGTCACTCCAAAATCATAACATTGCACCCTGGCTTATCAAATGAAGTGCTGGAAATGCTGGTGTGATGCCAAACAACTAGGTGTAATGAGACACTCAACCACTAGATGTCACCA
The DNA here is from genome assembly GCF_048569485.1 of Anomaloglossus baeobatrachus. Lineage (NCBI taxonomy): Eukaryota > Metazoa > Chordata > Amphibia > Anura > Aromobatidae > Anomaloglossus > Anomaloglossus baeobatrachus. The sequence continues at coordinate 66,387,216 of NC_134361.1, forward strand.
CACACTGGTGGAGGATATCTGCAGCAGGTGTACACAAGGTGTTGCTAGACACACTAGTGAGGAATAGTCAAACAAACCAGGGCTCAAGCCGGAAGATAACAGTAATGGAGGGAGAAAGACAAGCCGAAGTCTAAGTGAGCCGAGGGTCTGTAAACCAGGAAGTCACGTCAAGAACCAGGAGGAGAATGGAGCTGGAGTCAGCTGATGTTGGAAAGCCAAGAGGACAATTCGGGTACATGGGAGCAAGAGGAGCCGGGGTTAGGAAACTAGCTAAAGATCAGGGAAACAGTGAGTCAGGTCAGAGTAGGGGAGGAGACGGATGAGGTATGAGGAGAGGAACTAAGTAGCGTTACAAGATCAGGTCAGTCACTTACAGGAATCAGAGACATACACTGCCGAACAGGAACTATCACTAGCAGCATTCCAGGTGAAACAACTCCCAGATAAAGCAGATTAATCACCTGGAACAAGGTTCCCACAAACAGGCCCCTCCCGAACAACAGAGGACTAGACCGGGAACTGGATGAAAATATAAGGCCCAGCATAGGCTCTGCAAGATAATAGAGCACCACTAACCAGAATAATGACAACTTGGAAGTATAGAGATTTGCAAACCTCCCTATTACTACCCTGGCCGATGAACCAGAATAAATTCTTCCATCTTTATCAAAGGTAAATACTGTTTTTTTGCAGATCTGATTTTTCCAGCGGGTGGCATGACATCTTGACCTATTTTGACAGAGTGGATATCCACTCTCACTGAACATTGATGAGCTGCTGATTGGTAGCAGTGGTCATGTCACACAAGAGTCACTTCCTCTGCTGGGAACATCTGATTTAACATCAGTGCAACAGCACCTCTGCGAGAGGTGAGTATACATTGTTTTTATTTTGTTTTGGACCTTGAATTGATAAAGCAGGGGTTGTCCAGTAGTGGATAACTTCTTTAAGCATTTTTTTGTTTAATGACCCTTTTAATGTAAGAAAACCTCATACTTAGCTTAACATTTCTTAATAATTCTGGCTGCATGTGACAATTCTATTCTACATGAAATTAGCAGTTTCTCATCCATTCCCAAACATTTTGTTGTCTGAGTAGAGGTTATCGAACCTGCCAAGACTTGTGTTCACCAAATTATACATATTTTACAGCAAAATTTGATTTGCATTTAAGTTATTCACCGTGAATTAAATGTTCCTTATTATGCTCGGGTGTCTCTCCAGACCCATAGCATAATAAACCTCATCCTCATACCTTATTGCTCATTTGTCTTGCTATCCCCATAGCTGATCATCCAGTCTTCCGGGCTTCTACCTTTTGCTTTCCCCAGTCAAACTCATATATGACGTCTGCCTGGAACCACAGTCTCAGCATGACTGTCACAGACAGGCTAGAGGCAAGCAGCTCACTAAGCAGGATCCCAAGAACCCAGAAAACCTTTAACCCCTATACAGGGATTTGAAATTACTAAAGGGCCCTTGAGATTGCTACCTGTGGAAGGCTGCAATTCCAAGAAGAGTAGTTGCCGGGCATGGGAAAAGGAAAATATTTCAGCTCACCTCTCTTCACTCTAGGATCCACCACCGATGCACGGAACGCCCTGGCCCGGGCGGAGAAACACAATCATGCAGAGGAAAAAATCCAGCATCAGAAGGAGAAAAAGTGGTAATAAAACTTGAACTTTATTGGATCCATTAAAAACAGGAAACAACACGCATGAAAGCTGGGGACACACAGTGAAACACAGGACTATCCTACGCGTTTCAACCTTGCGGTCTTAGTCATGGATAATTTGGTGTCTCCAGAATGAGAGATTTAAAGCTGTGCAAGAAAAGGGGGACGTCATAGGTCCTAATTAGAAACAAACATTCATAGAGCTGTTCACTCGTTTAAAATCATGAAAAAAAAGGGAAGAAAAAGGCACAATGAGAACCACAATGTGAGTTGCAGACAGAGACACCAAAAAAAAACACATAAATAAACACAAATTGATGAAAAAAAGAAAAACAAAAAGAAAAATGTATTAAAAAAAGTTGTATGTATATATACATGAGAACACAGAATAAAAATGAATGTATATGTATTCATGATAAAATCTTTATGTCCATGTATATCAGATATAAAGAAGCAAAAAGCAAGATTTATGCACCTGTACAGATACGTGCAAGTGCCCAGGCACGCATCTGTGCGAATGTATAGACATGTGCGCCTGGAGCGGGATTATAGGAAATACAAGCGTTTTGTTGAGAGAAAACTATATGTGTGTCTCCCAATAAATGTCGAAGCTATGAAAAAAGCCTTATTTTTGATTTTAATAATAAATGCCCTGTTGATTTATTATGTTGATAAGGATTAACAAGCTTTTATGTGAGATATTTCCACTCTTGCAGCATCGCAGGTGCGGCTCACCACGGCCAGGCATTAAGAAGCACTGCAGAAAAAACTGCTGTGCAATAGGTATGTGGCTGCAATGGGGAACCGCAACAACGGCGATGTATACAAGAACTAAAATATATTGGAATATATCTATTAGAAATTTAAGCATACCTTAGTTCAACAAATTGGCTTGCGACATGCATCAATGTGAAGATATGTATATGAAAAGAGAAAATGGAAAAAAAAAAAAAAATATAGAGATATAATCTATCAAATGTATTAAAGGCCATATAAATAAAAAATGATAATAATGAAATTTTGACTAAGCCGTGAATACGGCTCGTTGAAATGGGACCCTATGAATGTTTGTTTCTAATTAGCACCTATGACGTCCCCCTTTTCTTGCACAGCTTTAAATCTCTCATTCTGGAGACACCAAATTATCCATGACTAAGACCGCAAGGTTGAAACGCGTAGGATAGTCCTGTGTTTCACTGTGTGTCCCCAGCTTTCATGCGTGTTGTTTCCTGTTTTTAATGGATCCAATAAAGTTCAAGTTTTATTACCACTTTTTCTCCTTCTGATGCTGGATTTTTTCCTCTGCATAGTTGCCGGGCAGGGTCAAACCAGGAGGTATAGAAAAAGGACAAAATCAGCAAACAAGAGTGTAGTCAGGAATCAGGCTTAGGTCAAAAACTGAAGATGGCAGCAAGGTACAGAAACAGCAGACAGGAGAGTAGTCAGAGAGCTGGCAAAGGTCAAAACACGGGAATCAATATTCAGAACAGGATGAGAACCAGAGACAAGCAGTGAACTACAAGACTATATCTGGCAACGACCAGCAGACAGGAGGGGGAATAAGAATGCTGTGGTGTCTTTCCATTGGCTGTAGATGAAAGGTGGTAACTTCAGCCGGAAGACACATGCTGCCACCATCAGCCAGTGGTACTGCAGGCCCCAGGGAAACCCAGCTTAGTGGAAGGGCAAAGCCTATACCCTCCAGAGCCACTGGCATCGACTCTTCCCCTATCACCAGAATCCCACGGAGGAAATATGGCGGCGCCTGGTGGTCGAAGCAGAAATCGCAGGAGCAGACTCTGGTGGGAACTTGACAGCATTTTCATCAGTCTTCTTTACTCTGTGTCAGAATTTTCAGCTCGGCCAGGTCTCTGACATCACTTTAAATATTGCTGTTGTGACTTACAACATAACATGAAATTAGAACGTGCATCACCTGAGGTCTAGTCAGCACCTATAGGGATTCCTTAAGCAGTGAGCGAATGGCATGCAGTTACTTGAGAGGCCTGGATCAGCTGAAGCATCCATCTCAATATGAAGAAGGCAGAAAAAGACAAGTGCGACCATGGAAGATGAAAAGAAGGAAAATGGTAGACTGGATGATGAGCTGTGTGGTTGGCTGGGCTGGTGAACAATAAGGTCAGTGTTTATTAACCATTTGCCAATCCTCTACGGTTTATCAAAATGGTGGACATTGCTACCCGCCATATTGCTGAATTTGTGCTGAACAATTTTCAAAAATATCAATTTGGTGTAGAATACATTTTTTATTCTGAAATTCAAGGAGAATTCAATTTCACTTGATTATATTTGCTTATCTCTATGTTTGAGCCATCATCTTTCCACCACCTATGTTGTCTTGTAGCTGTATCCAGAAGGACCATATCAGCTATGTCTGGATTTGTAAAACAAAATTACTTTATGATTTAGGGGAAGGAATAAAAGAAGAAGACTCTATTAAAGAGTATGCTGAAAAACTCATGGTTATTCTCATAATACGCTCTCTAAATACTCATGAAGCTCTGGAAAATTAGTATCACAATAAGGAAGAAAACAGTCAAACTCAAGAAGACCTTGCACTTGACTTAATCACCTCCGAACAAATCCAAAATTAGGTTACATAGTTACTTAGGATAAAAAAGACCTAAGTCCATCTAGTTCAACCTTCCTCCACCAATTATACATTTTGTCATTAAGTCTTTTATAGCTGACAATGTTGTATGTACTGAGGAAATCATCCAGCCCTGATATAAAAGCTGTTATAGTATCTGCCATTACTACCTCTTGTGGTCGGCATTCCACAGTCTGACTGCTCTAACTGTAAAGAACCCTTTCCTATTCAGCTGCTGGAATCGCTTTTCTTCCACTCGTAGTGAATGTCCCCTTGTTCTTAGTATTGTCTTTGGAAGGAATAAGTCATGTGCCAGTCCTTTATATCGACCACACATGTATTCATATATATAACTGAGATCTCCTCTGAGATGTCTTTTTTCTAAGCTACTTAAATCCAAATTTTTCAACCTCATCATAGTGGAGGCCTTCCATTCCCTGTAGTAGTCTAGTTACTTGCCTTTGAACTCACTAACTTCTGAATATCCTTTTTAAAATGTGGAGCCCAAAACTAGATCTCATATTCTAGATGTGGCCTTAGAAGTTACTTATAGAGGGGTAACAATACGTTGGGATCACGGGATCTAATCTCTCTTTTTATACACCCTAAAATCTTGTTTGCTTTAGCAGCTGCTGCCTGATATTGAGTGCTGCTGCTCAGCTTACTTGTAACCAGAATCCCCAAGTCCTTCTCTTGTTCTATAGTCCCGAGTTTACTTCTACTTAATGTATATACAGTTATAGTATTACTCCATCCTAGGTGCATTACTTTACATTTAATTTGCCAAGTGTCTGCCAATTCCGACATATTTTCCTGATCGCTTTGTAATATTGTACTATCAAGGTCAGTTTTAATATCCTACATAGTTTGGTGTCATCAGCAAAGACTTACACTTTACTATCAATCCTATTCACAAGGTCAGTAATAAAGAGGTAGCCAATTTGAAACTGAATAAACGCTAACTTTTGTGTAAGATTTGATTCCGAGAAATATTTATAGTAATTTGAAGTAAGACAGATTTGTTGTCTGCTACGCATTTATGCCATGTGTCATACTTAATTCTCACATATTTTAGTCTTCGGTATGCATATCAGTATGAGACATGAATTGACTCGATCTTCCAGAGCCAAGAATAGAAAGCAAGCCTGTCAATCTCATGTATGATGGAAGCAACATTTCAAGCTAAGATTAGCATATTTTGCCAGCGCTTATTAATATAGTGTTAGATATTATTTTCCAATTTTCATTCTTTAACCATTCCTCAAGAGCATTTTATAAGAAAATAGTTTCTTTACTTTTAAAATTGCTTTTCTGAATTTTAAAAGTATATTTGAATATAGGATTTTAAATAATGAATTTCTTCAATTTATTTAATTATAATATATTGTACCAGTGTACTTGTCATACCATCCTAATCATTAGGCAAATAGATCATTTAATTTGTCTTCAGTGATTGGAAATGCTGTTGGCGTCTTAGAAGCTATCAAAAAGTTAACAATTTATTAGAATAAACAAAAAGTTTTATTTTAGGGACAGAGAAGTCACTATACAATATTGTCAAGATTCTAAAATTATATCTTTTGAGTCAGGTAAGTTAAGCTCCAAATCTTATGGATCGGATATATCAGAATTGCTATAGCATAACCATAATGGCATACTACATAGTTTAGTAGGCGGAAAATTCAATCTGAACAAGTGATTTTGTTACTTAATATTTTTCATCATTTTAACACTCTTTAGTTCCCAATGGTACGTGGGTTATCTCTGTTAATAAACATAATAGCATATTATGACAATGTAACATGGCTTATCAGAAGTATAATTTGCAGCTATGTTACTCCTGCAAAGGCTCGGGTCAAAGATATGTCTTATTCTAGAAGTTTCATAACTCAAGAATGCACATGACATCTTTTTTAGGCTGAATATGCCTAGAGTCTACCTAAAAAAGTAATGTAAAAATACTGGAAAACATCATTAATGTGCTCATGTTCATGCCTTCCTGGGCTGAACATATATATAGATCCTAGGTCATATCCCTCCAGTTACACACAGGCTCGTGCAGTGAACACACAGTCAACTCCGCACATGTCTGCAGACATGTGCGCTAACAGGCACGGGTGGATCGCACTGTCAAATTCTGACAGAATGATCTAATGCGCTCTGGCGGGGATCATGTTGTTTTCCGCTGCCATTGGCAGCCCTGTGACTCAATCATGGGGCGCCAATGGGTTGTCATAACAGAGCGGATTTAGTTGATGACCCTTGTCGCTGCCATGACGGGTTTCCTGTGAATGCCGACAGAGCGCCGGCACTCACAGTAACACAGCGTTTCTCCAGATCAGTGCAATGCTGAAGTAATCAGGAAGTACACTCATAAAGTTCCCTAAGGGGATTAGTAAAATAAATTAAAAAAATGTAAAAAAAAGAGTTTTAAAAATAATAGAAATAAAAAAAATAACAGTTTAAATCACCCTTATTTTGCCCCATTGATAATTAAACGATAAAAAAAAAAATAAAAACACATATTTTGTATCGACGAGTTCATAAATGCCCAATCTTTCAAAATATAAAATCAATTAATCTGACCGGTAAAGGGCGTAATGTGCAAAGACATTTTATAATACATCATAATTTATTCAGTAATGAGTATGAATGCCATGTGCAGAAACCCCCACTTACGTCTTTGCTGCTATCAATGAGGTCATTAGGCTGCCAGCAGTGGATCTTGATGATTTCCCTGTCCTAGTACAATTCACACACAATTATTAATAACCTTTCTGATATTATGACAAGCCACATATTCTTTCTTCATCTTCACTAGTGTTTTTCTTTGTAGCCACATGTCCATTATTAAGGAATTGATTAGTAACAGTTATTATATTGGCCTGATAGTAGAGATTTTTTCCTCTCTTGTTTGGGCTGCTGCCTTATAGATCTGCATAATGCTCATATTTTTGGTACTGCTGTACTGACTTGATGGTTGTGTCATTATATATAGTTCTCATATTGAAGATATTGTTTTTGTAGGTTATAAAATTGACAACAGATGTCTTACAAAATGAATGCTGATGTTGAGTTGCAGAAAATTCACCAACAGGATATGCCATCAAATTTGGCTAGATCCTTCCTTTGGCTAGGTCCTTCCCAGAGGGATATCTGACTATTATCTGTGTCGAGACTCCTAACAGAGGCTCCACGCAACTTTTTGATTTGCATACTTCCCAGGGGGCAATGCACCTAGGATTTCACTGTTTTGAGCGCCTTTGCTGGCTGCTGGCAGTGTTTTCTCTGGCTGGTCTCCCCAGGATCAGTGATTGTTTTATCAAATTTTGATAGGATGACCTCTTTTTCAACCTCATTAAACACTATAAAAGATACAAGGAGGACACACGGGGGGAAAAACATGAACTACTTATCCACACATGACACCAGTAGAAGTTCAGCAAAGTATTCAGCATTGAAACCACAGATGAGTACAAGCCACCTGCTTGCAACCATGGCTTGAAGCAACTAAAAACTATCGCCAGCACCAGTCGCAGGAAGGAAGAGGTATATAAGCACCAAGATAATGCTGATGATCAGCAGCTGGGTTTAATGCGAGCTCCTGCTGGGTCCAAATGGGAAAGAGTTGATTTCAGCAGTAAAGCTACTTATAACAATGAATACTGGCAGCAGGAACAATAGCAAGTAAAAGAGCACTTTGTGCAGCCAAACGCTGTGATCTTCTATGGCCAGAAGCCACATGACTGTCTTTTATCCATTACACACCCGTGACATGTGCTCTCTGTGTGCTCAATGGACCATACATTGATACAATAATAACCGAATAGTTCCAATAGTATCATAAACGGGGAGAGGAATGCGGGTGTAAGTCGTGCAAAAACCACAGAATCCAGAAGATTTAAATAAATCCCTTTATTTACGCGTTTCAGAGATATATCCATCTCCTTCTTCAGGACAAGGGGAATCATTTGCCTTGTCCTGAAGAAGGAGATGGATATATCTCTGAAACATGTAGACTTATGAAAATAAAGGGATTTATTTAAATCTTCTGGATTCTGTGGTTTTAGTGCGGCTTACACCCGCATTCCTCTCCCCATTTATGATACTTTTAACCTTCGGGGCCGCTGCTGACCACCACCGTTACTTGTGCAAAAAGGAGTTGTGACTGGGATAACCCCACCAGGTGAGTGCATTTATAGCACTAGACTAAACCCCCCATACCGGATAAGATCCTATTTTGCACTTTTATTCCACAGTTACATCACGTCCTAATAGTCCCAATGACATGCCTGGGTACACCACTGGGACCATTGGTTTGTGTAAAAAAATAGCATGCATTGTGCATGTTAATAGCAGGCAGTTCCTGAACTCATCTGGTATGTGAACAAGCCCGTAATTTCCGCAATTTGTGGACATGACTGGTTTAAGTTTTAGTTTGGCTATCTAAACACGTCTTAAATCTGGGCCAGAAGAAACAGCCTCCTTGCCATCTCTTAGCTTAGATGGAAGTGAACCCCTGCAGCCAATTAGTGGCAGCTGACTGATTGCAGCGGTTACATCCAAAACATAAAGCCAAGAGAATTGTAGCTACAAAAGCAGCTGAATGGATGAGGTACTGATGAAAGTTTCTTTTTTTATTTGAATTTCACCATTATTTTTGTTTTAAATCCCAATTAATCTGACACAGATATGACAGAGCACATGATTAATGTTAGAGTGATCTTTTTTTTAATGACTATCCCATTAATGGTTGATTTTTAAGTAAGAAAGTTCTGAGACCAAGTCAAGGTGACTTTACTTAAACTCTTTTTTTTTCAAGCTGCAAACCATTTTAAAAAGGAATGCTTTAATGTGTTAACGGAGCTATGCAAGAGTGCATACACTGTGCAAATCAAGCTGTGGAATTCTAAAGTAGATCTATGCAGGGTAGGATATATTAAGTCGCATATGAGAGATTAAAGTATTGTTGAAGGAAAGCATGCGGAATGGAAAGAGGAGACATGTTCATTAAAACACAGCACCCAACACAAGATGATAAGCCATTGTCGTTGGTAATGCCTAATCAAGTTTCAGAAACTTGTTAATTTAGAAATCCAGTTTTAATATTAAAGAAGTGGACTTCTATTTTTTAACAGCTGACTCAGAATATATTTTCATTTTGGAGTGAAATAAGAAATTATAAAAGCCAGGTAATAAAAAAATAAAATATAAGTATAATCTTTGTATTTGACCCTTGGAAACCACCAAAGAGCCACACTTAATTAGGAAATTTAAATGTAAATGACACCAAAAGCTGTAAATAGTCTAAAGTCTTAATTATGGCTTCATTCCGTGCAGAGAGTTTACGGTATTGTGCTGGAAAACATGTTATATTCTTAAACATAAAACTTTTAACAGCCATATTATAAGACTAAAGGCCGCTTTACACGGTGCGATCTCGCTGGCGTGCGTACCCGCCCCCCTCGTTTGTGCGTCACGGGCAAATCGCTGCCCGTGGCGCACAAAATCGCGCGGACCCGTCACACTACTTACCTGCCTAGCGACGTCGCTGTGACCGGCGAACCGCCTCCTTTCTAAGGGGGCGGTTCGTTCGGCATCACAGCGACGTCACTAAGCGGCCGCCCAATAGAAGTGGAGGGGCGGAGATGAGCGGGACGTAAAATCCCGCCCACCTCCTTCCTTCCTCTGTGGTGGCGGCCGCAGGTAAGGAGATGTTCCTCTTTCCTGTGGTGTCACACATAGCAATGTGTGCTGCCGCAGGAATGACGAACAACATCATACCTGCACCAGCAACAATAATTGGGAATAGGGGGGCATGTCACCGATTAGCGATTTTGAACGTTTTTGCGACAATTCAAAATTGCTCATAGGTGTCACACGCAATGACATCGCTAACAACACCAGATGTGCGTGACAAATTTCGTGACCCCAACGACATCGCTTTAGCGATGTCATAGCGTGTAAAGCGGCCTTTAGTTACTTTCACACATTTTCAGTTTGCCCCTCTCCACAATACAATATTTCTCAATAACGGGATGTTATGTTGAGTTTGTCACTAAAGTTGGGCAAATTTATTGCAGAGGAATTTAATTTTACTCAGTATACCCCTTGAAGAAGGTTATGCGAAACCTATGTCAGAGACTTTCCTTGGATCTTCACTATAGGTAAGCACCTTAAACTATCTATAGTTAGGTCTAGAAATATTTGGACAGTGACACAAGTTTTGACTATTTTCCTGTTACCAGCACATATTAAAGATACAGTTATATAATCAATATGGTCTTAAAGTGCAGACTCTTAGCTTTAATTTGAGAGTATTCACATTATTAACATCCCAATTAGAGTAAAGGTTTTAATATGTAGCTGCTTCTTTTTAAAGGGACCAAAAGTAATTGGACAATTATCTCAAATACACTTTAATGAAATGCATGGGCTATTCCTTCTGTAGCGCCCCTCAAGCCATCAGGGAGCTACAAGGTACTTCAAAAACGAAAAACCTACCAGAGATGCCTGACCAGATGATGTACGCACAAACAGAATGTGGTAGACCTTCCTCTTGAAGGCGGCTGCAGCCCAGGTGCAAGATGCTGATGTCACAGCCACAGGTGACCAGTTACCAGCTTACTGTGAGTAAAGGATCCAGTTACACTGCATCCTCTTGTGTGGCCTACCTTTGTTCAACACCCGTCTACCTCAACTATCCTCTGGGGCCTGGCCCTGCTTGCGGAGTGCTCAACATCCAGGCTGCCACTAACACCAGCCTCAGTAGTGAAAATTGTGCAGCAGCGGCTCCATCCACATAGCAACAACTTGCAAGTGGCGAGTACCCCATTACCCTGGGCGACACACTTCCTTAATCCATCATCAGTTAAGCAGGTAAAAGGTCTGGAGCTTATTCCATGTGTGGCATTTACAGTTGGAAGCTGTCAATGAGAGAAACACCATCACTTTGGTGAAGAAGAAAAAGAAGAAGAGAGAGCAGAAATGTTAGGAGTGGCCAACGAAACAATTTGGTACATTCTGAAAAAATGAGTGCACTGGTGAGCTTTAGAGTGCAAAAGGCATGAAAGTCCACAGAAGACAGCAATGCTGGATGATCGCAAAATTCTTTCCATGGTAAATAGTCATGAGCGAGTGTACTGGCCACTGTTTGCCTACAGCCTCCAGTGCTTCTGCTACCTGCTTCCCAGTGTCCTGTCTGTGGCCTCCATTGCTTCTGCTACCTGCTTCCCAGTGTCCTCTCCGATGTCCCAATTGCTTCTACTACCAGTTTCCTGTATTCATTACCTGCTTGCTGCACCGATGCTCGTGGCCTGTGTACCCACCTGGAACTTGAGCTGAGACATATATCTTCATCTTTTCAAGTTAAATACAACTTATTGACTATTAACTCCTTCACGACCATGACCACGATTATAATGGCACTGTCACATTTTGACAGCGCCATTTAAGGGGTTAACAGGTACAGGCAGATTGTGGATCTGCTTGTGCCTGCTAGGCACACATGTCAGCTGTACAAATCAACTGACATGTGAGTGGATCCTCCCTGGCTGCCCACGGCAGCCGGGTAGGATTAACACTATGACTGCTTGGACATAGTTTTACTGCCTGCGGCCGTAAATGGGTTAAAGGAGTCTGACAGACAGTTGCTTTTATACCTATATATAATTTTGTCTATTATTTGTCCTTCATTCTTATTTATTCCATATATCACCATGTTTTTTCTACCTACAAAGACCATAAAGCTATTTATGTAGTTGATAATGTAATTTTTCATTTCTATTTTTATCTGTTTGTTATATATAGTGTGAATGTAACGTCCATCCATGGAAATTGAAACAGCAATATGTTATTGCAGAAGTTATTGTAGAAATCATGCTTCTATGTTGCCTGTTAAATATAGAAGGTTGTTGTAAACGAGACACAAAAAATCCAAAGGGTGAAGCAGAGACAGAGTTAGAAGTTAAAGTCAGAGATCAAATAGAAGGTGACAACTCTAAGGAGAAAGGAGAGAGGCCAAACAGGAGAAACTAAATCAAACGTAGCCAGGGTACAGAAATATATGTGAAGGCTAGACGGAAGATCCAGGAATAGGAAATGATACTGAGGCAAGTTTCAACATGGCCTTTGTAGCTTTAAATAGACATACAGATTAGGTTTGCATCTGTTTTCATTGCAACCAGGCACTCAGGCGTGTCATGTAAGTTAACAATATGGTACGCCAACTGGTGGGACGCTGCAGAGTAGAACAGCATAAAAAGAGTAAGAACAATATGTAAATTACTCCAAGAGAAAAGTGTATTTGTAAATACTAAAGCCTTTTATTGTGCAACCCACATTTGCCAAAAAGTTAGAATCTTAGGTAAAATGTATATAAAACAAGAATTCAATAATTTGGAAAAATCTTGTAGCCATATTTTATTCATAACAGGAAAAATAGAAAAAATGGAGTACGTTAGAGAGTGGATTAACAGGAGGTGCAATTTCCAAGTTAGATACAGAATCATTAATTGTTTGTTGACCATTTACACAATACCAAGGACATATAGCGTTCATCCACGACATCCTATATTTTAAATGTCAGACACAAGTATAGGCATGGAAACTAAAATAGCTTAACTACAATGGGGTCCATTTGGTTTCAATTATGGTGTCCAGCATTAAGCGGATGCCCTAATGGAAACTAAAGAAACCCCATGATAGATAAAGTGATATGTCTGATGGTTTTTGTATCTATCATGCAACAAATACAGCCTGCAACACACCTAATGCTTTTTCTGGTGCTGTATTCCTGTACTGTTGGTGCTCCTGCTGACATATTCATTTACTAATGTAGCTTCTGGTGAGATATACTTGTTCTAATAGTGGTTTTGGTTACATATTTATGTAGTGATGAAATCTCTGGTGCTGATAGTGGTTTTGGGGACATATTTATGTAGTAATGAGATCTCTGGTGCTGATAGTGGTTTTGGTGACATATTTATGTAGTGATGGTTGCTCTCGTGCTGATAGTGGTTTTGATGACATATTTATGTAGTGATAGTTGCTCTGTTGCTGTACTCATGTACTATACATGGTTCGTAGTAGCCTGCATCTTTCTGGCATAGCAGTGTGCTGATCAGCACTTCTCTGATTCTATCCCATACTCACATCCCTTGTATTTCCATGTTAAGCTATGGCACTTTTGGCAGGTGCCTAACTTGCCTAACCCCTCATCTTAGCCCTGACTGTATCCCTCACAACAACATGGCTTTGCAGAAGAAGAGTCTGAGTGATTAACTGGATGCCTGAAACTAAAATTCCGGTAAGGACCCAGAACTGTTAAGCAGCTAGAAGTCTACATCCCACAAGAATGGAACAAAATTCCTTTCTCAAACCTTCAGCAATTGGCAATCTCCCTTTCCAGATGTTTACAGAAAGCAAATAGGGTATGCTACTCAATGGTAAACATGCTCCTGTCCCAACTTTTGAAAGATGTGTTCCTGCCTTCAATTTCAAAATAAGGTGATATTGAAAATTGTCTAACTTTCACCTTTAGATATGTGTTATATGTTCTTGTATTTATAAAATATAGACAAGAGATTCCAAATCATTGTATTGTTATTTTCCGCACATTTTACAGTGTGCCAACATTTTTGGAATTGAGGTTGTACATAGGTGTATACCATTTCATCTCTTGGGAAGCCAACTGAAAAAGTAAAAAAAAATGAACCCTATAAGTTTCAGTGCCCTATTTTTTCTGTAAATTGAAGTCAAAAGAGAAAATACTCAGTCTTTAGGTCTCTGAAGAAAAAGAAGCCTTCAGTTCTCTATTTACTGCTTTGTTCAAAGGAAGTGATTCTGAAATAATAATACTTTCATGTGAAGAGCTCAAACGGATTGAATTGCTGTATAAGAGATTTAGTGTCTGTATGTTGTGTTGTGAACCGAGAGACAAATTCAACGCAAATCTCCCATAGCTGTGACACATCCATATCTACTGATGTGCAATTCACTCACTGGATATAAATTATACAAATTCTACCTGAAGAAGAAAAGTAAACTGCAGGTTGTATGTTGCCCTACTGTATAACCTGACCTGATCTGCTCCTAAGAATACTTCACAGATGTCCATGCTTCATTTTCTACTGTAACCTCCGCACATTGCTCGTGGCTATTTTCAACAGTCAGATGTTACCTGTCAGTGATATGATTTAGTTATAAACTTTTTAAAGACATTTCTGTTCTACAGCACTGTCCTTACTTCATCTTTGCTATCAAAAGACCAATTGTGAAAGCCAAGAACCCTTTTTTCATCTCCGTGTGCCAAAATCTATTCTAAGTCTCTGTCTTGTATGATTCAATATGATTTAATGGTCTGTGAGTTTGGCACATTTCTTCTATTGCTGGCATGGCTTTAAATTTTGTGAATACATGTCGACAAGAATAACAAAGATCAAATTTTAAGAAGATTTAAAGTTTAATATATCTTGGTAGTTAAACTGTATTTGTATATTCTAGTGAGGGAAATAAAAATTAAAGTGTGGGACGGAAAGGAATTGAGATTAATAATGTTGAATGCTTTATTCTTCACTTTTGCTTACCTGGAAAAGTTTAGGAGGGGATGTCTACTACTCAGACATCCACTTCTAAATCTTATAGTCGCCATTGTAAAAGAAAAAAACTTTATACTCACCTCCAGTACCTGAACAATTATAGCAAAGCCAAAATTGGGTCTTCCAAGGCTCACATGAGCACTGTAGTCAATCCGTGGACACTGTTGAGCTACTCTACTCTTACTTCCTTCTGACAAATTTTGGATGTCCAAAAGAAGTGAGTTAGCCACTGCTGATTGTCTGCAGTGCTTTGTGGTATAAAAATGTCACCCAACGTCACGCTGCCAGGTATGACTAGCCATACAGGTGTCAGCACGCCAGCACTTCTTTGATCCTGGAACCTTTCCCACAGCAACTTTTTGAATAAGACCCTGATGGGTCGAAACGTCCTAGTGACAAGTCGCCTATCACTACCAATTTTTTGTATATATCACAATAAATCCTATTATTGCATGAACTTTCAGAGAGTACAGTGAATTATTAAGTTGTGATTTTTAGGTATGACAAGTGTGGCATGTGCGTTCAGACCTATGGATGCCTGACGCACAATAAAATAAACAACAAACAGTACAACAGGTAGGGGGTAGCACAGGTGACACAATAACAATAGTGGGCCCTAGCTCTAGTGAGGGGGTAAAATGGACTTCTCCTGCACTAACCTGCTGATGTCCATACCCTCATAGCCAGGCCCTATATAGTGTTCTCAACTGTCGCTGAACAGGAACCTGAGACCCGAAGAATACCCTGTAGTAGCCCTGTCTAGTGTGTTGGCAGATGGGAGATGCTAGCCCCACCCTAGCACTAATATGACACAGGGGAAACTAAGACAAACAGGGGAAAACAGCAACAAAAAAGGATAAAGTCAGTAACAAACCTTCACAGAACCTTCAACCAAGGTGGTCAGAGAACAAATGGATTTGTATCTTCAGCAAGGAATTCTGGATAACACCTCTACTTAAACCTGAAGGTGGAGTGGCTATAATGTGGCTGCAGTTGAAACACTCAACTAGGACTGCTGGACAACAAAACTGACATTTTCTCATAATGCAGTGAAAGAAATAAAACCATGCCCAGATGGAAATGAGCGATCCCAACCATGAATCCGTCACTAGTCTCCAAAAATAGAGAGATGACTGTGACTCACAATCTTCTGAACACCTGGAGCCAACATAGCATTGATGGTGCTAGTGCAGGAGGTTAGTATAGGGCATTTCTATAAATATACTATGTAAAAAGGAGGTGATTGAGTAGTGGACAATAATTTTAAAACTTTTTTTTAACTATATTAGAGTTTTCAGTCTTCAATCATACATCTGCTGACTACTGACTGATCCAAATTTTGCCACATTTGGGCACTTTTAAGTGCAAATTGTTACATCTAGTTTTCAACCTTTTTGTTTTGTGTTTAAAACAATGTTTTTTTCCTTACAAATAAAAGGACTTGGCACTGTAGTGAGAGTATGATTTGGCTGAAAAAGGGTGTTGTGTAAGATACATAAATCAATTTACGCTGTCTGAAAAGGACTCGACAGTATGCCTCAATGTTCTGAGACCAAATAAAAAAAACTAGGTGACAAAACAAATCAAACTAAAAATTTTCTTCGACAAGAAATCTTTTCAGAAATTGAGAAAGAAATACCACCAATGGGCCATTGAAATGTCATCATTTCTAAGAGAACATACGGTGAGTGAGCGAGTAAATCACTACGGCTGCCAGTGACAATGAATTGCTGAAGAGGGGAATTTATTGTTTTAAATCAAATTCAGGAAATTAAAACATTTGGCAAAAAACCCACAGCAGAATCTGATTCCTGGCCAACCTTTAATGATTTTCTTGGCATACATGCATGTTTTTAATATTGTGAATATGTTAAAATGCTCTTTATGAACCTACTTGTTTTAAATTGTGTAGTAGTTTCATGTGATAATAAACCTTTGCTGCTGAAGTTTTGTATTGCTGATGTTTTGCCCGGCCTCTCCATAGTTGTGTAGTTACATTATGGTTAAGGATATGCCCTATGAAACAAATTCTACTTTATATTTTTGTTGTTACTTTTTTCTTTATTTTGTAAAATGTGCATTATGAATAATTTGTAAAACAAAATGCAATAATCATTAAGTCATATGTAAATTTTGGAGCCATATTTGCATTTTCATACACTAGAGATGAGCGACTCTTCTGAAATGCAAATTAATTGAATTTTCCCCCATAATTTGATTTGTGGTGAATATATTTAGATGAATCTCAATACTGAAAACTTGTAATTACTTGGAAAATACATGTGGGGGAGAACCTTGCTGACCATAAGAGCTTACACTCTACATATGAGAGAGAGAGGATCCCACTGATTATACCAAATTACACTCTGTAGGTGAGAGGACCCCACTAACAATAGCAGTTCACACTTTACAGAAGAGAGAGGATCCCGCTGACCATAAAAGCTTACACTCTCCAGGTGAGAGAAAGGACCCTGCTGACCATAAGAGCTTACACTCTACCTGAAAGAGAGAGGACCCCACTGACGATAAGAGCTTACACTCTACAAAAGAGAGTGGGCCCCAATGACCATAAGAGCTTGCACTCTACAGAACAGAGTAGGCCCCAATGACCATAAGAGCTTACACTCTGCAAGAGAGAGAGATGACCCTGCTGACCATTAAAGTTTACACTCTACAGGTGACAGAGGACCCAACTAACAATAAGAGCTTACACTCTAGAGGTAAGAGAGAGGACACCGCTGCCAATAAGAGGTTAAACATTGCAGAAAGGAGAGGACCCTTGCTGATCATAACTACTTACACTCTACATGTGAGAGAGAGAACCCCACTGACAATATAAGCTTAGACTCTACAGAAGAGAGAGAGGACCCTACTGACCATGAGAGCATACACTCTACAGAAGCGAGAGAGAGGACTTGGCTGACCATAAGAGCTTATATTCTACGGAAGAGAGAGGACCCCACTTACTATAACAAATTACGCTCTACAGGTGAAAGATGACCCCGCTGACCATAAGAACTTACACTCTACAGAGGAGAGACAACCCCACTGACCATAACAACACACTCTACAGGTGAGAGAGGACCCTGATGATCAGAAGAGCTTACACTTTACCGATGAGAAAAGCCCAGTTACTCTGGAATTGGAAAAGTATTCTGCTGTACAAACTGTATTTAGCTCAGAACTTGCTTATCTATTATGATCCAGGTACTGACCACCAAGTGTGCGAGGTATGATAATTCGCTAAATGTCATAGCTGCAGCACATTGTGGAGAGGCCCGCATAGCAACACAAATTGACATAAGACCACTCTAGTGTTTCAATGTTGTTAGAAATGGTGCCGGGCAAGCTTAGGTTTTTTTCTATTTTTTTGCGAACCGCAAATTGAATGTTAAATTGTTTCTATTTGGAAACTGAAAAATTCTAAAATTTCAAGTTGAACTCAATCCTCCATGTATTGATCCGCTCATGTCTAGCATACACCAATCTTGAGAGCCATAAGGAACATATAATATGGTACAGCGCTACTCTCTCTTTATTTAATTGTTGTGAAAAGTCTCCTTGGAGAAAAACTCTTCAAAAAGTTTGTTTGTTGCAGTAAGAAATTTTGACAGATCACTGTAAAGGCAGTAGAATCTGTAAGGATTCATTTTATTTCCAGTTTGATCTGTTAATGAATAGATCCATGTCTAATGGAAGTCTTGACACAGTCTTAATAGATTCCAAACAATTATATTGTCTAATGCGGGCGTCACACAACACGATCTATCGTGCCATCGCACGAGTGATCGTACCTGCCCCCGTCGTTTGTGCGTCACGGGCAATTAGTTGCCCGTGGCGCACAAAGTCGTTAAACCGCCATCACACGTACTTACCTGCTGAGCGACGTCGCTGTGGGTGGCGAACATCCACTTCCTGAAGGGGGTGGGACGTTCGGCGTCACAGCGACGTCACACAGCGGCCGGCCAATAGAAGCGGAGGGGTGGAGATGAGCGGGACGTAAACATCCCGCCCACCTCCTTCCTTCCGCATAGCCGGCAAGAGCCGCGGGATGCAGGTAAGCTGTGTTCATCGTTCCCGGGGTGTCACACAGAGCAATGTGTGCTGCCCCGGGTACAATGAACAACCGGCGCAAAGAAAAATAAACGATTTTTTAAAAAATGAGCAACGTGTCAACGATACACGATTTGCGAACGTTCTGCGTCGCTCATAGGTCTCACACGGGACGACGTCGTGAACGATGCCGGATGTGCTTCACGAAAACCGTGACCTCGACGACATATCGCATGATAGATCGTCTCGTGTGTGTTAGGGGAAAACTTTTCTCTTTGCGGAGACTGACAAATTAACCTGGCTGCCAGTGAGGAGTGTTATAGCTGCAGTGCTCCTTTGGGAATTGAAGCTAGAAGACTCCTCACTGGCAGCCAGAATGGTTTGTCAGTCTCCGCAAGGAGAAAAGTGTTTCCCTTAGACCCCATTATAGCTTCTCATACAGCCAGATCAGCTCTCATAGTTAGCACTGACGAGGGGCAATCACCCCAAAACACCATGACTGCAAATTGAGGCTCTCATCTCGCATAAATCCTAAAGTCATATGACAAGGCTCGTTAAAGGGTCACTTTTGACTTTAGGACTGCTACTTCCAATAGGTGGCACTAGAGTTTGTCTCCTACCTCCCTGAAGAGATAATTTGCAAACAATTATATTGAAACACATCTCTTCTTTTATGCGACCTTAAGACTACAAGCAGCAGTAGATGTATTTTACTAATATAGTCCACAAGGGTGGACTAAAATTTCAAATCAGCCAAGCCTCTGAAATAGAAGATATCTTCCCTGATGGGACACATAATTATTTCAATTTTAGGTTCAGTCATGCTCATATGTTTGCAATCCAGGGCAATACTGTTGATACAGCAGAATATTGCTGTACAAGAAGTTGAATGGGGTTAAGCATAGAGGTTTATGGCTTTCAGAACTTTATACTCTAGAGTGACATGGTTATTTAGCACAACAGTGTCCTGGCTATTGGAAGCCACAGAAAATTAATTTGTAGGATGTCAGACAAATAAACCTTAGACATTATTTTTCATTTCCAGTTTCGCCTTGCACCAAGTTGAGGAATCCAACCTGTCTTGGATCTCAGCAGGTCACTGACACTTTAGCTGTATAAAACAAACTCAACGTGAGAAAAAGGCACATAAAACAAAACAATTACTAAAGATATATTTGTAGAAAGTTTTGATGGTGAAGGCAGCAAACAATAATTCAATTTGCTTTCCATTTTTCAGGTAACATTTTCTCTAAAAGTTAAAGCTAAAAGTTAGTTCTAGCCAAAGTAATAAGGACTTTACTTTTATGTATTTAATTAAAATATTTTTATTTCTATGAAAACATTTCCTAAAGGTAGAGAGTAATACAGTACATAAAGTACATATTGAGCAATACATTATTTGTATTAAAGGTAAAGACAGTGCAGTATATGTAGTATGAGTATAGAGTAGCATAGAGATGAAGTACAGATAGGGAACAGTGTGGTACATAATGGACAGTTAATGAGATTAAATAACATATAGTACAGAAAGAGAGCAGTACAGTACATTTAGTACAGATAGAGAAAAGGGTTGAGTGGATCTGTGGAAGTTCAAGTTCGCCAGGTTCAGCCAGACTTTAGTTACATGTTCAGTCCGGAACCTAGACTTGACCTAATCTTGACCCCGGATCCCGAACTTCATATAAGTCAATAAAGACTCAAACTTCTGTGTTGTAAAATAACTGTAAAGTGGTCATAGTAAGGGCAAACAAATGTGGATAGGGAAAAAAATAAAAATTATGTGGGGTCCCGCTTATTTTTGATAACCAGTATATAATGTCTGCCTGGAGCCACAGACTAGGCTGGCTGTAAAGGGAGGCTAGAGGACAGCCGCTCACAAAGCAGGGACCCGAGAACTCTGCAACCCTTTAACCCCTATACAGGGATTTGGAATTGCATAGAGCCCCAGCGATCACCACCTGTGGTAGGCTGTAGTCCGTGGTAGTCAGGCAGGGTCAAAAACCAGGAAATGCAATGCAGGAACTGAATCGGCAGGCAAGAGTGTAATGAGAACACACAACAGAGGTCAAATCCGGGAGTGGCAGCGAGGTACAAAAATGACAGGCAGGAGGTAAGTCAGAAAACAAGCAGAGGTCAGCACACGGGAATTACTATACAAAAAGAACAGGATCCAGGAATACAGCACTATCTCTGGCAGGGGTCAGCAGACAGGAGGGGGAATAAAGGCTGCTTTACACCAGACAATCTATCGTGCGATAGATCGTCGGGGTCACGGTTTTTGTGACGCACATCCGGCATCGCTGGCGATGCCGGCCTGTGTGACACCTCCTAGCGACGCAGTATCGCACACAAATCATGAGTCGTGTACTGGTCGCTAGGTTCCATAATATCGTTTAATTTAGTTGTTCATCGTTTCCGTGATACCACACGCCGCTCCGTGTGACACCCCGGGAACGATGAACAGCAGCTCACCTGCGTCACGCGGCCGCCGCCGGCTATGTGAAGGAAGAAGGTGGGCGGGATGTTTACTTCCCGCTCATCTCCGCCCCTCCGCTTCCATTGGCTGGCGGCCATGTGACGTTGCTGTGATGCCGAACGTCCCTCCCACTCCAGGAAGTGGACGTTCACCGCCCACAGCGAGGTCGCACGAGAGGTAAGTATGTGTGACGGGGGTTACTGACTTTGTGCGACACGGGCAGCGATTTGCCCGGGACGCAAAAAGGACGGGGGCGGGTACGATCGATTGTGAAACTGCACAATCGGTCATACCGTGTAAAGCAGCCTTTAGAAGGGTGTGGTGTCTTCCCATTGGCTGTGGCCGAATGATGGTACTTCAGCTGGAAGACACCTGCCACCTATAGTCAGCCAGTGGTACTGCAGGTCCCAGGGAAACCCAGCTTAGTGGATGAGCGGAGCCTGCGCCCCCCAGAGCCATGGGCATCGACTCCTCTCCCATCACCAGCACTATCCATGGCAGCAACACGGCGTCACCTGGTGAGCGGAGAAAAAGTCGCAGGAGCAGCCTCCGGTGGGGACATGACCCAGTGCAGGTAAAGCAAACAACTGTGGACTGCAGCCCTCAGCTGTCTGCTTTACCTTGTTTGGTTATCAAATATAGAGAGGATCCCACTCTGTTTTTTTAATTATTTAAATAAATAATTAAAAAAATGGGTGGGCTTCCCCCTATTTTTGATAAGGTAGAGCAAACAGCTGGGGGCTGGTATTTTCAGGCTGGGAAGGCCCATGGTAGTTTGGCCTCTCCGAGCCTAAAATTAGGCCCATGGTTATTTTTTTCACCCCATAGCAACTCCAGAAGTGGCTCATCCATTAGATGCCCGGCTCTTCTCGATTGCTTTGATGCAGTGGCAATTGGTTAATATTTTTGGGGTTGATGTCAGCTGTAAATTGACAGCTGACATCAAGCCCAGGGGTTGGTAATGGATAGGTGTCTATCAGAAAGTACGAAAGTGTTGAGTTAAAAAAAATACACACACTGGCAAAAAATAGTTTATTTGAATAATGACTCCATCACACTCCCTCTTTCACCAATAAATCAATCAAAAATAAATCCTCAAAGTTCCAACAAAATCTAATGGTGTAATGTTCCACAATGCCCATCAATTCCTATGGAGCTTCAGAACAGTCTCAGATCGATGCTTCATAGGTCTCTGCTGGTCAGCTGTAGGTATGGAATTTCTCCGCTGACTAGCAGTGACCTATGGCGCCTCATCCTGAGACCTATGGGCATTGGGGGAAATTACATGATTGGATTAAGTCGGAACTTTGAGGATTTATTTTTAATTAAAAAAATTGGTGATCGAGGGAGTGTAGGGGAGACTTTGTTCTAATAAAGTATTTTGTTTCAGTGTGTGTGTTTATCTCTACACTTGCCAATTGGTACTGAGGGTGTCTGATAGAAGACTATCCATTACTAACCTCTGGGATGATGCCAGCTGTCAATACACAGCTTTCATCAACTGTAAAAGTATTACCCAGATTGCCACTACTTCAACAGGAAGGGTGTCAGGAAGAGTCGGGGCGAAGCACCAGAAATTATGCATATATTACATGCGCCACTTCTGAGGCAGCTGAGGGCTGCTATTTTTAGGCTGTGAAGGACCACATAACCATGGACCTTCCCTGCCTGATAATACTAGCCTCCAGCTGTCTGCTTTATCTTGGCTGGTTATCAAAATTAAAGGGGACCACATCCTATTTTTTAAATGATTTAAATAAATAGTTTTAAAAAAGCCTCGGGATCTCTTCAATTTTTGAAAACCAGCAAGGGTAACGCAAACAGCTGAGGGTTGCAGCCCGCAGTTGTCTACTTTACTTGTGCTGGTTATTAAAATTAGGAGGGAGCACACATCATTATATTTTCTTTATTGTTCACAGTAATGTACAGGGGTCTTTCCTATGCAATAAATCTTGTTGATTGGCTGCAGTGCTGCCTTTCAACAAACTTTATTAGTATGTGAACAGCAAGCAGACACAGACTTTTTTTTTTTAAAAAAGTCTATGTTCAGGTTCAAGCCCCGGAACACCCGTTGTCTAGTACAAAACCCGAACTTTACCCTTTGTATTCACTCACTCATCCTTACAAGGGAGCAGTATAGTGCATTTAGTACAGGTAGAGTGCAGTGCCATAGAGAGCAGGTCAATACATTACATACCGGTAGAGAGTGATATAGCACATGTAATAGGGGTAGAGTATAGAACAGTACATACTGCATAGGTAGAAAGCATTACAGTGCATATAATAAAGTTAGATTGCTGGGCAGTATAACTAGTAGTGTAGATTAGTAAGTGCGGTAGGTACAGTAGTATGGTAAATACAGATCAGCACAGTACACGTATAACGTGCATGTGTACAAAGATATATCAGTACAGGACATATAGTACAGGGCAGTACAATACCTGTAATAGATTTATATTGCAGTGAAATAATTTTGCATAAAGAACCAGACAGTTCATACACTTTAGTGACATAAGGTAAATGTGGCATCATGTTTTGTAAATTTAGTTTTAGGGGGTGTCTGCAGCCTCATTGGGGGAGCCTTCTTAGGGGTACTTTGCACAATGCAACATCGCCAGCATCGGCTAGCGATGCTGAGCTCGATAGTACCCGCCCCGTCGCACATGCGATATCTTGTGATAGCGAACATTATTGCTACGGCAGCTTTACACGCACTTACCTGCCCTGCGACGTCGCTCTGGCAGACGACCCGCCTCCTTCCTAAGGGGGCGAGTTGTGCGGCGTCACAGCGACGTCTCACGGCAGGCGGCAGATAGAAGCGGAGGGGCGGAGATGAGTGGGACGTAAAGATCCTGCCCATCTTCTTCCTTCCGCATAGCCGGTGGAGGCAGGTAAGGAGATGTTCCTCGCTCCTGTGGCTTCACACACAGCGATGTGTGCTGCCGCAGGAACGAGGAACAACATCGTATCTCCTATTGGTGCGATATTATGAAAATGACCGACGCTACACAGATCACCGATTTTCAACGCTTTTGCGATAGTTTATCGGCGCATCTAGGCTTTACACGTTGCGACGTCGTTACCGGCACCGGATGTGCGTCACTTTCGATTTTACCCCGACGATATCGCAGTAGTGATGTCGCAGCGTGCAAAGTACCCCTTACTCTCTTCAATACCCTTTGTCAAACAAGTGTTAAATGGTTAAATTATAGATGCTGCTTTAGGATTTAGGATTTTAGGATGGTGAGCGCACAACTTTTGAGCCGGTGCCATAATAATATGACATCGTGCAGACACTTCTAAATCGCCCCGTCATTCCAATATGGGCCCGTATGTTTAAATTAGTTTTAAAATCCAATAAAATACATTAATCAAATAAATACTAAAAAATAATACTAATGTATTAATTTGTTGTAATTTGATAATTAATCAAGTTTTCTCTATTGCATTTTTTTGCGTAATCTCAATAGAAAATGTGCCATACTTTTAACAATCCACATCTGTTTCACTGCAGAAATAAACTTCTACTTAATTACTTAATCTACAATATATTGATATGTGTGATTTGGCAACTTCTCTATATTTACCTTGTTTAAAATATTCATTGGCTTCTGTTTAGTGACATTGTGTTTTATTATATATTATCTTTTAAGTCCACTGTGCAATAAGCAGAAACTACCAAGAAGTGCTGAGTCTGTGGAAATGTACTCTTTTATTTAACACTGTGGATAGAAAATGAATTAGTAAAACTCCTTGGCCTCTCTCTTGTAAAATCATTGATTTTGAGTTAAAAAAGGTGATTTCAGGCAACATACTATATGTGCAATCAGGGATGTAATCATTGGTGATACAAAGGTTGCAGTTGTACGCAGTATTGGACTGGGATGCAAGGGGCCAACCAGTAAAATTAATTGTAAGGATACCTATAAAGCTACATATAAATATTACATGGCCCTCGTTCGCAAATTTATGGCCAACACATTTTCATATACTGTACGAGTATATGACTGAAAAGGTGGTGTAGCGATTCCTCTGTGCAGAGAATCTTGAACACTAGGATATGCTCTGCTGTGTTTGCCTGGGCTATTGAGCAGCTGTCAGGTTGATTGATTGCTCAGGTGTTTCATGTTCCTGGTAATTGATGTGCTTCTTTACTGAGCATGCTCCCAGAGAACCTTACCAGTCGTACATTCTGGTTCTGTAGTCGTGCTATTGACCTGTGTATCTGCTAGTATTCTGATCTTTGTTTTTTGACCCCGGACTGTTTTTCGACTCCTCTCTGCCTGCTCCCTGTTCCTGTCATGACCTCCTGGCTTTAGACCTCGGACCATTACCTGACAACATCTCAGTTTAGTCCCTGATTCTATTACGTGCCTTCCTGGAATTCTGACCCATGGATTGTGACCTGACTTCACCTATGTGTACTCCCTCTATCCATATTTGTCGTCCTGTTACCAGACCCTGGTTTTCCTGACTACTCTTCTGTTTATACAACCTGTAAGTATTGACTGCTTTAAAGGTGGGTGAATTTTCATGCAGCCAAAACTTCAATGAAGTATATGGAGAGTGCAGTAAGTGGGAATTATTGGACTGCCCTTGTACATTAGGTGAAAATCATAGAGATTGCTTTAATCCAGAAAAGGTTAAAGGGGTTGTCTGGTGAAAAATGGTAAGTCTGCATTCACTCTATGTGACTGCGGACATATGAATCCTCCCAACACACACTGTGCACTGCGAAGATTCACCAGTTTTTGAGCCAGGAATGGCAGTCACATGACTGCAACTGTTCACTATGCATGTTCCCAGCCACAACCCAACTAGTGTGTGAGGCCTCAGTACATAAATTTGCATTGAACGAGTCCCTGCCCACTAGTCGTAGAACAGGCATATCACACATTTGCGATCACACCGTTGAATCCTCGAAGCCCACAGTTTGTCCATCAGGAGTCGTCATAAGTCTACAGTCACATAGAGTGACTGCAGATTTATCATTTCAGACCAGACAACCCCTTTAAGTGAAGAACCAGGAGCTACAATGTGGACAACATATAGTTTAACACAAAATAGTGCAGTTGTTGAATTCATTGTTAATGCACAAGGGCTCACCAGGAGATTCACCGCTTTCTCTTTGGGTCTGACCAATCTTGATTGTACCTTGTCTATGACTTCCGACTGTGTGAAGGAGCTCCTTTACATCATGGTGGCTCTTTTTCTGATTTCATACTGGGATCCAGAAGGTTAAGGTTACATCTTTGCATCTAAATTATCACAGTGGATATAAGAAGTCTACACACCCTTGTTAATATTTATGCAAACACCTTATTTTAGTTCTATATATTTTTTTCCACCTGAAAATATTTCATTTTGTTTTAAATTATTTTTTTCAGATTATAGGTGACATTAACACCTTCATAACCTTAGACGTGCCTGTACGCCCAAGGCCGTGTCTGTCCCTTTAATGCAGGCTTGTGAGACGAGCCCCCATTTTCCCCTGCATATATTGGCTGACCTGATCAGCCAACATGTGCAGCTAATCAGAGATCCACCTGTGCCTGTTACCTCCTTAGATTGTAATGGCAAAGTCTGACAGTGTGATCTAAGGGGTACTTTGCACGTTACGACATCGCTACCAAAATATCATCAGGGTCACGGTTGTTGTGACGCACATCCGGCACCGGTAGTGACATCGCAATGTGTAAATCCTAGGAGCGACGATGAACGAGCGTGAAACAGTCAAAAATCGGTGATCTGTGTCACGTCGTTCATTTCATAATGTCGCTCCTGCTGCAGGTACGATGTTGTTTGTCACTCCAGCGGCGTCACACATCGCTGTGTGTGAAGCCGCTGGAACGACAAACATCACCTTACCTGCGTCCCGACGGAAATGTGGAAGGGAGAAGGTGGGCGGGATGATACGTCCCGCTCATCTCCGTTCCTCCGCTTCTATTGGCCGGCCGATTAGTAACATCGCGGTGACGTCGCCAACCAGGTATGTGCATGTGATTCTGCCATATCGATAATATTCGCTATGGCAGCAATCACAAGATATCGCATGTGCGACGGCGGCGGGTACTATCGTGCTGGACATCGCTAGCCGATGCTAGCGATGTCGCAGTGTGCAAAGTACCCCTAACTCGCACCGGCAAGGATTGCGCCATTCTTTAACACAATTATGGGGTGCCGATGGGTTGGCGTGACAGCCGAGCATTAGCTGATGAGTCTGACCCCTGCCACTTTCATGACAAAGTTCCTGTCAATGTCGGCAGAGTGCCGGCACTCACAGTAGATCAGCATTTCTGCTGTTGAGATGCTGAAGCATCGCTCTGAAAAGCAGAAGCGATCGGACAGTACAATCTTTAACTCTCCTAAGGGGCATAATAAAGTCAATAAAAGGTGTAAAAAATTCTTAAAAGATATGAAAAAAATAAAAAAACAAACATAAATGTTGAAATCACTCCCACTTTGCCCCATTAAAAGTAAAACTATTAAAAATCTACCTCCACCAACATATTTGGTACTGCTATGTTCATAAATACCCAATCTATAAGAATATAAAATAAATAAATCTGATCAGTAAAGGAGTAGCGATTAAAAAAATGAAAACACCAGAATTACAATTTTTTTTGTAGCCGCAGCATTGCAATACAATGCAATAACGGGCAATAAAAACATCATATCTATCCAAAAATAGTATGATTAAAAGTGTCAGCTCAAGGTGCAAAATGTAAACTATCACTTAAGGCTACTTTACACACTGCGATATCGGTCCCGATATCGCTAGTGTGCGTACCCGCCCCCATCTGTTGCGCGACACGGGCATATCGCTGCCCGTGGCGCACAACATCGCCCAGAGCCGTCACACATACTTACCTGTCCGGCGACGTCGCTGTGACCGGCGAACCGCCTCCTTTCTAAGGGGGCGGTCCGTGCGGCGTCACAGCGACGTCACTGAACCGCCGCCCAATCGCAGCGGAGGGGCGGAGATGAGCGGGACGTAACATCCCGCCCACCTCCTTCCTTCCGCATAGCGGCCGGGAGGCAGGTAGGGAGAGCTTCCTCGCTCCTGCGGCGTCACACGCAGCGATGTGTGATGCCGCAGGAACGAGGAACAACCTCGTTACTGCTGAAGTAACGATAATTGGGAATGGACCCCCGTGTCGCCGATTAGCGAT
Source organism: Anomaloglossus baeobatrachus (assembly GCF_048569485.1). NCBI lineage: Eukaryota > Metazoa > Chordata > Amphibia > Anura > Aromobatidae > Anomaloglossus > Anomaloglossus baeobatrachus. The sequence continues at coordinate 66,415,801 of NC_134361.1, forward strand.
TTTTCACTGTTTTGCAACGATGCAAAATCGCTAATCGATGTCACACGCAACGGCATCGCTAATGCGGCCGGATGTGCGTCACGAATTCCGTGACCCCAACGACTCCGCATTAGCGATGTCGTAGCGTGTAAAGCCCGCTTTAGCCACAGATCCCAAAAGATGAGAACGCTATGGGTTCCGGAAAACGGCAAGAAAAGTGCAAATCTTTTTTTACGACAAATCCTAAAAGTAATATTATTCAGACTTGGTATGAAGAAACTCGTACTGTGCTGGGGAATCATATTGTCAGATTACTTTTATCATATTGTGAACATGGTAAATAAAATCTAATATATAAAGCTGAATGTGTGTATGTGTGTATGTGTGTATATATGTATGTATGTCCGGGATTGGCATCTGCACCGTCGCAGCTACAGCCACAAAATTTTGCGCACTCACACTACTGAACCCCAAGAGCGTCATAGGCTATGTTTTGAGGGGAAATTTTAATCCCGTGCTTTACAGTTATTCACCAAAAAACCTGCCTCCATTAAAGCGAATGGAGCTGGGAGCCACAGTGCAGCCAGAACTTCAGAAGAATGCGCAGCCATGCCCTTAAATGGAATGTTGGCATGTCACAATGCAGCCAGGGAAAGAGACACACAGACAGGGAAAGAGGCAGACACAGACAGGGTAATAAACAGACATAGGGTAAGAGACAGACACAAAGAGACAGACACAGACAAAGAGACAGACTGACAGGGAAAGAGAGGGAAAGAGAGTGACAGGTTAAGAGACAGACACAGACAGGTAAAGAGACAGACACAGACAAAGAGACAGAGACAGAAACAGGGAAACAGACAGACAGGGAAAGAAAGGGAAAGAGACAGACAGGGTAAGAGACAGACAAAGACAGGTAAAGAGACAGACAAAGAGACAGACACAGGGAAAGAGACATACAGTGAAAGAGAGGGAAAGAGACAGACAGGGAAAGAGACAGACAGGGAAAGTGATAGACAGACAGGGAAAGAGATTGAGACAGACATAGAAAGAGACAGAGACAGAGACAGACAGGGAAAGAGACAGACAGACAAAGAGAGAGAGAGACAGAGAGATATATACAGAGGGGGAGACAGACAGAGAATGGGAGAGAAACAGAGAGACAGTTACTATCCCGGGTGTTAATACATTCTATTTATACATTCTATCCCGGGAATATTAATACATTCTATTTTGTTAACAACAGTTATTAACCCGGGCGAAGCCGGGTAGTACAGCAAGTAAAAAAAAAAACAATTGTGAAATTTCACTTTTTTTTTTTGCAATTTCACCACACTTGGAATTGATTTCCAGTACAATATGGAGCAGAATGAATTGTGTTATCCAAAAGTACAACTCGACCCACAAAAAAACAAGCCCTCATATGGCAATATTGACTGAAAAATTAAAAAGTTATGACTCTTGGAAGAAGGGGAGGAAAGAACAAAATAGGTCATGAAGGGATTAAAGGTGAAAAAGTCCTGAAATGATTCTTCTTGTTTTGACTTTTCTACGTTAAATTTTAACAGTGGTGTATAGATATTTTTATATACACTTTATATACTCCATTAAAAATTATTTCTGAAGGAAAAAAGGTAAGAATTACTTATCTATGTTCTGCAGACATCTGTATAATCTTCATATACTGTGCTGGCCATATGGAGAGCTCTTTAGACAGTAACCATAGAAATATATCCTCAGTTAATGCAATATATACAATGATGCTTCACACATAAGCTACTCAGTAGAAATCCTTGCGGAGCAACAAATCTACTATATGTTTTGGGACACATATATTATTGTAATCACCAAGCTCACATCATACCCTCGGTAAGTTTCATTTTACTCTTTTCAGCATGTTTTCCACTAGCAAGCAATCCAGGTAACACACTAAATTTATTTCCAGAAGCAGAAACATAAATTAAAATCTGTCATGCTGGGAAATGCTATTTACCTGCAGATGTAGTGTTAATGTACAGATAAATATTGTTAAAACCATGTTTGGCTGCCTTACCGGATCAGCGTCTACAAGGAGAAAATGAACTTATTTCCTCACTGTGACTGCTCGCAATCAATCATAGGGAAGTTTAGTGGTTCCAGTCACCGTTCAGTATCCAGTGAGCATTTCTGTATTGACTTTCCAAAACTTTGATTGACAACCTGTTCTGCACACACATGTTTCATAGCTGGCTGTCAATCAATATGCAGGCAATTGATTACAGCTGAGTGCATTGTTTAGTGAGCGTTCACTCTAAATTCTGCTTTACACGCTGCGATATCGCTAGCGATAGCTAGAGATGTCGTGCACAATAGCACCCGCCCGCGTCGCTCATGCGACATTTGGTGATCGCTGCCATAGCAAACATTATCGCTACGGCAGCGTCACACGAACATACCTTATCAGCGACGTCGCTATGGCCGCCGAACAATCCCTCCTTCAAGGGGGAGGTGCGTTCGGCATCATAGCAACGTCACTGCGGCGTCACTAAGCGGCCGCCCAATAGCAGAGGAGGGGCGGAGATGAGCGTCTGGAACATGCCGCCCACCTTCTTCCTTCCTCGTTGCCGGTGGACGCAAGTAAGGAGATGTTCGTCATTCCTGCGGCGTCACACATAGCGATGTGTGCTGCTGCAGGAACGATGAACAATCATCGGCATGCACTACCAATAATATTTGGAAAAGGAGCGACGTGTCAATGATCAACGATTTTAGACATTTTTGCGATCGTTGCACGTCGCTCCTTGGTGTCACATGCTGCAATGTCGCTAACGGCGCCGGATGTGCATCACGAACACCGTGACCCCGACGATATAGTGTTAGCGATGTCACAGCATGTAAAGCACCCCTTACTGTTTTGTTCATCACACTGATGACTGAAAGTGAGTATCATGACCTCTGCTGGCCCCTGTAGGGTTAAGTCTGGTGGACAGGATTCACGTAGTTCGCCGCTACAGGGTGTGTATCGGGTAACCATCGCGACAGGGGAGGAACTTCCTCTGTCATACGCTACTCAAAAGGCAGCGCGCTGGTCAATCAGAGGCAAGCGTTTCCTGCCTTTGACGTCAGCACTCTGTCAGCGGAAGTTCCGGCATCGGTCGCGATGTTTAACCGATACACATCTTGTACCAGCAAACTGCAAGTCCCAGGAGGCCGGCGATGGGATGGAACGGATGGTAAGGTTAGCATAATATGTGTGTGCGCGTTCGTGTTTGTGCATGTTTGTATGTGTTTGTGTTTGCCCGCCATTGTTTTCAATTGTGTTCGAAGGTGTTTGAAAGTGTTCGACGAACGTTCGACGAACACACCCGCCGTTCGATGAACCGAACTCGAACACCAGGGGGGTGGCTCATCCCTAGTTGCTACTCTTCCTTTTCATTGTGTAGTTATGTCCCCCTTCCTGGGCCACTATCTGGTAAACATGTCCCCATCCTGATATATATTTCCTAAATTCTGGTATTTTTGTCCCCATCATGGCCCCATCCTGGCAAATGTACCCCATCCCGGCATATTCCTTATACTCGTAAATGTTACTCATCCTGGTAAATGTTCCCCCATCCCGGCATGTACTCCATTCCTGGTAAGTGTATCCCATTCCTGGTAAATGTACCCCTATTCCTGGTAAATGTACCCCATCCTGGCATGTTCCCCCATGCTGGTAAATGACTGCATCCTGGTAAATGTCCCCCTTCCTGGTAAATGTACCCAATCCTGGTAAATGTCCCCCTTTCTGGTAAATGTACCCCATCCCGGCATGTTCCTTATCCTGGCATGTTCCCCCATCCTGGTAAATGTACTCCCATCATGTTAAATGTACCCACATCCTGGTAAATGTCACCCTTCCTGGCATGTTCCCCTTTCTGCTAAATGTTCCCCATCCTGATAAATGTTCACCGCATGCTGTCATGTTTCCCCCCATGCTGCCATGTTTCCCCCATGCTGCCATGTTCTCCCCCATGCTGCCATGGTCCCCCCTACCCCTTGTCACAGCCGCACACAGTTTAAATAAACAAAAAAAACCTTCAACTTCCAGCACCCGCTCCACCGCTGCACACTTCTGGGTCCTCAATTCCCGCGCGGCCACAAGACTTCATTATGCCGGCGCAGCTTACTGACGTTCTCGCTGTCTCCTAGGTAACAGACCTGTGGCCTAGGAGAAGAAGAGTGTTACAGTGAGGAGAAATGTCTCCTCTGCTCCAACATAACTTTGACCTGCCGGTGCAATCACACCAGTGGAGAAAAGTGGCAGGATAAGACGACAACGCGCATGCCAACAGAAAGGGCTCTGAGTGCCCTATCTGGCACGCGTGCTATAGGTTCACCATTACTGTTATAGGGTATTGCAACATTTGTATAAGAAATGTAGGTAAAAGGTAAGGTCTGCCCAGCAACAGACTGCAGGGTCAGAGACAGTAAATGTTGGGACTAGCCCACCCTGAGAGTAGTCAACTGAGAGGGAATGTGATGGTTCATTCTATAAAGTCAATGAAGAGTGAGTGAAAGTGATGGATGTGTAGTCAGTCAGCTGTGAAGGTCGCAAAAATAGAGAGGTATGTGGCAGCAAGAGAAGTAGATGGGAGGTGATAAAATGAGAACCTCGAGGACTGACTGAAACACGGAGAGTGAACAGTGTTGTGATGAGAGCTTGTTCCTTTAACAGTGTGGCCCCCACCTACAGAAGGATGGAATCCCAACAGGCATGCCCCTCAACCATCAAGATACTGGGTAATCTGTATTGGCATGTGAACGTAGATGTTCACCCAAGCAGTTTCCCCTAAAGCATCTGGGAGCATAAGCTTTTTTCCGGTCATGATGAGACCCTTAAGAAATTAAATATGGGACTGCAGGAAGTAAAGATGACTGTCACAAGTTGCACTGCAACACTGAGTTGAGTTGCGCTGGAACTCAGAACGCCAAGAAGATCCGAAGGAACCCTAGGGAATCTTGTACTGTGTTTGAACTTACTTTATGAAACTGTAACGTCTTGGAATATATGTGCTTTCTATCTGGAATGTAACATTGCTGCTGAGAATGAATCCCATGAATAAATGTTGTTTGAAAAGAAGTATTGGTTTTCTTGCGCTTACAAATCATCATCCGATCCTGGCCAGCCGACATCAGCGACATTATGCAGCTTGCTCAAGTTTCTAGCCGTATGATACAAATCCACACACCTAGACAGTACCAGCCCTTTCATGTAGCATGTTGGGGCATTCACAATCAATTCCTCTTCCCTAACTAACGCCCGTCACCACTCTACACAAGTTCCCAGTGGAGATATTGAAAAAGTAAATACCTTGCTCCCATTGATATTTAGGAAATATTTCTGGTGCTAAAAACACATTCAATGTTTCATGACAACTTAATAACAGGACTACATGAATTACGATTCTGGTGACAGATCCTGTTAATGCAATTGACCTATTGTGGTGACACTTGACTCTTGCATTTCTTGGTACGTGAGTCAATTTCTTTTATCAGTGGTTTGTGCCATGTTTATGTTATATGGGTAGTGCTGCATCATTCTTATACCTACTCATATCTGTCTTCATCAGCTTAGGTTAAGTACAATTTATCAGAGCTGACAAGCTGCACAATAACTATTCTCTGTACTGATTTATATAAAAGTATGTTCTACTTACAACATTCTAGAGGGAGAAAAAAAATATTGTCGCTGATGGTTTACACATCTGGATATATAAGAAATGATTGCTTAAAGGATCATTTTTATAATTCTAGATTTAAATTAACTTTTTATGTTATTACGCATTTTGACTATTTATACCAGATAGAGAAAAAAATGCTTGTATACTATGACATAGGAGTGACTTCAATGCAATAAAACATTTATTGTTATGGGGGGACCGGCAGATTAGGACCAGGGGTATATATCCCAATCGCCAGTTGGGGCCCACCGTGCTCCAGATGGTAATGGAGCTGCTGGCACCCTGTGGGTTAGGCGGAGACTAAAGAGCTGGATGGCTCTGAGATAACTCAAGAAACTGGTCACGTGTGTAGGGACACGTCAGACCGGACGACAACCCAGTTAGCGTTTCGGTGGAGCGGACGCTACTCCGACCACGTGTGTAACAACACATCAGGCCGGATGGTAACCAGTTAGCGTTGACCGAGAAGACCGCTGCAACAGCGCCCTGTCGGCCACGTGTGTAAGACACGTCAGGCCGAGCAGTCCTCCGATTAGCATTTCTGGCCACCACTCGACTGGCCACGTGTGTAAAGGACACGTCAGACCAGGTAGTCACACCAGTAGCATTTTACTGGGAAGCCGAGGAGGATAATACGGTTCACACACCCAATCCAGGAACACCCTGTTAACTTCACAGGGGTTCTGGGGTGCGCTGTCCGTGTGCATAGAGGGCACAACTGGACAGGTGGCGCATCAGGTACACTGTCCGTGTGCGTAGAGGGCACTCTCGGACAGGTGACGCAACAGGTATTCTGTCCGTGTGCGTAGGAGGCACAACTGAACAGGTGACACAGCACAACAGGAACGGTAGCAAGGAAGCACGGCGCCTGACCCTCATGTGCTGAGCCACGAGTCTTGGCGTGACAGGCACCGTTCGCCTAGCCCTACCTACCGCTTCCAACAAGGCTTATGCCACCACGAACTCTAAATGAAGACTGCGCACCTCCATGTTGTCTGCAGCCCCTTTTATAACCTGGGTCCGCCCCAAACCCAGGGTGGAACCACCAAGGTCCAATAGCAGAGTGCCATGTCATCAGTGACGTCACATGCGACCTATCTGGAACCGCCACGTCATTGATGACGTCATGGCAGCCACGCCCCAAACACCTCACCAGTCATCGTCTGATGACCAATGGTGAGGTGCCAGATCATAGGGGCGGGCCTCTGCGAGCCAGTCCGGAGTTGCCACGTCATCAGGACACTTGACACCCTCTGCCCTATCAGGGCCTGCCACCTCATGGACATGCTTAGTGAGGTCCTTACCGGACCTAGCCTCTGATGCACTAAGTGCCTGAGCATGCTCGGTAGCCTGAGCAACAGGCTCAGAAAGCAGACTATCAGTTTGAGCATGCTTAGTAGGCACATCCCAGAACTTAGACACAGCACGAAGTCCAAGTACCTGTGCAAAGAGGCTGTTAGGGATAATTGTGGGAGCATGCTCAGTAGCCTGAACTGAGGACTTAGTCTCAGAAATAACACAATCAGGCTGAGCATGCTCACTAGGCAAAACGCCGGGCTTAGACTCTGGCTGAGGTAAATCGGCGCACGCATGCGCACTAGCCGCCTCTCCACACTTAGACGTGGTGGAAGGAACAGCCAACTGGACTACCTGAGGCATGGCCAAGAACAGCAGCCGGCGCCTGGGCGCAACAGGAACCGCAGCAGGCTGGTTGCGGCTATGGCGGTGCCGGTTCGTAACATTTATATTGCACTCATCCAATATATATGTGAGTGTGAGCAAACTATAAATATACCATCTTCTTTCCTAAGGAGCACACCGCTCCCCTGTCTTATAGAATTTTACAGTTGAATGAGACTTCCAGGGTTATTGTGTCCAAGGATTCATTAAATTATCTCAGACAAATGTCTGTCTAGCCTCTGTTTAAAGACTTCCATTGAAAGAGATCCCACCACCTCTCATGGTAGCCTGTTCTACTCACTGATCACTCTCACTGTGTCATGGCTCCACACCGGGGTTTGAACCGGTGATCTCTGGTTGTTGGTCAGTTTTCCTCTTGGTTGGACCATAGCCTATTTTGTGTTGGTCCAACTGCTGAGGGATCTCTGGTCTTCCTATCTTATTCTGTGCATTCCTGTTTCACTTCTATTCACGTGTGCACTTTCTCATTTGGTTTATCCAATCACATTTTGGGAGGGTCTATTTATACTTACTACTCACATACCTCAGTGCTAATTATATTTTTGGATGGATCATTGTCTTGAGTCCCAGCTCCTCGGTTATAGTTTTCTTACTGAGATATTACTATTGCTGTTCCTTGTAGTTTGTTTGTGTGAATCCCTTCCCAGTTATCCCATATTTTGTTTCATTTCGGTCTGGGAAGGTTTAAATATATTTTGTTATTTTTTTTTGTTATTCTTTTTTTGTTTCTTGTTTTGGAACCTGTGGATTTCTTTTTTTTATATCTCAACTGGTTTTTCCATCTCCGTGTGAGTGTTAGGGTAAAGTTGTAACGTACATTTGAAAAGTTTTTTCTAATATCTAATTTGTATCTTCTTCCTTTTAGTTTAATTCCATTACTTCTCGTGTTTTAATGTGCAAATGAGAATAAGAATGATTCCTTTACCCTGTGAAATCCCTTCAGATATTTGTAGACAGCTATTAAGTGTCCTCTTATCCATCTTTTTTTGTAAGCTAAACATTCCCAGATCCTTTAACCGTTCCTCGTAGGACATAGTTTGCAGTCCAGTCACTATCCTGTAGCTTTTCTCTGAACTTGCCCCAGTTTTTCAATGTCTTTTTTAAGATGTAATGCCCAGAATGGGACACATTTTTCCAGATGAGTTCTGACCATGGAGGAGTAGAGGGGGGTGATTACTTCACATGATCCAGAATCTATGCTGCTCTTAATACATCCAATCTGTGTTTGCCTTTTTTTGCTACTGCATCACCCTGTTGATATGTCCTGCCCCTCTCTCTTGGTGGGTATGCCCTCACTCTCACCTTCCCAGCTGCGCAGCTCCATACCTGGTTTTTGATGCTATTTTCCAGGGCCTGTGTATGCCACACAGGCCTCCTGGGAGTGTCCTTAGGGTGCGCATATAGATATGCCTCTTCTCCTAAAGGGTCAGTATGCCCTAACACAGAAGTACTTCTCAGCCTATCACTGAGCCATCAGTATTTGAAGAAACCTCCCTTTATGGGAGGTGCTGGGTAATGAGATCTATACAGTGATAGTTCTCAAGTCCCTTGTGCTGCAGTTGCTGTTACTGTGCGTGTATAACTAATTGTGTGCTGTATAACTAATTTGTATCTGTGTTTCACTGCATGCTGCTGCCACTATCCATACCGACTGCTTTGTGGCAAACCATCTGGACCGCACTTACTGTACCAGCCACTGTTGCCACAATTAGTCACACCAGCTCCTCCTATGATACCGGTTGCTACTTCAACTATCCAGTCCGGCCTCTGCTACTATGTCCATCCATCTCGGCTGCACCTACAATGCCGGTTGCTGCTTCTACTCTTATTATCAGAGACTGTTGTGTCCATACCTGTGGAGCCAGTTGCCAAGGTACTGTGACCCCCTGGGGCTCCCATTGTCAGTTACTCACCAGCGTGTTAGCCTATCTCCACCACTTGTGGCTTTAGTGAAGACTCGGAAGCCATTCATGTGCGCTCCTCCAGATCAGTGATCAGTTCCTTGGTACAGTGGATCCACTAACCCCTTGCTCACCCCACAAGCATTACAGTTGACTTATGCACAGTCTGTGATCTACTGATATTTTTTCTTAATGACATTCAGCTCAACCTTGGGCTATGGCGACTTTATGTATGAATGCTTTATAAAAACATCGATCTTGTGCAAGCACAGATAGGCTCTTCTCCACTGTTTTCTTGATTGTATAAAGTCATCAGGTTGCTCGTCTTTCCTTGTTCCTTTTATTGTTCCAACCATGATGTCCTTCTCCAGCGATTGCTTTCTTCAATAGATGTGTCCAAAGTACACAAGTCATAGCTTGGTGATCCTTGCTTCAAGTGATATGTCTGGCTTAATTTGTTCCAAAACTGATTTGTTTGTTGTGCTTGCCAAGTCTTTTCACACCTGATGTTGCTTAGTTGTATTTCTCCCATTCTGTAGATTTTCTTTTCATTTTTCTGGCCCAGATGTGTAATTTTGCATTTCTCCCTGTTAAATACATTCTATTTGTTGCTGCCCATTGTTCCAGCATATCAAGATCTTTCTGAATCCTTTCTCTGTCTTCTTTAGTTTACCTACAGTTCCCTTATCTATATCATTTATAAAAATGTTGAACAACACTGGGACCAAGACGGAGCCTTCTTGTACGCCATTTGAAACAGTCTTCAAATTGGATGTGCAAATATTTATTATTACCCTTTCTGAATAATTAAAAAAATAATTAAAAATAATAAAATAAAATAATAAAAAATAATAAAATAATAATATAATAATAAAATAATTAAAATATTACCCCCTTTTTTTACCAGCCAAGGTAAAGTGGACAACAGGGGACTGGTATCGTCAGGTTGGTAAGAGCTATGGATATTGGCCCCACCAAGCCTGAAAATAGCAGCCCACAGCCACTCAAATTTGGCACATCTATTAGATGCACCAATTTTGGCACTTCACCCAGCTCATAATACCTAAAATATAACTTTTATTAATTCCTCTAAAAATAGGGAAGGATCACCTTGCCTATGCATAAAATTAAAATAAATGCAGGGAATGAACCACCTGCTGGAATTCTCCCAACTTCAAGGGGAAGCCAGCAGACCCTGTGAGGTAGCAGACACACCTTAAATACAGTTGGTGTTATAGCAATATAAACTAATCAACCGGATGTGTAGTTTATATAACACAGCTGCTTATTCACACTCTGTTGATATTATTAACAGCAGCGTCATCCATCAGATTATTAACCACCAGTAAAATACTAGCAAGAAGTCCTAATTAGACCCCAGCTACCAGTGTGATTAGTGATTAATTCACAACCGGTTGATACTGGAAAACAATAACCAGGGATACAATCACCATAGGTTAGCCTGATATTCTCTATCAGGGAACAATCTCACCCAAATCCTGGTGCCTGGTATCATTAAGGAGTAGACCTAAACTGGGTTAATCTATAACGAAATAAGAGGGTTTTAGTTGCGGCCCTCAAGACATAATCCTCCCTTCCAGAGGAAGTGGTGGGCGCGGTAACGGAAGTGATGTCAGACGCCGGGCGGCAGAGTGATCATTTAAAAATATTGTACTTCTAAACGGCGGTGCACGGCATACAGGACTAACGCCGTGACCGCCTGGTGAGTCACTCTGCCTTTTCTTCTATGGTTCCTTGCATATGGAGGGAGGATTATGTTTGGAGGGCTGCAACTAAAACCCTCTTATTTCGTTATAGATAACCCAGTATAGGTCTACTCCTTTAAGCTCCCCTGATGAATGATACACAGGAAACGCGTTGGGAGGAGGAGAGTCTGGGAGAGGAGAAGTGGGTCTATTCATAAGGGGTCCTAGACCGTTTTGATGAAGGTCTTTTTGGATTACGCCGAATATGATGACACACTGACACTCTGGGAAACAAGACACCAGGATTTGGGTGAGATTGTTCCCTGATAGAGAATATCAGGCTAACCTATGGTGATTGTATCCCTGGTTATTGTTTTCCAGTATCAACCGGTTGTGAAATAATCACTAATCACACTGGTAGCTGGGGTCTAATTAGGACTTCTTGCTAGTATTTTACTGGTGGTTAATAATCTGATGGATGACGCTGCTGTTAATAATATCAACAGAGTGTGAATAAGCAGCTGTGTTATATAAACTACACATCCGGTTGATTAGTTTATATTGCTATAACACCAACTGTATTTAAGGTGTGTCTGCTACCTCACAGGGTCTGCTGGCTTCCCCTTGAAGTTGGGAGAATTCCAGCAGGTGGTTCATTCCCTGCATTTATTTTAATTTTATGCATAGGCAAGGTGACCCTTCCCTATTTTTAGAGGAATTAATAAAAGTTATATTTTAGGTATTATTGCTGTATTTCAGGATTTTCATATTGATATACCATACCAGTGGCTGTATTATATACTTCACCCAGCTCATCCAAATTGCCCTGGCTTGTTGTCAATAGGGGTAAGATATGGGGTTAATATCAGCAGTGAATTGTCGAAAATCACAGCTGCCATCAAGCCCTAGGTTAGTAATGGGGTGTTGTCTTAGGGACACCCACAGTACTGACCCTGCCAGCTGACATTGTGCAACTGATTTCAACCCCCCCAAAAATTACCCCATTGCCACTGCACCAGGGCAATCGAGAAGAGCCAGGTAAGAGCCAAAATTAAACGCCAATTCTGGGATGGCTGTGGGCTGGTATTTTTAGACTGGGAAGGGCCAAATATTCATGGGCCTTCGCAACCTGATAATATCAGCCCCAGCTCTCATTCCTATAAGACAAGATTACGCAATGTGACCAGCCAATCACAGTAATGCCAGTAGCCAACATTGCTACAGCATTATCAAATATGACATGCATTCCATGCATATTTATTGGCTGTCTAAAAGAAAAAATATATAGGGCAGGGAATGAAACATGATACTCGAGCACTCGCAATCCTCAGCCACGTAATGAGTGTGCCCGAACAACCTGATTCTTAAGAGGACTCCTTGCCCAGTAATAAACCAGTCTTTTAGAGTCTCAAATGCTTACATCAAAGGAACATTGGGAGAAGCAGCTGATACTCGTCAGCATGTCACTATGTAATTTGCATTCTTGTGGTCACTTCACTTGACAACCTATGGAACCGGAAAGGGGAGCCAAATCCTAATGATGTGTACATTACAGTCCACTTGGATTCAGCAAGCTTGCAATAATTTCCTCAAGGATTGACAAACCTTTATCAATTTTTTTTAAAGATAATATTTTATACATCTGTACAGGAAGAGGTTTTATTCATGGAATTTGAATATTGATATTGGTGACTAATTGTAAAGATAGGTCATCAATATCATATCGGTAGGGACCTGATAGCAGGTACTCCACCACCACCCAACACCAGATACTGTTGTTCAGCATTTATTCATGTCAATAGGAGCTGAGCTGCAGTACCTGTGACCGGCTGACACATGGTGAACAGAGTGGACTGTTTGGCTTCATTCATTGCTTTTTTCTGGGTGCAGCTAAAGCTGATAAGAACTATTTTGTGGGGTTGTAGGACGCTCACTAAAATGATATTGATTACCTATCATAAGGACAGTTCATCAATATCAACACCTGGAAACCCACTTGTGAAAATCACCAGGCAAATCCAACCTAACTAGGTGTGAATCTATGTAAATGTTTGGGAGGAGAAGTTAGGTGTTAGCCAACTTATAGAACATCAGTCCTTACTGTAATGCAAGTCACTACTTACGGATAGTACAAATGGAAGAGTAGTAAGGCAAGCCAGGGTCTGGTAACAGGAGGACACGTATGCATACAGAGAGTACACAGAAGTGTAGTCAGGTCACAATCCGAGGGTCTGAATTCAAGGAGGGCACATAATAGATTCAGGGAGAAAACGGAGATGTGATCAGGTAATGGTCTGAGGTCAAAAGCCAGGAGGTCACGACACGAACAGGGAGCGGGCAGAGAGGAGTCAAACAACAGTCTGAGGGTCAAAAAACAAAGATTAAAACACATACAGAAACACAGGCCAAAAGCACAACTACATAACCAGAATGTATGACTGGCAAGGTTCTGGGAGAGCATGCTCAGTAAAGAAGCAGATCAATTACCAGGAAGATGGAACACCTGAGTAATCAGCACCTCCCTGAACCAGCATGGAGTCTTGCGCTATCAATAAACCTGCCAGCTCAGGAAAATATAGCAGAGCATCTCCTAATGTGCAAGATGCTCTGCACAGAGGAATCGTGCCACTATCAGCACAGTAGTCCAAGAAAGTGCAGCAGAGCATCTCCTAGTGTGCAAGATGCTCTGCACAGAGGAATTGTGACACTTACATTGTCCTTATTTACCAAGTGTTTTTTAGGTTGTTGTCAATCCTAGGTATTTGAAGACTAAATTAGAAGGTACAACTAACTCTAAAGGCCACTTTACAGACAGAGATAAATCTGTGGCAGATCTGTGGTTGCAGTGAAATTGTGGACAATCAGTGCCAGGTTTGTGGCTGTGTACAAATGGAACAATATGTCCATGATTTCACTGCAACCACAGATCTGCCAAAGATTTATCTCTGTGTGTGACGGGGCCTTTACTTGGAATCTTTCCAAACTTTAGATGATAGTCTTTTTTTTTCTTTTTCTTTTGTACTTTTAACACTCTATGTTTCTTTTCAGATCATCCCAATGTATGGAATACAAGCTATACAGAAAGAGGAGTGTATATGTCCTACAGAATTGAAAATAAGCAGGAAACAATATTTTAAATTTTATGTTGAAATATAAATGCAAATTTGAATTAAACTTCTCTGTGGGGCTCCCATTTATGAAACGTGTCCATATGGTTCTTTACTATTGTAAATAAATTCAAAGTATGCAGATCAACTGTATGTTCTTCCTTTTATAATTGAAAACTTTGCAAACATCTGGTGTAAACTATGCAGAAATCTCTTTCCAGCACCAATGCATAGTAAAACAATCCAACAATCACTGTTATACAAAGAAAGTATGTATTGAATGTGTAAGGACAGGAAATGTACTGAATGAATGTCTTACAGTTTCAGCATAAATAAACTGTAAGCAAATGCATTGGTGAAAAGAGACAGAATATAGCAAACACAGATAGACTAGCAATTATATTCCCGGACTTGCTTCATTTCCTTATTTCCATCATAATTAGTATAAAATGATAAGACTGAGCGTGTCTTAATAATAATACGAAAAACTATGTAAAAATAATGCCATTTTTATACTTTTTTTTATAGTTTAAGACTTAGAACTTGAATTTTTCAAATTTAGTTTACAACACTAAATGGCCTTTATTATTTAAGATATTTTTATGCTAATAAACATACTTTTAGTTTTAAAGTAAACCTGTCAGGTGTAACATGCACCCAGATCCACGAGTAGTTCTTTGTGCATATTGCTAATCCCTGTGTAACCGTCCCTGAATTTAGAAAAAGAATTCTAAAGATCTTTTATCTTATGCTAATGAGCGCAGGGACTAGTCCCAAGGGGGTTATATCCCCCAACTAGTCCGCCCTGTTAGCATGTTAACACACCCACAGGGGTTTACTAACGTGTTATTCAATGCAGCATCACCAGAGGTGCCGTGCGTACCTGTGTTTGCTGTGACCGCTCTCTTGAATTCCGGGCACTATCAGCAATGCACAGTATGAAGCCGGGTGCGCGCGTCCCGGCTTCAGACAAGTCTACTGCGCATGACTGGAAGTTCCGGGCATTTAGAAGTACGGTCAGAGCGAACACAGATACGCGCATCAACACTGGTGACTCTGCTTTGCATAGCATGTTAGTACACCCCTGTGGGTGTACAAACATGCTGAGAGGATGGACTAGTCGGGGGATATAAAGCTCTTGGGACAAGTCCCCTTGCTCATTAGCATAACATAAAATATCTTTAGAAATAATTTTTCTAAAGATCTTGTTATCTCTGCTAATGTATACAGGGATGGTTAGAAAGGGATTAGCAATATGCACCCAGAACTGCACGTGACAAGTTCCCTTTAATTATTTTTGTGGAGTTACTAAAAAGCTTTAGTCCATATACATTTTTATATGTGACAAATTTGTTTAAAGAAGTGGTTCACCCCTTTCCATTATTGGCCTCAACAATATTATGTTCAGAAACATGGCTTCTCTCAAATACCTTTTGTTGCCAATGTGTCGCCCACCTGCAGCGGTTGCCCCAGGGACTTCACTCCACCTTCAGGGACGCAACAGGGTCTCCATTTTGGTAACTCTGGCAACAGGTATGTCAATTTATGTATGTAGGAGTCGTGACGCCACTCACGGTTTGCGGTCAGGGATATGGGTGACCGCCACTGCAGATTTAACGAGCGTCTGGGGCTGATGCAGTCTGCAGTCTGATGGTGTGGCCTCCCGTGAGTGAGGCTAGCCCCAGGGGCTCGGGTGTGTAGGGCAACAGGTCTCAGAATAACTCAGGCTCAGTCCGTATAGTCTTTCAACTTGTTTACTCACTGCTGTTGTTTTCGTGAGATAACCCTGGCGATGCTGAGACAAACCAGGTGAAACCAGGTATCTTCCAGGCTGGTCTAAGGGTAACCGTTAACTCGCCTTCCTAGCACTTCTTGTTTCAGATAACCCCTTACTTGAAGTACTGTGGGATTCATCCAGGGATGTCGCTACTGCCTTTTTTCTCCTTTTTGGCCCGTTTGCCGGCAGCGTAGACCAAGGTAGATGGTTCCAGGCTCGATCCTCCTTATGGGCCCCCTCGTTGCTGCTGAGGCTTGCAACTCTAGTTGGTTGGTGAGGAACTTGTCGTTCCTCTCACCGGCAAGTTTAGCAGATCATTAAATGGACGTCTACTCTAGGGACCTGATCCCCGTGCGTGCCTAGCCACCAGGAGTCCCCGTACTCGACCAGCTGACTTCCTCAGCGTCTTTCTGACTGACTTTCTGGTAACTGTTCTCCCCCAACAATGGCTACTACACATGCAGGGTCTGACTAGCATGTCCGCGCGCATGCTCGCCACTTAGCAACTCGCGCTCTCCACTTCGGACTGGTTCTCCTCCTCCTTTCCTGACAGTCGCTGCCACCTTAGCTTCCAGTCCCTCCCCTACACCCCTAGCTAAGATGTAGAGGCAAGCCCCCTCTTGGGTATGCCCAAGGGTCCCCTCTAAGGTGCGGGAGACCTGGTTGCTATGTGTCTGTTCGTACACACCCTATTTCAGCCTTTAGAATTACCTGGAATTACTGACCCAGCATGGGTGCAGAACTCAGTGGTGCCTGACCAGGTCAGGGGCACCACATTCCCCCTTGGTTATCAACCGCACATCCTCGGGCTGCAAAGACAAGAAAATTAAATACAACTTTTCCCACACAGGGGATATATTTACATTTATAACATACCAGGTACCATTCCACCACCACCCACAAGTCCTGATCCCACCCAGAAACTGCCAGGAGGCAGGTCACCGGTCCTTTTGGTGACCAGATCTGGGCCATCTTTATCTTTACCTTTCCTCCAATCTTCCTCTCCTGAGGAGGGTGGTGTAGGGTAGGCCCGATAAACAGGCATACCAACTTCTGTGTGTTGCAGGGCAGGTCCCATAAACAGGCGTGCTCTCTGGTGGTGCAGAGCCATGCCCCATAAACAGGCACACTCTGGGGTTGGTACCACTGAGGTAACTTTTTACAATGCGAGAGTTTGTGGTTATAGCCAGTTCATAACTTGTGGTCCATTTTTATAGTGCACGTAACCTGGTGCTAAAGCATTTTTTAAAAGGTTCTCGCAAAAGTCCTTGCTGGCACATTTCACTTAAACGTTACCTAATTGTAAACAGGTTAAACATTTTTAAACTAAGCAGGTTTTCTATAAAAACATTTTAGCCTACACTGATTTTCTCCTCTCAAGACCAGGGCTCTTATTTTCAGGGCTCTGATACCTGGAGGTTGCTGCTTGGGTGTCTGCATTTGCATTTACATTTACATTATGGGCGTTCCCTGATGGCGGTGACTCTGGGAACCTGGTAGAAGCAGTGGGGGTAGAGTCTGAGCTCCCAAAGGTTCCCTTCGGACATTGAAAAATGTCCAAGGCAAACCAGCCTCTCTCCCCCATATGCCTGGTGTACTCTACCACATCCCCCACATGGAGATCACGACCCGGGTGACCCTGCTGTAGGTGGGACTGTACATCCGGTCTGTAGACAAAGATCCTTGCTCTTACTCCTGCCTCTGCAATAAACCCGTACCCCAGTTGAATTCCTCCACTACCCCACGGTGGAGGGGATCTCTGGCCTGGTGTCTGGCCTGCCGCAGGGACTGCTTCCCCTGCATGTCCAAGACCTCCACTTTCTCTTTCTCTGGGATGGGCTTCTCAACGGGGTATCTGGATCTCACACGCCGCTTTCCTCTGCGGGCTGAGCTCCGCATCAGCATCACCTGGTCATCAGCAGGTAACCAGGTCACATACATGCTGGGACTATATGCGACCAGGTCTTCCTTCCTGTCAGGGGGTGCTGTAGCCTCCTCCGGTCATTTGGGGGGGGGACAGCAGCGCAACCTCATGGCCTCCCTCTCTTGTAGAGGGTGCTGCGACCTCCTCCGGTCGGCTGGGGATCAGCAATGCTGGCTGTAAGGCCTCTTTTCCCTCCCTGGGAGAGGGTGCTGCGACCTCTTCCGGTCGCTGGGGGAACAGCAGCGCGACCTCAGGGCCTCCCTCTCTCGCAGAGGGTGATGCGACCTCCTCCAGTCAGGCGAGTAGCAGGTCTGGGGATGAGCCTTCAGCAGCCTGGTAGGGCGAGGAATCCCTCCCCAGCGGAGAGGGTGCTGTGACCACTTCTGGTCGGGATAGCAGCTTGTGGCTTCTGCACCTAGCAAACAGGTCAGCCCAGGGTAAAGGCTTTGACTCTCTTTCTGGCTGAAGGGGCACTGTGTCCATTTCAGATCGGGGCGCAGGACCCGGTTCCTCAGTCAGCGACTGGGGCGCTGTGACCACCTCTGGTCGGGCAACTGGGACAGGAGGCGATGCGGCCTGGTCTGGCCAGGACAGGAGGTGTTGTGGCCTGGTCTGGTCTGGCCGGGACAGGAGGCGTTGCGGCCTGGTCTGGTCTGGCCATGGGCATCGCATCGGACGTTGCACCGGGTGTCGCACTGGATGTTGCATCAGGCATCGTATCAGACATCGCATCAGGCACCGCATCTGGCACCGCATTGGCTTCTGCTGACAATGCCGGTGGGGTCAGCATACCAGGTCGGGCAGGGGCAGTGTAGGACTCACCCAGGGTTGGGCCGGAGATATCCCGCAGCAGGGTCGCCATAGCTGATGAGGACTCCAATTTGGCTTCGGCGGCACCTCCAGGTGGGCCTTGCTGCACCAACAACCGCAGGTTTCTAATTGCCATTATCGTCTTCTTCTTCCAAGCGGCTATCTCTTGCCTGCTCCGCTCTTCCATACCGTCGGCAATTCTTCCCACTTCTTCTTCCAGCTCCTCCGCAGTCATGGGCCTGGTTCAACCCTGCTCTTCCTGGTCACCTCTTGCAGACGTCATTTTCTCTCTGTCGTTGCTCATCAGGTTGTGGTAACACTTCAGCCTTAGTTTAGTTTCTGGTTGCTCTCCTCTCTCTGGACTGGGACGTCCCTGCAGTTCGGGGACAGATCCGCCCCCATCTTCTCTGGTCACTTAGTCAGAGCGCTCCCTCCTTGCTGGGACAGCCACTCCTCTTCGTGGGTGGTTTATTTTCTTCTGTGCGGGCTGCAGCTTCTAAAGCCGTGACCTTTTAACAGCAACAACATGGCGGCGGTTCAAATTTTTTGATCGGATCGCGGAGGTGCACTGTCACCTTTCTAAACAGGTCTAGTCCTTGATCTTGTTCGTGACACCAAAAGGATGTGTCGCCCACCTGCAGCCGTGACCGCAGGGACTTCACTCCACCTTCAGGGACGCCACGGGGTCTCCACTTTGGTAATTCTGGCGACAGGTATGTCAGTTTATGTATGTAGGAGTCGTGACGCCACTCACAGTTTGCGGTCAGGAATATATGGGTGACCGCCACTGCAGATTTAACGAGCGTCTGGGGCTGATGGAGTATGCAGTCTGATGGTGTGGCCTCCTGTGAGTGAAGCTGGCCCCAGGGGCTCGGGTGTGTAGAACAACAAGTCCCAGAATAACTCAGGCACAGTCCAAGATGTCTTTCAACTGGTGTACTCTCTTTCAGGTGTTTTTGTGAGGTAACCCGGGCGATGCTGAGATACGCCAGATAGAACCAGGTATCCTTTAGGCTGGTCTAAGGGTAACCGTTAACTCGCCTTCCTAGCACTTCTTGTTTCGGATAACCCCTGACTTAATGTACCATGGGATTCATCCTGGGAAGTCGCTACTGCCTTTTCTCCCCTTTTTGGCCCGTTTGCCAGCAGCGTGGACCAAGGTAGATGGCTCCAGGCTCGATCCTCCTTATGGGCCCCTTCATTGCTGCTGAGGCTCGGACTCTAGTTGGTTGGTGAGGGACTTGTGGTTCCCCTCGCCGACAGGTTTAGCAGATCATGAAATGGTTGTCTACTCTAGGGACCTGTTCCCCGTGCTTGCCTAGCCACCAGGAGTCCCCGTACTCGACCAGCTAACTTCCTCAGCGTCTTTCTGACTGACTTTCTGGTAACTGTTCTCCCCCGCCAACGGCTACTACACGTCCAGGGTCTAACTAGCATGTCCGCGCGCATGCTTGCCACTTAACAACTCGTGCTCTCCGCTTCAGACTGGCTATCCTCCTCCTTTCCTGACAGCCGCTGCCACCTTAGCTTCCAGCCCCTCCCCTACACCCCTAGCTGAGATGTGGAGGCAAGCCCCCTCTTGTGTCTGCCCAAGGGTTCCCTCTAAGGTGTGGGAGACCTAGTTGCTATGTGTTTTGTATGTACACACCCTATTTCAGCCTTTAGAATTACCTGGAAGTACTGACCCAGCATGGGTGCAGTACTCAGTGGCGCCTGACCAGATCAGGGGCGCCCCACCAATAGTGCTGTGAGCAGTGCTATTGCGGTCCACTCACTTTCTTTGCGTGAACCCCAGGCTCCGTAACCTCTGATGTCCTATCAACTGAGGCAGGCTGCAGTCTTCCTGAGTGACCGGGCTATGGGTGGAGTTTTACCACTTGTCACAGCCCAGCATCTCCCTGCTCTCTCCTTCACTTCACAGGTGCATCACAGTAAATGTGCCACCCATAGCAGGTACACTGTTGTCAGCTGAAGGCCTCTGTGCCGGATACAGAAGAGGACAACACGCAATGTGGGAGTGGCTTAACGTGAGAAGAATGGTTATTTTTGATGCTTTAGAGAGCAGCGGTGGAATGGGAGACATATATACCAGGAAGGGGCCCAGGATATGTAACATTTACCAGGAAGGGGCCCAGGATGGGGGACATATATGCCAGGTAGAGGCCCAGGATATGTGACATATATACCAGAAAGGGCTCCCTCGTTTAAAATTTAAAAAATTTGTAAAACGTTTGTGAATCGCTTAGTTTGGCAATTTTTTTTGCCTTTTAGACTTTTCCCGCCAGTTTAGAGCAGCATCACCAAAGTGAGTGGAGCTGGGGAGCAGCCAGGATGCATTGAGGTCATGGCTATGCCTGATAGTGAAACTCATTTATAGTGGCAGCTTTTCTTATCCTGGAGCAGTTACCCCAGTGTCTGACTAGAGTAACATATTAGGTCAAGCGCATGGAGGTGGATGCTATTAAGAAGCTGCTTCAAATTCATTAAGTGGTGTGCCTCTCTTGAAGAATTCAGCACATCTTATTCTTGCCACTCCTCATTAAAAATGGAGTATAAAATGCCGGTCTTAATGAATCTTGGCCTATGCCTTATCAAGCTGCCTTTTGTCAGTACCTTGGATTCACAGCACACAGATTTGAGCTGCAAATATTATACAAAATGCAAGATAGGCATCACTGCTTTTATGTATTGCAACATGATGTTCAGTCTTGTTCATGATACTTAAAGGGAATGTTTCACTTTTCTTATTTTTAAGAATTCTAACCAAATATTGAAACTTTTTTTTCTTTTTTAGTCTGATTAAATTTCCTAATTGTAAGTATTTCTTCTTCCATTTATTGTACATTATACAGGATGGGGGAACAGGTGAGCTGTGACCATCATCTACTGTGAATGGTGAATCTTGTAGTATCTATATAAAATCCCTACCTGTCATTGTAATCATTCTTGTAATGATAATGACTGTCATGATTCTCTGTGCAGAGCATCTCACAGACCTGGAGATGTTCTGTGATCACTTACAGATCTAGCAGCTTGGTCACTATACTGGCATCCAGGTTGGTTCTCGAAGGTGTTGATTACTTAGCTCTTCCACCTTCTGGGTAATTGCTCAGGCTTCTTTACTGAGCATGCTCCTCCAGAAGTCTGCCAGTTGTATTATTTTCTAACTCTGTTGCTGCAAGTGTCTATTTCCTGGTATAGTGACTGATCTTGGTACTCGACCCCGGACTGACCTCCTGACTTGCCTCTCTCTATTCCCCTCTGACTTCACCATTCCCGTCTGGCTCCTGACCTCGGCTTTCCCTCCTGACTACTCTGTTGCCTGCCCTTGTGTTCATATTTTCCCTCCGGGTTACTTGACCTCCGGCTTCTCTTACGACTTTTCTCCTGTCTGCTTCCTGTGTCTCTCTATATCCCCTCAGTTCTGACTCCGGCCTGCTTGACCTCACTCGGCCTCTAGGTATCCCCAGTGCCACCTAGTGTACAGCCTTATTACTGCATCCCTCACTCCTCTGTGAGAGAGATGTTATATTGACATTATTGAAAAGTGACAACTGAAAAAAAGGGTCAGCCCCTTTTTAAATTGCAAGATTTCAGGATTTTTTTTTCAATCTTAAATTCGCAAATAGGAAATGAAAAAAATAAATCAATACTTTTTAAAAAAAAAAAAATTAGCATAAGGACTTTCATTTTAAGAATACAGCAGGTCATGTTCTGATGGCACATTCCCTTCAAATAAGATCTGTTTCACAAACTTGAAGGTTTCCAGATATATAAATATTTATATATCATTTGGATAACCATGCCTGAAATTTATGCAAATGCTATTTCACAGTAATAATCTTTCTTCCCCACTCTGCCTGAGGCATTCCTCAACTTAACTTTTTAGGAAAGCTCATGGCACACATTGCATAATTAGTAAGAAACAGATCAATACACTTCAGTGTCATATTTTTTGTAGTATCTACCTAGAGAAAATAAACTCTGATAAATAACACATCAGGGAATCCAAATCCATCGTCCAGGTTTGGCTAATGACCTGGATCAGTTAGCCATAATCAATGGAATATAAAGCAAGTAAAAATGTAATATTTACCATTAGTGAAATTTCTTAGACATGTAAAAGATTGTTACTTAATTTGTAAGGATCTTATATTTTATTAAGGACTGGATATGAAAAAAATCACCTGATGGATGTTTGTACTAATGTGCAATGTAGTTGTAATGCTAGTCACTACTTACGGATAGTACAGACGGAAAAGTAGTTAGGCAAGCCGGGGTCAGGTAACAGGTCAACACATATAAACACAGGGAATGGTCCAAAGTCCAAAGCCAGGAGGTCACAACAAGAACAAGGGGCAGAGAGGAGTCACACAATGGTCTGGGGCTAAGAAACAAAGATCAGAACACATGCAGAACCACAGGCCAACAGCACAACCACAAAACCAGAATGTACAACTGTCAAGGTTCTGAGAGAGCATGCTCAGTAGAAGAAGCAGAGCAATTACCAGGAAGATGGAACACCTGAGTAATCAGCACCTCTCAGAATCTGCAAGGAAGCCTGTGCTGTCAATCAGTTTGCCAGCTCAGGAAAACACTGCAGAGCATCTCATAATGTGCAAAATGCTCTGCACAGAGGAATCGTGCCACAGATGGCTCAGTGGTTCAGGAAAGCACAGCAGAGCATCTCCTAGAGTGCAAGATGCTCTGCACAGAGGAATCATGACAGTAGTGATATAGAACATTTATCAATTATCCAATGTATTGTCAATTCTATTATTTCCAATTTTTTTTATAGTATAATCACTTATTTTTAAAATAAAAGGTATGGTTTCTTTACCTTGAAATCAGCCGTTTGTCAAGAATATGCTTTGTTTTCACCCTTAAATCTTATTAATTGAGTTAAGACCAGTTCTCCCTATGTTTAACCCTCTAGCACCAGTGCCTGTTATTACCTTCCTGAGCAGGACAATTTTACAATTCTGACCAGTGTCACTTTATGTGGTAATAGCTCTGGAATGCTTCAACAAATCTCAGTGATTTTGAGACTGCTTTTTTATGACGTTGTGCTTCATGTTAGTGGTAAATTTTGGTTGATAATATTTGCATTTATTTATGAAAAAAAAATTAAAAGTTCACAATTTTTGAATTTGGAAATGTTATCTCTTTAAAGTAAGTCTGACAGCAGGTTTCTGCAATGTAACCTAAAGACAGCATGCTGCAATAGTTAAAACAGAGACTTCAGCCCTGCGTCTGTTATCTCAGTCTTTTTTTGTCTACCTGCAGTGTTCGCTTAAGACATGCTTTTCATATGTGACATAAGCTCATGACTTTTGGGTTTTCATTGGCTGTAAGCCATAATCATCAACATTAACATAAATAAACACCTGAAATAGATCCCATTGTGTGTAATGACTCTATATAATATATAGAAATAGACCACTCTGTGTGTAATGACTCTATATAATATATAGGAATAGATCCCTCTGTGTAATGACTCTATATTATTTAAGCGTTTACCTTTTTGTATTGAATTACTAAAATAAATTAACTTTTTGATGATATTCTAATTTATCAAAATGCAACTGTAGTTAAAGGGAACCTGTCACCTAATTTGGTGACTATAAGCTGCGTCCACCACCACTGAGTCCTTATATACAGTATTCTAACATGCTGTATATAAGAGCCCAGGCCGCTGTGTAGAACATAAAAAATACTTTATAATACTCACCTAGGGGGTCACTTTGGTGCAGATTGGTCAAATGGGTGGCGCCGTTCTCCGGGACCGGTGCCTCCTCTTTCGGCCGTCTTTGTTCTCTTTCTTCTGAAGTCGGCATGCATGATGCGTCATACATCATACACACTCACTGGCACAGGAGGTCCAGCGCAGGAGCACTTTGATCTGACTTGCGCAGGGCAGATCAAAGTATTGTAGTGCACCCCCCGGAGAATAGCGCCACCCTTTTGACCAGTCTGTACCGGAGCGACCCCCTAGGTGAGTATTATAAAGTCATTTTTACGTTCTACACAGCGGCCTGGACTCATATATACCATTTAGAATGCTGTTTATAAGAGCCAAGTGGTGGTGGCCGCAGCTTATAGGCCCCAAATCTGGTGACAGGTTCCCTTTAACATTATTTTGATAAAAAATGTATAAAAGCCTTTCCACCATGACAAGGTGTGCCAGTCGGGAGGGTCCGAGCCTCTCTCTAATACAAAAAACCTTACTTTACCTTTGTTGCTGAGGAATGGTTTTTATGCTCTTTTTTATCAAAATAACATTAACTAAGTATCCTATGTTATTTGCTTGTACTATTATTGTTTACTTATTTACATACTATAGTGTAGCTGCTCAATTTGTTTTTTGTTTTTCTGCTTGAGTTTTGTCTGTGAGCTGGCCACAGTGTGAACTATGAATTTCATCCAACACAAAGCGGGATTTAACTAAGGAAGATGAACCTGTACTTCAACCTCCATAGCTCCATTTCAGGCTACGGTCTCTATTTGGAACAAAGCCATGAACAGGAGGTGTCAGTAGGTACACATGCTGGTAAGCAGCCAGAAGAGGGCAGCCCCAGGGGACCGGCGGTACCTCCGCAGCCATAAACACCATACAGTCTCTGGTGATAGGGACAGCAGCAGCAGCCGGAGTTGTGGATTCGGCCGGGATGGATGCTATTGCAACGTCGTCTGATGTGGATACTTTTGGCAGCGGGTATCATGGAAGGTGGTCGGCGTGGATGATTGCAGCAGCAGCAGACTGGTAATGCACTGAAGCACAGTTACGAATCAACAGCAGAATACAGCACAAATACAGCAGAAGCACTATGGGACCTGAAAACTAGCAACATTAGGAACTCATTGCCCAGGCACCTCCTTTAAAAGGAAGGTGCCTTAAATACCTGAAACCTCAGCTGACCTGAGAGACACTTCCAGGTCAGGGTGCGGTGGCCCTTTAAGAAAAAGGGTGTGGCCGCACACACCAAATCGGGCAGTACTAGGAGGTCTGTGAGGTGTACATAGGATCTAGGCGGCAGCAGCAAGCAGCTGGGCAGGAGAGTGAACCAATGTCTGCCGGGGGAGGGGGGGAGGACAGTGTGAGCACGACGGTATGGGCGCTACATATACATTTGGATATGCTATTATTTTGAATGCTTTATAACTGTACTGATCACCATTAATAATCATAAAAGAAGAAAAAGACAAAGCAAATTTGAAATTGTTAAGTTGGTAACAGGAACAGTGTTTGTTAAGAACGGTTTGGCTGACTTTTGCTGAAGAATGTGTCATTCAGGCTTCAATTAAGCACACAATTAGAGTTTAACAAACCACAAAATAATTGTCCCTTAGGGCATATAAAATCTTGCGTTTAATTCCTTATTGAAACGTAATCTGTTTGAGGAAATTCAGGGCATCAAACGCTATTGTTTCTGCAGAATAAAACTACAGGGAGGCGCCAATATTATAACGGCTGCCAATTAATCCATTTTTGGCCTACGAGTCTATCAGAATATGCAGATTATATTTGTCAGTGCTGACAATTTTCTGTTATAAAAGGCTTGCTATGGATATTAAATCTATTTTTCCTGTTTTGTATAATCCATAGAACATTGTGTACATAAGGACCCATGTTGTTACAATTTGCCATGGTATAGATTTGGAATAAAACGTAGAAACAGATTGAGAAAAAGCTTACTGTAATTTTAGTGGTTTACAGCATAATACATAAATTCTCTGATTCATCAAGTTAAGTCAATGGAAGGTTTTCTAGTAATTCCATCTAGGGAAGTCTTACATTGTTGTCTTCAGCCCACTCTACTGCAAAGGCCCCGATTCATCAACACAGGCATTATTCTTGGCGATCATTATGAAAGGGCGTACTGGAGTCGATGGCACCTGACTCATACTTTTTAATCAATATGAACAATGGCATTCACTTCTGTGCAACTGGAGTAATGTTTCTAGTGTAAAGTATGACAAAGCTCGTCATGAATCAGATGAGCTGTAGTGTTACAACCCCATTGCATTTCTGCTTCACTCATTTTAGTAGAATTGGAGTGAGAACGCCAAAAGTTGCAAAATTATTGCACAGCTCCACCAATTTTTTACAATCCTGGAGTCCCCACTAGAAGGAACTTAGGAGCTTGCGGTATATTGAGTGTACTAAGTGATTTATAGAGGGGTACCAAAACGTTAGGATCACGGGATGTAATCTCTCTTTTAGGCCTCTTTCACACGTTCATGAAAAACTACGCACGTTTTTCACGGACGTGTCAGAGGTGCGTTTTGCCCTCTGTGAGCCGTGTTTATTGCCTACGTGTGTTCTCCGTGTGTTATCCGTGATAACACACGGGGAACGGAAACTTTCTACTCACCTGTCCCTGGCGTCGCTGTCCGTGGTGCTGAACTTCTGTCTCCGATCCTGCCGACTCCCCGGTGCTGCTGCTTCCGGCCGCAGTGAAGTGAATATTCAATTAGCATAATGAGCGGCGGTCGGCAGCAAGTAACAGCAGCAGCAGAGACAGGAGGGCTGGAGAAGGTGAGTAATGTTTTTTTTTTTCTCGCAGACACATGTCTTTTCCACAGTGCGTGTCACACGAAACACATCCGTGTGGTCCGTATGTGTTATGTGTGACCCGTTTGTGTTCTATGTGACACCCGTGATGCCGGAGAGAAAACGGACATGTTGCTGTGAGAAACACACGGACACACGTACGTACGGAACGGACACACGTTCCGTGCGTAAATACATACGTGTATCCAAATCCATTGGAATACCCAGGTCTACGTGTGTACGTGTCTCCGGTATGTGTGGAAACTGACCAAACACGTACCGGAGGCACGAACGTGTGCAAGAGGCCTGAGGGTGTCTAGGAAAAATAACTGTGGAACAAAGAAGCACAATAGGGTCTTACCTGGTATGTAAGTAGATAGTTATCAGAAAAGGCACACTAACCTTTGCGGGTTGTGAAACAGTCAGAAACTCCTTAATACACATGTAGTAATGGTGATTAGCTGCAGCCCCGAGGAGTAGACGTAGATATCCAAGGTAGAAGAAATCGTGTTTAATGCCGCGCTGAAATCACGGATTCTGAAGTTATTTTAATTCCTTTGAAGGAATTAAATTAACCTTGGAATCCTTGATTTCAGCGCGGCATTAAACCCAATTTATTCAACCTTGATATTTTTAGGGTGCATAAAAAGAGAGATTAGATCCCGTGATCCCAACGTATTGTTACCCCTCTATAAATCACTTGTAAGGCCACATCTGGAATATGGGAACCAGTTTTGGGCTCCACATTTTAAAAAGGAAATTAGGAAGTTAGAGTCAGTCCAAAGGCGGCTAACTAGACTGGATTTGTTTAGCTTAGAAAAAAGATGTCTCAGAGGAGATCTCATTTATATGTATAAATACATGTGTGGTCAATATAAAGGACTGGCTCATGACTTATTTCTTCCAAAGACAGTACTAAGGACCAGGGGGCACTCACTGCGAGTGGAAGAAAAGCGATTCCGGCAGCTAAATAGGAAAGGGTTCTTTACAGTTAGAGCAGTCAGACTGTGGAATGCCGACCACAAGAGGTAGTAATGGCAGACACTAAAACAACTGTTCAAAAAGGGCTGGATGATTTCCTCAGTACACACAACATTGTTGGTTATAAATGATTTAATGACAAAATATATAATTGATGGAGGAACATTCAACTTGATGGGCCTAGGACTTTTTTCAACCTATGTAAATATGTATCATTAATTTCAGTAATAAGGCTGTGTGCAAATGTTGCATTTTTACCTATTTTTTTTTAATACAATTTTGAGTGCAGATTTGTAACAAAACTGAAGTCTCATGCACACGTTGAGTATTTTCTGCTTCCAGCTTTGAAACATATTTTAATCTGGAGCATATCAATTCTTGCAGCATTTTTGCTGCAAATTTCACTTCTACGAATGAATGGTCACCACAAACGCATAAAAAAATGCACCAAAAGGCAGTAAAAATGTGAGTATTTGCGGCTGCATTTTTCATGCAAAAAGATGCAGAAACGGTGCAGAAATTTCTGAACCAAATACTAAACTTGTGCACTTAACCTGGAGGTTTCCCCTATTGGCAGCTTTAGGGAGCTAAACATAATTTCCAAGAGTTCACCACCACTTGACAACCCCTTCTTACGTGCAAAACTCCCTAAACTCCCCCCAGAACTGGCATTGATCCAGTGATGTTGGTGTTGTTGCTCTCTACACTCATTTGACATTATTATGATGGATTACAGCACTCACATCACAGAATAAATAATAGCCCTCAAGCATCAGCAGATACAAAGACTGCATTACTGGTACTCCAGCAGGCCAGGAGCTGATTATAGGGTGTGTCATGCTAGCCACTACTGGGAATGTGGGCAGGAGCGTAGTCAGGAAATCTGGGGTCTGTTAACAGGAGGACACATAAGCACAAGGAGAAGACAGAGGCGTAGTCAGGGCAATAGCCGAGGGTCAGAAGTCCAGGAGAGCATGTAATAAGTTCAATGGGAAAACAGAGAAGTACTCAGGTAATGGTCCGAGGTCAAACAGGCAGAAGGTCACAACAGGAACAGGGAGCTGGCAGAAACGAGTCAAATAGTGGTCTGGGGGTCAGAGAATAAAGATCAGAACAGAGACACACACCAACAGCACAACTGCAGAACCAGAAAATACAACTGGCGTAAAGAAGCCTGAGCAATAACCAGGAAGCTGGGACACCTATGTAATCAGCACCAACATGGAACCCTGTACTGTCAAACACACTGCTAGCTAGTAACACAGGAAAGTGGCGCTGAGCATCTCCAAAGGCAAGATGCTCTGCACAGAGGAATCATGACAGGTCGATCACCTGAGTAATCAGATTCAACATGGAATCCTGTGCTATCAACACACTGCTAGCTCAGTAGCATAGTAAAGTGCAGCAGAGCATCTCCAAAGACAAGATGCTCTGCACAGAGGAATCGTGACAGAGTGATTTTGTCTTACATGGAGCAGTGTTGGATTTAAGAAGACACCATCACGTGTTTCTCAACGCAGTGATTCTAGAGCATTGCCCCCTGGGAAGTATGCAAATAAGAAAGCCGCGGAGACACCATCACGTGTTTCTCAACGCTGGCAGGAAACTAGCCAGGTCTTTCACCGGGAAGGAACAACCACGGGAAGGGCAGTCTCCAGTCAAGGAGACCACCTATACCAAACATGGTATCCATCCACAGACAGCCGTTTCGGGGTATTTGCCCCTCATCAGTGTGGAGTAGGAATCTGGCTAGTGGGGGCAATGCCTAGTAAAAGACTACTTAAGCAAGCATTGTTGACCTTAGGGAGATCAACATATCCACTGTGGAGACACCATCACGTGTTTCTCAACGCAGTGATTCTAGAGCATTGCCCCCTGGGAAGTATGCAAATAAGAAAGCCGCGGAGACACCATCACGTGTTTCTCAACGCTGGCAGGAAACTAGCCAGGTCTTTCACCGGGAAGGAACAACCACGGGAAGGGCAGTCTCCAGTCAAGGAGACCACCTATACCAAACATGGTATCCATCCACAGACAGCCGTTTCGGGGTATTTGCCCCTCATCAGTGTGGAGTAGGAATCTGGCTAGTGGGGGCAATGCCTAGTAAAAGACTACTTAAGCAAGCATTGTTGACCTTAGGGAGATCAACATATCCACTGTGGAGACACCATCACGTGTTTCTCAACGCAGTGATTCTAGAGCATTGCCCCCTGGGAAGTATGCAAATAAGAAAGCCGCGGAGACACCATCACGTGTTTCTCAACGCTGGCAGGAAACTAGCCAGGTCTTTCACCGGGAAGGAACAACCACGGGAAGGGCAGTCTCCAGTCAAGGAGACCACCTATACCAAACATGGTATCCATCCACAGACAGCCGTTTCGGGGTATTTGCCCCTCATCAGTGTGGAGTAGGAATCTGGCTAGTGGGGGCAATGCCTAGTAAAAGACTACTTAAGCAAGCATTGTTGACCTTAGGGAGATCAACATATCCACTGTGGAGACACCATCACGTGTTTCTCAACGCAGTGATTCTAGAGCATTGCCCCCTGGGAAGTACTCCACACTGATGAGGGGCAAATACCCCGAAACGGCTGTCTGTGGATGGATACCATGTTTGGTATAGGTGGTCTCCTTGACTGGAGACTGCCCTTCCCGTGGTTGTTCCTTCCCGGTGAAAGACCTGGCTAGTTTCCTGCCAGCGTTGAGAAACACGTGATGGTGTCTCCGCGGCTTTCTTATTTGCATACTTCCCAGGGGGCAATGCTCTAGAATCACTGCGTTGAGAAACACGTGATGGTGTCTCCACAGTGGATATGTTGATCTCCCTAAGGTCAACAATGCTTGCTTAAGTAGTCTTTTACTAGGCATTGCCCCCACTAGCCAGATTCCTACTCCACACTGATGAGGGGCAAATACCCCGAAACGGCTGTCTGTGGATGGATACCATGTTTGGTATAGGTGGTCTCCTTGACTGGAGACTGCCCTTCCCGTGGTTGTTCCTTCCCGGTGAAAGACCTGGCTAGTTTCCTGCCAGCGTTGAGAAACACGTGATGGTGTCTCCGCGGCTTTCTTATTTGCATACTTCCCAGGGGGCAATGCTCTAGAATCACTGCGTTGAGAAACACGTGATGGTGTCTCCACAGTGGATATGTTGATCTCCCTAAGGTCAACAATGCTTGCTTAAGTAGTCTTTTACTAGGCATTGCCCTTACTAGCCAGATTCCTACTCCACACTGATGAGGGGCAAATACCCCGAAACGGCTGTCTGTGGATGGATACCATGTTTGGTATAGGTGGTCTCCTTGACTGGAGACTGCCCTTCCCGTGGTTGTTCCTTCCCGGTGAAAGACCTGGCTAGTTTCCTGCCAGCGTTGAGAAACACGTGATGGTGTCTCCGCGGCTTTCTTATTTGCATACTTCCCAGGGGGCAATGCTCTAGAATCACTGCGTTGAGAAACACGTGATGGTGTCTCTCCACAGTGGATATGTTGATCTCCCTAAGGTCAACAATGCTTGCTTAAGTAGTCTTTTACTAGGCATTGCCCCCACTAGCCAGATTCCTACTCCACACTGATGAGGGGCAAATACCCCGAAACGGCTGTCTGTGGATGGATACCATGTTTGGTATAGGTGGTCTCCTTGACTGGAGACTGCCCTTCCCGTGGTTGTTCCTTCCCGGTGAAAGACCTGGCTAGTTTCCTGCCAGCGTTGAGAAACACGTGATGGTGTCTCCGCGGCTTTCTTATTTGGATTTAGAAGAGGCTGTCCAAATAATGGAAAACTCCTGTAACTCTTTGTCTATGTGTAGCAAATGGCACTGAATGTCAGGAAAAATGACCTTCAACCTCTGTAATGAAGCTTCAGTAGCACTCCTTTCTATTGTCAATCTTCAAGCTGTGCAGATTAGTAACATCTGTGCTGGTTCACACGCAATGCCAATTTACTCAATGAACCACAGTATATATAGATTCAGTGCTCATGGGTCATAGAGGCTTTTATTCTTGTTCCCTGTCAGAGATTCAAATAAATACTGGTCATTCTGCCTTTATGACACTTATGATTTTTGGGCACTCCATTGGGGGTAACTTAACAGATTTGATCTATATTCTAAACTAAAAAATTATAGCACAATTATTACATCTTAAGACCTTAAGAAATTATGTGGAACAAAATCTATCCATGAAAATATAGAGATAATTGTAGAAGGTGGAAAAGCAAAGGTTGTAAGAATTAAAAGATGAATATTCAGCAAAATGAAAAGTGTCGGTGAAGTATCATGACGGAAACTATAGAGAACAAGCATCTTTAACCCCTACCGGCTGCAGCCAATTTTTGATTTTCCGATTTTGTGGTTTTTTTCTCCACTTCTTCCATCATCAATATCTTTTATATTTTTCCAATAGACATGTTTTCCGGTGGGATTTATTGTAATTTTTAATGACATCTATGTGCGGTGAAAGCATGACCACCCTTCTTACAATTTTGCCATGTTGTTTTTTTGGGGTTTTGTTCTTATGGCATTCAAAAATGACCATCATCATTATTCTGTAGGTCAGTATGATTGCCGCAATACTAAAATTGAAAAGTTTATTTTTCAGTATTGTAATGAAAAATCTTTAGAATTTTTTGGAAAAAAATGAGGTGCATGTCTTTGTCGCGGGCGGGGAGGAGGGTGTCAGCACACCGCGCTCACCCTTTCTGCTCGGGTCCGGCAGCTGCTCAGTGGTGGCTCGAGCTGTGGGCCGGATCCCGGGGTTTCTCGAGCGACACTCCTCGCCCGTGAGTGAAAGAGGGGTTTTGTGGTTGGGTGTGGGGATTGTTATAGTTCGTGACGCCACCCACGGTTGTGGTGATTTCACCACCGCTGCTCAATATGGGGATCCCGGGGATGGTGATGTGGAGCAGCCAGTTGTTGTGATGCCTCTCCGTGGGTAGGGGTTGGTGATCCCGGGGTTCAGTGGGGTGCAGGGGCGCAGGGGCAGCGCTGTGCCTTGCGGCACTGAGGTACTCACTCAGCCAGTAAACACGACACAGTTCTCGGTAAACAAACGGCTGGTTGGACGGGTCCCTCGGACGGTTCACGGTGCTGCGGTTCCCTGCAGTTAGCGGTGACGGTCTCTTCCCTGCACCTTTGAAATGTCTGTTTGGTAGCGGTGGATTCCCACTGGTTACCCGCTCCCCGACTGCAATCTGTGCCGGAGGAGCTCCACACTTTGCCCGCAGGCGCCGGCCCTGGGAAACTGGTGCCTTGGCGGTGGCGGTGGTTCCCCGTTGTGGTTGGACCTTTGCCGTCAATCAGGACTTGCTTGTTGGGAGATCTGCGTCCCCTTCACTAACGGATTTAGCAATGTATAGCGACTCCAAGCCTTGCTGGGATCCGAAAAGCCCCTGCTCTGGTGCTGACTGCCCTTTGTATACTGCTCCAGACCCCCGGATACACACAGCCTCCGTGGCCCTTCCAGCAACCTCCAGACAGTCCCGCTGCAGACCTTCACCACTGTCTGCTGACCTTGCTGACTCCGTCTGGGCACACAGCCACAGACCAACTTCAGGATTTCTGTCACTTTCACTGCTGTTTCACTTCACTCTAGCTCCCTCCTGAGCTTTCTTTTGTTGTTTCCTCCTTCACTCCCTAACTAGACTCACTCCTGCTCCTCCCTGAGCCTAACTGCCTGG
This sequence comes from Anomaloglossus baeobatrachus, assembly GCF_048569485.1. Taxonomy (NCBI): domain Eukaryota; kingdom Metazoa; phylum Chordata; class Amphibia; order Anura; family Aromobatidae; genus Anomaloglossus; species Anomaloglossus baeobatrachus. The sequence goes on from NC_134361.1 coordinate 66,449,618, forward strand.
AACTTCCTGCCTCCAGAGCTGTGATCTCCTAGGTGGGCGGACACCAACCGCCTGGCTCCACCCCCTGGTGTGAATCATCAGCCTCTGGAGGAAGGCAACAAGGATTTGTGGGTTAGCTGGTGTACCTGCAGGGAATGTGGGGTGCGTGTGTGTTGTTATCTGTGTCTCCTGGCTTGCCCAGGGCGACACATTCCCCCTTAGCAAAACGCAGACCGTCCTCGGGCTGCCCGTCCAACACCGGTTTTATTTTCCTTTTGTTTTCTGTAAAGTAAAAAGGTATAACATAATAAACGGTAACTTATGTACATTTTTTAATCATAACTCTTCCCAAGACGGGAGGCACATTTACTTTTAACGTTACAACGGTGTACGGTCACGGTTTCCGCTCTCTCCCACCCAAGCAACCTGGCCCTGATGCTGCCCCTAAAACCCAGGCAGCACCCCTTGACCCACAGTCCAGCACAAGTCACCCGAGCGGGATCTGTCCTTGCCCTCCAGAGGGTAGCCACTGGTTCCTTTGGTGGCTGGGCCCTAGCCTGCTCTGCTGAGGGCCCTCCCTCCAACCTGCCTCTCCGGAGGCGGCATTGCGGAAACGGTAACGGTAATCAACATATTTACAAGCCACTTAACGTTTGTGGTGCCCTGCAAGTTCACGGGCTTGTCCATGAATAGTTCCCATGCCAAACTTAAACGGTCCCCACGGGGACAACGGTGCCGGCTCCTGCCGGTTCAATCACAAAAGCAAATCAGGTAACTGTTCGGTAATTTTCATTTTCATCTTATTTTCAACTTTTCAACAAACAAAACTCAGTGGTGGTCCCAACGGGGACGGTGCAACGGGCATCCGCTGCCCTACTCCGGTCCTTCTGCTGCTTCATCCGAGGGAGGGGGTGCAGAGCTCACCCTGCTCTCATTGCTGCCCCTGAGCTTCACATCCAGGGCAAACCACCCCCTCTCTCCGCAGTGTCGGGTATACCGCACCATGTCCCCCGGCATGAGGTTACGGCCAGGATGTTCCTCGGGCAGGTGGGCATTCACATCCCGCCGGGCCACAAACACTTCAGCCTCCAGGCCCGGTTCATATATAAACCCGTAGCCCCGGCGGACATCAAACTGCCTCACCTGCCCTTCATACAACGGGCCCCGGACACGGAAGGTCGCCTGCCGAAGATTTTCCTTCTCCCGAATGGCTCGGGCCACTAGCTCGGCTTTCCTTCTCTCCCTCTCCGCGATCTCCAGGCCCAGCTTTGTCGGCTCCCTGTCCCAATATGGCGCTGCTGCCAGCGCCGGCGCACGGGTCGGGCCCCGCGGGACATCCAGAACGTTACCCACTGTCAGGAAGGTGGGCGGCGTATCCCGCGGTGTCATGGCCTTGGGCGCTGCCTTGCAGCAACAACCCGGCGCCACCTCAGCCGAGGTGTGGGGGATGGGCACAGGGGCTTTCCTTAGCTGGGCCTTCGGCTCGGAGCGGGCCATCAGCTCCGGCTCGGGAAACTGCTCGGGAACTGTCTCTGGCACAGTCTTCGGGGCCTTCCATGGCAACACCTCCGGTTTGCTACGGGCTCCGGCTACAGGTCGGTCCACTGGGGCGGACGGGCTGGGTATCGCTACCGGTGGCGGTGGTAGCAGGCCTAGTGGCGGGGTCACAGCCTCCGAGACGGGTGGCGAGGGAGGCAACGGGGGGAGAGGGCTTGGACCGGGTCCCTCAGCCACAGCGACCGGTCCCTCCGGGACATAGGGGCGTGGGTCACTCGCCCTCCCTTCCTCTGCCTCCTCCTCACGTCTCCGCACGGTGGCTATAACATCTGCCATGTCGGTCTCCCACTCCTCCAAGAGGAGCTGCATTTTGACCTGCAGCCTTAGATGGAGCTGCGCGGTCCGGATTTCCACCCACGCTGCGGTTCCCGGTGCGGGGGCCACGGTGTTTCGGGGCAGCATCCACATGGTGTCTTTCTCTCTTTCTTCCAGGAACGGTATGTTCGCAGGGTCCTGGCGTCCCTGCTTTTATAGCCGCAGCTACATGCGTCCAGCCACCATCGCGTCCCCCTTAGCTCTTTCCGGCCCCTCCTCTCTTGGGGCGGGATTTTGGCCTTCGCGCTTCTACTGCTCGAGAAGACGCTCGAGCGGGAACTTTTCGCGCCAAAGATGGCGGCTTCTGAAATTTTTCTGCCGGATACCTCCGGCGGTAACAAGGCGCACCTCTACCAGACGGCAGAGCGGTAAGATCCTGTTCGTGACGCCAAGTTGTTGCGGGCGGGGAGGAGGGTGTCAGCACACCGCGCTCACCCCTTCTGCTCAGGTCAGGCAGCTGCTCAGTGGTGGCTCGAGCTGTGGGCCGGATCCCGGGGTTTCTCGAGCGACACTCCTCGCCCGTGAGTGAAAGGGGGGTTTTGTGGTTGGGTGTGGGGATTGTTATAGTTCGTGAAGCCACCCACGGTTGTGGTGATTTCACCACCGCTGCTCAATATGGGGATCCCGGGGATGGTGATGCAGAGCAGCCAGTTGTTGTGATGCCCCTCCGTGGGTAGGGTTTGGTGATCCCGGGGTTCAGTGGGATGCAGGGGCGCAGGGGCAGCGCTGTGCCTTGCGGCACTGAGGTACTCACTCAGCCAGTAAACATGACACAGTTCTCGGTAAACAAACGGCTGGTTGGACGGGTCCCTCGGACGGTTCACGGTGCTGCGGTTCCCTGCAGTTAGCGGTGACGGTCTCTTCCCTGCACCTTTGAAATGTCTGTTTGGTAGCGGTGGATTCCCACCGGTTACCCGCTCCCCGACTGCAATCTGTGCCGGAGGAGCTCCACACTTTGCCCGCAGGCGCCGGCCCTGGGAAACTGGTGCCTTGGCGGTGGCGGTGTTTCCCCGTTGTGGTTGGACCTTTGCCGTCAATCAGGACTTGCTTGTTGGGAGATCTGCGTCCCCTTCACTAACGGATTTAGCAATGTATAGCGACTCCAAGCCTTGCTGGGATCCAAAAAGCCCCTGCTCTGGTGCTGACTGCCCTTTGTATACTGCTCCAGACCCCCGGATACACACAGCCTCCGTGGCCCTTCCAGCAACCTCCAGACAGTCCCACTGCAGACCTTCACCACTGTCTGCTGACCTTGCTGACTCCGTCTGGGCACACAGCCACAGACCAACTTCAGGATTTCTGTCACTTTCACTGCTGTTTCACTTCACTCTAGCTCCCTCCTGAGCTTTCTTTTGTTGTTTCCTCCTTCACTCCCTAACTAGACTCACTCCTGCTCCTCCCTGAGCCTAACTGCCTGGAACTTCCTGCCTCCAGAGCTGTGATCTCCTAGGTGGGCGGACACCAACCGCCTGGCTCCACCCCCTGGTGTGAATCATCAGCCTCTGGAGGAAGGCAACAAGGATTTGTGGGTTAGCTGGTGTACCTGCAGGGAATGTGGGGTGCGTGTGTGTTGTTATCTGTGTCCCCTGGCTTGCCCAGGGCGACACATCTTCATTTTGAGACACGTAACCATTTTTTTCAAATTAGCTGTATGAGGGCTTCATGATACAGGGAAAACTGAGGGTTTTATTGATACCATTTTAGGTTGCATACATTGCTGTTATCACTTTTTTTTATAACATTCTCTTGCAAAGGTTGGTTTATCAAAAAAGGTAATTCTGGAGTGTCAATTTTTTATGCCTAATGGATTAAATAGTTTTATATTATGATACATTGTACATCTTTGGATGTGGCAAATCTAAACACGTTTGGATCCATTCTAGGAGAACTAGAAGTTTGTTTTCTTGTTGTTTTTTACTCTTTTATGTCTATTTTTAATGGGTAAATAAAGATTAATTAAAAATTTTGGTCAATTTTTAAATTTTTTTATTTTAATATTTAACTTTTTTTTGTTGTATTTTACTGTTTTTTTAGCCCCCCTAGGGGGATTGAGCTTTCGATCATCGAATCACTTGTTTTTAACACAACTGTATTGTAGTATTTAGGCAAAATGATGATCTCCTATGAAACTGTGAAGCCCCTCCAGTGTTGTGTCGGTGCATTACCTTCAGGGACTCCACTCAGCTGGATCTTGTCACAGGTAGGGAACCTTCTTCTAGGATTGTCGTGACGCCACTCTCAGAATTGCGGTCAGTGGGGACCGCCACTGCAGATTAAGGGATGCCTGGGGCTGATGGTGGGTGCAGTCAGTTGTAATAGCCTCCTGAGAGTGAGGCAAGCCCCAGGGCCCTGTGTAAGTGTGTAGAACCACAAGGCGCAGAATAACTCCACACAAGCAGAATGTCTTTCAGGGGTTTTACTCACTTTAGATGGCAGGGTGAGTAACCCGGGCGTAGCTGGGATGAACCAGGCTGGAACCAGGTATCCTTCAGGCTGACTGATGAGGGTGGCTACCGACTCGCCTTCCTTAGCCCTTCTGTGGTTTGTGGTAACCCCGACTTTTAGTCCCTATGGGGGTCACCCAGGGAAGTAGCTGCTCCCCTCGTTTGTTTGCCGTTTGCTTGTCGCCTGGACCAGATCACTCCAGCTGCTTGCCTCCTGTGAACTATGGGCCCTAACTGTGGCTACGTGGCTGCGGCCTTTGGGGTGTTGTGGCGTGGGCTTTGAGGGCCCCACACCGGCAGGTTTAGCAAGGAAAGGTGGATCTATCCCCGCACCGGGATCTGCCGCCCGTTTGGGCCTGGTACTCCCTGACAGTCTCCTTACTTTCCACTACACTGCTCTCTCTCCAGCTGTGTGTGGTGTTCGGGCAGCACTACCAGGTGACCGTTCTCCCCCATCGGTAGTCACTGCGCGGACGCTGTTAGACTGCAACAGCTCCAGGGGTCTGCTCCTCACGTCTGCTCTCTCTGGACTGCACTAAACCGGCTCACTCGTGGGACCTGCACTGCTACTCCTGTCTGAGCTTCACTTCCATGCTCCTCACTCCTCCACCCTCTGCTTCAGACTGCTTACTCCTCCTTCTCTTTTCCCCTTGTGCCTGCCTACGCCACCTAGCAACCAGGCTCTCTACCACACCCCTTGAGTGGAGATGGAGGCTTCGCCCCCTCCACTCCTCAAGTGGAGGTGAAGGCTTTGCCCCCTCCTGGGATCCCCAGGGGTCCTCTCAAAGGTACATGTGTGAGACCTGATCACTATGCGCCTGTGTAGTCACACCTCGGTCAGCCTTCTGGATTACCTGTATTGTACTGTCCCCAGCATGGGTGCAGTACTCAGTGGTGCCTGACCAGGTCAGGGGCGCCACAAAACCAGTGCCTGTACATCACAGGAGTACCAAAATGGCAGCTTTGGCGGCCTTCAGTAGGCAATTGACGGCTGTGTAATATAACTGCCATCTAGCGGGTATCGAGTGGACGCCATTGTTAAGCTCCCTCCATACACTTTCACTTGCCATGCACAATGCATGTGCGGATGATGTTGTTAAGGGGTTAACTTAACCCACGATGCATTAACTATATCATGTCAGAGAAGAATATCTTGATACAGAATATTACATCCTAACATAGCACAAGCCATTGAACATGTCAAGTTAGATGTTCCGTTACTTATTAAGTTATCTCAGTGTCAGAACAAAATGATGTGCAGGACCCTTGGTCAGAAACCTTAGTATTCTGTGGCTGCCAGACTATCACCCTACAGCCCTCCACCTAACTGCCAGCATTACCAACACTTCTTATTATTAGTAGACCCGGGGCAATGGATGTTGTGCCAGGTCTACTGATCAGAAGAGGCTCATGGGGTGCCTACAGTTAGAAAGAGGCCTACAGAGTTATGGTTTAGTGGCACATATCCTAAAATTCGTTTTGTCCAAATCCATGAGTATCTGACATCTCCACTCTTATTGTTGTGCAACCTGCTGCAATGTTAATAGAGTATTCCTATGTCTATGATTCTATCGCAATATGCAGCAGATATAATAATCATAACAATATGAGCAAATACCTCCAATTAGAAATATAGTATATTTATCCTGATCAGCTATATTGCTTACCTCATGTGCAGGGCATTACAGTAGCGTAGGTATCCATGGTTATGGCCACTAGCAACTAATTAACTATCTTTCACTATATGAGTGGTCATAACAATGGATGCCTAAACTACTATAATGCCCTGCACATGAGTTTAAAGACATATTGAATAAGAAGAAGTATACTGCATTTCTAATTGGAGGTATTTGCTAATATTTTTATTATTATGCCTACTATATATTTGAATCGGATCTTGGAGATGGGAATACCCCTTTAATTCTTCCAATTTTCCTTTTTAAATTGGACAGGGTCAGATCGTTATAGATTTTCTCGTCCGAGAGAATGGTGCCGATTATGCAAATTACACTATGCTCAAACTTGGATCTGTGATTGATCTGAGTGTCAGCATAGAATGAATCCAATTCTTACTCTCACATCTGGGTAACTGGACGAGGTGGCAGTGGGTCCACTGATATGCGATACCGTTAACTGACCCGGAGGAGCAGACCTGACTGGCTACTGAGACTTCACCACAATCACAGAAGGTTGAATCAGACAGATAGCTGATAGGTAGTCTGCCAGAAGGCAGCCCCAGGGGATCCCAATACCACAGCAGCTGGCACCACAGGGCGGAGACCAGTAGCTGGAGTAGACAGGGCCAAAGCTGGTGCGGACTGGTGTAGGACAGTTCTGGAAGCCACTGGAGTACAGAAGGTGCATGTAGGGTCTGTAGGACACAGGATGGACACGGGCAGGTACACGGACCATACTATGCAGTAACAAAGACAAGGTCACGGGATAGTACAGAGAGTGCATATAACTATCGGTACCTGAAAAGTAGCACGAACAGACTAGCTACAAGGACATGTTGATCAGGCACCTCCCATTGGGGGATAATGCCTTATATACACAGTACCTAATGATGGGGGCCAGGAGGCACTTCCGGGTTAGGTCTTGCTGGCACTTTAAGAGAAGGGAGAGTAGTGTGGCCATGCTCTAATTGCACTCCCGAGAGCCCTATCACGCATGTGTGGGCCTCAGGAGCCAGGGAACGAACCAGGAAGTGTGGGACAGGCGGGACAGCAGTGGAACGTTGGTGACCTTGGCACACAGGGAGCAGGGTTGCTGACAGGTGAACAGGAGAAACGCAAGGCCTGCGGGGGTTGAACGGAGGCAGCAGGGACACAGGAGTTAAGCTAGGAGGAGCGTTGGCACTCCTGGCCTGGGATTGCCGATGGTGTAACACTCACAGAATAAAAATATATTTTCCATCCCTTTTCTTTTTAAGCACTGATTTTATGCCTTGAACAAAAAGTCACTTTACAAACTAGTAATGAGCGAACGTGCGTGCTTGCCACTGTTTGTTATTTGGTTCTTGGTTATGAATCGAGTACAGAATATAATTGATGTCAATGGGAAATTGGAGCATTTTTAAACTCTGATGCATGGAGTGACCAGCATAGGCGCGCATGCTCACTCATCACTAATTATAACCTATCGGACAGACATCTAGGTACATTTAAGTAGCTGTTTCATAGTTGGGAAAAGACCATTTGCATAGTGCAATAACCATTTCAGTATCTAGAGCGTAAAAATCTAATACTAGGTATAAAGCCTGGCACTAAGAAAGCCAAAATTCTACTTTTTATTAATTCTTTAATATTCGAGCAACTGCCAAGAACTTTATAATGCTCTAAAAAAGTATAATAACAGTGTTTTAAGATATTATCCAAAATTATCATTTGGATAGGTAATTTGGAAAAGTAAAATCTATAAGAAAAAGAAAAAAGCTGCTCTAATCAATTGTACATTATCTTGTACAATGTGCCATCGTGTTCCACTATGAGCAGGTTGAAGTAGGTAAGGACTTGTTTCCAATGAGATGACAAAATTGCAGAATCTAGATATTAAGTGTAGAACATTTTTATATGATGAAAGAAACTTTACCTTTTTATTAGAAACTGAAAAACAGCTGTAAAAGTTTTTGCTGTCTAAGTAGCTCTTAAACACATCTTCATAGTTTTCAAAATGCGTTGAGACTTATCTTATTGATGTTTTGGTATTACAGATTAAACTGTAATATGTCATCAGGTTTATGTTTCCCTATTTGAGAGCATCTTAAAATAGGTACAGAAACCCTGAATCCGGTGACGTGTCCCTTATTGGCCTTCTTTCTTCTCTTCCTTCTTGCTGTACTTTGTCTCACGACAGTGACAGAAATGGGTGGGTGACTGTAAGGGAGCTCCTGGGCTGGCCCTCAGACTATACGTACCCTATGCTATCCTACAACCCAGAGGTACGCTTAAATGTAGCGAGGTCTGGGCTTCCAGCTTCTCCCTATCTCCTGATCTTCACCCTGATGGTAAGACCCCACCACAATCCACCATCCAAGGGGAAGGGCAAGGACAGAAATCAAAAACCCCACCAATAAATACTGACAGACAGGGGTAAAAACTCACGCACACCTATAAACAACACCAGGGGATAACAAAAGAGGGGTGTAACATGGAAAGAAAGAAGTAACATAACAGGCTACCTTCACACACACCTAAACAACAGACAGCAGCAGCAGTAATCACCTCCTCATAGCTCCAGTCCTAACTCCAAACTGAACTGAATAACCAGCATCCTCTGACAGGAGCAGAGGATTTTTATCCAGGATGGAAGTGATCATCAGAGTAATCACCTGGGCAGAGTTAATGAAGTTGCTACTGGCAAGGAGAATTGACATTAAGGGATACTTTGCATGCTGTGACATCGCTAGCCAATGCTAGCGATGCCGAGAACGATAGTCCCCGCCCTCGTCGCACATGCGATATCTTGTGACAGCTGCCGTAGTGAACATTATCGCTATGGCAGCTTCACATGCACTTACCTGCCCTGCGACGTTGCTCTAGCCGGCGACCCACCTCCTTTCTAAGGGGGGCGGGTCATGCGGCATCACAGCAACGTCACACGGCAGGCATCCAATAGAAGCTGAGGGGTGGAGATGAGCGGGACGTAAACGTCCCGCCCACCTCCTTTCTTCTGCATTGCCGGTGGATGCAGGTAAGGAGATGTTCTTCGCTCCTGCAGCTTCACACACAGCGATGTGTGCTACCGCAGGAACGAGGAACAACATCATATCTCCTATTGGTGCGACATTATGAAAATGTCCGACACTACACAGATCACCAATTTACGATGCTTTTGCGATCGTTTATTGGCACATCTAGGCTTTACACGTTGCGACTTCGTTACCGGTGCCAGATGTGCGTCACTTTCGATTTGACCCTGACGATATCGCAGTAGTGATGTCGCAACATGCAAAGTTCCACTCACTCTGCAACTGCCAAAAGAAAAACATATGTTTAATGTGTAAGGTCTCAGATGATAAAAGAGACCCTGAACCTGTCATTAATCTCATATAGAGACCACCGTGAAACTTTGATAAAATTATATGCTGCAGTTATTTCTGCTAGTCTTTTCACAGATGAGCTCTCTCTAATTCTGTCCGTGACAATGATTGCACTGATTGACAATTTTCTGTTTACACTGTGCAGAAGGAGAAAGCTGTCAATCAGTGATGGAGGCAATGATAGGCAGAACTCATAAATACCAAGGACAATGACCCAATAATTGTGAGTGTTCAAAATTCACCACTGCACACTCTATTTCCTTTGAAAAGTGAAGTCTTTTAATGGATGCAGATATAAAATACACAAGCGACAAATAGATGTTTTGAAAAGTGTGGTCTTGTTCACAAATAGTCGCTGAAGGTGACTACATCCATGCTGTGAAATATGTTACTAAAACTAGTGGTTTTTAACCAAGTGAAAATGATCACTTTAAAGATGAAGATTTGATGGCCATCCTGTGCCTTAGCTCTGCTGTGTGCACCGCCTTAAAAAGGTCCATTTGCACATATATCCATAAATGGGGAACCCCCACGCCTTGCTCACATACGCAAATACCAGCCTGCTCATGCCCATAAATGAGCAATAGTGAGTGCATGTGCCCACTTCCTCTGCCATATGATCGAGCATAGCTCCAGGCTCATCCATCAGATCCATTGTAAGTCATATGACTGCGCTACAACATAACCCTAGGCAGATGCATACGCACCATGACCATGGGCTGTCTTCAATCCAATTTGCATAATTGATCCAATTCTCTCTGATGAGAGAATATATACTCATGTAACCCTAGCCTAAGCCTGTTCATTAATAGTGTTGCATCCTACCTGCTCTTTATTTTTTGAAGGTTTCTTTCCTGGGAAAGGTAAGTGTAATGCTGGCGTCCCTGCACTGCTCACCCTCCTCATTACAGGGACACTCGCTCATTAGCTGCCATGGCCAGCCTGCACACACTGCATAGCTTCCCCACAGTCCTCCACCTGGGTGTTCTCTGCTTCTCTGTCCCAGGATCTGTGCATGCTGTACGGCCGTTGGGCGTACGCACTTCTGCCCTTCTCTTAAAGGGCCAGCATGTCATTTCTTGGAAGTGCCTCTCAGCCTATCGCTGAGAGGCACTGGGTACTTATGGCACTCTCCCATTAGGGGAGGTGACTGATCAATGTGATTATTTAGTTAGTGGTTTGTTCCCTAGCAGGCTAGTTGTCAGGTTGCCTTTTCTGCTGTTCTTCCCCTGTGTACAGTGGTCTTAGGAAGGAAGAAAAACCCAGCATCAGGTTCTTTCTTAAAAGTGGTATCCAAATTTATTCAGAAAGTCATATATGCAAAAAATTTAAAAACATGAGTCCCATGATAAAGGCCAACACAAGGCACACGCCTTACGCATTTCGGGTTGCTCCTTAATTATAGGCATAAAAAAAAATGGACAAAAAACACATTTATAACACATCACATCCTGCACACATGAATAAACAATGAGTTAATTGGTTGGTCATAATACACACTTTTAACCCTTACATGTCATAGAATAGAGAGATTTCTCAAGTGGACTTAAAGGGAAAGTATATACATAAATCATATAGAAATACATCCAATGCAAATAGGCATATTAAATATATGAATATGACAAACTATTTTACATATGATTTCCATGAAAATGGTAACATTGCAAAATGGTATATAATACTTGGCCCATATATATGCAAACAAAAAATCCTAATATATACAACAACATGAAAAGAGAAAATCACATAATAATCAAATATAATTGATTAATATAGCATAGAAATGCTCCAACAAATTTGCACATAACAGTTAGAAGTACCCAGTCATATCATATCTACACCATGATGGTTTCCTTCTACATAAAACAAAAACCTTTTTATTTCCTTAATCCCAACACAATCGATCCAACTATACTGTATATGTAAACTAACTCCTAAGTTACAGAACTCCACATTTGTCCCATTAACCTATTTTAACAGATAATTTGTTAAAAAAAAAGTGTTCTTGCCTTTCTCCCCATCTCATCTGCACCCCCCGTGTCCATCCTTCCTGGCCATGCCATCTGCCTCAGCTACCCCAGTGGTCCAAGCTTTACCACTGACTGTGTCTGTCCACTCCAGCCGTGCCATCGGCCTCAGCTACTCCAGTGATCCAAGCTTTTCTAGTTACTGTGTCTATCCACCCTGGATGTGCCATCAGCCTCAGCTACCCTGGTGGTAGAGACTCTGTCTATTTGTCCCCATGTTCGTCTCTGCCCTGGGGGTCAGCTACCACAGTCTTAAGGTTACTTTGCACACTACGACATCCCAAGCCGATGGTAGGGATGCTGAGCGTGATAGTCCCCGCCCCCGTTGCAGCTGCAATATCTTGTGATAGCTGCCGTAGCGAACCTTATCGCTACGGCAGCTTCACATGCACTTACCTGCTCTGCGACGTTGCTCTGACCGGCGAACTGCCTCCTTCCTAAGGGGGCGGGTCGTGCGGCGTCACAGCGATGTCACACGGCAGGCGGCTAATAGAAGCAGGGAAGCAGAGATGAGCGGGATGTAAACATCCCGCCCACCTCCTTCCTTCCGCATAGCCGGTGGAGGCAGGTAAGGAGATGTTCCTCACTCCTACGGCTTCACACACAGCGATGTGTGCTGCCGCAGGAACGAGGAAAAACATCTTAACATCGGTCCTTCCGAAATTATGGAAATGACCGACGCTACACCAATCATACGATTTCGACGCTTTTGCGCTCGTTAATCATAGTAAAAAGGATTCACATACTCCGATGTTGACAGTGACGCCGGATGTGCGTCACTTTCGATTTGACCCCTCCGACATCGCACCTGCGATGTCGTAGTGTGCAAAGTACCCCTTAGTCACTGCTGTGGTAGTGGAACCTGGCGTTTGCCTCGCGGTGGGTACTTAGTCACAAACCTTCCACTAAAGGGTAAGCTCAGGTTCTCCCTATGGTCCAGTGGGTCCACTCCTGCTCATCGCTTTACCATCTACAGTGGTGTGTTACAGTAAGTCTGTTAGAAAAGATTATGGTTTCATCAAAGAAAGTTATCCTTTGTTGTAGTTGGTAGAGACATACAACTTGTATCTCATTCTTAGACCGGTCTCCCACTTGCGATTGCCTCGCGTGTATCTTGAGCGAGTTTCGCGGTGTATCACCCATCACGGACTCACACTCTGCTCACCGGAGCGGGTCGATTGCATGAATCTCTATGCAGCGGAGATGCTCCTGTCCGGAGAGTGTGAGTCCGTGACAGGTGATGCACCACGAAACCCACGCGAGATGCACGCAAGGCAATCGCAAGTGGGACACCGGCCTTACAAGTATATTTTATTTAGTAATATAGTTTACATTTCATATATTTAATGTTTGTTTGCATTTTGGGACACACCTGTTCACAATTGCTTCAATATGTTAGGAAGAGGCATGAGTCAGATTTGTTTTTTGGTATTTCAAATTATTGAAAACAAGTAGATTTTTTTAATAAAAAAATTTAAATATGCAAATTACTTAAAAATTAACCTTCTTGGAATAGACCTTAACCATTATCTACAAAATATGCCTGATAAAAAAACCTATTAAATCCTTTCGATGTTTTCATTTTTGGATAAGTATGAAGTCACTTTAAAATTTCATAAAGTTCAAAAAGTCTATAATATAATATACTGATTATACAGGTTCATTCTTTTATTTAAGAACAGCTCCTTTTTTATGGTAGCACAAGATTGTATTTAGCATTACTCCCAGTACAGTTATTAAGCCTCCCACCCCTCCATCTGCTATAGGAAAACCTCGTGCTGACCTCCAAGAAGAAATGTTTTCTAACAAGTGATAATCTTTTCGCAAGGGATGTATCTGAACTGAGAATTGAGGTTTAAAAAAAAATAAAAAAATATATAATATCCTGTACTCTCTCCTTTGGTGTTGTTGGATGAAATTAGTGTCCACAACAAAGGCCTTGGAAGTTGCACAGGGCTCAACTATCTACCCCAAGCTGAGAATTAGATACAGTAAAATGCTTATATGCCTGTGAAAGCTGATGATCACAAAGAACTGTACAGAAATCACTCAGTTCTTCATTTTACTTTGATCTCTGTGTTTGTAATAGACTGGAACCTTTGCTATAAATAGTATATATATTGCACAACTAATGAGATGTCACTGGTGCACTTGGTGCTTGGATTCATTTTTTGCACACTTTATCTGCAAAAATAAATTAACATGACTCAAACTTGATGATTAGGACCTCACTTCTCCAATAATCTGCAATGTAATTGTAGCGCCCTTGAAACCAGCAGGGTGCTACAAGGTTCTGCATCCCCACAAGGATGCAGGGCCTACCCCCTTAAGGACCCAGAACCCTAGTGCCGGTACCAACAAAAACCCAGGCAATCCCAATTTTCCCCAACAATCCCCCATACATTGGTACCCAGCTAGGGTGGGACCGATGGATGGTCGTCTAGAGGTGGAGCCACTCCAGTCCACTAGTTGACTAGGTGGAAGGGGCAGACTGTGGAGAGTAGTCAGAGACAAGTGTTAGACAGGCGAGGAGTGAAGGTGGAAGTAGAGTAATGTCCTGACTTGGGTTGACGGTGACCTGGTGCTCAGGAGAAGTGGTTGCCGGTGGAATACTCCCGGAACTACACCCCGACGGGGCACAGGACCCTAGGACAGGAAAGAGCTTAAAGCCGACCTGTTAACACGTGAACAGCAAAGGGGACCTTGCTGACCCTAAAGAATCCAAAGACTCAGTAGCAAAGGGAGAACCAGGGACAGGACCAGAGACTCTAACCCCACAGGGTTCACGCTACTGTCAGGTGGACAGAAGTGGACAAACCACAGAACAGGGACACCCAGTGTTCCATACCACGGGGACTCACTTACTAGAAACAGGTGCAGGGGAAGAAGGTACCAGAGAAACCAGACTGGCACTGGGACAAAGGGAACCTGGAGACAAAACCAGCCGGCCTCGGGCCCCCAGTTACCAACTCAGAAAAGTAAGTAAACCAGTTGCACTGAATACCTGCATGGACTCCCTTCTTTCGACGCCCACTGCACCATACACCCGCTGGGGCAAAACCCTACTTGCGGAGGGACTTCCATACTAGCTGTCAATACCACCAGCCCCAGCAGAAACATTCTGCAATGGCGGCTCCCTACACTTAGCCGCAACACCGCAAGTGGTGTCACGTATAAACTTTATTCAACAATCTCCTGTAAATATCCCCATTGCAAAAAGGGCCCAGGACACGGAACTGGGTAACAGCCACCACTGTGACATTCCCCAGACGTACACTACCCGGAACAAAGTATCCCATATCCCTGGGTGCTACATAATGAATGAAGAAACACTCCCCTGGGGAGCATAGTCCCACTATATTACAGGAAGCGTACCATATTTTTCAGATTATAAAACGCACATTTCCTCCAAAACATTTGGGAGGAAAATGAGAGGTGCGCCTTATAATCCGAATGTTGCTTACCAGGGATGCTGAAGAGGGGTAACAGGAGCTATGCCGCGGGTGCTGTGCTGGAGCTGCACTGTGCTAGGGATGTGGGCCGAGGGAGCTTTGCTGTGCTGGGGCTGTAGGCATTGCGCTGGGGCTGTGGGCGATATGTTGGAGCTGCGCTGTGCTGGTGGTGCAGGCCAAGGGCGCTGCACTGAGGCTGTGGGCACCATCCTGAAATTGTTGGCAGTGCGGACTTTAAAATAACGGCGCCTGGAGTTGGCACGTGCGCAGATGGAGCTCTTGGATGAAGATCTCAAGAGTTTCTAACATAAGAGAAACATCTCCCTCTAGTATATTTCATAATTTCATTAACTTTTCCTAACGTGCCAAAAAAAGAGCAAAATTTCTATGTGACCTTTTAATTTGGGGCCGCAGGTCATTAGAATCATCATTGCTGGATTTCTTGGTCCTCTGAGATCAGTGATTCCTTCTGGATTTTTGCCTTTTTATATTTTTGAATTTTCAAAACAGTCAAGATTTTAAAAATACAGTGGTTATTTATTGTTAATGAAAGAAAACTACATGAATAACCTTACATGCTCTTCTTTATATAAATTTGTGAACAAGAACTAACTTAGGATAATTGATTGCTACCTTTTTATTTCAGGTTTTCCTTTGCCTGTTGTAGCTCGCAAATCTTCCCCCGGAATACAAATGTGTTTTTATATTCAACTTTCCACAATTTATTTTCTACGAAAGCAAATACAGCATCTACATGGAATAAGGTGAGATGTAGTTATAAAACCAATATTTGTTACAAGCTAAGCCGTTTCATATTCGGTATTATAGAATTTATAGTAGAAAAATTCTAATTTCAGGCATGTGAACATGATTCACTCTCTTTTTCAATAAACATTAACTGATCCAGGGAGTAATAATGGCAATACCTAAGGGCCATGTAAACGCTATACCTTTAAAATTTATAGAAGCAGACCAATGTGCATATAAAATTGGAGATATACAGTATATGCAAAACTAGTGTTTACTCATAAAATGCAGATTCCAAATTACATTTCTTGGCAAGACCAACACGGCAGGCCTAATAAGCGCGAAAGACTTTTTTTCAATGCCATGCAAATTTACTTGAGTTTATTTCTCTGCACATGCTTTGGCTCTATGTGATTTTGCCTTTTGCAAATTGCCATGTGTTTGCTTTGATTTGTCGTGTTGCTTTATGTACACAGTATTATGGCTGCATTGGCCAGTTGAATATATTTAGTTATAAAAGAGGCTGATCATAAGTGTTCTTTATTTGCACGTCTTGGCTTCTCTTTTGCTCATTTGCTTCCATTGGAGATGCATTGAGTGGCCCCAGACTTGTCTGAAACATAAATATTTGTCTCCAAAGGTAGAATTAGAACTGATTAGCAATTATCTCAAGGTTTATACATACAGACTTTATCTCTCGATGCTAGAACCATATGTAATGCCAAAGAAGGGATAAGCCAATGTCAACGCTTTCTGATCTCACTGGAAAGGGACCAAGTCTTTAATTGCCTTTAATTACATACTGTATATATCATCTTCAGGGACTCATAATAACACCGCCATGGGTATAAATAATTAGACTTGTTTCAGATGATCCTAATAAGATTGTGTTTTACTTGCTGTTAGTGATGAGCAAATGTTAACCTTACTGTTCGCTAATCACACGAATAGTACGGTATTTGGGTTACTCGTCATATTTTGAGTTTTTGTGTATTCGCCTAGCTGTATTCCTATGTCCCGCCCAGCCGTTTTGGCGCCTAATTTGCAGCCATTGAACATGCTGGGCTTCTTAACCAATCACAGTAATGCCACAGCCATCTTATTTGTGGCATTAGTGTGATTGGCTGACCGCGTTTCATACTTAACGGGGGCGTGGCCGGAGCGGGGAGAGAGACGGACAGAGAGAGAGGGAGACAAACAGACAGAGAGGGAGACAGACAAGTAAAGAAAGAGGGAGAGTGAGAGAGAGGGAGAGTGGGACAAAGACAAAGAGACACTTAGTTGAGAGAGATTGAATTCTCCTGGCTTTCCCCATTCAGTTTCATCACTTTCCCATCCATTTCAGCCTTTTTTCTCAGGCCCCCAGACGTCTTTGTTGGGTCCAGCAGAAAATTGCTCTCATTTCCCATTGACTTGCATTGTTCTCACTATATGGAACGAATACGTGAGTATTGCAAAGTACTTGTTACGAGTATATCGATTATTAATATTATGGTACTCGCTCATCTCTACTTGCTGTGTTATGGCGGTAAGTCCTAATCAGCCTGCAATTTGAGTAAGAGTACAGTTCCACTTGCGTATGACTCGTGCGAGTCTCGCATTGGTATCACCCGGCATGGCCGCATATTCTCCGACATGAGCGAGTCGGCTGCATGTATTTCTATGCAGCTGAGGCATTCCTGTCCGGAGAGAGTCAGGCCATGCTGGGTGATACCGATGTGAGACTCGCACAAGTCATACGCAAGTGCAACCGTACCCTAAAGTGAACTTCTAAATCCATACTGGTCTAAATTTAGTTGATTTTAATCAGTTTTTACACAATTGTGATCATATTACAGCACTCTAAAGACCATCAAACCCATTTGACTTTAACTAACATTGGCAAACCCCACAGATATTAATACGTTTGGCTGACTGTCTAATATAAATGGGAACCCTCAAAAGATGATTTCTGAGGAAGATAATCATTCGACATATCCAATTGCTGACTGCCGATCCTTTCGATTTTTGCCAACAGAGATGTCTGGCAGCGCCTGTTTCAGAGAATTCAGCAGCAGCACTCTCTTGTGAATGGGAGAATTAGGCAGAAAAGCTACCTGAAGAATTAGCCAAAACATTGTTTGGCCGATATCTAAGGTGTTTGCGGAGCATAGACAAGGTTTATACTTATGTCCAGTTTCATATAATTTAAAACAAAACGAGGTATACAAAAATGTATGATTTTTAACTAACATTAGCAAACCAGTGATAAAGCTTACATAGTTACATAGGTTGAAAAGAGACCTATGTCATCAATTTCAACCTTTCTCCATCACTTATACCTTTTTGTCACTAAATTAAGTAACATCCTTACTGCCATCCCTACACTGCCCTGGACCCCTCCCCTGACAGGGACTCCAGCACACTTACTCTCCTGGCCGCTCAGCAGTGGCTGCTCCATCCCTGGTACCTGCTCTGACCTCCTGGGATCACTCTTAGGGCGAGCACACAAACACCTTTTCTTAAAGGGCCAGCACGCCCTAACCTGGAAGTGTCTCTCAGCCTATGGCTGAGAGGTAGCAGGTATTTAAGGCACCCTTCTCTTATGGGAGGTGACTGGCAACGTGGTCTATTCCTGGAGACACATTGCTAGTTGATCAAGTGTCTTATCTTTGTGCTGCTGTTGTGTTGCTTACATCTGTCTGTTTTATAGTCCCGGCTGCTTTTGGGTTTTCATTGGCTGTAAGCCATAATCATCAACATTAACAGGAATAAACATCTGAAATAGATCCCTCTGTGTGTAATGACTCTATATAATATATGAATAGATCACTCTGTGTGTAATGACTCTATATAATATATAGAAATATATCCCTCTGTGTGTAATGACTATATAATATATAGAAATAGATCCCTCTGTGTGTAATGACTCTATATAATATATGTGTTTCCCTTTTTGTATTGAATTACTGAAATAAATTAACTTTTTGATGATATTCTAATTTGAGATGCCCTTGTAGCAATGATTAAGAGGTTAATATCACCTCCTCTAAATGGATTTAGAAATGTACATAAAGAAAAATAAGTTTTCCCACTTGTTGAACACTTCTCTCCTTAAATAGAGTCTCTCTACAAGTTTTTGCTACCTCATCTGAGAGCAGCATGATGTAGGCAAAGAAAACCTGAATCCCTCAATCTATCACTTAGATTACTGGGTGCAGCTGTTCTGACACAATCAGAATTTTTAGATTTAGCAATGAGGCAGGGCTGAGAGAGCTGCCCCCTCCCACACCAGACTCTCTTTGTAGATTGTACATTGACAGTGAGGTGTCAGTTAGAGGAGGGGATGTGCCAGACTGCCATGCGTGTGACATTGTAGTCTGAGCAATGAGAAGCCCTGCTGCAAATATACAAACAAAGCAAATAAACAGATCAGACCTTAACAAGACAGGCATCCCTGAATTCTCTGTATTAATCCTTGCAGCTTGCTATCTTCAGCTTAGGCTTTTTTCACATGTCAGTGATAAATACACACATGTTTTTCAGTGACATGATAAAGGTGCGAATGTCCATCCATGTGCTGTGATTTTGGCACACATATAATCTCCATATGGTTTCCATGATAATACACGGAGATCACGCACCTATACTCACCTATCCACACACCTATCAACACTTGGTGTAGGAAAGAGGGTTTTGGGTTCCTGGAGAATTGGGCCGACTTTTCAGTTGGCTACAGATTCTATGCTAGGGATGGGCTGCATCTTAATGGGGAGGGTGCAGCTCTGCTGGGGCAGAAAATGGCTAGAAGGTTGGAGGAGTGTTTAAACTAGGAATGGGGGGCGAGGGTATTCACTTTATAGAAGGGGAATGTAGTGCAGATAGTGACCAGGGCACAAGTAATGAAATTGGGGGTGGTACGGGGGGAAGGGTTAGGCCAGTCAATACAGTAAGCAGGAATATAGGTACAGAGTCATACTTAACGTGCATGTACACTAATGCCCGAAGCCTCACAAATAAGGTGGAGGAATTAGAATTAATATTGTTGGAAGAAAATTATGATATAGTGGGGATATCAGAGACATGGCTGGATGAGAGCTATGACTGGGCTGTTAATTTACAGGGTTATAGCCTATTCAGGAATGACCATACAAATAAGCGAGGGGGAGGTGTGTGTCTATATGTAAAATCATCCTTAAAACCCATCCTGCGTGACAAAATATGTGAGGGTACTGAGAATGTAGAGTCCCTATGGGTGGAGATAAGGGGGGGGAGAATGAATAATAAAATACTGATAGGGGTGTGTTATAAGACGCCGAATATTATGGAAGAGGTAGAGAATCTCCTCATAAAGCAAATTGATAAAGCAGCGAGTCTCGGAGAGGTAATTATTATGGGGGACTTTAACTATCCTGATATAAATTGGGGAACAGAAACTTGCAGTTCCAGCAAAGGAAATAGATTTTTGATAACAATGAAAGATAATTACCTTTCACAAATGGTACAGGACCCCACAAGAGGGGGAGCACTACTAGACCTTGTACTAACCAATAGGCCAGACCGCATATCAAATATACAAGTTGGGGGTTACTTGGGGAATAGTGATCACAAAATAATAAGTTTTCATGTATTATTTAGTAAGATGTATAGTAGAGGGGCTACAAGGACACTAAACTTCAGGAAAGCAAATTTTAAACGGTTGAGAGATGATCTTAGTGCAATAAACTGGGATGATGTACTAAGTAATAAAAGTACACAAAGCAAATGGAAGACTTTTATGAGCATCCTGAATAGGGCTTGTGCAGAAAATATACCCTATGGGAACAAACATGCTAGAAATAGGAGGAAACCCCTATGGCTAAATAGAGCTGTAAGGGAAGCAATAAAAGAAAAACAGAAAGCCTTAAAAGAATTAAAGAGGGTAGGTAGTGATGAGGCATTATATAATTATAGAAAATTAAATAAAATATGTAAAAAGCAAATTAAGTTAGCTAAGTTTGAGACAGAGAGACTCATTGCGAGAGAAAGTAAAAATAATCCTAAAATATTCTTTAACTACATAAACAGTAAAAAACTGAAAAGCGATAGTGTTGGCCCCCTTAAAAATAGTCTTGGTGAAATGGTGGAAGGGGATGAGGGTAAAGCCAACCTGCTGAATGACTTTTTTTCTACGGTTTTTATACAAAAAAATGCCATGGCAGATGACATGACCAGTGATACCATAAATTCACCCTTGAATATTACCTGCTTAACCCAGCAGGAAGTACGCCGGCGCCTCGAAATCACTAAGGTTGACAAATCTCCGGGCCCGGATGGCATACACCCCAGAGTACTACAGGAATTGAGTTCTGTGATAGATAGACCATTATTTTTAATCTTCTCAGATTCCTTAATAACAGGGTCGGTACCGCAGGACTGGCGCATAGCAAATGTGGTGCCAATATTCAAAAAGGGGACAAAAACTGAGCCGGGAAATTATAGGCCGGTAAGTTTAACCTCTACGGTTGGTAAAATCCTTGAGGGTTTCTTGAGAGATGCTATACTGGAGTATCTCAAGAAAAATAACCTTATGACAGAGTATCAACATGGGTTTATGAGGGATCGATCCTGTCAAACTAATTTGATCAGCTTCTATGAAGCGGTAAGTTCAAGCCTGGACCAGGGAAATGCAGTGGATGTTGTGTATATGGACTTTTCAAAAGCTTTTGATACGGTGCCACACAAAAGGTTGGTACATAAAATGAGAATAATGGGGATAGGGGAAAATATGTGTAACTGGGTTAAAAACTGGCTCAGTGATAGGAAACAAAGGGTGGTTATTAATGGTACGTACTCGGACTGGGTCTCAGTTCATAGTGGGGTACCACAGGGGTCATTATTGGGCCCGCTTCTTTTCAACATATTTATAAATGACCTTGTTGGGGGCATGCGGAGTAGAATTTCAATATTTGCAGATGATACTAAACTCTGCAGGGTAATCAATACAGAGGAGGATAATTTTATATTACAGGGAGATTTATGTAAATTGGAGGATTGGGCTGAGAAGTGGCAATTGAAGTTTAATGTAGATAAATGTAAGGTCATGCACTTGGGTAGAGGAAATAACATTTATGATTATGTACTTAATTGTAGAACACTGGGTAAAACAGACACAGAAAAAGACTTGGGTGTATGGGTGGATGGTAAACTTCACTTTAGTGGACAGTGTCAGGCAACTGCTGCCAGGGCTAATAAAATAATGGGATGTATTAAAAGAGGTATAAGTGTTCATGAAAAAAATATAGTTCTACCTCTGTACAAGTCACTAGTGCGACCGCACTTAGAATACTGTATACAATTCTGGTCACCGATATATAAGAAGGACATAGCTGAACTGGAGAGGGTGCAGAGAAGAGCTACCAAGATTATTAGAGGAATGGGTGGGCTGCAATACCAAGACAGGATATTAAACTTGGGGTTATTTAGTTTGGAAAAACGAAGGCTTAGGGGGGATCTAATCACAATGTATAAATATATGAGGGGACAGTACAGAGACCTTTCCAAAGATCTTTTTACACCTAGGCCTGCGACTGGAACACGGGGGCATCCGCTACGTCTTGAGGAAAGAAGGTTTAATCATAATCACAGACGAGGATTCTTTACTGTACGAGCGGTGAGACTATGGAACTCTCTGCCGCATGATGTTGTAATGAGTGATTCACTACTAACATTTAAGCAGAGCCTGGATTCCTTTCTTGAAAAATGTAATATTACCAGTTATGTATATTAGATTTTATGACAGGGTATTGATCCAGGGAACTAGTCTGATTGCCGGATGTGGAGTCAGGAAGGAAATTTTTTCCCCATTGGAACTTGTTTGCCACATTGGGGTTTTTTTGCCTTCCTCTGGATCAACATGTTAGGCTACGGGTTGAACTAGATGGACTAAGGGGCACTTTGCACACTACGACATCGCAGGCCGATGCTGCGATGCCGAGTGCGATAGTGCCCGCCCCCGTCGCAGCAGCGATATGTGGTGATAGCTGGCGTAGCGAAAGTTATCGCTACACCAGCTTCACACACACACTCACCTGCCGTGCGACGTCACTGTGGCCGGCGACCCGCCTCCTTGTTAAGGGGGCGGGTCGTGCGGCGTCACTGCGACGTCACACGGCAGGCGGCCAATCAGAGTGGAGGGGCGGAGATGAGCAGGATGTAAACATCCTGCCCACCTCCTTCCTTCCGCATATCCTACGGAAGCCGCAGTGAGGCCGGTAGGAGACGTTCCTCGCTCCTGCGACTTCACACACAGCGATGTGTGCGGCCGCAGGAGCGAGGAACAACATCGGACCATTGCGTCAGCATAATTATGAATTACGCCGACGCTGTACCGATGATACGATTACGACGCTTTTGCGCTCGTTAATCGTATCATCCAGCCTTTACACACTGCGATGTCGCATGCGATGCCGGAAGTGCGTCATTTTCAATTTGACCCCACCGACATCGCACCTGCGATGTCGCAGTGTGCAAAGTGCCCCTTAGAGTCTCCCTTCAACCTTAAAAACTATGATACTATGATACTATGATGATACTCCTGCTGTCCGTGGTGCTGATATCTCCCACGATGCTGTGACTGGCCACTACAGCAACTTCCAGGTCATGGTGCAGTGCATATGCATTAGCATAATTAGCCGGCCTGGAAGCAGGAGACAGCAGCGGCTGAAGACAGCATCGCTGGAAACGGGTGAGTTTAAAAAAACTTTTTATTTTAAATGTATGTGATTTTCTGATACATGTTTCAAGGATCCCACCACTGTGTGGTCCGTGGGACATCAGTGATGCCAGAAAAAAACGGACATGTCTCTGTGCTGAACACAAGGACGTGTGTGTCTGCCGCACGGAAACACGTCAATGAAAAATCACTGATGTGTGTGCAGACCCATTTACTTTAATGGGTCTGCATATGTCCATGATTCTAGTATGTAAAAAAACAGTAACATTTGTACCAAAATCATTGACATGTGAAAGAAGCCTTACATAGCAAAAACCTGCTGACAGATTCCCTTTGATGATTATTTAAAATCAAATTACTTGGAAAGAAAAAAATCTATATATTAACAATGGACAGATTACTTAATATTTTACCACAGTGTTAAAATAAGGAGATCAGATACAGTAGGTGAGAAATACGTAGTCAGCAAAATGTAGACTTCATAGCAATATTTGTCAATACATTACATATACCTGGAAGTTGTAACTGTCTTTGTCACAGTCAAAGTTGAGTGTCTGTACATTGATGATAAGAGACTGCTGGCTGCCTTACGATCTGATAGAATAAGGACAAACTGAATGTCAAGACCTCAAAGCAGAGAATAAATACAACTCAGACCAAGTATGACTAGCATCATCTCACTTGGTTAGCTTGTCTGAGATCCATGCTTCGCCATCTGCTGTTACACCTGAGAAGAATAGGATGAAGCGTGCCGATATATTCCAATAGCACCTCATTTCCATAATGAGGACTGAATATTGTCGTGTTTGATAGGGCAGCGGGATAAGGAAAACAGCAGATAAATTGCCACCAAATTGTTTAGATTAAATGTGTAAATGTCTACCCCGAGCAGCCGAAACAATTACCATGCCCTATCAGAGAAAACAGATATCTAACAAGTTCTGGATGTAAAGGTGTAATTATCTCTGCTTTCCCAAACAAGAAGCACATTTGCTAAACATCCCCGAGGTACTAACGCAGTTAAAGAAATTAATTATAAACTGTTTATGTCCTTAACATATTGATTTAGTTAATCAAGCCAGTAAATGATTAACCACATGCATATCTATGCGCTGGACCTTCTTTATAGCTGTATTGGTAAGGTAAATAGTAAGTTTTTTTTTAAAATATTTTCATTAAAATACCAAGAAAGCAATTATGCTAAATGCCCATTGGATGCTGTGACTAGAGATGAGCGAACCCAAGGTTTCGTTTTCAAACCGAACACTAAAGGCCCCTTTACACACTGAGACTTTCTAGCGATCCCACCAGCGATCCCAACCTGGCCGGGATCGCTGGAAAGTCACTGGTGAGCTGTCAAACAGGCAGATCTGGCCAATGACGCAGCAGCGATACGGACCTGCAGAATGACCTCGCTGGTCGTTGGGGATGTGTCACACAGCAGGGGACGCTATAGCACGCTGGGTTCTAAGTCGCTAACGATGTCGTTGTAATGGTGTCAAACACACCGATGCATGCTGCGAAGCGGGAAACAAAAGACCAAAAAATGGTCCTGAAAGATTTGTAGCGATCAGCAACCTCATAGCGGAAGCCAGGTTGCTGATGCGTGTCACACACTGCAAACTCGCTGGGGAGGTCGCTATCACAAAATCAGTGACGTTACAGTGATATCGCTAGCGATGTTGCAGTGTGTAAAGGGGCCTTATCTTAGAAAAACAGAGCTAGAGTTCGGAGTCCGGATGATTTATCTGCAAACTTAACTCACACGAGCAACACTGTGCTTAGGTATACTTGGTGCTCAGCCCAGTGCGAGCCTCTTGTAGTGTTTGAACAGCGCACACTGGGGGTAAAAACAGTGTGATTTGATGCAGTGTGTAGTGATGGGGGGACTTGCCGGCGGGTCCAACCGGATTTTAACAAAAATCAACTTCCAGGCCGGATAGGTCTATGAGGTGGTAGGAGGGATAGTGGGATAGGACCAAGCGTGCTATACTTACCAAGGCTCCAACATGGCTGTACACTGCTTCCAGGGTAATGGCTGAATCCCAGTGCGCTAAGGAACCTCTGCTGATGTCATGCCCATGTGACCGGAAGGGTCATACCCTAAATACACTACTCACAAGAACTTAGGGTTATTTGGCTTTCTAATTAAATGAATGGAATAGGTGAAAAGGTGACATTACAGTGATATTTTATCATATCAAGTATCATGGAAGTAGAAGCATACAGTGGTGATTTCCTCATCTCAAACAATTTATTGGAACAAAAGTGGTGGGTATACCTCCCACCCCCTCAAAAAGAGTCAATATCTCAATAACTTTTCATGAGACCTTGAGCATCAATTACAACTTGACAATAACGTCTGATGCTGTTCATAAGTTAAGTTATTGTCTGCTGAGGCATGGCATCCCACTCTTCTTGAAAGGTAACCTTCATGTCAATGAGGTTCTGGGGTACTGAGTTATGAGCCATTACACAGCAACTCAGCTCATCCCATATGTTTTCTATGGGATTCAGGTCTGGAGAAACTGCAGGCCACTCCATTTGAGAATCTCCTGTTTCCAGCAGCCATTCCCTAATGATGCGACTTCGATGAGCTGGTTCATTGGTTGTCCATGAAGATGAAATTAGGTCAGAATTGTTCGTGCAGAGACATTATGATTACTTAATAATGTTATTGAAGTAGTAGGGGCATACCACTGTACCATTCCCAAAGTGTAAGGCAGTTCTGTATTGACTAGACACACCTGACACAATGTAATACCACCTCCAAAAGCATGTAAGATGACAACAGTGACTGATGCAAAGTGCTCTCCTTTACGTATCCAACATAATTTCTGCTCAGCATGAATTGACTTTCATCAGTGAACAGCACTGAGGTCCATTGGTCCCTTGTCCAGTGTAGATGAAGCCAGTGCCTGGTGGTGTGGTCAACTACCCTTGCAGGTCAAGTAACATGCAGACATGCTGATGTAAATGGTTATGAATTATCTGGCGTGACACTTGGGTACCTCTCACCTACCTTAAATGCGCCTGGAGATGTCTGGCATTCATCATATGTTTTCGATGGGCATAGTTCCCAATGAAGTAGTCATGTCACAAGTGTCTGCCGTCCTTGAGAAACTTGTGACAGCTTCGGGATGTGAGCTTATAATTGCTTGGTGTTTTAAATGAATTTGCTTTCTGTTGGTGCAAGAAGGCTTAAGAGATTCTTGCTGGGAGCTCCTGGTTAGTTCTTCTCAGCTGCAGCCAGTTTGTGATCACTCCCCTTCCCTTTAAATGGTTACATGATCCATCACCTAATGCTGGTAATAAATTAATTCTGTTCTGACCACCTTGGATGGAGGAAGTTTCTAATAGATGCTGGAGTGCTGCTGCTGGAGTGCTGCTTTTAGAGTTCTGCAGTTGGAGCCATGTCGTATGCAGCCCTGTTATTTGGCTGCAGCTGTAAAGTT
The DNA here is from genome assembly GCF_048569485.1 of Anomaloglossus baeobatrachus. Taxonomy (NCBI): domain Eukaryota; kingdom Metazoa; phylum Chordata; class Amphibia; order Anura; family Aromobatidae; genus Anomaloglossus; species Anomaloglossus baeobatrachus. The sequence continues at coordinate 66,476,328 of NC_134361.1, forward strand.
TGTTGCATATCTTTTTGTCTATGTCCCCCTGTCGGTCCTCCTTGACCTGTGGTGCCATCTAGCACACTCAATGGCCTTGGCTCTATACAGGCTGAGTGGAGGGACAGTTAGGCTATGTTCCCTCGGGACAATGTACCCGTGGATTTTGCCTTGGTAAACCTACAGATTTATATGGATTTTCTAGATATATCCGCAGGTTTTAGCAAGTATAGACACTCTCCATGTTATCCTATGGGACATGGGTGTGCTATGTCCATGCTGCGGTATGTGCTGCTGTGGAACATGCTGCGGATGTCCCGAAGCCGCACGTAACTGCATGTCAATTATTCCTGCGAAAATACCTGCGGAAATCCTGCCTCTCCACTATGGAGATAGAGGCTGGGAATTCCGCAGGTAAGTCGACGAATGTCCGCAGGTTTACCGCAGCTATTTCGCTTGAATCCCGCAGCAATGGATAGCTGCGGATTCCGGGGATCCGCAGCGGGAAACCCGCGGATGTACCTGTGGATATATCCGCAGGTACGTAGTCCCGTGGGCACATAGCCTTGGGGCGAGGCACATGACAACAATGACGGGAAGGACTCATTTAGGGTTAGGGGAGCTCAGGGTCCAGCCACAGGTTAATGTCAGGAGATGTCCCATCCCCCACTCCCAATTATCATGGTCTTCCTCTCCCATTCCATCCCCCTTGTTCCTCTGAGCTGTGCCAAGCGCCGGACATCCCCTTGTCAATGTGTGACAGGTCATCAGTGTGGAATATGGCCAAAGGATGTCCATTTTAATGCCTTTATGGGACTCTTCCAGTCTCTCTGTATCTCTGTTGCCATCTGCTGATGACCCTCTGTGACATGTTAAGCTCAGTGGCCACTTCTGTCTGAGAACAACCTGCTTGAAGACTCGAAATGGCAGGGTACTGTTAATCAATTATTAGGTGTCATCTTAGTCTCATTATGTCAAAATGTGAATAGCCTCAGAACTAGCGATGAGCGAATAATAACTATTCGGGTTCAGAACATTTGTAACAAATCCTAAGGTACTATTCCGGGAATATTCACGAATAATGAACCTAATGCAAGTCCATGGGGAACACGAGCATTTTTCATGAAAATTTCCCAGAAAAATGCTGGGGTTCAACATTAACTTGCATTAGGTTCGTTATTCGTGACAAATATGAGAATTGTACATTGGGATTCACTACAAATAATCTGAACACAGCAGTCATGTGACATCTCTGCCAAAAGAGAAAGTGATATAAAAGAACGTTAGAAAGCTCATAGGTGATTATTAGGGATGATCGAATACCTCAAATATTCGACTTTACGAATATCTGACGAATAGGTCGCCGCTATGCGAATTTTCGATGAGCAATCTAAGTCTATGTGAAGCCCGAATAGTTCCATATAGTTGTTATTCGGGTTTCCCATAGACTTACATTGCGCATCAAATATTCGCGAATAGTCGAATATCGGCGACCTATTCGGCAAATATTCGTGAAGCCGAATATTTGAGGTATTTGATTATCCCTAGTGAATATCTGGATTTTTTTTTGTTTGTTTATTTTTATATTTATGTTTATATTTATTATAAAAAAATAGTAGTGAACATCCCATTTAATTAGTAGTACTTTGAAATAAACGGGATAAATTTAAGGATCCTTCCTTTGATACTGTATATGTCAAAACATAAACATTTTAGCGTGATATGTCTGTTCTTAAGAAGCTGAACGGAAACAGAATAGGGTCTTATCAGTTATAAAATAGAATAAAATCAGGTATATGCTCACCTTGGAGCTAAATAACTTTGCATATAGAGGATCAATGAGCTGCTGCAACCCATGGACTCAGTGAGTCAAACGGCAATGGCAAAGGAATGGACGTGGTAGATTCCTTCACTGCTCAATTGAAGTTCAGACCATGCGGTAATGATTAAAACATTGGTTTATTGATCTACAAATTTCGAAGACCCTGACATATTACTTAGGATCGTCACGTGTGAGTAGACAGCTATAAAGCAGTTTAAATAACCATTTTTCAAACAAAGGGCTCTAAAACGTGATCTATTTGGATATCCAAAATGACTGACAACATCCCACAGGTGTATTTGACTTGCATCCCTTTCTTAAAAAATGGATTTTACCGAAGGTGCCTCAAACAATTTCTCCTTTGTACGTGATCTATTTGGATGTCAATACAATACATTTTGTACGATCAAAATATGTAGAAAAAAGGGGAAAGTAGAGTGAGAGAAAAAAATATATATTTTTTGTATTACGTGAGTGTTAAAATGCAAGTGAATGTTGATAACTATGTGTTGAATAAACATGAGTTTACTGAAATGTTCTTTTTTACTCCCTGGAAAGAAAAAAAGAACACTTCAATAAGCACATTTATTTATTCAACACATAGTTATCATCACCATTCACTTGCATTTTATCACTCAATTAAAAATAAATAAATAATATATATATATTTTTTTTTTTTTCACTCTCACTCTACTTTACCATTTTCTTTCTACCCGTTTTGAACAAACTTTATTTACTGACATCAAAATAGATCACTTGTCTGTTTTGGCACCCTTTTTTTGCAAAAACTATTATTTAAACTGCTTTATAACTGTTTTACTCACTTGTGGCTGTGATCCTGAGGAAGAAGTCATAGACTTCGAAACACATAGAGAAATAAAAGCAATAAGCCACTGTTTTTAAACATTACTGCATGGTCTGAACTTCTATTGAGCAGCGCGGGAATCTACCACATCCATTCCAAGTATCTGTTCTTCACAGCTTTGTGGGTCTAAACCAGTGCTCTCAAACTCCAGTCCTCAAGAGTAGAGATGAGTGGATCAGTGGATGTTCGGTTCTGCGGGTTCAGCTGGATTTTACATAAAGTTCAGCTCAGGACCCAGACTTGACCTGAACCCTAATAGAAGTCACTAATTGGACAGTCCGGGTCTCTGCCCACATGCAGTCAGCTATATACAGAGTTCATTCGGGGGGAGCACGTTTTTCCATTTTATTTTTTTGGGTGCATACTACATCCAGTCATGCTATTATTACCCCCAGTATGAGCCATTCAAACACTACAAGTGGCTTTCACTGGGCCAAGCACTGAGTATACCTGAGCACAGCGATGCTTGCATGAGTAATCAACATACAGTATGTATAGCATCTGAACTCCAAACCTGAACTCTGTTTTTTGAGGTAAATTCTGTGTTTGGTCGAAACACCAAACACCGAACTACGGGTCCGCTCATCTATACTCAAGAGCAACTAGTAGTACATGTTTTCAGGATTTTCTTAGTATTGCACAGGGGATGGAATCATCACCGGTGTAGGTAATAAACCTATCATAAGAGAAGGTATAATCATGGCTGTTGTGTAAAAGTGTTGTGTAAATGTCTCAGGACTAGAGTTGAGCGCGGTTCGCGGTTCTCCAGTTCGCGGTTCGAGTGATTTTGGGGGGTGTTCTAGATCGAACTAGAACTCGAGCTTTTTGCTAAAGCTCGATAGTTCTAGATACGTTCGAGAACGGTTCTAGCAGCAAAAAGCAGGGCTTTTTACAGCTACAGTGTGCAGGAGCCATTGCTGGCAGCCTGCCAGAAGCTGGTAACCAAGATAAACATCGGGTATCCAAGCAAAGCGCTTTGGTTAGTAACCCGATATGTATCCTAGTTACGTGTAGGAAGCCCACACTTCCCCGCTCAGCTCACTCCACCCCTCCTGTACGCGGCATGTACACAACACTCACACTCACCTGTCCCCAGCCAAGCAGTCCACGACACTGACGTCCTCAGCGCCATATGACCCCGCTAGGCTCCACCCACATCGCACGCCGCCGCCAGCACACATGGCTCCGCTCACCTGGCACTCTGCACACATGGTCCCGCTAGGCTCCGCCCACCTGGCACTCTGCACATATCGTCACGCTAGGCTCCACCCACCTGGCACTCTGCACACATGGTCCCGCTAGGCTCCGCCCACCTGGCACTCTGCACACATTGCCCCGCTAGGCTCCTCCCACCTGGCACTCTGCACACATGGTCCCGCTAGGCTCCACGCACCTGGCACTCTGCACACATCGTCACGCTAGGCTCCACCCACCTGGAACTCTGCACACATTACCCCGCTAGGCTTCGCCCACCTGGCACTCTGCACACATGGTCCCGCTAGGCTACGCCCACTGGTACTCTGCACACATCATCCCGCTAGGCTCCACCCACCTGGCACTCTGCACACATTACCCCGCTAAGCTCCACCCACCTGGCACTCTGCACACATCGTCCCGCTAGGCTCCACCCACCTGGCACTCTGCACACATTACCCCGCTAGGCTCCACCCACCTGGCACTCTGCACACATGGTCCCGCTAGGCTCCGCCCACCTGGCACTCTGCACACATTGCCCCGCTAGGCTCCGCCCACCTGGCACTCTGCACACATTACCCCACTATGCTCCGCCCACCTGGCACTCTGCACACATGGTCCCGCTAGGCTCCGCCCACCTGTCACTCAGCACACATGCCCTGCAGTGACCTGGGCTGACCCATTGATGTTAGCTCAGGTCACTGCACTGCTCTCCCAGCCAATGGGGAACATCCTGCTCTTCATTGACTGGGACAGTGTGGATCGTCATGGGAACCCCTTGGATTACACCAGACCTGGATTTGTTTTTCTTTCTAATAAATTGGGGAGTGTTTTTTCAAATAAAAATGTGTTTGTCGTCTATTTTTTTTTATTACTGACTGGGTTGGTGATGTCGGGTATCTGATAGACGCCTGACCTCACCAACCCCAGGGCTTGGTGCCAGGTGACATTACACATCTGGTATTAACCCCATATATTACCTTGTTTGCCACCGCACCAGGGCACGAGATGAGCTGGGGCGAAGCACCAGGATTGAGCATCTAATGGATGCGCCACTTCTGGGGCGGCTGCAGCCTGCTATTTTTAGGCTGGGGAGAGTCCAATAACCATGGACCTCCCTAGTCTGAGAATATCAGACCCCAGCTGTTTGCTTTACCTTGGCTGGTGATCCAATTTTGGGGGGATTGGTTTTTTTTTTTTAATAATTTATTTAATTTAAAATAACAGCGTGGGGTGCCTCAGTTTTGGATTACCAGCCAAGGTGAAGCTGCCAGCTGTGGTCTGCAGGCTGCAGCCGTCTGCTTTACCCTAGCTGGCTACAAAAATAGGGGGAACCCTACGTAATTTTTCTTTTTCATTTTTTTGGCTAAATACAAAGCTAAGCACCCCTTAGTACCACATGAAAGGCACCAAAGGGTGCAAAATTACAAAATGCAGGAGAGTGGGACATTATGTGTCTTTCTGCCATTATAATGACAGAAAAGACTGATATGAAGTGCACAAGCTCAGGAAAATCACCAGAGCGCTCTACGCTGTGAAAAGCAGTAGAAAATGGCACTGGAGTGAACATGTGACCGCCTCATGTAGGATGAAGCTATGGATCCTGGGTAAATTTATATATTTTCCCTCCTTCAGTTTTTTTGCAGTACGCAAAAAAACCAGAAGGCACACGGATGACAAACAGATGACATACGGACCGTCTACGGAACGGAAACGGATGCCACACGGATGCACCTGTGAAAGAAAACGGAATGTTTTTTGCAGACCGCAAAAATGGATCAGTCGTGTTATTGTAGCCTTGTTCTGATCTGACGTTTATAAAAAGCAGGCAGAAATAAGTGAATAGCGCCCCCCGGCGTCAGAAAATCTCCGGGGTTTCAGGGCTAGCTGAGACCCTGGAGATCATGATTCAGGACGGTTTTTCCGGTCCCCGCTCACATGATCACAGGTATACACCGTACACCGATGATCACGTTACAGTAAATGACAGTGTTGGTAAAAAATTATTTATCTCCCATCTGGCATAAACAAACATGATAAATCATCTACCCGGTCCCCTCCGGTCCCCCGGTGTCGCCAAAGTGCCCCCCCTGATGCTCTCCCAGAAATCCAAGATGGCCGCGCGCACAGCAGCGCGCCGGCCGCATTCACCCTACTCTTCTGATTTCTGTCACATGTGCCATGACACATGCGACAGAAAACTCCTCCCCAGGCCCTGTCAGGTCACCCCCTATAACCCCACCGGTGTTCCCCGATGTCCCACGGTACCTGTGCAGCGTTGATCCCCCGCGGCCCTCTCCTTCACAATAGACATTGCCGCATGCACAGAGCGGCTGTCAGCTCAGCTTCCTGTGTTCAGACACAGTGAGTGGTGGTTATGCATCTGTAAGCTAAATGGGCGGCACGGTGGCTCAGTGGTTAGCACTGCAGTCTTGCAGCGCTGAGGTCCTGGGTACAATTCCCACCAAGGACACCATCTGCAAGGAGTTTGTATAATCTCCCCGTGTTTGCGTGGGTTTCCTCTGGGTACTCCAGTTTCCTCCCACACTCCAAAGACATACAGCGCTATGGAATTAATAACGCTATATAAATGAATAAATTATTATTATTACTGCAATGCCCTGCTCATGAGGTAAGGAACATAATTGATCAGGAGAGCTATATACTACATTTCCAAATGGAGGGATTTGCTTTTATAGTTTCCCTGCTGAACGACTACCAAACATGAGAGTCTGACGTGGGCTTCGCCCCATTTTTGTGTCCAGCCAGGTACAACTAGGCAGCTGGGGATTGGAATCCGCAGCACAGGTTAGCCCGAGGTTTCTGGGCGCCTCTGCTGTGAATTGCAGTCCGTAGCCGCCCCATAAAATGGCGCTTTCATAGAAGCGCCATCATCTGGCGCTGTATCCAACTCTTCCAACAGCCCTAAAGCCGGGTGGCTTGCTGGGTAATTATGAGTTAATACTAGCTTTGTTTTACTAGCTAGTATTAAGCCAGAGATTGTCAGGCACGTTTGATTTGGCCATTAAGAATCTCCAATAAAGGGTTAAAAAAAAGACACCACACAGAGAAAAAATACTTTAATAGAAATAAATACACAGACACATTGGAGACTCCATCTTTATTACCCCCTGTCAGCCCTCCACGATCCATGGTCTTCTGTCTTTCTCGTTCAACAAATGCAGCTCTGCTCCATCACTGCTGCATGGGGGAAGACGCTGCTTCCCGTGCAGCCTTCACTCCGTGAAGGCTGCACGGGAAGCAGTGTGCAGCCTTCACTCCGTGAGTGATCAGTGCTGCTGGCTGTTAGCGGTAACAGCGGTAACGCTGACAGACGCGTTACCATAGCAACGGTGCTCCGATCATGTGATTCCCGGAGCCGCGGTTTGCGGTGACGTCACCACTAACTGCGTTGCTATGGCAACGGTGATCTCCGTTAATGACCGGCTGTGTCAGCCGGTCCCTAACCGAACGGGGAGTCGACCGTGTGCTAGAGCATGTCGCCGGTACACGGCGATACACAAATGTGCACCGTGTACCGGAGAGTGCAATGACAGGACCTAGGACAGGACATGACGTCAAAGCCATGTGACCAGTCTGTAGCCAATGAGATAATAGCCACGTGACTGGTCACATGGCTATTTTGACGACGTCACGGAAGGACCTGTCAGTGCTGGTTATCGGGAGGACGCAGCGATCATCGGAAGGAATAGTGACAGGAGACAGAGTGCAGGACACATCGCAGGCACCGGTAAGTGTTATGGCAATGTTTATTAACTGTATGTGTATATTTATAATGCGTTTCTATGTGTTTGTGATTGCCTCCCATTATTTCCTATTGGTTCGAGTTCCAGGACCTGCAAGAGACAAAGTGAACTGTTTGTATAATACTTATGCTAATTATAACAGAGGGAGGGGATAATTATGAATATATTATCTGCTCCTTTGCTGCTGTCACTCAACAAGAAGCTAATTTTATAAACTTTACTTTTTTGGATTTCAAAACCTAAACACCCGAGCTGACCACTACAGGTATGTGTATGTGTAGAATCAGCCTGATAGTGCCGGTATAGCCCTGGCTTTAGATTATATATGAAAATCCTTCGGAAAAAATAGTTTAGTAACTTTTAAACAATCCTATATAAATAGTTTATTTTTATGAAGGTCATTGACTTTATATTAATTTTAAAGTGACCAGTGACCTGTTAGTTCTAGAGGGTCTCACAGATTTTGCTTTACAGATAATGACTTAGTATTTGGTGTATCCTTTAACACTATTAACCACAGAGAAACCTATTTCTAGACATTGTACAGCGTCACATAATTGAAACTTCTCTAAAATTATATACTTCTTGACATATTAATCTGTATTGTTTACCCAGGATTTCACTGTAAACAGACACTAAATCATACATTTCACGCAGTGCTTGAAACTATCATATTTCTATCATATCTTTCTAAAAAAGCGAAAAGTAGGTACATTTGGAAAAAAATGGATTTGTTTGATCTAATGGCTTCAAATAACTCCAATTATTGGACAGCTGATATGTCCTTTAAGGATTTGCTAAATCGATAATTTCAGTTTTTTACGTCCTTGATAAAAGCAACAAATTGTAAAGTAGACAGATTCTAGTTAAAAGGATTGTAAAATATATGTTTTGGAAAGTGACACAAATTGAATGTTTGCAATGTATAGAAGTGATACTATAAATGCTCTTGTCATGATCCTCAAGAGAACCTACTGTGTTGCTGTTGGATTTAACTTAGAGCTAGAATGAGTTAGAGATGTTCTTCTCCATGGACTTTGTTAAAATCCTCAAGTTTTTAGCATAGACTTGGACTGGAGCACAGTTTAAGGAAGGTCCCTACCACTTACACGAGAAGCATAGGCAGGTTGATTCATGGCTTTTAAGTGTCTGAAGCTATAGTATAAGCAGTTGTTTGGACAAAGAAACATGTGGGGAGTTGAAAGTCTCACATTTGGTGGTAGGCAAGCTCTAAGAAGTAGCATATACACAACGGCTACTGTTAGCAGTGGATGGTGGTAATGAATTTGTATCCCACTTTCTGTTTTGGCACACACGCTTTTCTGTTTGTTTCTTTGTTTGGTTGTTCTACTACTTTTGCTTCTGCAATATGAATTCTTTGAGTGAGGTACTGTCATGATGTGACTGCAGGATAGTGAAGGACAAGAGGGCTCCTATACTGTCCCTCATGCTAAGGGACCCTAGATTATCCTTAACCTCAGGGTTACCCCTAATGGTGGAGATGTCTGAGTCTTACGCCCAGCTATTTTGCTGACCGGAGCTAATCTGTTCACCCCCAGGGAAGAAAGGGGCAGGAGTGTGATATCAACACAGGTAAAGACAGACAGGAAGAAACCAAAACTCAGACACATTGCAAACTCACAGTAAGAGACTAAGGAGAAAAGCAAGGGAAGGCAGGCAGGAACAAAAGGACAACAAGGGTAAACACCACAATCACTCACAGCAATAAAGTACTACAACTACCAGTAAGTTTAGATCACACCACCTATCCAGACAAGTATAGATTAGTTATAGCTGGCATTCGTGTAACTGTCCAGACAAGTACATTGTTTAGTAGATGAATGAATCCATCTTAGGTAAAGGGAGTCTTCTGATGCTAAATGGCAAAGAATGGCATTACAAGGTGTAGGTTTCATCATAACATTAATTTCTTTTAACAATCAAGTGGATTAACTCAAGTAGATTAATTTCCTTCAACATTCCATTACAACAAAGGGTACAGAGGATGTGCTGATACAGATTTCTAGGGCAGTTTTTTCAAAGTGTCCCTTCCATTGATTTATATATTAAAGGAGTTTTACAAGACTATTTTATTTTTTACTATGGTCCTAAGAACTAACAGGTAGTTGCTAACTCCCTGTTCTGCTCTGCACCAGCTCAGAGTGATCGCTCACTGCTCCTTCTGGTCATTCTGCTGCTTCAAAAGAACAAATCAACAAATCTTTCTCTTCTGAGCTGCTTTGTTGATGGGGCGGGAATACCGAAATCATGCTTATTGAAATCCAGGTGTTAGGCAGCAGGAAGATGGCTGTCAATCAGCATGACATCAGCAGCCACGCCCTGTCAACAGAAGAGAGAAGAGATGCTGGTGCTCTGTCAATGTGATGTCAGCAGAAGCCGCAGACTCACCAACAAGAGTGGAATGTGCCTGCCTGTTCTTCCGCGAATTGCAAATAAATAAAATACTCCAGGACAACTACTTTAAATATAATTTGTATATACTGTATAGATAATGTTTCTTTTCCACATAATGTTATTTGGTCTGTATACTGCTAATAAAGACTGCTATGGCCATTTTATTTGTAAATGTGGATTTTATCTTTATTGTGTTTAAAATTATAAGACAAATCTATTTCTTAGTTTAGGATAAGAATATTGGGACTTTGCCAAGTCAAGTTCCTTGACTAAATTCCTATGGCAGCAGCTGACAGAATAAAAACTGTATACCTATAGGCATGTTATGAAAAAAACTGTGGCAGGTGCCAACTTACCTTCCCTCCATCATATCAAATTTTTATCCAGAGGATTCCGCATGGAAAGAGTGGAAGTAACACCCAGTAGGTTCAATCAAAAAGAAAAGCGGTAATCCAAATTCCAGATTCCATAAAATTTAACTTTTATTAAGGTCTATATTTAAAAAACTATTATCAGTTCATGTTAGGCAATAAAAATACAGGGGTGGAGGTATGAGCACAATAGATCACGGACTTGATCTATTGTGCTCATACCTCCTCCCCTGTATTTTTATTGCCTGACATGAACTAATAATATTTTTTTACATATGGACTTTAATAAAAGTTAAATTTTATGGAATCTGGAATTTGGATTACAGATGGATACTTTTCTTTTTTTTATATAGGCATGTTATGTTATGTAAGTATGGATACTCTTAATTGGACAAGTGAAGGCCTGATAGTTTGTCGTTATCAAGATGAAGAACAGTCCATGTCAGGTATAGTGTAATCATTTTTTTATCACACTTATGCACCTGTGTTAACTTTCAGAAATACAAAACGCATTATTTTAGAGGTATTACATAGGTGTCGAAAGCCAAAAAATATAGATGCAAAAGTTGCCATTTTTGTTGGCCATATTCTGAAAATTTCTGTCTATTACTTTTAAGTAGCAGATAAAAAATCACATAAGAAAAGTGCAATGGTATGTAGAATAGGTTCTACACAGTTATTTTCTCAACAAACATTAATGGACAGTGTAATGTTTATGTAGAAGATACAGCCGCTGAGATGGGAATGAAGGCTAGCTAATTATTACAACGCCTTATATTCTAAGATCTGTCACAATTCCTTTGTGCAGAGCATCTTGCACACTAGGAAATGCTCTGTTGCACTTTCCAGGACTACTGAGCTGGCAGTGACACGATTCCTTTGTGCAGAGCATCTTGCACACTAGGAGATGCTCTGCTGCACTTTCCAGGACTACTGAGCTGGCAGTGACACGATTCCTTTGTGCAGAGCATCTTGCACATTAGGAGATGCTCTACTGTGTTTTCCTGAGCTACTGATCTGGCAGGTTGATGAATATAGAAGAGAGAAACCAGGATATGCCGCGCTGACATCAAACATCCAGTAGTTGATTAATTTTCTTTTATTCCATCAGGTCTACGCATTTCGGAGTATGCAGCCTTCTTCCTCAGGACAATTTTACAGAAAAATCAACAATTGATTTTTCTGACTTGGTTGAATAAAAGAAAATTAATCAACTACTTGATGTTTGATGTCAGCTGGGCATATTCCGGTTTTTCTCGTCTATATTTGTAGTACATCACTCTGGGGCTGCAGCAGACGCCATTTTATGCTTATGTAGGAGTTTTGACAGGCACAACTTCTATAGGTGAGTACCCTTACCTGTTGTTTTGTCACATCACACCAGATAAGACCCTATCTGTGCTTTTTTTCCTCAGTATACTTCTGGCAGGTTAATGGACAACGCAGGATTCCATGCTGGTTCTGGGAGGTGCTGATTGCTCAGGTGTTCCATCTTCCTGGTAATTGCTCTGCTTCTTTACTGAGCATGCTCTCCCATAACCATGCCAGTCATACATTCTGGTTCTGTTGTTGTGCTGTTGGCATGTGTTTCTGCATGTGTTCTGATCTATGTATCTTGATCCCGGACCGTTGTTTGACTCCTCTCTGCCCGCTTCCTGTTCCTGTCATGACCTCCTGGCTTTTAACCTTGGACCATTACCTGACCATGTCTCAGTTTTCTCCCTGTTTCTATTAAGTGCTCTCCTGGAATTCTGACCCTCAGATTGTGGCCATACTACGCTTCTCTGTACTCCCTGTATCCATACGTGCCCTCCTGTTACCAGACCCCAGCTTGCCTGACTGCTCTTCTGTCTGTGCTATCCGTCAGGAGTGACTTGCATTACAAGATCTATATTTTTTACTGATGTTTTGTGCAAAGTAGTTAGAAAAGCTAGAGTCGCCTTTTTGTTTCATCCAATTTTCCCCATCCACTTGACCAAGAAGCTGAGCTGGAATTAGAAATTTCTTATTCTTCTTAGGTTTAGAGGTCGTTTTTGCAAACTGGAGGACAGTTTTATGCATATTCTCTTTCCGTCTAATTCAAAGTCCTTTAAGAATGTGAGTTATTTTCTAATAGAATGGTGAGTATATAAATCTCTAGTGACCTTTCGGTTTTACTTGCTAAAATTAAAAAACTTATTTTGTTCAGATGCACGCTAATCTAAAGATAAACATTATTCCGAAGTTTAATCGATTTGGATTAATAGCTGCCACACAGAACGTACCTGCCTTCATAGAATAATGGGGGCATAAAATTATCTGCTTAGAAGTTATTGCCTGGTAAACAAAAATATTCACTTATTTATATAGTTTTTGGAGATAGCTACTGATAGGTTCATCAGTATCTCTAAAAGATACCTTTATTTTGATCATTAAAAATGTTATGAAATTAGTGCAGAATTTTGTTTCTAATAAAGTAGATATTCACTTGAGTTCAATTGAATTTTTCCATATCCAATAAGTTTTCACAAATGATGGCTGCAGGCAACCAATCTTTTCAACTGGAAGCAGGGAATGAACACCCATCAGCCATAACCTTAACATCATAGCCTCTTGCCTAATATTGGGTAATTGCCTTTTGAGCCTCTGTCTCTTCAAAGTATTGACTATACAAGACAAGTTAATTTGTATGTGAAATTTTGAGTCCATGTCATCACCTAAAAAATCTTTTTCATGTTCGTAAAACTATTTCTGAAAATGGTTGCATTGTGGTTGTCCACATTATTATGCTGAAATATGCCACTGCCTATAAGGGTTGTGGCCACTCACTGAAGAAATTACAGAAATGCCTGTCACACTCTCTGGGTAAGACAAGCGTGGCGGGGGAGCGTTCAGACCTACGTGCATCTGACATACAAAAATACAACTAAAATGGGGACGCCATGGGACAAAAACAGCGGCAACTAGTGAGAAGGAATGGTGGGACACCTCTTATCGTCACCTGCAGTTGACCCTACTCTCCTAGCCAGACCCTATACAGTCTCTGCAACTGTCGTTGAACAGGAACCTAAGACCCTGAGAAGACCAGGTGAGGTACATTAGACTTCAATGCTGCACTATTCAGACACAAGGTAGGGTAAGAAAAACAGGGGGGAAAAGTAATAAATAGATAACACCTGAGAGCAGGAATCTTCCTCAGCAGAACCTTCCTCCAAAACGGCCAGAGACCAAATGACTTTGTATCTTCAACATGGATTGCTGGGAACCCCCCCATTTAAACCTGAAGGGCGTGACTACTTAGAAAGTGCAGCTGAAACACTCAGCTAGTAACTGCTTGGAAAGGTTGGAAGAGCGAAACTGACATTTAACCTTTTCAGAATCAAAGGAAACTAAACCCATTAAATGTAGAGAGCCAGATGAGAGGGTCCTATCCAAAGACTATCACTGGTTTCTAAAAACTGGAAGACAAACGTGACAATGCCATACCAAAATGCGCATTACAATATGAAACTCTAAAGTGACACATACTGACATGTTGAAGCCCATAGTTCCCCTTCCTTCCAAGGGAACCATGGATAAATGTTTTAGAACTAGAAAAATTTTAACGTGGTTGAATCAGTGGACTATGAATGTAATTTCCAATTAATCCAGTTTCCATTCTGGGGGCTTTTATGTTGGGGCTGATGTAAGGATGTCGCATTTCAATGTTTCATATGTCATTATACACTTCTGAATGTTCAAGGAATACCCCACTTTTGATAGTACAGTAACTCATGTGAATGCCAAGGCCCACATTTGCCATTTTTTGTCCAAAAAATTACCTTAAATTCACCTCACCTTAGACATGTTGCAAAAGAAAAAGTGATTACTAACACCGAGACACTTTCCCCATTTCTCCATAGTCCAGTTCTAATACTCGTATGCCTATTAACCAATGCAACGCTAAACACAGACAATTGGTGTGGTCTATGTATTTTGACACATTTCTATTACAGCCAGCATTAACTTTTTTAGCATTTTTTCTGCTTTTAGTTTTTCCATGGGATCAAACCAGGCAAGTTAAGGGTGATTCACATGCTGCGACATCGCTATTGATATATTGTCGGGGTCACGTCGTTAGTGACGCACATCCGGCACCATTAGCGACATCGCAGCGTGTGACACCAAGGAGCGACGATCAACAATCGCAAAAACGTAAAAAATCGTTGATTGTTGACATGTCTCTCCTTTTCATAATATGGTTGGTGGTGTATGAACGAAGAACATCTCCTTACCTGCATCCACTGGCAATGAGGAAGGAAGGAGGTGGGCGGCATGTTCCGGCCACTCATCTCCACCCCTCCTCTTCTATTGGGAGGCCGCTTAGTGATGCCGCAGTGACGTCGCTATGAAGCCGAACGCACCTCCCCCTTGAAGGAGGTATTGTTCGGCGGTCACAGCGACGTCGCTGAAAAGGTATGTGCATGTGACGCTGCCGTAGCGATCACCAAATGTTGCACGAATGACGGGGGTGGGTGCTATCGCGCACGACATCGCTAGCAATGTTGCAGCGTGTAAAGCACCCTTTAAACTTTTCTCCTATTTTATCAATGAGCCTTGGGTATCTATGAGCTTATTGGTTATACATTTTCTATGTAATCAGACAAAACAAGCTATCCCTTACTACCCAAATCCATGAGCCTTTGGTATCCATGATCTTGTCATTTGCTATAGCTTTTCTGTTGGATAAGACTAGACAGGCTAGCATTTGCTCCCAACATCAATGAGCCTTTGATGACTATGACCTTATCATTTGCCTAGGCTTTATTGTGGGACTAGATCAGACAGGTTAGCATTTACTCCTCACATGTATGAGCCTTATGTATCCATTACCTGTCAGCTGCTGTAACTTTTCTGTGGGATCAGTGCAGACAGGCTAGCTTTTGCTCTCAATGTCAATTAATGTTTGGTATCTAGGTCCTTACCATCTGGTGTAGTTTTTTGTTGGATCAGAACAGACAGGCTACCTCTTAACATCAATGAGCTTTTGGTGTCTATGACCCTGTCATGGATTGTATCCTTCCTTTTGTATCCCAACATCAATGAGTCTTTGGTGACCATGTCCTTATCATTTGCTGAAGCTTTTCTGTGGGATTAGATCAGACAGGTTAGTCTTTAGTTTTACTGCCCACATCTATGACTCTTGGGTATCCATTACCTTGTCATCTGCTGTAGCTTTTCTGTGGGATCAGACCAAACAGGCTAGCCTTTGCTCTCAACATCAATGAGCCTTTGGCATCTGTTACCTTGTCATCTGATGTAGTTTTTCTGTGGAATCAGACCATACAGGCTAGATCCTAACATCAATGAGTATTGGGTGTTTGTGACACTGTCATCAGTTGTACCCCTCCTATGGAATCAGACCAGGCAAGCTATCCTTTACTCCCCACATCCATGAGCCTTGGGTATCGATGAACTTGTTATCTGCTGTAGCTTTTCTATGGGATCGGTCCAGACAGGCTTGCTCTCAACATCAATGAGCTTTGGGTGTCTAAAACCCTGTCATTGGTTGTGCCCTTCCGGTTGTATCCCAACATCAATGAGTCTTTGGTAACAATGTCCTTATTATTTGCTGAAGCTTTTCTGTGGGATTAGACCTGACAGGCTAGTCTTTACGGCCCACATCTATGAGCCTTGGGTATCCATTACCTTGTCATCTACTGTAGCTTTTCGATGGAATCAGACCAGATAGGCTAGCCTTTGCTCCGAACATTATTGAGCCTTTGGTAACCATGACCTTGTCATCTGCAGCAGTTTTTCTGTGGAATTACATCAGATAAGCTAGTCTTCACTTCAGACATCAATGAGCATGGATGCTCTTAATCTTGTCATAAGTTCAGTAGTTGGACATTTACTGGCAATTGTAAAAGAAGCTCTTTTGAAGACCACCTGAATCATTTGCCTGCTATTACAATGTGTCCATTGTCAAAACTATTCAGTTGCTTAGACGTGCCCATTTTTATTGCTCTCAATGAATCAACATCAATAAATGACTGCTTACTTGTCATCTAGTATACAGTATTCCAATCCATGACAGGTGCCAATGTTACAATATGATCAGTATTCTTTATTCACCTGTCAGAGGTTTAAGTGTAAGGCCAGATATGACATTAACATTGCAGTGGATGTGTTCGAGATCCGGACTAGCCAGGTGCCGCTTTAGTTTTTAGATTACCTATTAAACAGTTTTTGAATTTGCAGAGGAAGCAGCTGTTTTATCAGGAAAATTGTGCGGCTGATTGTTATGGCCGTGTGGTTTTGCAGGTGAAACAGCTGTTCTCCCTGTAAAATCAGATAACTGCTTAATAGACAGTTCAACACAACAGCAGCATCGGGCCGCAACATGGCCGCAATGTGCACACCACATCTGGCCTTACCTTTTATGCTATGATTGATGGTGTTTATCCCAGACATAAAACAAACAGAGCTTCAACTACTATAGCAATAAATTTTCAGCAAGAATTTTATATATATGTATATATATATATATATATATATATATATATATATATATATATATATAGTATATATATATAGGGTATATATATATATATATATATATATATATATATATATATATATAGATATTGCAGAATATATATAATAATATAATTATATATATATATAATATAATATATAATAATATAATAATAATTATAATATATATATATATATATATATATATATTACAGAACACAAGTTTGGACACACCTTCTCATTCAAAGAGTTTTCTTTATTTTCAGGACTGTAGATTCACATTGAAGACATCAAATCTATGAATGAAAACATGTGGAATAAAATACTTAAAAAAGTGTGAAACAACTGATAATATGTCTTATATTCTAGGTTCTTCAAAGTAGCCACCTTTTGCTTTGATTACTGCTTTGCACACTCTTGGCATTTTCTTGATGAGCTTCATGAGGTAGTCACCGGAAATGGTTTTCCAACAGTCTTGAAGGAGTTCCCAGAGATGCTTAGCACTTGTTGGCCCTTTTGCCTTCACTCTGCGGTCCAGTCTCCTTCCTCTTAAGACCTGTTCTAGAGATGAGAAGGTGTGTCCAAACTTTTGGTCTGTACTGTATATATACTTTATATCTGTTATATAAAGCTGAGTGTATGTATTGATGTGTATATGTGTATGTCCGCTAAAGGAATCTGCACCGTCATATTTACAATCACAAAATTTTGCACAGATGCCTCATTTGACTCAGGGAATGTCATAGACTATGTATTTGGAGACAATTTAACCCTGCGCTTTACAGTTATTTGCAGTTATTTGCCAAAAAAACCTGCTTAAATTAATGTCAATGGAGCTGGACGCTACAGGTCATTAATAGGAGCTGTTATTGGTTGCTATAGGCAACAAAAGACATTCTTAGTATAAGAAGCTTCTCTGTGAGGTAGTATGAGGCAGGCAGAGAGAGGCAGAAAGAGAGACAGACAGAGACAATGAGATAGACAGACAGAGAGAGACAGATAGAGACAGACAGAGAGACAAACAGACAGAGAAACAGACAGACAGACAGAAATACTGAGAAAGACAGACAGAGACAGACAGAAAGGCTGACAGACAGAGAGAGAGAGACAGACAGACAGGCAGACAGATACAGACAGACAGACAGAGAAAGGCAGACAGAAACAGGTGGGACAGAGACAGACAGAAACAGACAGAGGCAGACAGAAAGGGAGAGAGGGACAGTGAGAGAGTGGGAGAGAGGGAGAGTGGAAGAAAAACAAAAAGACACTTGGTTACCATCCCGGGTAACGCAGGGTACTAAAGCTAGTACATATATATACAGTGCATTGCAAAAGTATTCGGCTCCCTTGAATTTTTCAACCTTTTCCCATATTTCACGCTTCAAACATAATAGATAAAAATGTTAATGTTATGCTGAAGAATCAATAACAAGTGGGGCACAATTGTGAAGGTGAATAAAATTTATTGCTCATTTTAAACTTTAAAAAAAACCAAAAAAACTGAAAAGTGGGGCGTGCAATATTATTCGTCCCTTTAAGTTAATACTTTGTAGCGCCACCTTTTGCTGCGATTACAGCTGCAGTCTCTTGGGGTATGTGTCTATCATTTTTGCACATCAAGAGACTGAAATTCTTGCCCATTCTTCCTTTGTAAACAGCTCGAGCTGAGTGAGGTTGGATGGAGAGCGTTTGTGAACAGCAGTTTTCAGCTCTTTCCACAGATTCTCGGTTGGATTCAGGTCTGGACTGTGATTTGGCCATTCTAACACCTGGATACGTTTATTTGTGAACCATTCCATTGTAGATTTTGCTTTATGTTTGGGATCATTGTCTCGTTGGAAGAAAAAGCTCCGTCCCAGTCTTAGGTCTTTTGCAGACTCCAACAGGTTTTCTTAAAGAATGGTCCTGTATTTGGCTCCATCCATCTTCCCATCAATTTTAACCATCTTCCCTGTCCCTGCTGAATAAAAGCAGGCCCAAACCATGATGCTGCCACCACCATGTTTGACAGTGGGGATGGTGTGTTCAGGGGGATGAGCTGTCTTGCTTTTACGCCAAACATATCGTTTGGCATTGTGCCAAAATAGTTCGATTTTGGTTTCATCCGACCAGAGCACCTTCTTCGACATGTTTGGTGTGTCTCCCAGGTGGCTTGTGGCAATCTTTAAGCGATACTTTTTATAGATATCTTTGAGAAATGGATTTCTCCTTGCCGCTCTTCCATAAAGGCCAGATTTGTGCAGTGTACGACTGATTGTTGTCCTATGGACAGACTTGTCCCACCTCAGCTGTAGATTTCTGTAGTTCATCCAGAGTGATCATGGGCCTCTTGGCTGCATCTTTGATCAGTCTTCTCCTTGTTTAATATGAAAATTTGGATGGATTTGTATAGCTGTGATCAGCAGATAGATAAGAGCGATCGAATTGCTGATCGCTATAGCCCCCTAGGGGGACTAGTAAAATAAAAAAAAAAAGTAAAGAAAAAAGTTTTAAAAAATAAAAAAAACACAAAAAACCTAAAAGTTCAAATCACCCCCCTTTCAACCCATTGAAAATTAAAGGGTTAAAAAATAAATAAATATACACATATTTGGTAATGTCGCGTTCAGAAATGCCTGATCTATCAAAATATAAAATCAATTAATCTGATTAGTAAACAGCGTAGTGGCAAAAAAATTCCAAACGCCAAAATTACGTTTTTTGGTCGCCGCATGTTTTACGCAAAATGCAATAACAGGCGATCAAAACGTAGCATCTGCGCAAAGATGGTACCATTAAAAATGTTAGCTCGAGACGCAAAAAATAAGCCATCACTGAGCCATAGATCCCGATAAATGAGAACGCTACGTGTTTCGGAAAATGGCGCAAAACGTACGCCACTTTTATTGGTTAAACTTGTGAATTTTTTTTAACCAATTAGTTACAAGTAAACCTATGCATGTTTGGTGTCTACAAACTAGCACCGACCTGAGGCATCACATAGATACATCAGTTTTACCATATAGTGAACACGGTGAATAAAACATCCCAAAAACTATTGTGCGATCACACTTTTTTATCAAGTTTTTCCACACTTGGAATTTTTTTGCTGTTTTCCAGTACAATATATGGTAAAAACTATGGTTTCATTTAAAAGTACAACTCGTCTCGCAAAAAACAAGCCCATATATGACAAGATTGACGGAATAATAAAAAAGTTACGGCTCTCGGAAGAAAAGGAGCAAAAAACAAAAACGCAAAAATGAAAAGTGCCCGGGGGCTGAAGGGGTTAAACAGAACACTGAGACTATCACAGAGCAGGTGCATTTATTCAGAGAATTGATTACACACGGGTGTCTTATATTTATCATCATCAGTCATTGAGAACAACATTTGATCATTCAGAGATCCTCAATGAACTTCTGGAGTGAGTTTGCTGCACTGAAGGTAAAGGGGCCGAATAATAATGCACGCCCCACTTTTCAGTTATTTATTTTTTGAAAAAGTTTAAAATAAGCAATAAATTTTGTTCAACTTCACAATTATGTCCTATTTGTTGTTGATTCTTCACCATAACATTAACATTTTTATCTTTATGTTTGAAGCCTGAAATGTGGGAAATGGTTGAAAAATTCAAGACAGCCAAATACTTTCGCAAGGCACTGTATATATATATATATATACAGTACATAAATATACTGTATATATATATATATATATATATATATATATATATATATATATATATATAGCTACAGCTACAGATAATTACTATTATCCAAATCCATATTAGTAGTTACTGCCAATGGCTTCAAAATTTGATTTCCCCCCTGCTGCCCTCCTCTATTACTCGAAAATGCTTCTTCTTATAGTCTCAGAGCTTCCATTTAAATATATGAAAGTGCTCACTACTTGTAACCAAAGGGAATATCCCGATGTCATTAGCATTTTTCAATAGTGTATTTTATGAACCCTTAAAATGAAATTACTATTGTCATTAATCGGCCTTGGACCTTTTTAGATTATTATGTTGAGAATTCCTAACTCGAAATCGCATTCCTTAAAAAGATCAGTAAAATAACAATTCAATTTAGTGAGTGTTTTCTTTTTTCCCCCCAGACAGCAAGGGAGACTGCTCTAATTGGCAAGAGAGTATATTATAGTGTAATCGCTCGGGTCCCTGGATCATGAAATGACATTTTGATGGAATCATCTGGACATCAGTGAGTGAGATGTGCTTTATTGTGTTCAGCTACCAGGTCGGAAATTAGTGAGACTGCTTTCCAAAGAATTTCTCTCAACCCGCCTGATATGTATACATTCACTATCAATAAGAATGTTGACAGTTATGGAATTTTCATTCTCTCTGGACTGTGTATAATTTGAGGAGAAAAGCGGAATGATCTCTACTAAAGATTTAATAAAAGAGCGGTTGGTAAAGGAGAAAAAAAAAAATTGGTGCCTTTTATCTGAAAATTACAAATGAGAAAACTCACATGAGCGGCATACATAAGCAGTGCATGGTGTAATTATTCCTGGTGCAGGATTTTAAGCCTGCCTGAATCTTTTCTGAAAGTAAATCATTATCCCGAGCTGGAGCTGTCATATAAGCAGCCTCCGGGCTGGGCGCAGCCTACACAACTTTTTTTTTTAGCTGTTGTTTTTTTTTTTCCTCTACTTTGACTAATCCTGTTTGATATTGGATCCAGCCTGCAAACATGTTCTAAACTGAAGAATTCAATTTTTAACAAGGGATCATCTTTTTCTTGTTTCCGGAGACTTTACATGAAATCACAGAAGCAAAACAAAGCAAGATTCCACGCAGAGAGCTTTATTTATTAGCTTCTTTGCATATTAATTGTTTGCTCAGCAGTGGATAAATTAGATATTTCCCATCAATTTGACAATCAGAGATATTTTTATTTTTAACTGTCAGCGCCCTGGAAATATTCATATCCGTGGATTTTGTCATTGTGGAATAAATTTGTTTTTTAGCATACAAGACACGCCACGTGGACGCGACAATCCTGGACAGCTGCAGGCTTCTATTTTTAGGCTGGAGGGGCCAAAAAGCATGGGTCTCCCCAGTCTGAGAATGCCAGCTCCCAGCTGTTGGCTTTATCATGGCTGGGTATCAAAATTGGGGGGGAAAGGATGCCTTTTTTTAAAATTATTTATTAAAAAAATAAAAAAAGTCAGATGTAGCAGAGTTCAAGATGCTGTAGCAGAGCACTCATACTACGCTTTATGATGGCAGAAGGGTGTAAAATGCCGAGAGATGGTAACGAGAATCACGATTGTTGGAGCTGCACACCAATAGATGATTTTAATGAATGGGTGTTTAAAATCTAACTACAGTAACTGTCTACTCTTCCAGATAGGAATTGGCCCAGAACAGATATTTGCAACACAAGAAACTTCCACAATCCAGTTTATAGTGATTATCAAAGGTGATTGCATTCTTCATACACTTAATAAATCTATCTCATGGTTGGTAAAGAGGCATTTTTTTATAGCTGTAACATTTTAGAGCACAATGGGGAATTTATCAAGACTGATGTTTCACGCACCCTTTTTGAACCTACAGTTAGGTCCAGAAATATTTGGACAGTGACACAATTTTCGCGAGTTGGGCTCTGCATGCCACCACATTGGATTTGAAATGAAACCTCTACAACAGAATTCAAGTGCAGATTGTAACGTTTAATTTGAAGGTTTGAACAAAAATATCTGATAGAAATTGTAGGAATTGTACACATTTCTTTACAAACACTACACATTTTAGGAGGTCAAAAGTAATTGGACAAATAAACCAAACCCAAACAAAATATTTTTATTTTCAATATTTTGTTGCGAATCCTTTGGAGGCAATCACTGCCTTAAGTCTGGAACCCATGGACATCACCAAACGCTGGGTTTCCTCCTTCTTAATGCTTTGCCAGGCCTTTACAGCCGCAGCCTTCAGGTCTTGCTTGTTTGTGGGTCTTTCCGTCTTAAGTCTAGATTTGAGCAAGTGAAATGCATGCTCAATTGGGTTAAGATCTGGTGATTGACTTGGCCATTGCAGAATGTTCCACTTTTTTGCACTCATGAACTCCTGGGTAGCTTTGGCTGTATGCTTGGGGTCATTGTCCATCTGTACTATGAAGCGCCGTCCGATCAACTTTGCGGCATTTGGCTGAATCTGGGCTGAAAGTATATCCCGGTACACTTCAGAATTCATCCGGCTACTCTTGTCTGCTGTTATGTCATCAATAAACACAAGTGACCCAGTGCCATTGAAAGCCATGCATGCCCATGCCATCACGTTGCCTCCACCATGTTTTACAGAGGATGTGGTGTGCCTTGGATCATGTGCCGTTCCCTTTCTTCTCCAAACTTTTTTCTTCCCATCATTCTGGTACAGGTTGATCTTTGTCTCATCTGTCCATAGAATACTTTTCCAGAACTGAGCTGGCTTCATGAGGTGTTTTTCAGCAAATTTAACTCTGGCCTGTCTATTTTTGGAATTGATGAATGGTTTGCATCTATGTGAACCCTTTGTATTTACTTTCATGGAGTCTTCCCTTTACTGTTGACTTAGAGACATATACACCTACTTCACTGAGAGTGTTCTGGACTTCAGTTGATGTTGTGAACGGGTTCTTCTTCACCAAAGAAAGTATGCGGCGATCATCCACCACTGTTGTCATCCGTGGACGCCCAGGCCTTTTTGAGTTCCCAAGCTCACCAGTCAATTCCTTTTTTCTCAGAATGTACCCGACTGTTGATTTTGCTACTCCAAGCATGTCTGTTATCTCTCTGATGGATTTTTTCTTTTTTTTCAGCCTCAGGATGTTCTGCTTCACCTCAATTGAGAGTTCCTTAGACCGCATGTTGTCTGGTCACAACAACAGCTTCCAAATGCAAAACCACACACCTGTAATCAACCCCAGACCTTTTAACTACTTCATTGATTACAGGTTAACGAGGGAGACGCCTTCAGAGTTAATTGCAGCCCTTAGAGTCCCTTGTCCAATTACTTTTGGTCCCTTGAAAAAGAGGAGGCTATGCATTACAGAGCTATGATTTCTAAACCCTTTCTCCGATTTGGATGTGAAAACTCTCATATTGCAGCTGGGAGTGTGCCCTTTCAGCCCATATTATATATATAATTGTATTTCTGAACATGTTTTTGTAAACAGTTAAAATAACAAAACTTGTGTCACTGTCCAAATATTTCTGGACCTAACTGTATACTGCACTGCTTAGCTACATTACTGAAGGCTCAGCGCGTCGGCACAGAACATGACTGACTGCTGTGAGCTTCAGGCAGAAACTGAACCGAAACAATGAGCATTGATGTCACTCAGGTTATTTGCTGTTACAGCTGGAGGTTCCCACGGCCATCCACCTGTGACCGCAGATAATCGGACCATAGGTAACCTCATGAAACTCAGTGACCTCAGTGAGGTTACTGAGTTTACAGACCTATATTTCCTATATATGCTGATAATGTTTACACCATATTCCTGCACCCAATCTAAACCTCCTAGCAAAATATCTCACCAATACCGCATCATAAGATATGCAGTTTTGATGTGATTTTTTTTGCCATGAGGTGTAGATTGGGTGCAGGAATACGGTGTAAAAAATTCAGCACCAAATATTCATCTCTTGGCAAAAAACGCGATAAGCAAATAAAATCCAGTGGATTCTAATTGCAAAAATCATCATGCCTCAAAATACAGATTTTTGTGGAGGCTGCTGGCCACCATGTTTCTTAACTGTAAAGGACCACCAAAAGGTTAAAATAATAAAAAAGCCTTAGTCTATATTTTTGCATGCTTTTACGTCTTTTTCATTGGATTTATACAAATGAAAAGCTGCTTTTACAGTATCAGAAAAACCTATGAGATTCCATAAATCTCATGCATACACACATGCTTTTTTTTCCTGACTGAAAGGGAAAACTGGTATGTTATTCCTTACATTTTTTTACTGATTTTTTTTGCTTTGTTTTTGCTGCTTTTATGGTGAATGAAACTATCTTTATTTAAACACTAGCTGTACTACCCGGCTTCGCCCCGGGTTAATAACTGTTGTTAATGAAATAGAATGTATTAACAAAAATGTATTCTGCCCACAAAAACAACAAAACAAATAGATAGGAATGTAATTATTAAAAGGCAAAAACTAAGCTAATAGAAGCATTTCACAACATATATTTCAACACCACAGATATTCCACACAGATTTAACTAAATTGGCCAAGTAATGTGCTCCGTCTGTCTCTTTCCAGGTCTGTCTCTTTCCCCGTCTGTCTCTTTCCCCGTCTGTCTCTTTCCCCGTCTGTCTCTTTCCCCGTCTGTCTCTTTCCCCGTCTGTCTCTTTTCCCGTCTGTCTCTTTCCCCGTCTGTCTCTTTCCCCGTCTGTCTCTTTCCCCGTCTGTCTCTTTCCTTGTCTGTCTCTTCCCCCGTCTGCCTGTCTCTCTCTTTTTTTGTCTGTCTCTATCTCTCTGTTTCTTTCCCCATCTGTCTCTTTCTAGGTCTGTCTCTTTCCCTGTCTGTCTCTTTCTTTGTCTGTCTCTATTTCTCTATCTCTTTCCCTGTCTGTCTCTATCAGGGTCTGTGTCTTTCCCCATCTATCTTTGTCTGTCACTCTGGCTGTCTCCTCCTTCCCTGTCTGCCTGTCTCTGTCCCTGTCTGCATGTCTGTCTGTCTCTTTCCCCATCTGTCTCTTTTCCCATCGGTCTCTTTCCAGGTCTGTCTCTTTCCAGGTCAGTCTCTGTCTGTCTCTTTCCAGGTCTGTCTCTTTCCAGGTCTGTCTCTGTCTGTCTCTTTCATCATCTGTCTGTCTCTTTCACCATCTGTCTCTGTCTCTTTCCCTGTCTGTCTCTATCTCTCTGTCTCTTTCCCTGTCTGTCTTTCTGTCTGTCTCTCTCTATCCATCTCCCCACCGACATCTTATTACCTCACATATAAGCTTCTTATACTATGAATGTCTTTTGTTCCTATAGCAACCAATCACAGCTCCTACTAATAACCTGTAGTTCCAGGCTCCATTTACTTTAACGGAGGCATCTTTTTTGGAGAGTAACTGTAAATCGCGGGGTTAAATTTTTCTGTCAAAACATAGTCTACGACGTTCCCTGGGTCACATGAGGTGTCTGTGCAAAATTTCATGATTGTAAATGCGACGGTGCGGCTACACTTTTCATTTCACTTTTTCACCATTATGTAGATAGGGGCAAACTTGATTGGTAAATTGGAACGCGCGGGGTTAAAATTTCACCTCACAACATAGCCTATGATGCTCTTGGGGTCTAGACATGTGAGTGTGCAAAATTTTGTTGCTGTAGCTGCGACGGTGCAGATGCCAATCCCGGACATACACACACACAC
The DNA here is from genome assembly GCF_048569485.1 of Anomaloglossus baeobatrachus. Classification (NCBI taxonomy): domain Eukaryota; kingdom Metazoa; phylum Chordata; class Amphibia; order Anura; family Aromobatidae; genus Anomaloglossus; species Anomaloglossus baeobatrachus. The sequence goes on from NC_134361.1 coordinate 66,502,597, forward strand.
ACAAACAAACAAACAAACACACACACACACACACACACACAGCTTTATATATTAGACGTACTGTAGACAAATGAAACACTAAAAACATAGCAAAAAAGCAGCAAAAAATGCATCATTTTTCACTGCCAAGTGATCAGGTTTTGCTGCAGAAAGAAAAAATGCAACGTGTGAACAAAGCCCTATACTCATCTTACTGCTCATCTCCTTGGGCATTATGCTCCTTACTGTCACTAGTATGGTTCTGGTCGAATCTTGTGATCCCCGCTGTTTGCACTGAAGCTGGGAATTCCTACTCTGTTGGGGCCCAGAAATGTTCTGTGCATTCGCACATGCAAATTATGACATCATCATGCTGCGACCTTCCATGCGCTGCACAGGACCTTCCTGGGCCTATTCAGAATTGGAAGTCCCGGCTCACTGTGAGAGGCCCAAGGATATGTTTATTATGTTCTGGGATCTAAGAAGACCCCAGCAGATTAAAAAGACATTAAATCTGTGGAGAATAACTTCTCTGTGAATAACATTTCCTTTGGAAAAAACCTGCAAACAAGCGAATCTTGATCTGCTCATCTCTAAATACAATGACTTGGCTGTGCATATGTTCAGTCTTTTGAGCTTTTCTTAATCTCTTTACATTTGTAAAGCAGTGAAGCGGTTATGGTGACCTGAATATTCCTTAGGCGGTTTCCGTTTAGAAGCTGCTCATTATTTTATATATACAAGATAAAAAAAAAATGCAACCAAAAAATATCAGTTGAAAAGACAGCAAAAAAGATGCTTCAGGAAAAACATCAACAGTATTTTCCTAGGGCATCTTCTGCTTTGAAAACTTGTCATGTTCACCCGAGTTTAAAAGACTTTCCGTGTACAAACCCAAAAGCCTAATTCAGACCTTCAGTATATTTTCACAGATAGCTCTTGTACCTGTGATAGTTTATGGGGCCATTCATGTCTGTGATTTTTTGAAGATCGAGCGTTCCGCACTGAGGTGCACATTATTCACTGTTTTTTATATCTTTTTTAACCTGGAGAAGGCTTTATGAATAGAGCCGAAACATGTTGTTTTATTATATACACACATACGTATTTTGTATTAAAATAATCTATCAATATAACTGGATATATTGGAAGCGCCGCATGCGGTCCAAGTGGAATTAGAAAATAATCGCAGATGGGAACGGCGTGATGGGTCCAGGTGGAAAGCAATTTTTTATTGTATTCCACTTGGACCGCATGCGGCGCTTCCAATATATCCAGTCTTGATAAGGTTGGTCTTGATAGATTATTTTAATAAAAAATACATGTGTGTATTAGAGATGAGCGAAGCGGTCGCGGTTCGGCTCGAGGTTGGTTCGCCGAACGGACCTCCCGTTCGAGTTCGGTTCGTCGAACGTTCGACGAACCGAACTCGAACTGCATAGGAAACAATGGCAGGCAATCACAAACACAGAAAAACACCTAGAAAACACCCTCAAAGGTGTCCTAAAGGTGACAAACAACTCACAACACATTGGAAAGTGACAAGGACATATACTCATGCGAAAACAAAACAGCTGGACAAGGAAAAAGAGGAGGACACACAGATATAGGCATGGCACGCCCTTCTAAAATCATGTAAAACACCGCAAGGTGACTCCAAGCGGAGTCTCCCTTTTTTCCAAAAATTGGGCCACACACACACCCACCCCTTCAGTGGTAGCACTTGTGCCCCAGTTGCACACTTCACAGCTAGATTTGCATCAAGCACATTCAAAAATACGCCATAATTAACCGTCCCCAGGATGACACCAGGGTAGGTAGCTAAGTCTTTCCTGATCCCAGCTCTGTGCAGCTTGGATCATTTATAAAAAACACAGCAATCAAGGGTTACTCCAAGCGGAGTCTCCCTTTTTTCCAAAAATTGGGCCCCACACACACCCACCCCTTCAGTGGCAGCAGTTGTGCCCTAGTTGTACACTTCCCAGCTACATTTGCATCAAGCACATTCAAAAATACGCCATTCTTATCCGTCCCCAGGATGACACCGGGGTAGGTAGCAAAGTCTTTCCTGATCCCAGCTCTGTTCATCTTGGCTTCTTTTAAAAACACATCAAGCAAGGGTTACTCCAAGCGGAGTCTCCCTTTTTTTCCAAAAATTGGGCCCCACACACCCACCCATTCAGTGGCAGCAGTTGTGCCCCAGTTGTACACTTCACAGCTAGATTTGCATCAAGCACATTCAAAAATACGTCATTCTTATCCGTCCCCAGGATGACACCGGGGTAGGTAGCAAAGTCTTTCCTGATCCCAGCTCTGTTCATCTTGGCTTCTTTTAAAAACACAGCAAGCAAGGGTTACTCCAAGCGGAGTCTCCCTTTTTTTCCAAAAATTGGGCCCCACACACCCACCCATTCAGTGGCAGCAGTTGTGCCCCAGTTGTACACTTCACAGCTAGATTTGCATCAAGCACATTCAAAAATACGTCATTCTTATCCGTCCCCAGGATGACACCGGGGTAGGTAGCAAAGTCTTTCCTGATCCCAGCTCTGTTCATCTTGGCTTCTTTTAAAAACACATCAAGCAAGGGTTACTCCAAGCGGAGTCTCCCTTTTTTCCAAAAATTGGGCCCCACACACACCCACCCCTTCAGTGGCAGCAGTTGTGCCCTAGTTGTACACTTCACAGCTACATTTGCATCAAGCACATTCAAAAATACGCCATTCTTATCCATCCCCAGGATGACACCGGGGTAGGTAGCAAAGTCTTTGCTGACCCATGACTTGTTCATCTTGGCTTCTTTTAAAAACAATGTAAGCAAGGGTTACTCCAAGCGGAGTCTCCCTTTTTTCCAAAAATTGGGCCCCACACACACCCACCCCTTCAGTGGCAGCAGTTGTGCCCTAGTTGTACACTTCACAGCTACATTTGCATCAAGCACATTCAAAAATACGCCATTCTTATCCGTCCCCAGGATGACACCGGGGTAGGTAGCAAAGTCTTTCCTGATCCCAGCTCTGTTCATCTTGGCTTCTTTTAAAAACAATGTAAGCAAGGGTTACTCCAAGCGGAGTCTCCCTTTTTTCCAAAAATTGGGCCCCACACACACCCACCCCTTCAGTGGCAGCAGTTGTGCCCTAGTTGTACACTTCACAGCTAGATTTGCATCAAGCACATTCAAAAATACGTCATTCTTATCCGTCCCCAGGATGACACCGGGGTAGGTAGCAAAGTCTTTCCTGATCCCAGCTCTGTTCATCTTGGCTTCTTTTAAAAACACATCAAGCAAGGGTTACTCCAAGCGGAGTCTCAATTTTTTCCAAAAATTGGGCCCCACACACACCCACCCCTTCAGTGGCAGCAGTTGTGCCCTAGTTGTACACTTCACAGCTACATTTGCATCAAGCACATTCAAAAATACGCCATTCTTATCCATCCCCAGGATGACACCGGGGTAGGTAGCAAAGTCTTTGCTGACCCATGACTTGTTCATCTTGGCTTCTTTTAAAAACAATGTAAGCAAGGGTTACTCCAAGCGGAGTCTCCCTTTTTTCCAAAAATTGGGCCCCACACACACCCACCCCTTCAGTGGCAGCAGTTGTGCCCTAGTTGTACACTTCACAGCTACATTTGCATCAAGCACATTCAAAAATACGCCATTCTTATCCGTCCCCAGGATGACACCGGGGTAGGTAGCAAAGTCTTTCCTGATCCCAGCTCTGTTCATCTTGGCTTCTTTTAAAAACACATCAAGCAAGGGTTACTCCAAGCGGAGTCTCCCTTTTTTTCCAAAAATTGGGCCCCACACACCCACCCATTCAGTGGCAGCAGTTGTGCCCCAGTTGTACACTTCACAGCTAGATTTGCATCAAGCACATTCAAAAATACGTCATTCTTATCCGTCCCCAGGATGACACCGGGGTAGGTAGCAAAGTCTTTCCTGATCCCAGCTCTGTTCATCTTGGCTTCTTTTAAAAACACATCAAGCAAGGGTTACTCCAAGCGGAGTCTCCCTTTTTTTCCAAAAATTGGGCCCCACACACCCACCCATTCAGTGGCAGCAGTTGTGCCCTAGTTGTACACTTCACAGCTACATTTGCATCAAGCACATTCAAAAATACGCCATTCTTATCCATCCCCAGGATGACACCGGGGTAGGTAGCAAAGTCTTTGCTGACCCATGACTTGTTCATCTTGGCTTCTTTTAAAAACAATGTAAGCAAGGGTTACTCCAAGCGGAGTCTCCCTTTTTTCCAAAAATTGGGCCCCACACACACCCACCCCTTCAGTGGCAGCAGTTGTGCCCTAGTTGTACACTTCACAGCTACATTTGCATCAAGCACATTCAAAAATACGCCATTCTTATCCGTCCCCAGGATGACACCGGGGTAGGTAGCAAAGTCTTTCCTGATCCCAGCTCTGTTCATCTTGGCTTCTTTTAAAAACACAGCAAGCAAGGGTTACTCCAAGCGGAGTCTCCCTTTTTTTCCAAAAATTGGGCCCCACACACCCACCCATTCAGTGGCAGCAGTTGTGCCCCAGTTGTACACTTCACAGCTACATTTGCATCAAGCACATTCAAAAATACGCCATAATTAACCGTCCCCAGGATGACACCAGGGTAGGTAGCAAAGTCTTTCCTGATCCCAGCTCTGTTCATCTTGGCTTCTTTTAAAAACAATGTAAGCAAGGGTTACTCCAAGCGGAGTCTCCCTTTTTTTCCAAAAATTGGGCCCCACACACCCACCCATTCAGTGGCAGCACTTGTGCCCTAGTTGCAAACAGGATGTTTTGATTTGCATCAAGCACATTCCAAATCAACAAGCATTTACTCTCCCCAGGATGACACAGGGGTAGTAAATTCATTCTGGATCCATGACTTGTTCATTTTGATGAACGTCAGTCTGTCCACATTGTCACTGGACAGACGCGTGCGCTTATCTGTCAGCACACACCCAGCAGCACTGAATACACGTTCAGAGACAACGCTGGCAGCTGGACACGACAAAATCTCCAAGGCGTAAGTTGCGAGCTCTGGCCATTTTTCTAGGTTTGAAGCCCAAAAGGAGCAAGGCTCCAGTTGCACAGTCATGGCATCGATGTTCATTTGGAGATACTCCTGTATCATCCTCTCCAGCCGTTGACTATGTGTCAGACTTGTTGTCTCTGGTGGCCTTGCAAAAGAGGGTCTAAAAAAATTATGAAAAGATTCCATAAAATTGCTGTTACCGGCACCCGATACGGTCCTACTGGTACGGGTAGACTGTTGAAGATGACGAGACCGTCCCATGTTTGTCAAGTTACAACTGGGAGATTCACTCCCTGCACCTGCACGGTTGTTTGGTGGAAAAGCCGAGCTAAGATCTAGTAACAGCTTCTGCTGATACTCCTGCATACGTGCGTCCCTTTCTATGGCTGGAATTATGTCACAAAATTTGGACTTGTACCGGGGATCTAATAGTGTGGCAATCCAGTAGTCATCATCACTTCTAATTTTGACAATACGACTGTCATGTTGGAGGTAGTGCAACAAAAAGGCACTCATGTGTCTTGCGCAGCCATGCGGACCAAGTCCACGCTGTGTTTGTGGCATAGAGGTGCTACCCGTTCTTTCTTCCTCTGACATCTGACCCCAACCTCTTTCAACCGAAATTTGACCAAGGTCTCCCTCATCCGCTGAGTCTTCCATGTCCATGGACAGTTCGTCCTCCATTTCTTCATGTTCTCCTGCACCTTGCTCAACATTTCGCCTGCTACTATGCGCCCTTGTCGATCCCTGTCCCCCTTGGTCCCATGCCTGCTGCGTTGGTGATGATGAACGTCTGGACCTTGGTGATGTTGTTGTCCCTTGCGCATATGAATCCTCCTGTAGTTCCTCCCCTTCATGTTGTCCCACCCCCTGACTCCGAATAGTGTTTAGCGTGTGCTCCAGCATGTAAATGACTGGAATCGTCATGCTGATAATGGCATTGTCAGCGCTAAACATATTCGTCGCCATGTCGAAACTGTGCAGAAGGGTGCATAGGTCCTTGATCTGAGACCACTCCATCAGGGTGATCTGCCCCACCTCTGCATCTCGTTGGCCCAGGCTATACGTCATGACGTATTGCACCAGGGCTCTGCGGTGCTGCCACAGTCGCTGTAACATGTGGAGAGTTGAATTCCAGCGTGTCGCCACATCGCATTTCAGGCGATGAACCGGCAGGCCGAAAGACTTCTGGAGCGATGCAAGTCGCTCAGCTGCGGCGCTTGAACGGCGGAAGTGAGCAGACAGTTTTCGTGCCCTGTTTAGAAGGCCATCTAGGCCGGGATAGTGTGTTAAAAATTGCTGCACGACAAGGTTCAACACGTGAGCCATACAAGGTACGTGTGTCACCTTGCCCAGGCGAAGGGCCGCACCCAGGTTTGCAGCATTGTCGCACACGGCCTTACCAGGCTGCAGGTTGAGTGGAGACAACCATTTATTAAACTCGGACCGCAGAGCTGACCACAACTCCTCAGCTGTGTGACTCTTATTACCAAGACATGTCAAGCTAAAGACCGCCTGATGCCGTTGCGCTCTGCTGCCAGCATAGTAATGAGGGGTGCGTGATTCCTTCTGCGCAGTGAGAACGCTGGTGGCCTGACCAGGCAGGCTTGGGGCGGAGGTGGAGGACCCAGATGAGGTGGAGGATGCAGAAGCAGTGGCGGAACTTGGACAGACAGAGGATTGACACACAAGTCGTGGGGACGGCAAGACTTGTGCAGCAGACCCTTCACCATCTATCACCATAGTTACCCAGTGCCCAGTCAGCGACATGTAACGTCCCTGTCCATGCTTACTGGTCCAAGTATCGGTGGTGAAATGCACCCGTTCACACACAGAGTTTCTCAAGGAAGCGGTGATGTTGTGTGCGACATGCTGGTGTAGCGCGGGCACACCTTTCTTAGAGAAGTAGTGGCGACTAGGCATCTGGTACTGGGGCACAGCGACAGACATAAGGTCTCTAAAATCCTGTGTGTCCACTAGGCGGAAAGGCAGCATTTCGGTAGCCAACAGCTTACAGAGGGATAGAGTCAACCTCTTAGCTTTGTCATGGGTCGGAGGAAGTGGCCTTTTATTTGACCACATCTGAGGGACAGAGATCTGGCTGCTGTGTGTAGACGGTGTTGAGTAGGGTGTCCCTGGAAAAATGCAGTTTTGTGAGGAAAGTGCAGGCGGAGACATGATGTTGCCTTCATCCAACGTTGGTGCTATCGATGTCTGAGAGAGCTGTACACACTCACTTGTTTCCCCTTCCAAACCAACTGACGACCTTACAAGCAAACTGCCTGTTGCGGTTACAGTGGTGGAAGTTTTGCGTGGCAAAACAGGTGTGACAGCTGTCCCCACAGTCCTAGAAGATGAAGAGCGCGCGGATGCACTGGAAGGGGCGGGCGGTGGATGGTTCGCTCCGCTAGGCCGCATTGCAGCACGGTGAGCTTCCCACCGGGACTTATGATATTTAGTCATGTGACGATTCATGGAAGAAGTTGTCAAACTGCTGAGGTTTTGACCTCTACTAACAGAATCATGACAAATGTTACATATCACATGAGTTGGGCGATCTTTTTCGATGTGAAAAAAGGACCAGGCTAGGCAAGGCTTAGAGGCCATGCGACCTGTTGATCCACCCCGAATAATGCTCATAGGCAGAGTGGTGGCTGAGGATGCAGTTGTAGACGTGCTACCAGTGCTCCGACTCTGTCCAGGAAGGCGCAAGGTAACTTCGTCGTCGGTTGCATCCTCCTCCACCGCCTCTGTTGACCTCCTCGAGTGCCTGACTGGGGGTTGACAGTAGGTGGGATCTAGAACGTCATCATCAATTGTTGTGTTTGCACTCCCCTCCCCCTCAGACCGAGCCTCTTCTTGCCCTGACCGAATATTTAAGTTGTCATCCCAATCGGGTATCTGCGTCTCATCTTCATCAGTATGTTCCTCATTGTCTATAACCACAGGTGTTACAGTTTGTGACAAAGGGTCAACATTATGCTCAGAAACTTGGTCCTCACGGCCTGAATCAGAGTCACAAAGGTTCTGGGCATCACTGCAGACCATTTCCTGTTCTGTACTCACTGTAGCTTGGGAGCAGACCTCTGATTCCCAGGCTATAGTGTGACTGAACAGCTCTGCAGACTCAGCCATCTCAGTTCCACCATACTGTGCAGGGCTGATGGAGACTTCAGAGCTGGGAGAAATCAAGTGTGATTGGGATGACAACTCAGAGGACTGGTGTTTTTTGGATGCGGTACTTGAAGTGGCTGAGAGGGCACTTGTTGGACCACTTGAGATCCATTCAAGCATTTTCCTTTTTTGCCCATCATCTACCTTTGTTCCTCTTGTTCGTGTCCGTAAAAAAGGGAGCACATCGGATTGTCCACAATAAGTAGTAGACATCTTACTTTTGCTAGTAGATGGTCTATCTGCAGCAGATGATAATGGAGCTTTGCCACCTTCCCCACTGACAAAACCTTTTTTGCCTTTTCCACCATGCCTCTTCCCCTTTCCACCAGCATCTGTCATTTTGCCACTCATGTTGATTGCGACAAGATTGTGGACTGAAAATGTGGTAGTAAAAATTGAGAGGTGGTGAAGATTGCAGTGGTGGTCTAGCTTTATTAACAGCAGAATAATAAAGAATAAATATCCCTGACAATGTAACTTAGTTATAATTAGTTGGAGTGTGCAACGCAGGCAGACGTGCTGCAAATGTCTTGGCACTAGTGGGACTAAAGCAAAGTCCAATAGCCACGTATAGGATGCCACTAGGTACACTAAGTGTTTGCTAGTATAATGGCTTAGTTATAATTAGTTGGAGTGTGCAACGCAGGCAGATGCGCTCTGCAAATGTCTTGGCACTAGTGGGACTATAGCAAAGTCCAATAGCCACGTATAGGATGCCACTAGGTACACTGAGTGTGTGCTAGTATAATGGCTTAGTTATAATTAGTTGGAGTGTGCAACGCAGGCAGATGCGCTCTGCAAATGTCTTGGCACTAGTGGGACTATAGCAAAGTCCAATAGCCACGTATAGGATGCCACTAGGTACACTGAGTGTGTGCTAGTATAATGGCTTAGTTATAATTAGTTGGAGTGTGCAACGCAGGCAGATGCGCTCTGCAAATGTCTTGGCACTAGTGGGACTATAGCAAAGTCCAATAGCCACGTATAGGATGCCACTAGGTACACTGAGTGTGTGCTAGTATAATGGCTTAGTTATAATTAGTTGGAGTGTGCAACGCAGGCAGATGCGCTCTGCAAATGTCTTGGCACTAGTGGGACTATAGCAAAGTCCAATAGCCACGTATAGGATGCCACTAGGTACACTGAGTGTGTGCTAGTATAATGGCTTAGTTATAATTAGTTGGAGTGTGCAACGCAGGCAGATGCGCTCTGCAAATGTCTTGGCACTAGTGGGACTATAGCAAAGTCCAATAGCCACGTATAGGATGCCACTAGGTACACTGAGTGTTTGCTAGTATAATGGCTTAGTTATAATTAGTTGGAGTGTGCAACGCAGGCAGATGCGCTCTGCAAATGTCTTGGCACTAGTGGGACTATAGCAAAGTCCAATAGCCACGTATAGGATGCCACTAGGTACACTGAGTGTGTGCTAGTATAATGGCTTAGTTATAATTAGTTGGAGTGTGCAACGCAGGCAGATGCGCTCTGCAAATGTCTTGGCACTAGTGGGACTATAGCAAAGTCCAATAGCCACGTATAGGATGCCACTAGGTACACTGAGTGTGTGCTAGTATAATGGCTTAGTTATAATTAGTTGGAGTGTGCAACGCAGGCAGATGCGCTCTGCAAATGTCTTGGCACTAGTGGGACTATAGCAAAGTCCAATAGCCACGTATAGGATGCCACTAGGTACACTGAGTGTGTGCTAGTATAATGGCTTAGTTATAATTAGTTGGAGTGTGCAACGCAGGCAGATGCGTTCTGCAAATGTCTTGGCACTAGTGGGACTAAAGCAAAGTCCAATAGCCACGTATAGGATGCCACTAGGTACACTAAGTGTTTGCTAGTATAATGGCTTAGTTATAATTAGTTGGAGTGTGCAACGCAGGCAGATGCGCTCTGCAAATGTCTTGGCACTAGTGGGACTATAGCAAAGTCCAATAGCCACGTATAGGATGCCACTAGGTACACTGAGTGTGTGCTAGTATAATGGCTTAGTTATAATTAGTTGGAGTGTGCAACGCAGGCAGATGCGTTCTGCAAATGTCTTGGCACTAGTGGGACTAAAGCAAAGTCCAATAGCCACGTATAGGATGCCACTAGGTACACTAAGTGTTTGCTAGTATAATGGCTTAGTTATAATTAGTTGGAGTGTGCAACGCAGGCAGATGCGCTCTGCAAATTTCTTGGCACTAGTGGGACTATAGCAAAGTCCAATAGCCACGTATAGGATGCCACTAGGTACACTGAGTGTTTGCTAGTATAATGGCTTAGTTATAATTAGTTGGAGTGTGCAACGCAGGCAGATGCGCTCTGCAAATGTCTTGGCACTAGTGGGACTATAGCAAAGTCCAATAGCCACGTATAGGATGCCACTAGGTACACTAAGTGTTTGCTAGTATAATGGCTTAGTTATAATTAGTTGGAGTGTGCAACGCAGGCAGATGCGCTCTGCAAATGTCTTGGCACTAGTGGGACTATAGCAAAGTCCAATAGCCACGTATAGGATGCCACTAGGTACACTGAGTGTGTGCTAGTAGAATGGCTTAGTTATAATTAGTTGGAGTGTGCAACGCAGGCAGATGCGCTCTGCAAATGTCTTGGCACTAGTGGGACTATAGCAAAGTCCAATAGCCACGTATAGGATGCCACTAGGTACACTGAGTGTGTGCTAGTATAATGGCTTAGTTATAATTAGTTGGAGTGTGCAACGCAGGCAGATGCGCTCTGCAAATGTCTTGGCACTAGTGGGACTATAGCAAAGTCCAATAGCCACGTATAGGATGCCACTAGGTACACTGAGTGTGTGCTAGTATAATGGCTTAGTTATAATTAGTTGGAGTGTGCAACGCAGGCAGATGCGCTCTGCAAATGTCTTGGCACTAGTGGGACTATAGCAAAGTCCAATAGCCACGTAAAGGATGCCACTAGGTACACTGAGTGTGTGCTAGTATAATGGCTTAGTTATAATTAGTTGGAGTGTGCAACGCAGGCAGATGCGCTCTGCAAATGTCTTGGCACTAGTGGGACTATAGCAAAGTCCAATAGCCACGTATAGGATGCCACTAGGTACACTAAGTGTTTGCTAGTATAATGGCTTAGTTATAATTAGTTGGAGTGTGCAACGCAGGCAGATGCGCTCTGCAAATGTCTTGGCACTAGTGGGACTATAGCAAAGTCCAATAGCCACGTATAGGATGCCACTAGGTACACTGAGTGTGTGCTAGTATAATGGCTTAGTTATAATTAGTTGGAGTGTGCAACGCAGGCAGATGCGTTCTGCAAATGTCTTGGCACTAGTGGGACTAAAGCAAAGTCCAATAGCCACGTATAGGATGCCACTAGGTACACTAAGTGTTTGCTAGTATAATGGCTTAGTTATAATTAGTTGGAGTGTGCAACGCAGGCAGATGCGCTCTGCAAATGTCTTGGCACTAGTGGGACTATAGCAAAGTCCAATAGCCACGTATAGGATGCCACTAGGTACACTGAGTGTGTGCTAGTATAATGGCTTAGTTATAATTAGTTGGAGTGTGCAACGCAGGCAGATGCGTTCTGCAAATGTCTTGGCACTAGTGGGACTAAAGCAAAGTCCAATAGCCACGTATAGGATGCCACTAGGTACACTAAGTGTTTGCTAGTATAATGGCTTAGTTATAATTAGTTGGAGTGTGCAACGCAGGCAGATGCGCTCTGCAAATTTCTTGGCACTAGTGGGACTATAGCAAAGTCCAATAGCCACGTATAGGATGCCACTAGGTACACTGAGTGTTTGCTAGTATAATGGCTTAGTTATAATTAGTTGGAGTGTGCAACGCAGGCAGATGCGCTCTGCAAATGTCTTGGCACTAGTGGGACTATAGCAAAGTCCAATAGCCACGTATAGGATGCCACTAGGTACACTAAGTGTTTGCTAGTATAATGGCTTAGTTATAATTAGTTGGAGTGTGCAACGCAGGCAGATGCGCTCTGCAAATGTCTTGGCACTAGTGGGACTATAGCAAAGTCCAATAGCCACGTATAGGATGCCACTAGGTACACTGAGTGTGTGCTAGTAGAATGGCTTAGTTATAATTAGTTGGAGTGTGCAACGCAGGCAGATGCGCTCTGCAAATGTCTTGGCACTAGTGGGACTATAGCAAAGTCCAATAGCCACGTATAGGATGCCACTAGGTACACTGAGTGTGTGCTAGTATAATGGCTTAGTTATAATTAGTTGGAGTGTGCAACGCAGGCAGATGCGCTCTGCAAATGTCTTGGCACTAGTGGGACTATAGCAAAGTCCAATAGCCACGTAAAGGATGCCACTAGGTACACTGAGTGTGTGCTAGTATAATGGCTTAGTTATAATTAGTTGGAGTGTGCAACGCAGGCAGATGCGCTCTGCAAATGTCTTGGCACTAGTGGGACTATAGCAAAGTCCAATAGCCACGTATAGTATGCCACTAGGTACACTAAGTGTTTGCTAGTATAATGGCTTAGTTATAATTAGTTGGAGTGTGCAACGCAGGCAGATGCGCTCTGCAAATGTCTTGGCACTAGTGGGACTATAGCAAAGTCCAATAGCCACGTATAGGATGCCACTAGGTACACTGAGTGTGTGCTAGTAGAATGGCTTAGTTATAATTAGTTGGAGTGTGCAACGCAGGCAGATGCGTTCTGCAAATGTCTTGGCACTAGTGGGACTAAAGCAAAGTCCAATAGCCACGTATAGGATGCCACTAGGTACACTAAGTGTTTGCTAGTATAATGGCTTAGTTATAATTAGTTGGAGTGTGCAACGCAGGCAGACGTGCTCTGCAAATGTCTTTGCACTAGTGGGACTATAGCAAAGTCCAATAGCCACAGATAGGATGCCACTAGGTACACTGAGTGTTTGCTAGTATAATGGCTTAGTTATGAGTTGGAGTGTGCAGAGGACAAGAGGGTACAGTGGCAGGATTGTGGTGCTCTGGGTAGAGGAATGGAAGCCTGCCTTTCTATTCCCTCCTAATGGTGAAATGCAGGGAGGAAATCCCTGACCTTGGCTGCACAGACGCTGGCGCTGTTTTCAGGACCTGTCACCTTAACTCTGACCCTGCCGGTTTGAGCCCTTAAAAGGACTGCTATAAAGTGCTCTCCCTAAGCTGTCTAACGCTGTGTATGCAGCGCATACAGCTGTATCGGCTATAGGACTCAGGAGGACGGAGCTGCGACAGTGATGTCTGACACCAAAGACGCAGAAGGCAGATAATGGCGTCCGTGAAGAAAATGTCCGGTTTTATAATGCAGGGACATGTGACATGCAGATCCTATCACACATGCCGTTGCTTCTCTGGCTCAAAGTCCACTTAGCTGTGTGTGTGTCTGTGATTGGCTGACATGCTGGCCCGCCCCACAAGACGCGCGCGCTTAGGGAAGGAAGACAAGAAAAAAAAAAAAAAAAATGGCGATCGCCATTATAGAAACAGCAGTGATCTGAAGGCGCTGTTCACGCACACTATACACTGAAATGTGATAATAGTTTGATTCACAGAGTGACTTACACTATTACAGCAGAAACCAAGCTATGATTTAGCTGTTTTTTGGCTGCTAGAACCGTTCTCGAACGTTTCTAGAACTATCGAGCTTTTGCAAAAAGCTCGAGTTCTAGTTCGATCTAGAACATGCCCCAAAATCACTCGAGCCGCGAACTGGAGAACCACGAACCACGAACCGCGCTCAACTCTAGTGTGTATATAATAAAACAATGCATTTTAGCTCTATTCATAGAGCTTTCTTCAGGTTGGAATCCAAACCATTTTCCCTTGCACCCATACAAGTCTATGGGTGCGTAAAGGCTGCTTTACACACAACGATATCGCTAGCATCTCGTTAGCGATGTGACACACCGGATCGCAGATACGATTTGTCGAGATCGCACATAGGTCGTTTTTTGTAGCTCCGGTCATATGTGCGATCTCGGCAGATCGTATCTGCGATCTGGCGTGTCACATCACTAACGAGATCGCTAGCGATATCGTTGTGTGTAAAGCAGCCTTTAGTTCCCCTAGCTAGTCAGCTCCATTAGCATGTTAGTACAGCCCTGTGGGCATACTAACATGCTAATGAATGTGAAGCGTCGGAGGATGATCTCACTCACCTCTCCGCCACCATCATGTCCGACACTGGATTGCGGCTCAGTGCGCATGATCCCGGGGTTTGGATCATGTGCACTACGTCAGTTTGAAGCCAGGATGCATACACCCGGCTTCATAGTGTACATGACTGAAACTCCGGGGTCATGTGCACTGAGCCGAAATCCAGTGTCGGACATGATGGCGGTAGAGAGGTGAGTGAAATCATCCTCTGACACTGCACATTCATTAGCATGATAGTATGCACACATGGGTATACTAACATACTAATGGAGCCAACTAGCCAGGGGTACTAACGCCCAGGGGACAAGTCCTCTCCCTCATTAGCATACAGTAAAACATCTTTAGAAATACTTTTTCTAAAGATCTCTTTATCTATGCTAGTGTATACAGGGATGGTTAGGCAGAGGTTAGAAATATGCACCCAGAACTGCTCGTGGTTCTGGCTGCATATTGGACCTGACAGGTTCCCTTTAAATACCTCTCCCTGCCTATCCACGGAGGTTTTAAGGGCCTAGGTTCAGATGGCACCCCTGTTCCATGACTGTTTGCCCCACACACTCTCGCTCCACTGTCCCTATATATATATATATCAGTGTATAACGCTCAATGAGGGGGATAGAACAACAGAATACATGTGCAAGAAAATAAATATAATATCACTTAGCTTAGGGCCATATTCAGCAGACTTCCATGTAGATCCATGGGTCCCTTGGTCCCAACGTGTTTCTCCCTTCACCAATAATTTAAGGGGACTCTTGTGTGTATGGGTATAATAACCCGCTAAAGTCCATCATGGGTGTCTTCAAATCTTTGAACTTTTGATCGCTTTTTCTGTACAATTTTGACAGTCGGACCAAACTCTGATCAAATTCTGATTAAGAAAAAATTGATCATTTTTTCTTGTATGCGAAAAAAATTAACTCCTGAATGAGCCCGTAAACAGAGGTCATAGAAGGCAACTGGTGCAGAATTTTTAATGACTCCCATGCATTTTTTCAATCATTTGACCAATCCATTCAAATTCTGATTTGCATTAAGTCCATAAAGATCTAAAAACAATGAAAAGTTCACACAAGTCAACAGAAAAATGATCAAAATCCAAAACTGATGCTGCAGAGAACGGTACAATTGTGTATTAAAGGGAACCTGACACCAGATTTGGGGCCTATAAGCTGCGACCACCACCATTGGGTCTTATATACAGCATTCTAGCATACTGTACATAAGAGCCCAGGCCGCTGTGTAGAACATAAAAATCACTTTATAATACTTACCTAAATGGTCGCTGCGGTGGAGTTGGGTCAGATGGGTGTCTCCATTCTCCAGTGCTGGTACCTCCTCTTACGGCCATCTTTGTCGTCCTTCTTCTGAAGCAGGGGTGCATGACGCGTCCTACGTCATCCACACTCACTGTTACGGGGGGACCAGCAGATTAGGACCAGGGGGTATATATCCTAATTGCCAGTCGGGGCCCACCGTGCTCCAGATGACAAAGGAGCTGCTGGCACCTGAGAGTTAGGCGGAGACTATAGAGCTGGATGGCTCTGAGATAACCCAGGAACTCTGGGAACCAGTCACGTGTGTTGGGACACGTCAGACCGGACGACAACCCGATTAGCGTTTTGGTGCACCTAGCACTACACCAACCACATGTGCAGGAAACACGTCAGGCTGGGTGGTAACCAGGTAGCGTTGACCGGAAGACCGCCACGAAGGCGCCCTGTCGGCCACGTGTGTAGGACACGTCAGGCCGAGTGGTCTTCCGATTAGCGTTTCTGGCCACCTCTTTCCTGGCCACGTGTGTGTAGGACACGTCAGGCCAGATGGGTACACCAGTAGCGTTGACCAGGAAGCCGAGGAGGATAAGGAACACCCTGTTAACTCCACATGAGTCCTGGGGTACGCTGTCCGTGCGCGTAGGGGGCACAACCGGACAGGTGGCGCAGCAGGTGCATTGTCCGTGTGCGTAGGGGGCACAATCGGACAGGTGGCACAGCAAGTGTGTTGTACGTGTGCGTAGGAGACACAATCGGACAGGTGGCGCAGCAGGTGCGTTGTCCGTGTGCGTAGGGGGCACAATCGGACAGGAAGCACAGCAGCCGCAGCCCAGTTAACGCCACTGGGCTGCTATAGCAAGACTGGAACGGCAGGAGGGAAGCACGGCGCCTGACCCTGATGTGCCGAGCCACGAATCTTGGCGTAACAGGCACCGTTCGCCTAACCCTACCTACCGCTTCCCAACATAGGCTTATGCCGCAATGAGTCTTTAACATGGAGGTGTGCTCTGACTGAGCAAAAGTGAAGACTGCGCACCTCCATGTTGTCTCCAGCCCCTTTTATAACCTGGGTCCGCCCCAAACCCAGGGTGGAACCACCAAGGTCCAATAGCAGAGTGCCATGTCATCAGTGATGTCACATGCGACCTATCCGGAACCGCCACGTCATTGATGACCTCATGGCAGCCACGCCCCAAACACTTCACCAGTCATCGTCTGACGACCAATACTGAGGTGCCAGATCATAGGGGCGGGCCTCTGCGAGCCAGTCCGGAGTTGCCACGTCATCAGGACACCTGACACCCTCTTCCCTATCAGGGCCTGCCACCTCACGGACATGCTCAGTGAGGTCCTTACCGGACCTAGCCTCTGATGCACTAAGTGCCTGAGCATGCTCAGTATCCTGAGCCACAGGCTTAGAAAGCAGACTATCAGTTTGAGCATGCTCAGTAGGCACATCCCAGAACTTAGACACAGCACGAAGTTCAAGTACCTGTGCAAAGAGGCTGTTAGGGTTAATTGTGGGAGCATGCTCAGTAGCCTGAACTGAGGACTTAGTCTCAGACATAACACAAACAGGCTGAGCATGCTCACTAGGCAAAACACCGGGCTTAAACTCTGGCTGGGGTAAATCGGTGCACGCATGCGCACTAGCCGCCTCTCCACACTTAGACGTGGTGGAAGGAACAGCCAACTGGACGACCCGAGGCACGGCCAAGAACGGCAGCCGGCGCCTGGGCGCAACAGGAACTGCAGCAGGCTGCTTGCGGCTATGGCGGCGCCGGTTCGTAACACTCACCAGCATTGAGCTCCTGCGCAGGCGCTCTTTGATCTGCCCTGAGCAGGGCAGATCAAAGTATTGTAGTATGCCTGTTCGGGATCGGTGAGTGTGGATGATGTAGGACGAGTCATGCACACAGGCTTCAGAATGAGGTCGAAGATGGCCGAAAGAGGAGGTGCCGGCACTGGAGAACGGAGACGCCCATCTGACCCAACTCCACCGCAGCGACCATTTAGGTAAAGTGATTTTTACGTTCTACACAGCGGCCTGGGCTCTTATATACAGCATGTTAGAATACTGTATATAAGAGCCCACTGGTGGTGGCTGCAGCTTATAGGCCCCAAATCTACTGACAGGTTCCCTTTAAGGAGTTAAATAAAATAACTCAGCGCCTTTTGTAGTGATTCTGTCAGGGATATTTGTGGGCGATCCTCGTGGATGTAAGCCTGCAGTAAACTCCAGCAATGAATTAAATGCCAACTTTTATAGTCCTTATTGGCACTGGCCACATAAAAGTAAATTACTGGCTGGTTGCTATGGTTCTAGTGCTTTAAGCAATATTAATAAAGGCCTGTGAATGTATCTGCGCTTATTAACTTGTTAACCATTTCCTGATCACTGAAGCAGTACTATTCTCATATTTGGGATTAATGTGATCAAAACAAAACCAAGAGAACACGTCATTTCATTTATTATGCTGCTCTTTGAAAACTTTCATCGAAAATTTAATAAGAGCTTGCGGGAGAGTGACAAACAAACCACTGGACGTAAGTAATTGCACAAGAGGAAATATGCTATGTGTATATGAAGACAAATACGTGAAGTGTATAGGTTCATCAGCTAAGCCCGGTTGCCATTCGTACTTGCAGGCTTTGAATCATGTTGTTTGGCCTTTGCCTTTGACATTTTCCTTTCCTAGTAATCTCTACAATCCACATTGCAGTTGTCAAGATGAGAAATAAGCACTTTCTAAATCCTTGCTTACTTTCTTTTATTCCATGACTCCTACCATTGTTTTTACACTATAATTTTTTTTGTTAATTTTGGAATTTATTATCTAATTGCAATAACGATTCTACTTTTATTGCCAGATGTAAGAAATGGACTATATTTTTTGTAAAGGTTTACTTTTTTTGTTTTTACAATGTATTTATATATTGTACACCATGTGGAGACACAAAGGTCAATGGGTGCTCTCATCCGCTAGCCTGGCTGTCTTCAGAAAGACTACACGGATCAGGGCTCATCCCACTTAACACTTGCACTCCTTCCCCGTGCGCAGAACAGATAACACTGGGTTTCTGTGTATTAGTCCAGTGCATATTTGTCTAATAAAATTTCAACTTTTTGGTGATTCCCATTTTTTGTCACTTTCTTTGCCTTTTTTTGTCTCACAATTTATATTAGTTTATACTGCCGGTGTGATCCTATTTCAGGGAATTGGTGCCCTTCGCCCCTACTCCACTTGCCACAACACAGGGTGAGGGAACTACAAATTGGTAAGACTTTATTGGTACACAAAAAAGGCAAAGACATATCGTACATTTCCAAGAAGAACACAAGATGGTACAAGTGACAGCCTCACCCTTCCTCTGGCTCACCAAAGATAAGGAACTTCATGTCTTCTAGGCATCCAGGGCCAACTTTCTCAGCCAACAGCACACTGTTTTTGGTGGGGAGATAGCGGCAAGCTTGGAAGCTGACCAAGCACAGCAAGATATGTAGCCAGGCGATTGAATAGTCCGAAGTTGAGTTCTGAAGGAAAATTTGTGGACTCAGCGTTGAACAGTGAACCAGTTCTGTCCTCCTCCGGCTGAAACCATAGACCTTGGCTGAAGTATTGTAGAATGAATTAAATGGAGCAGTTCTGTGATCTTCCAGCTGGAATTGTGGATCCTAGGCTGAAGTCCTATAGAATATGAATAAAGTAAAGCAGTTCTGTGATCCTCCAGCTGGAACTGTGGATCCTAAGCTGAAGTCCTGTAGAATATGAATGAATGAAGTGAAGCAGTTTTGTGATCCTACAGCTGGAACGGTGGATCCTAAGCTGAAGTCCAGTGGAATATGAATGAATGAAGTGAAGCAATTTTGTGATCTTCCAGCTGGAACTGTGGTCCCTAGGCTTAAATCCTGTAAGAGCAAGGTCTCTTTTGTACCCCTCAGTTCTCATTTCATGGTATTGTGTCTTGCAGGATTGGTGGAAGATGGCTGTTCTTTTATTAGTCGCTAGTTCAATCCAACAGCAGAAGTTTTCTCTGATTGATGTAGTCAAATGAGCTGAAGCAATACACATTTAACAGACAACCAACATTAAACAGACAATAGGGCTCCTATCAGTCTGACATGAGAGAATGGCTAACTTCATTTCATTTATCAAACAAAGGAATCATGTGTCTGGCCTTATTAAGAACAGTTCACCCCCACACAAGTGGCCAAATGCTGAGTTGTCACACACCATTCTTCAACAAACATGAAATTAATGTTCTACTATACAGCATTCAGGACCTTCTAGCCATACCCTGTACCAGTAACAACTGATCAGTATGGGTGCCAAAGCCTTTAATAATGTATCTCATGAACTAAATGAGTGAATGTAACATGGTGTCAATCATTTGATGCACAAAACACTTATGTGATGTCTGGTATTCATTTATTATTTACCCATAGCCGCACTCGCCTTTGTCAGGCCATGGCCTCGCACAACTATTTCATGTTCTCTTTATGCCTCTTCCTTAATCTATATGGGAGGGTGCTTGGTGCAGCAGCGGCAGGCAAGCACAGTTCTCATTCTCTCCCGCACAGGGGGTTATGGTCATGGCTGGGTGCATGGACTTATGGGGTTTAGGTGTGAAGAAGCAATTGGTTCCTACTACTGAAGATACAACCATTTTGATGTATAAAGTATTAAAATGTATGTGATATGCAGGAATGCAAATAGTAGGTTATTGTTAAGATAAGAACTGCTCAGAAAATAGGTGACAGCATGGCAAGAAGTAGTTAAGTTGTGGGATTAGCACACAGGGGGAGCCAGGTCCTAAGACAACAGGACCAAATCCATCTTAGATTCAGAGGTTGACTTGAGTTGAGAACAAACATTTAGGATCGAGTTATATTAACAGGCTGCAGTTATTTGGTGAATACGTAAACTCTGAAACAGCAGAACAATAGAGAGGCAGTGTGAAGTTCTCACAGAGACAGCAACTACTGACAAGAGACATGAGGGCTAGAAACGGAAAAATGATCCCAAATCTAGAGACTCTTCTAGTGAACATACTGCAAGCTGAGCCTCTGTGCTAAAGATATGTGCCCACGGCCACACTTGTAAACTTGTTTGGTTTGAACTAAAAGAGATGTTAAAAAAGAACTTTGTGCCTCATTCTCTGTGTTCACTGTGGGAAGAACCTGGGTCACATGAATCATTGGTGAAATGCAGCTACTTAAGAAGTATGACCTGCACGACACAGACAATCACACAAAGCCAAGTGCACGCAACCACCAAACACAATATCCCATGTCTTTCGAGGACCTAGACTCGACCATGGCTACTGACTCGGGCCACTGTCACACAGGTGATACCTTTTTGCAGGTCGCTCATCGTCATTGCTTCTGGTGAACCATGACCAATATGCAGTGAGGACAGGCACAGAGGGCAACAGATCTTAAGCAACAGTCATTTCCTGAACAATTTGCATAGGTCTTCCAACCCAAGTTCACATGTGAGACAATGGGGGTAAAACTTAAGCACAGTTTACAAAGTAGCAGGCACCACTGGAAACACTTTCTTCTCCCTCTCCTCAACTGGTACTTTCTCTCATGTTGCCAGGCCTTCTATCTTCTCCTGGTTTAGCACCACAGTACCATACTCAGAAGTCATCCTAGTCCACCCGTGCTTCTGCGTGATCCCAGCAATAGGGACCAGTGGCACTTTGGATCTGCTGCCCAGGACTCCTTACTCGATTCCTGTTTTGATCCATTATAACTGAACTGTACGCTACACAGGGCCTTGTGCTAAGCATCCTTCTGAGGACCTTTACTAGATGAGTCAGTCCATTCTTGGCCTGGGAATGATTTTGATCCTGTCCTTTTGTGTGTCTGTCCAGTTTCTCAGATCTCGCTGTCTCATCAGCATCTCAGTTGTTGTAGATGTCAAAAATCATACACTAAATGTAGTATTAGTATATTATTTGGCTTTTATGTCTGTACTAGTCTTGAATCAAACCCGATCTACCTTATAACAGTAAACAGTCACTTACCCTATGAATTAACTCCACCCATTTTGAGCTAGTCAACCTGAACTATTGCTTGCCGTACAGTCACTTCCTCGGCAACTTCCTATCTTACCAACATCCTACATGAATATTACGTTACATATCACACTATACATTACCTACAGTGTTATATATGTTAGAATACTAAGTACACTATACAGTATATACTGTACTGTACATACGCATGACACAACAATTCATATTACAACATATAAATGCATTTGATGTCTTCAGGGGCAGAAACACACAACTGCCTTGGCCACCCGCTTACACCTCTATAGAAGAAATCTTCTGTATGCACTGATTTTCAGGAGATTTCTGGAGGCCTTAACGCCAGGAGGATTTACTACCTCCAAGATTTATGAAAGTTTCTTGTTATTCAATTTTTGTCTTGTTGTTTGCTTGTTATATTATTACAGCTCACTGATGATGGTCTGTTATGACCGATACATCTGTGCTAGACCTTCAGTTCTTTCAATAAATCAACCACTTTATTGTCATATCCGAGTGCCAAGTTTTATCCTCATCTATGACAGGTTACGAACCTACTTGTGCATCAACTACAGAAGTGCCCTGATTATCTACTCTATAATCCAAAAGTCACCTGGGTGTCTTCCAAGTGTCTTTTGAGCCTTCCAATTGTTTTGTAGGGTGCATGGAGGATCACGACATCTGACTGCTGATATGTGCTGTTACCCTGCCTGCATATTTCCTAGGCCTCATCAGGGCTAAATGTCCCGGCCAAGCATGAGGAGGCCCGAGTATTCATTGCTCAGAGAGTAAGAAATGGATGGGGGCGGGGATGGTGAAAAGCGGAAGGGACAGAGTAGTGAGCATTAAGGTAAACTGTATGTTGAGCCATTAGGCTGAATCAAATTACAAAAAAATATATTTGCTCATGTCTAATGAGCAGTGTTAGTGACTTACCCTATTCACTGAATTGGCTTCCCACCAGCCATCACTGAGTTGGGTCACTCACTGCACTGGACTAGGAGATAGGAATCAGCAGTGGCTAAACACAGCAAAATTAGTGGTTTTATTTTTACTATGTGCTCCCCCATATAGAGCAATACTGGTTTTAATGGAAATGTGACAGTGCCTGTACTTGTTGCAAACAGACATCCTGTGCTGATAGATAAAGATGAGCAAACCCAAGGTTCAATTTTTTCAAACCAAACATCACCTTAAAAATTCAAGGTTTGGGGCACAGATGCTTCACTCGTGTGAGCAACGCTGTGCTCAGGTGCACTTGGTGCTCAGCCCTGTGTGAGCCACTTGCAGTGTTTGAATGGCTTGCATGGGGGGGTAACATTAGCATGATTACATATAGTGTGCAACCCAAAAAAAATGTTTAAAAAAGCCCATCCACTCTCCCCTGGAAGGGATCTGCTTATGGCTGGCTGTTTGTGGGAGGAGACTCAAACTGCCAATCCATTACTTTCTCCGGGGTTTGGGTCAAGTTTGAGCCAGTGGAGGCTCGGCTCCTTGTCTGCCAGCGAACCGAGCCTCGACGGAACCGCTCATCTCTACTGATAGAGTCCCTTTAAGTGCACCTTCCCACCTGCTTATTATCCTTATATATCTGCCCTTCTCTGACTCTATGAAGACAGAGCTGTCAATCACAGAAGAAGGGATGTAGAGATAGATGGAAAACAAGCAGGTGGGAAGGTACATTTAAATGTTTGACTGCACCAAGTTTCAGAGTGCCTGTGTTTGGTTTTAACAGTCATCCTGCAAAGATAAAGTCCCTTTACACTGATGTTTTTTAGCCCAATTGACAAAAAAGCAGCAAAAATCCAATGTGATAACATAGCTTAAGGCTTAAGGCTAATTTTAAAGGTTTCTGGGCTTTGACTTAAGGCCCCGTCACACGCAGCGATATCACTAGCAATATCTCTAGCGAGCATACCCGCCCCCGTCATTTGTGCGTCACGTGCAAATCACTGCCCGTCACGCACAATATCATTCGGAGCGATCACACGGACTTACCTGCCTAGCGACATCTCTGTGGCCGGCGAACCGCCTCCTTTCTAAGGGGGGGCGGTTCGTGCGGTGTCACAGCCGCGTCACTATGCGGCCACCCAATAGAAGCGTATGGGCGCAGATGAGCGGGCGTAACATCCCGCCCATCTCCTTCATTCCTCATTGCGGGCGGCCGCAGGTACGAGGTTGTTCCTCGTTCCTGCGGTGCCACACTTAGCAATGTGTGATGCCACAGGAATGACGAACAACCTCCGTCCTGCAACAGCAACGATTTTATGAAAATGAACGATGTGTCAACGATCAATGATAAGGTGCTTATTTTTGATCGCTAACACTCGCTCGGAGCTGTTACACACAACGACGTCGCTAACGACGCCCGATGTGTGATGTGCGTTACGAACTTCATGACCCCGGCGATATATCGTTTCGTTAGATATGTTGTTGTGTGTAACGGGGCCTTTAGGCTGGAGTCAGAAGTTCATATTTGGTGACTTTTTTACGTCAGTATTTCTACTCCAGAACCATGAGTGGGTGAATAATTCAGAAGTGGTGCCCCTGTTTCTATTATACTTTTCCTCTGATTGTTCCACTCTTGGTTTTGTCTTACAAATACCGAGATAAAAAACTCACCAAATACTCAACATGTGAAAGTGTCCCATATCTAGCACTAGCAAAAAGAATAGCCTTTAAATCACTTAAAATGAAGTGATAATATAGCCCTAATTACCTCCAGTCCTTAAACCATTCCTTGTATCTCAAATATAAAGAATGTTTTCATATCTCTATGGACATAAGATAGATTTTTATTTTTAGGCTATGTGGTTTAGTCGCATCATAAAGTAAAAGTGCTAATATTGCAGGTTACTAAGAAGATAAGAGGTTCAAATTATTTAAGTTTCCATAGCAACTGTGCCTTATGCTTTTTACCTAATGGGTTAAGAGAACCTTCTCTATTTGCTGCGGCCTGTTAATTGGTAAATATCTATAAAAATGTTCCAACAAGATAAAAGCCAGCACTGAATTCTTCTATTTAGAAAAGTATTTTTGATAGGTAATGTGTATATATATATATGTATAGTTTTGGTTTTTGGTTTTTTTTCAGACAGAGATGAAGTGTTTTGATTTAGTAAACTAGAGCTATATATTAACTTTATTATTATTATTATTATTATTATTATTATTATTATTTATCCCTGTTTATATTTTACATAACTTAGGTGACTTAAAGGGAACCTGTCGCAATAAAACTATATTATGTTGCAGATATGGATATCTGCAGGTTCATAGCATTTTAATGTCAGGCTTCCACTAGGGGCGCAGAAGCTGAATGGAGATGGAACTCCAAAGTGCAGTTAGACAAAAGCCCACAAGAGGGCGCAAGCACCAGAAAGAATAGTCAGCAAGTCTAAGTTTAAATCTGGATGTCATGTTAATACAGTGGTGAGCGAGCAAGCTGTAAACAGGTAGAAGCAAAAGGGTCAGAAGCCGAGAAGTCACGTCACAAGCCAAACGGGAAGCAGAGTTGAGGTCAGGAAATGTTACCGAGATCAGAGGCTTGGAAAGCAAGTAAGTAAAAGGAGGGGGAGGAGACCGAGACACAGAACAGGACCAGGGTAAGGTAGACAGGGCGGACAAACAATACAAGGGAACGGAGGTCAGGGAGAGTAAAGCTGGGTAGCGGGACGGATAAGGGCTAACTCACAAGAACCAGTTGCGCACACTGCAGAGAAGGAACTAAAGCTGGCAGCGTTCCATAATAATCCACACCATGATAAAGTGGTGTGAGCCACAAAACGAGGCACAACCGAGCAAACCCTTCCCACCAGACTTAACCCAATCAGCGACCATTTATAGTGTTGACACTACCTCTGTCGGGAGGAAATTAACTTTATTCCTCCTGACAGCCTCTGGTTCTTAGGCCTCAATTCCATTTACTCTTGCATTGGAAGCGATATGCTAGTGACCATCATCTCATGCTCTTGCGATTGTATCACAGCTGCGGAAAAAAGGGAAGGAGCACTTTCTCCCTCTTCTCCATTGCCAGTAACTGCACATATCACCCTCAACTCGGACATTTCCTCTTTTTGGAATGTCATATTTTACATGAAGCTACTTTGGTTTTCATACTTCCTAAGACAACTTTATTGATGCAGTCATGTGGGGATTACAGTGCGCTTCTGCAGCAAAAAAAACACTAAAAATGCACATGCATATTTTTACCTGTGAATTTTCCATATCCAATGTAAGTATATGGGGAAAATCTTAACATAAAATTTAATGTACATGCTTGAGAAATTGATATGTTGAGAATATAAAAAACTACCAAAGGTCAATTTACTTTGCATAAAAAAATAGCAACCATGAGATTTCTATAGTAATAGTAATTAGAAGAAGAATGACCAACACCTTTTCTATATTAGAATCTTTCCAAACATTTCACTGTAAGGCGGGCTTTGCACGTTGCGACATCGCAAGCCGATGCTGCGATGTTGCACGCGATAGTCCCCGCCCCCGTCGCAGGTACGATATCTTGTGATAGCTGGCGTAGCGAAAATTATTGCTACGCCAGCTTCACATGCACTCACCTTCCCTGCGACCGTCGCTCTGGCCGGCGACCCGCCTCCTTCCTAAGGGGGCGGGTCGTGCGGCGTCATAGCAACGTCACACGGCAGGCGGCCAATAGCGGCGGAGGGGCGGAGATGAGCAGGATGTAAACATCCCGCCCACCTCCTTCCTTCTGTAGAGCCGCTAGCGGCAGGTAAGGTGAAGTTCCTCGCTCCTGCGGCGTAACACACAGCGATGTGTGCTGCCGCAGGAACGAGGAACAACATCGTACCTGTCGCAGCAGCATAATTATGGAAAAGTCGGAGCCTGCACCGATGATACGATAACGACGCTTTTGCGCTCGTTCATCGTATCGTCTAGAATTTACACACAATGATGTCGAAAGTGACGCCGGATGTGCGTCACTTTTGATTTGACCCCACTGACATCGCACGTGCGATGTTGCAACGTGCAAAGCCGCCCTTAGGCTGCTTTCACACATCCGGTTTTTGCAGTGCGGCTCAATCCGGCTCAAAAACCTATGCAACGGATGAGGCGAAAAAAACTCATCGTTGCATACGTTTTTCCATGTGGCCCGTCCGTTTTTTGACGGATGCGGCTTGATACTGAATATGAGCAGTGCAAAAAAAACGCATCCGGCAGCCGGATGCGGTTTCTGCCGCAGGATGCCGCATCCGGGGTCTATAGGCTTGCATTGTAAATCGCGCCGTGTTCGGTGCGATGCTGTTTTTTCGCCGCACAAAAAAACGTGCCAGGCAACGTTCCATCCGGCCACAGCATGGGCTAAATATGCCGCATCCAGCAAAAAACAGACGAAACGCAACGCCATGCGGCACAATATGGCGCTAATGCAAGTCTATGCAGAAAAACGCAACCAGCGGCAAAAAAAAAACGGTTGCGTTTTTTCTGCAAAGCGCCGTAATGTGCCGCTCAGCAAAAACTGGATGTGTGAAAGCAGCCTTACTCACTCAAAATTAGTTACATTTTATTATTTGTCACTGACAAAAATCACTTCTTTATGAGTTTTACACACACTAATTTGAGATACTATTACAAGACATGTGAAATTTATAAAGGTCATAGTATCTTGAGGGAATACATCTAGATTCATAAATATAATGTTGTTGAGTGGCATTATAAATGTAACTTCTGGATATTGGGAACCTACATTATTTATGTTCTGTTGTTTTATTGATAAGGATTTGTCTATGTCCACACTCATTTACGGGATTTTAAAACAGCAGAGGAAGACGACAGCATTTTAATCGGTCATTGTTTAAACTGTGTATGTTTCAATTCAGTGATTTAGTGACATACAGTACAATAAGGAAAATATCGTTCACTTTAGCCCAGAGGGTTTGCTAATGTAGTGAAGAAACGTCAACTGCTTCTGATGGAGTTTTAATGCATGTAAAGGTCCATTTTACTTAGTAATTTTCTATTTCTCTTGCAGCAGCTAAAAGCTTAATTAATTAAGGACTATTGTTCCCTGTGCAGAAATTCAGCAGCATAGTATAAAATGTTATACATGGTAAATTTTTGATAATTTGTCTGGTGTGGAGTCAATGCCACTCTATAGTAGTCATCTAGAGTGCTCTTCCTAGTCTTCTGGTGTTGCTGAGCTTACAAGTGTCTTCGCCGGACTTTACACGCTGCGACATCGCTAGCATTTGCTGGCGATGTCGAGCGCGATTGCACCCGCCCCTGTCGTACGGTCGATATGTGGTGATCGCTGCCGTAGCGAACATTATCGCTACGGCAGCGTCAAACGCACATACCTGCTCTGCGATGTCGCTGTGACCGGTGAACCGCCTTTTTTCTAAGGGGGCGGTTCGTTCAGCGTCCCAGTGACGTCACAGCAGCGTCACTGAAACGCCCCCAAATAGAAAAGGAGGGGCGGAGATGAGCGGCCGGAACATCCCACCCACCTCCTTCCTTCCTCCTTTTCCGGTGGAGGCAGGTAAGGAGATGTTTGTCGTTCCAGCGACGTCACACATAGCTATGTGTGCCGCCGCAGGAACGACAAACAACATCGTACCTGCAGCAGCACCGATATTATGGAAGTGAACGACGTGTCAACGAGCAACGATTTTGCAAGTTTTTGCGCTCGTTGATCATTGTTCATTGGTTTTACAAGCTGCGATGTCGCTAACGGCGCCGGATGTGCGTCACTAACGACGTGATCCCGACGATATATCGGCAGCGATGTCGCAGCGTGTAAAGCACCCCTTCCTCTAGGAGGTACAAAGTTGATGATTTTCAAATCCTAAGTTTCTGCTACCTCTATTTTTCTTTTTTTAAAGCTGAATTATGTAATTCCTTTACTTCAATTGTCACTTTTAGGCCTGCATATGGACAGTTCTACTAAACAGCTAGCAAATCCTTCAGGATTTGATGTGAATTATTGGTTTAAGGTGAATAGATTATCTTTTAACCCCTTAGTGACACATGATGTGCTATGTACATCCTGGGTCATCTCTCTGCCTTTGATGCGAGCTTGCACGCAGAGCCCATATATTTCCCCTGCAAATGATGGCTGATTTAATCAGCCGTCACATGCTGCTAACAGTTAAATACCGCTGTCAAGCTTTAACAGAGGGGGACTTAATATACTCAAAGGGTACGTCATTCCCCGCTCCCATCGGTGCTCCCGTGCCGTGATTACGGGGCACCGATGGGTCGTCATGACAACCAGGGGGGCAGCTGATGATGCATTGCTCTGTACAACATCAAGCGATCGGATGATTGCAGCTTCCAGTCCCCTAAGGCCGAGATGGGAAACCTTTTATCGGATGGGAGCCATTTGGAAATTTCTACCATCTTTCATTGGCTACACAAAATTATCAAATTGAAAATTACCCTACTATGTTTGGTGAAACAATTAACCCTGTGGTGGCTGGAGCTGTTTCTCTTGGGTGCGGCTGGGATATTAAGCAATATTGATCTTGTTGCTTCTCACAACTGCTTTTCCAGGTTTGTGTTGGCTGGCACTGCTGCATATACATCACACAAGATATGCTGGGACTTCTATATATCCATCACAGAAGAGAGACTGAGGACATATAGGACATATACATCCCAGGAGATGCTGGGGGCATATACATCACTGGAGACGCTAAGGACATAAACAGACTTGGGGGACGCTGGTGGCACAGACAGACCTGGGTGATGTTGGGGGCAAAGACAGACCTGGGGGATGCTGGGTACACAGAAAGCACTGGATAATGCTGGGGCACCAGGGAGTACTCAGGGATGCTGGGGGGCACAGAGAGTGCTGGGGGCACAGAAAGCACTGGTGGACACAGGGGGCACATGGAGCACTGGGGGATGCTGGGGTACAAAGAGCACTTTGGGACACTGGGGGCACAGAGTGCACTGGGGGATGCTGGAGCAAAGAAAGCACTATAGTACACTGAAGGAACAGCGAGCACTGGGGGATGCTGGGGGCACAGAGAGTGCTGGGGCACAGACAGATCTGTGGGACACTGGGGGCACAGAGAGCACTGGGGGACGCTAGGGGCACAGACAACACTGTGGGACGCTGAGGACATGGTGAACACTTGGACATGCTGTGGGTACAAAGAGCACTGAGGGATGCTGTAGGCACAGAGAGCATTAGGGGACACTGGAGGCACAAAAAGCATTGGGGATGCTGGGAAAGCCACTCCTCTTATGTGGGATTGAAGCACATTGCGTGCATAATCTGCCCACAGAGTACATCCTCATACTGATACTTCTAAGGCCCATGTCATGTGTCTGAGTGCTGAGCCTATAATTTGTCAAGTACTTGTTCTTTGGAGTTTGCCATCATCCAGTTTCTTTGTTTGACATCATGTCCTCAGACTCCTATTATTTCTAATATTTGCATCTGCTGCTTGTCTGATATGCTGTTTAACCCATCATGTGCTTTAAGCATCACAACTTATTTCAGTCTCTTCACATTGTGTTGCAATCTTCTGTAGATTATTTATATCTGTGATATGCTGGTTAACTTATTGTTTGCTACACAAATTGTAATACAGATATTGGAGTCCCCACATTGTCTTGCCCTACTCCCCTGGTGGGGACATCAGCACTCTCACTTTCCAAGCCCACAGCGGGTGCTACTCCATTCTATGCCCATGCCTCCGATTTCCGAGGCCTGCACATGCTTCACAGGCCTCCTGGAAGATCTTCTAGGGTGCGCGCGTGCACATCTTTTTTTGAAAGGCCTGTACCCCTAACCTGGAAGTGCCTCTCAGCCTATAGCTGACAGGCACTAGGTATTTATGGCACCCATGCCTTAAGGCAGGTGCCTGGGCAACATGGTCTATACATTGCTAGTTGACAGGTCCCTTGTGCTGCCGCTACTGCTGTATTGCTGTGTGCTGCATTACTAATACCCATCTGTTTTTCAGTACCTGATGTAACCACTACTGCAGCTATCCTTAGCAGCGGTATCTGCCAAACCGCTGCTGCAACTATAGATACTAGCTGTATCTGCCGAACTTGCTACTGCAACTTTCTGTACCATCTGTATTTGCCAAATCCGCTGCTACAATTATCCAAACCAGCTGTATCTGCTGAAGCCGCTGTTGCACTCTTCTGTAGCCTAGCATGCTGCATCCGCATTACAGAGACGGTCATTGTCCTTACCTCTGGCACCAGCTGCGGAGGTTCTGAGATGCCCTGGTGCTTGCCCTGGCAGCTACCTACCAGCGCAAGCACCACACCTCCTGTGGTTTAGTGAAGTCTTGGTAGCCGTTCAGGTACACTCCTCCAGGTCAGAGATCGGTGCCTTGGTCCAGTGGGTCCACTCCCCGCTTGCATCCGCGAGCGTTAGAAATGTCACAAACGTCTGTGAATTCATTAACTCGCATATGCTGCATAAGTAATCTGCTAGTTCACCTATCATTTATTGTAAGCATAAGTAACTATTAGAGATTGTTTTTATAATGCTACAATCTGTTGTAGATAATGAACTATATCAGCTTATTTATGCTCCAGATAAACCATTTTCCTCCTCATCTGCTCTCCACTTTCAGTTGCTTTTGTTGTATCATGCTTTGCTTGTTTGTCTGCCATCCAGCATGGCCTGTTGACAGAGCCCCAACTGTGCTAGCCTGCTGTGCAAAAGCGGTGGATCTTTGTCTTCACCCTGACCTGCATCTTTGTAAATATACTTTGCCAAGTGAGCTTTACAATTTTATTTTTTACAGAAAAGTGGTGCAACAACTCATGGTTACGTTGCAGTTTCCCAATAGGACAAAGGAGGAGTTTATCAGCTAGATATTCAAGAACTCTGGTTTAATTTATGCCCCAAAATTGTGTTTCAGTTCATTTATGCTTTTCTGTCCCCTTGCTAGATATAGGGTTGTGATATTTTGAAAAGGGGATTGGTTTATCTGAAAACTGGTTGATTTTACAGTTTAACACCTTGAGCCAAAAAGTTAGATGCATATTTCTGACACAAAGTAAGCCAACTAATACATTGGGTGAAATAAGCATTGAACACGTCACAAAAGTTTCTAAATAACCATATTTCTAAAGGTGCTATTGACATCAAATTCTCACCAGATGTCGGTAACAACCCACCCAATCCAAACAGGAAAATAAATCAAACCATCGATGTCCATAAACTAAGTTGTGTAAAAATGAGAAATGACACAAGGAAAAAGTATTGAACAAATAAAAATAAAAAGGTGCAAAAAGCAATGGAAAGCCATGACACCAGATGAAATATATCCATAATTAGAAAACAATCCTGCCACTTAGTTAAAAATATCAACTGGATCAATTAATGGCCTATAAAAAGGTGTCTCTTTACCAAGGCACCACACAAGAAACATCTCATGATGGGTAAAACCAGTCAGCTTTCTCAATACCTTTTCAACCTTATTGTTGCAAATTATACTTTGCATATTATTTGCAAATTATATTTATTATTTTTTGCAAATTATACTTTACATATTATTATTATTATTATTATTTATATTTATTATTTGCAAATTATACTTTGCTCCATTATTTATGTATAGAACGCAATGAGGAACTGTCTGCTGTGACTATAGAATCAGGGTGAGCTGAGTTGTCAGTTTGGCAAGTGGCAGCTTAGTTGTCCAATGAGGCACTGGGGCTGCTGAGCTGTCAGTGAGTTGAAAGACAGCTCAGTCATCTAATCTGGTTCTGGGAAGTGTTGTTGTTTCATGTTTCCAGTGATTACCCAGCTACTTTAACTGAGCCATCTCTTCCAGAACTCTGCCAGTCGTAGCATTTTCTTTGAGTGATGCTGTTGGCCTGTATTCCTGTATTTTTCTTGTTCTGCTTATTATTGATATCTGAACCCAGACTATTGTCTTCTTACTCCTGTTTGCATGCTGTACCAACGATGTGTCATCCTAGTATTTTGACCCAAGTCTGAGACCTGACTATGCCTTAGTTTATTTCCTGTACCCATGATGTGTCCTCCTGGTATCCTGACACTAGAATATGTCTCAGCGTATTCCCTGTATCCATGATAAACTCTGCAAATATCTGACCCTGGATCATCCAACTACCCTTCCTTCAGACTTGCTCGTCAGTAAGTGACTAGAGTCAAATCACAACTGACCTTACCTTTATTCCCCACCTACAGACTCAGTGCATACACTCTGTGGCCTTACTTCCTCAGTCTTTTCATTTTCTTAGCGTTTTTCTCAGATCCTTGTCGAAAAAATGTCTCATCAGCATAGTCTTCCTTATCCTAACCTCCATCTGTTTCTGTTGATTGGGTTTAGAGTATGAGGCAGAGAGGATAGTTAATTCACGGTAGGTCTGGTATTCCCATCAATATCTGGTTCATTGGAAAGGATATTGACCAGAGGAGAGATCCTGGGTTCTGGCTTGTTCTTTGAGGGATGATGATTTGGTCAGTGCCTTCATCATTGGTTCCCTGGGAAACCTGGAGGTCCAGTGGCACCACCTAAAAGTTGTGGACTATCACAATATTACCACTCAGTGCCTCTATGATGCAATGAGAGACTGTTTCATGTAACAATAACATCAGGGCATGCTAAGATTAGTAGTAACAGCTCGATGGTTCAATCATATACTGGAGTGTGCTGAGGTGTCGGTGAGTTGAATGACAGCTTCATCATCCAATCTGGTTCTAGGAGGTGCTGGGTTGTTCAGGTGTGCCTTGTACCCAGCGCTTGCTCAGCTACTTTGCTAAGCAGTCTCTCTCAGAACTCTGCCAGTCATAGCATGTTGTCAACTGCTGCCGTTGGCCTGCATTCCTGTGCATTGCTTGTTCTTATTGTAATCAAACCCCAGACCATGGTCTGTCTACTCCTCTGTTTTCTCCCTGAACTTATGACGTGTCTTCCTGGTATCCTGACCCTGGTCCATGACCTGATTATGCCTGTATCCACGATGAGCTCTCTTGGTTTTCGAGCCCGGACCATAAAGCTGGTGTCACACATAACGACGACGACAACGACGTCGCTGCTACGTCACCATTTTCTGTGACGTTGCAGCGACGTCCCGTCGCTGTCGCTGTGTGTGACATCCAGCAACGACCTGGCCCCTGCTGTGAGGTCGCCGGTCGTTGCTGAATGTCCAGCTTCATTTTTTGGTCGTCACTCTCCCGCTGTGACACACACATCGCTGTGTGTGACAGCGAGAGAGCGACGAAATGAAGCGATCAGGAGCCGGCACTGGCAGCTGCGGTAAGCTGTAACCAGTGTAAACATCGGGTAACCAAGGGAAGACCTTTCCCTAGTTACCCGATGTTTACGCTGGTTACCAGCCTCCGCTCTTGCTGCCAGTGCCGGCTCCTGCACTGTGACATGTGGCTGCAGTATGCATCGGGTAATTAACCCGATGTATACTGTAGCAAGGAGAGCAAGGAGCCAGCGCTAAGCAGTGCGCGCGGCTCCCTGCTCTCTGCACTGTGACATGTAGCTGCAGCACACATCGGGTTAATTAACCCGATGTGTACTGTACTTAGGAGAGCAAGGAGCCAGCGCTAAGCGCGGCTCCCTGCTCTCTGCACATGTAGCACAGCGACGTTATGATCGCTGCTTCTGCTGTGTTTGACAGCTAAGCAGCGATCATAACAGCGACTTACAAGGTCGCTGTTACGTCACCGAAAATGGTGACGTAACAGCGACGTCGTTGTCGCTGTCGCTTAGTGTGACACCAGCTTAAGACTACCTTGCCTCCAGACTTGCCTGTGAGTAAGTGGCTAATGTCACAATAATAATAGCGCTGGTTACAGATGAATATCTAAACTGACAAGGGTTTATTGAACACTGTTGGGGCTATAATCCAGATGTGGAAAAAGCATAATTTCACCATAAATCAGCCACGACCAGATGTTCTCCTCAAGATTTTCCCTCAAGACAGAGGAGTGAAAATAATTATCAGAAGAGTAGTCCAAAAGCCAAAGACCACCTGCCCAGAGCTACAGAAAGACCTGGAATCGACAGGTACAATTATTTGAAAGAAAACATGTCATGGACTCAACCACCTTTGCCTGTTTGAACACTCATCACGCAATACTCCATTGCTGACCAAACAGCATGTTCAAGCGCTTTTAAGGTTTGCCAAACAACATTTAAACAACCTGTGAAATACAGAATAATATAGACGAGTCAGATGAGACCAAAATTGTAAAAACTAATTCATATTTTCATTATAAGGCTTTATATGTATAAGTAAAAGCAATAATCTATTGTGAGGATAAAACAAAAATGGAAAAGTTAAGCTTTGAAGTTTTATACCGTGCCTATAAAATGTTCTAATAAAGCGAGTTGAGATAAGCAATGTGCACTTAGCAACAAAAAAAGACAATTCCTTGGCACGGCAAAGTCCAGCTGAGGTGTAAACAACACAACAGCCAAGAAATGTGTAATCACTGTAGGGCGTAGATATAAAAAGAATCAAATATTCACATGGATCTCCAAAGCTCATGCATTACAACATTTAAAATATTCCCTTTCATATTTCTGGAACGGTTTTCAGCTTTTATCTTTGGTTCCAAATTTTAATCAAAGCTGGAAACATTCTAATTGATGTTTGGACAACAGGACGAAACCTTAACAAAAAGCCCAAAAGACACTCAAAGCAATTTATATTTGTGTAGAAAAAGTGTCATCAAACTGGTTCCAGTTACATATCCTCTTCAACATACGAAACCAAATGGTTTAATTGAAAAAACCATCTAAGTACTTAAACATGTTGATTGATTGCTAAATACTGTATTGCCCATTGGAAAGCACAGAGTTTAATTCGAAGAATGTGATCAGTCAGCCTCAACTGTTTAGTGTTTAGAAGACCTCATTTGCTCTCTGGCCAAAGGAACAACATTATAGTCATACATTGAAAGAGGAATATAAAGTAGTCACCCAGGGAAGAAAAAAAAAATCTAATCAGAAAATGAAAATCAAATTGTATTGTGTGACGTCTGCCGAATGGCTGGTAGTCATTTTCAATTCCCATAGTAAGAAGTTAATTTAATTAAAAATGACACAACATAAAATAATATTGGAGGCTTATTTGAAAGCTCTGGTCTAATCCATATGGATATGAATGGGGTGGATAAAGATTGCAATTTCTGCTATGAATCTAACACCTGGAGATTGACATAGATCAATAGCGCAGCTTCTTAATCTCTGTATGATGTTACGTTAATAACAAATATAGCTCTGAAATTATGCAACAAAATGTGAGATCCTTCCTGGAAAGAATTAATCAAATTTCTGTAGACTTAAAGCTTAATTAATATTCAGATTCCAGATAGCGGTCTGTGTTACTAAACTGTACTGCATAAACAGAGCATACTGATAGAATATTCTTGTCAACTCTAGTGGCATTTCGATGCACTAAGTCTGTCTTACTGTCAGCTATTTGCATCATGGGTGAAGATTAGTATCTCCTGAGAATGTGATCTGCATGTCAGAGAAGAATGTAACAGTCAAGACTACGATGCTTCTCACAGAAAGTGCTGCCAAATACTGCAAGTGTCATTCTATATGCAGTATATACAAAATTATATTATTTTAATTTGCATATTTTATATTATCTTGAGAGTATGTAACATAATAATAAGCTCTGAATTATGTAATTATTACTTATGTATTTTACTTATTTCTCTATATAAATAATATTTTACAATATCTTGAGATTAGGTAACATAATAATAAGCTTTGCATAATTTAGTTATTACTTGTTTATCTAACTTATTTATATAGATATATAATATTTTACAATATCTTGAGAGTATGTAGCATAATAAGCTCTGAATTATTTAATTATTACTTAAACATTTTACTTATTTATTTATATAGATATGTAATATTTTACACTCTTTCTTCAGAGTATGTAACATAATAATAAGCTCTGAATTATTTATTTATTACTTATCTATTTTACTTATTTCTCTATATAGATAAACAATATTTTACAATATCTTGAGTAGATAACACAATAATAAACTTTGAATAATTTAATTATTACTTGTTTATTTAACTTATTTATATAGATATTTAATTTTTTACAATATCTTGAGAGTATGTAACATAATAATAAGCTCTAAATCATTTAATTATTAGTTAAATATTTTACTTATTTATCTATATAGATATGTAATATTTTACACTTTCTTGAGAGTATGTAACATAATAAGCTCTGAATTATTTATTCATTACCTATCTATTTTACCTCTCTCTCTCTCTCATATATGTATATATATATATATATATATATATATATATATATATATATATATATATAAATATTTTACAATATCTTGAGAGGATGTAACATAGCTCTGTTATTTTACTTATTTATTTATCTAGATAGATAGATAGGTAGATATCGTGTTTCTCTGAAAATAAGCCGTAGCAGGAATTTTCAGCATTTTCGGCATAAGGCTTAAATATAAGCCCTACCCAGAAAATAAGACATAGTCACAGTTCAATAATGAAGTGTCCATACTGCTAAAAAAGTTGAAGAATACTGCAGGACATTTCATTATAGAAAGCGGACACCCCAAAAGAGTGAAGACAGGCCCCGCAATCATACTCACCAGATGCCAAACGTCAAGACCTGCAGCGGATCACACACCCACACACATCAGATCACACACTCACATCAGATTGCACACCCATATATATCGGATAACACACACAATCAGACATCAGATGTCACATCCACACACATCAGATCACACACCAACACTTACCACATCCCGCGTTATCTATTGCTTCTGTCTGGCAGTGTGGGAAACAATGCAATGTAGCACGAGGATCTGCAGTTAGATTGCTTACAGGACCTGTGGCTGGAACACAGCGATGTGTTCCAGCTGCAGGTCCTGTTTGCATTCCACCTGCAGGTCCTTGCACTCCACTACACTGCGTCCCATGATTTTCTGCTGGCCAGAAGCAATTGATATCGCTGGATGTGGTGAGTGTGGGTGTGTGATTGATGTGTGATTGTGTGTACGATCTGATGTGTATGAGTGTGTGTGATCTGATGTGATTGTGTGTGTGCGATCTGATGTGCATGAGTGTGTGTGATCTGATGTGTGATTGTGTTTGCGATCTGATGTGTATGACTGTGTCAGCCAGACGTAAGGGAGGACCGCATTGTGCATAACTGCTGGGAGCACACACCACTGATCGCAGGAGGACCTGGGAGCCACGCAGATATCCTAGTCTGGTAAGTATGAGTCTCCTGGGAAGGGGAGATCTGCATTTTTTAAGGAGTAAACTTTCCCCCAAACATGTTTCCCCAAGCGTAAGACCTACCCCGAAAATAAGTCCTAGTACATTTTCAGGGGCAAAAAAAATTATAAAACAGTGTCTTATTTTCGGGTAAACACCGTAGATAGATACAGTAACATAAAAATAGATAAATATTTTTTATCGCAAAGCTTTACAGACATTATCATTGAATAAAAATTATTTTTTATAATTATTATTAAATATTATTATTTAACAATTAATATGAATTAAATGTAATATGCAGTAGGGAAAATAATTTGATACACTGCCGATTTTGCAAGTTTTCCCACCTACAAAGAAGAGAGAGGTCTGTAATTTTTATCATAGCTTCACTTCAGAGTGAATCCCCCCAGAAAATTCTGAAAATCATATTGTATGATTTTTAAATAATTAATTAGCATTTTATTGCACGAAATAAGTATTTGATACAATAGAAAAAAATAACTTAATATTTAGTTCAGAAACCTTTGACAGAGACCTGATGGTATTTTGCAGCCAGCCAATCACACTAATGCCAGTAGCCAACATGCCTTTTCTGTGATTGGCAAGCAATTCCCACATGTTGAGTGGCTGACAATCAGCCTCAAAACATGTGAGGGGGTGACTCGAGTATGAGGCCGAAGGACCAGGATACTTGATTGAGTATCGGGTGTCTTGTGCATCCCGGTGCTCGATCCAGTACCGAATAAGTGGTGATCACACTCGTCCATCACTAGTGAATAATACCAACTTTATTATACATGTACTGTAATCAAATTAAACGTTATTCCCTTAAAAAGCTGGGAAAATGCAGCAAAAAACACTGTGTTTTTAACTGATTTTGCCTGCAGAACAGAACGTTTAAAAATGCTGCATGTGAACATAGCTTTAAACGTGAATAAAACATTGAAAAACCTCAACATTCTATGATTCTATACATATAATTAGGATGATTAAGGCAAACTGCACTCCCAGGGGGTTGGACCCGATGGCCCTTGAGGTCCCTTCCAACCCCATCATTCTATTATTCTATAAGAAATACCGGTAAAAACATATTTTCACTACTCCATTCAATTTTTTTATTGGGTCTATTAATCTGTAGATGGGATATAAATTCTAGCATCAATATAAAATTCAGCCCTGGGTATAAATGTTTAGATAGCCAGTGGTACACATAGGTTGTTCTCATAGAAGATGATTTCTTGGTGCAAGAAGATGCTATAAGGAGCTTTTCAACACCAAATCGGCATCTTCATGAAGTCAAAATGAGTGACAAATATGTCTTTTTTTTACTTGAAAAAGATGACCATTCAGCATTGAAACACATTGTCTTAATAAAAGTATCTCATCTCATTTTTTTGCAGCAAGAAATCTTCATCCATCAATGCAGCCTATTTGTACCATTGGTTTTTAAATATTATTTGGACTATTTACCTGAGAATTTTCCCCAGCCATGAGGCAGCAACAGGTGGAACTTTTAATAGAGGCACCTACTATCCCCAAGGTGAGCAATACCCTTATACTACAAGTGCATCTCAATAAATTAGAATATCATCATAAAGTTAATTTCTTTCAGTAATTCAATACAAAAACCAAACATGTATATTATAGAGTCATTACCCACAGAGGGATCTATTTCTATATATTATATAGAGTCATTACACACAGAGGGATCTATTTCAAGTGCTTATTTCTGTTATTGTTGATGATTATGTCTTACAGCCAATGAAAGCCCAAACGTCACTATCTCAGAAAATTAGTATAATTACCACAAAACACCTGCAAAGGCTTCCTAAGCATTGAAAATGGTCCCTTAGTCTGGTTCAGAAGGCTAAACAATCATGAGGAAGACTGCTGACTTGACAGATGTGCAGAAGGTAGTCATTGACACACTCCACAAGGAGGGTGGGCCACAAATGGTCATTGCTAAATACGATGGCTGGTCACAGAGTGCTGTATCCAAGCATAGTAATGGAAAGTTGAGTAGAAGGAAAAAGTGTGGTAGAAAAAGGTGCAGAAGTAACCACAATAACCGCAGCTTTGATAGGATTGTTACGAAAAGGCCATTTAACATTTTTTGGGGAGATTCACAAAGGATGGTCTGCTGCTGTAGTCAGTGCTTAAAGAGCCACCACACACAGACGTATCCAGGACATGGGCTATAACTGTCCCATTCCTTGTCTCAAGCCACTCATGACCAATAGAAAACGCCAGAAGCATCTTACCTGAGTCAAGGAGAAAAAGAACTGGACTGTTGCTCAGCGGTCCAAGGTGGTGTTTTCAGCTAAAAATAAATTTTGCATTTCATTTGGAAATCGCGGTCCCAGAGTCTGGAGGAAGAGTGGAGAGGCCACAATCCAAGATGCTGAGGTCTAGTGTGGTCTCCACAATCAGTGATGGTTTGGGGAGCCATGTCATCTGCTGGTGTAGGTCCACTGTGTTTTATCAAGACCAAAGTCAGTGCAGCCATCTACCAAGAAATTTTAGAGCACTTCATGCTTCCCTCTACCGACAACCTTTTGGGAGATGGAAATTTCATTTTCCAGCAGGACTTGGCCCCTGTCCACACTGCCAAAAGTACCAATACCTGGTTTACTAACCACAGTACCACTGTGCTTGA
Source organism: Anomaloglossus baeobatrachus (assembly GCF_048569485.1). Lineage (NCBI taxonomy): Eukaryota > Metazoa > Chordata > Amphibia > Anura > Aromobatidae > Anomaloglossus > Anomaloglossus baeobatrachus. Next base: position 66,543,111 of record NC_134361.1, read on the forward strand.
TGGGCCAGCAAAGTCGCCTGACCTAAACCCCATAGAGAATCTATGAGAGACAACAGAGCCAACAATGCAGACGAGCTGAAGGCTGCTATCAGAGCAACCTGGGCTTCCATAACACCTCAGCAGTGCCACAGGCTGATCGCCTCCAGGCCACGCTGCATTGATGCAGTAGTTCATGCAAAAGGAGCCCCGACCAAGTATTGAGGCATTTACTGTACAGACTTTTCAGTAGGCGCCAACATTTCTGAGCTTAAAATCATTGTTTCACTTGGTTTTATATAATATTTAAATTTTCTGAGATAATGACTTTTGGGCTTTCATTGGCTGTAAGCCATGATCATCAACATTAACAGATATAAACAATTGAAATAGATCCCTCTGTGTTTAATGCCTCTATATAATATATAGGAATAGGTCCCTCTGTGTGTAATGACTCTATATAATATATAGGAATAGATCTCTCTGTGTGTAATAACTATATAATATATAGGAATAGATCCCTCTGTGTGTAATGACTCTATATAATATATAGGAATAGATCCCTCTGTGTGTAATGACTCTATATAATATATAGGAATAGATCCCTCTGTGTGTAATGACTCTATATAATATATAGGAATAGATATCTCTGTGTGTAATGACTCTATATAATATATAGGAATAGATCTCTGTGTGTAATGACGCTATATAATATATAGGAATAGATCCCTCTGTGTGTAATGACTCTATATAATATATAGGAATAGATCCCTCTGTGTGTAATGACTCTATATAATATATAGGAATAGATCTCTCTGCGTGTAATGACTCTATATAATAAATAGGAATAGATCCCTCTGTGTGTAATGACTCTATATAATATATAGCAATAGGTCCCTCTGTGTGTAATGACTATATAAAATATAGGAATATATCCCTCTGTGTGTAATGACCCTATTTAATATATAGGAATAGATCCCTCTGTGTGTAATGACTCTATATAATATATAGGAATAGATCCCTCTGTGTGTAATGACTATACAATATATAGGAATAGATCTCTCTGTGTGTAATGACTCTATATAATATATAGGAATAGATCCCTCTGTGTGTAATGACTCTATATAATATATAGGAATAGATCTCTGTGTGTAATGACGCTATATAATATATAGGAATAGATCCCTCTGTGTGTAATGACTCTATATAATATATAGGAATAGATCCCTCTGTGTAATGACTCTATATAATATATAGGAATAGATCTCTCTGTGTGTAATGACTCTATATAATATATAGGAATAAATCCCTCTGTGTTTAATGACTCTATATAATATGCATTTTCCTTTTTGTATTTAATTACTGAAATAAATTAACTTTTTGATGATATTCTAATTTATTGAGATGCACTTGTACATAGTCTTCTAGTTTGTATAAAATAATTTCCTCATAACCAATACAGTAGATTGGATATTCTGGGAGGAAATAAAATAATGCTACCTTTAACAATAATGGACAGTAAATATTCTTGAATTATTAATCATGTTTCCAAGATGTAAGGAGCACACATCTTACAGAACATTACTGTAGATAGGGATAAAATGATGTGTTTTAACTTTGAAGTTCATCCAAATTCCGTCAGCTTATTAGTTCTTTTTCACAGCAGTTAAAATGTGGCTTACTGTAAGATCAGTTTTGAGATTTCAAGTATACCTATTTTTCAACTCTTTCTTTATGACATCTAAACTTGTTTTTTACTTTGAACTGTAGCACATGCATCTGTTCCTGTCAGGTAGTCTTCATGCAGGCTGGAATTAACAGAGAGTATCCACAACTTGATTGATGATGACTTTACCGGCAGACAGAGGCATTTACATTTGAGAAAAGACAGGATTTTTTTTAACTTGGTGTTATAACTATATTAATGGGCATCACAAACCTTTTGAAGTGCAAAATTTTATTTGCTGGCTAATCAGTGTTTTCTGCCTTTATCCCTCCAGATGCACTGTAGTTTATAATGTATTGTGTGTTAAACTGTCCAAACTCATACGTTTTTATTAAAATCTAGGTCTAGAAAAAAAATCTGAAAAGTATAGATAGATATAAATATAGATATATATTTTATATATACAATATACACTAGCTGTAGTACCCGGGCATTGCCCGGGATAGTAACTGTCTTTCTGTCTCTCTTCGAGTTTCTGTCTGTGTATGTCTGTCTCTTTCTGTCTGTATCAGTCTCTCTGTCTGTCTCTCTCTCTGTGTCTCTCTATCTCTCTGTCTCTCTCTTTCTCTATGTCTGTCTGTGTCTGTGTGTCTCTCTCTGTCTGTCAGTCTCTTTCCCCGTCTGTCTCATTCCAGGTCTGTCTCTTTCCCAGTCTGTCTCTTTCCCCGTCTGTCTCTTTCTCCATCTGTCTCGTTCCCCGTCTGTCTCGTTCACCGTCTGTCTCGTTCACCGTCTATCGCGTTCCCCGTCTGTCTCGTTCCCCGTCTGTCTCGTTCCCCGTCTGTCTCGTTCCAGGTCTGTCTCGTTCCAGGTCTGTCTCATTCTAGGTCTGTATACTTCCAGGTCTGTATCCTTCCAGGTCTGTCTCGTTCCCTGTCTGTCTCATTTCAGGTCTTTCTCGTTCCAGGTCTGTCTCATTCCAGGTCTGTTTCTTATCCCGTCTGTCTCTTTCCCCGTCTGTCTTGCTCCAGGTCTGTCTCGTTCAAGGTCTGTCTCGTTTCAGGTCTGTCTTGTTCCAGGTCTGTCTTGTTCCAGCTCTGTCTCTTTCCAAGTCTTTCTCTTTCCAAGTCTTTCTCTTTCCAAGTCTGTCTCTTTCCCCGTCTTTCTCTGTCCTTATCTGTCTCTGTCTCCTTCCCTGTCTCTTTACTTGCCTCTCTCTTTACTTGTTTCTGTTTCTTTCCCTGTCTAGTTATTTGTCTCTGTCTCTTTCCTTGCCAGAAACCAAGAAGGTGCTGGAGAGGAAATGAGCCATGTTAAAAAATATCTTTAATGTGCCTATGTGTCTGTATGTATGATGTGTATATCTATGTATGTCAGTGTGTATGACTGTGAATATATTTGTCTGTTTACATGCACTTTTGTGAGTTTGTCCTCTAATATGTATGTATACGTATGCCTGTATATGCACATGTTTGTGTATATGCTTGTCTGCGTGTGCATGGGGCGCATTGAGACGAATTCACCTACTGCCCAAGAAAACCTGGCCCTGACAGCAGTGCATTATACAGTGATCATAGTAAGAAATATTCATGTCCCATAGTTGGACTAAGTAAAAAAGTTAAGAAAACTTAAAATGTTAAAAAGTAAAAAAAACAGAAAAAAGTGCACACAAATCACAAAAATCTGTTTGCCACTAAAAATTTAGCCTTTGTGTTAAAGCAAAACAAAACAAAAAAAAAACAAAATAGCACGAAATTGGTATCACTGTCATGGTATTCATTACATACAGCCAACACGGTAAAAAAAAGAAAAATTGCCAAAAATGTTGTTTTTTCATCATACTGACAAACAAAATATAGAGTACAAAGTGATCAAAAACTCATATGTAGAAAAAAATGATGTGGACTAATAAGCCCAGGACCCGGAGACCCAGATGAATATTTCCAACAGTTGTTCTTAGTGGACATCCATACGTAGTCATTCACACAGGTTTGGACCTGATTGTTAATCACAATACATGTATCTCTTACAAGAAGGTAACCCCATTGAAGGACAGAGGGAAGAGGTGTTGCCTTGTGCCTTAAAACCCTTACCCTCAGGAACAGGACACTTAATGGCAAACCCATCCTCCCTTAACCATCACTCCCAGGAGGGTACTAAGGTCTAGTATTAACTTGGGGTGAGGGTAAAATCTCCTGATAATAGCAGCCCCCACCTATCTGCTTTACCATAGCTGGATATCAAAAATGGAGGGACCCTATGCATTTTTTCCCCCTCTATTTTGAAATCAAGTCATGGTAAAGCTCACAGGTTGGGGCTGCAGCCTGTAGCTGTTGTTTTATCCATATTGGGCTATCAAAATATGGTGGGAGCCATATTTATTTATTTCTTTTTACACTATTATACAACAAACTGACTGCAACCAATCACATATGTGAACACAGGGTGGGGGACTTGTATAGCAGTCTGCAACCAATCACAGACACTGGAACAGAGGGTGGGCAGGGGAAGCAGTGAATATTCATGAACCTTAATAAGTATGCCCAGAAGTGGGTGTGACTGCAGCATGATCCTCCGGGAAACACCGGGAAACATGGCATGTATAACTATCCTGCCCTTGGTACCATTTAACATCCATTTGCAGCCCTCTAGTGCTGACAACAGACATTTTACAGTTCCAATTGTCTCCTAGCCATTGGCTTGGATCGAGTTAGTTGTTCAGGGTTAAGTTCGGCATTAAGTCTGATTTTTTTGGTTTAGTGCTCAATCAGTGAATCTAAATATCCATGTTTCCGCTCATCACTAATGACTATCAAAAAAGTTAAGCACAATTAATGCTTTTCAAGAAAGATTAGTTTATTGGCTCCGTAGTTTTGTCCAACCTTGAACTAACACAAAGCTGTAAAAAGTAAGGAGAAAGGAGATAGGAAAAGAATATTTGCATATTAGGAACACTATACAGGGTTAAAGCGACAGCCTTTTTTCCAGATCTTCTTTCATACTTGTCCATTGGCTGTCTGGTAGTAGAGCTTACCTCCACTTTTCAGTCAAAGAATAAGCGACTTGTGCAGGTTATGAAAAACATTGGTCAGTATAATGTATAACTAATTGTCTTTTGATTCTTTACAGCTGTTTATTCTAAGCAAATTCCCAGCTTGTACTAAGAAATAAAATTGCTAATGAGCCAAAGTATAGAATGTGCCTTTGTACAAGCTGCTTTGTTGTAAAATAAACTGTCCATTTCACATTGTTTACCAATGTACAAAAAACTAACACACTTATAATTATGACTGCAAAACTGATTAAGTTACCATCTGCTTAGTGGGCTTATGGGGACCTTTTCCTTACCCTTGATAAGGGTTATTGTAAATCCTGGAAGTAGAGAGTATATTTTCTAAATAAAAAAGTAACAACTACCCTGCAATTAATATTCTAAAAGTGCAAAGATACAAAAAAACAAGTCTTTATAGATTACATTGATAACTGTTGTATTTGGATGGTATAGCTTCCAAGTTTCTTAATCATGGTTGTGGTATTTATGGCAATTATGGCTCAGTGTTTGGGAATGGACAATGATATTTTGTAAAGTGTAATCAGTAATCACTTGTAAGTTTCTAAGTGGAGTTGGCGCAAATCAATTTCTACATTCCATTCCATTGACCACTATGGTGGTCAGTGGCCACTGCGCGGGAAGGGGAGCACCGGTTCTTACCAAAGCTCTTTTTTTGATTAGCCATACTGGTGGAGTGTTACATTGTAGAACGCGAAAATGAAATATTGTGCCAGTCCAACTAATAAAGAGAAGAGATATGGATGTTGGCAGGAAAGAGGAGCTACCCTTTCTTTCGAGTAGTGGACACAGACTATAGAATGGGAAATGCAAATTGATTTACACAAACTCTACCTGTAGGTAAATTCTTTGCACTGTAGTTTTTGAAAAATGTAATGTAAAATAACAAGGCAAAACCAATGAATAATCATAAGAATTAGGCTTAAAATGTGCTGGTGGGATTTTAAAAACTGTTGATATAGATGCTATCGAAAATAATCACAAGATGCAAAAGAATGGACTTCGTAGCAATATGAAGTGAAGAATAAATTAGTGCAAAATTCAGTTAATTGCTTTTATAAGTAACTGTAGTCAGAGTAATTTAACTTCGACATTTTTTAAATTTTCTTACACAGAATGGAAGCATTGTGGTTAGAGAGGAGTAGATGACCCACGGAAAAGATTGAACTTTAAATTCGAAAGATGAAAATTTTCGAACAGGAAAGAAAGGTTTTTTTTGGTAAAATACCCGCTCCCCTTGTTCGTGTGCCAGCTGGATCTGGGATGGCTATCCGTGCACACTCAATGTGATTAGACTCTCGTGGCCTGGAGCTACTTGGGAGTCCCTTCTCTTCAGTCTGGGCCCTAATGCAGGCAGCCTGGACTATTTAAGGGGTTCAGTTCCCAATCCCCTCTTTGCTGCTTGTGTTTCAGGCTTTTTGTGTTGCCGATGGACCCTGGTGATCTTCTTGTGCGACAGAGTTAACAGCTGACCATAAAGTGTCCCACTGTCCTAGGGTCTGCACCCCGCCTTGTGCTGAGTCCTGTGAGCCTTGGTTCCGAACTTCCACAGACCTCCCGTGGTTTCTGGAGTCTGATGCTTCCACAGGTAACCCACAGTGCCTGGAGTCCTGGTTCCGTATTCCACAGTTCTTACTCCTTTTACAGCTCTCCGTTGGTTCTTCAGGTCTGTTTATGTACTTCACTCTCCTTCTTGCTTCCTCACTTCACTCCTCACTCCTCTCAATGCCTCTCTCAACTCTAAACTCACTACTTCCTCCCGCCAACTTCCCAACTGACCACTAGCCCCTAATCCACACTGGGTCTCTCCCTACAGATTGGGTGGCGACTATCCAGTCAGTGCCCAACCCGGTTACCTGTTGCTAGGCAGGCTTCCAGTCTGGTGTTTGAGTTGTGTATCTGGCCTGAAGGTGCTGGTATACTTGCTGGCACGAGTATTCCGGGATTTGGGTTTCCACGGTTACATATGTGGCACCTAGTACCGCATGGGTGCTACAGATACATAGTACACACATAAAAACTTAATCATAACCATTTTCTACATGCAGTGCTAAAGCATTAGAAGGCAAGCTAATGACTTTTTAAGTGGCATTCTCCATAATGTCCTACACCTATAATATCTAGCAGATTTTTGTAGCTTGTACAATGGTGGTAAACCCTTCGGCTATCATAGATTCATGGTTACCAGTGGAGCACAGTGTAGTGCCCAACCCCACCAGGTCCCGGGGGGGCGCTCCTCCTCTCACCTGCCCAGTTCCAGCATGGCTCCCACACGTACTCCCGCTCCCAGCCTTCGGTGGCAGCATCCTTCCTCTCACCTGCCCCACGGCTCTGCAGCCTCTTCTCCTGATTCAGGTCCTGCCGTGGTCTTCTCACACTCCTGGATCATGGGCTCTGCTCCAAAGTCTGCTGCAGCTTCTTCCTGCTTCCAGGCCACAAGTAGGTCTTCAGTAAGTGATTATAGGGTGCGCTTGCGGCTACGACCCTTTTTTTAAATTGGTAGCATCCCATTACCTGGAAGTGACGTCAGAGGTCACCTGTTACCTAAAGGGTATTTTAGTTTGCCTCCCCTAACAGAAGGCGCGTGAGCAATGTTGCCAGTAGCGCGTTGCTAGTTCCCAGGTCCCCAGTTGTTATTATGTCTAGTCCCTGTCCCAAGTTACTAACCTCTGTCTCGTTCTAGAGTGTCATCACCTTCATCACCTGTGTGCCGTCATATCAGTACCTTGACCGCAGTACCATCTGTATGAGCCATCTCCTGATTGTCACATCACCTGAGCCTCCACTACAGTGTCATCTCGTCCAAACCTACTCATCGGTGCCATATCATCTCTGCCTCCACCTTGCTGCTGCTGTAGCTCAGACTCCTGTCCTGGATGTTGTTACTAGATCCATCTGTAAAAGACTACCCCCTCTGGTGCCTGGCCACTGTGCATTTAGGCCTTTTGTTGGAAGTCCCGCACAGTCCCTGTATAGGGGTTCGCTGCTGGTCACTTCCTCAGGGGAGTACGGTGCATGGTCCAGTGGGTCCACCCCAAGACGCTTGCCGCTTTTCGGTGAACGTAAAACACAGTTTGTACAGCAGAGTAATTTCAAATCTCTAGAGTCACTGAGTAAGTGTCTCCTGTAGAGTGTAAGCTCTTATGATCAGCAATGTCCTCTCTCCTGTAGAGTGTAAACTATTATCGTCATGGGATTCTATCTCTTTCACTGTCTACTGTACAGTGTAAGCTGTTATGATCAGTAATGTCTTCTCACTCTCCATTGAATTGCATGTTCTTATGATGAGTAGGATCCGCGCTCTCCTATAGACTGGAAGCTCTTATGGTTATCAGCGTTTATTCACCGCAAATCCCATTTTTGGGGAAATTCAGCAACTAAAAAAAATGATAATGAAACATAACAAAAATACTAGGAACTCTTAAAATAATATATTCCTCTTGAATCTTATTACCTGAAGGACTAGGTGATTTTTTATTTTTTATTTTGGATTTCATCTTGTAGGTTAAAATTTTTTGTACTTTGCTCTGTTAATCATGCATGCACAAACAGCAAATATATGTATTAACTTTTTTATATTTTGCTATTGACTGTAGGAATAAAGGGAAACAATTTTAATTTTTATATTTTTTATTTTTCTTTTCTTTTTTTTTTTTTAAATGTTTTGCACTTTTAATTGGTGTCCATAATCAACTCTGGTTGCGTGGTCACTAATACAATACATGGCAATATATAGAATTGGAGTGCTAACAATCTCCAACTAAATCTAGCCACAAGCTGTGCTTCATAAGAGTTCTGGCACTGTAGATTTAGATTCTCCAGAAGTCCCTTGGTTCCAATGTAGCAAACCAGCACCCTATGATTGTGTTGTGCATGCGATGGTAGAGAAACGGTCTTCTGCTGATCATCATTTTCAAGCCTTTTGAATTACACTTTTACACTTGAAAGAAGTTTGAAGTTTGGTCATCACATTGCATTAGTTACCCTTCACTTAATGATGGTGCACAGCCACTGTACATGTGCAACAGCCAACGCCAAAGGGTTTTCCATTAAAATGTTATTGATGACTCATCTTTGGGATAGGTCATTACTAACAGTTTTTGGGTATCCAAAACCAAACATCAGCACTGATAAACTGGTAATCCGGACAAATTTTACCTGTGCCTGTTGGATGATTTGCAAACAAATTGTTGCAGCTGGTCAATCATGATACCAGGTTTTAGACTTTCATTGATCTAAAGAGAGATAAATATTATCATTGTAGTGGAAATTTCTTTGATCCTATTTTGCTTCATAGAATCATAGAATCGTAGAATGGTAAAGTTGGAAGAGACCTCAAGTAGAGATGAGGTTTGATGTTTGGAGTACGGATTCGGAAACCTTCTTCCAAAATAACAAACTTTGCATTTGAAGTTTCAGTGAGTTACAAGCGCAAACCACTCAAGAGAGCAGCGCTGTGCTTGGGTATGAGTGATGCTCAATCCTGTGTGAGCCGTGTGCCGTGTTTCAATGGCTATGGGTAAAATCAGCATGATCACATGTGTGTGCACACAAACAACAACAACAAAAATTGAAAAACTCTGCCCACCCTCCCCCGGAAGTGTTCTGCTTAAGGCTGGCAGCATGTGAATGAAGCCACAATCTGCCCAATTACTGACTTCCATTGAGATACGGATCAAGTCGGGGTCAGAAACCAAACTTTTCTAAGGTTCGAATGGACCTGGGGAACTGACTTTCCAATAGTTCGCTCATCTTTAAACGCAAGGGCCATCGGGTTCAACTCCTTGTGAGTGCAGGTTTTACTAAATTATCTCAGCTATATGTTTATCCAAACATATGACCATTCTCAAGTTCTCTTTAACTACATCTGTAACTCATTTTATTTTACTATAATATATTATTTATTTAAAACAATCCCATATTGCTTTTCTTTTTTTCCAGCTATCAATCAGAGAACTGACCACACAAAGAAACTCAAAAAACATTTCAGCTTGGTCATTCCACTCACAGAATGATTTACTGGGCACCATAAGCTTTTTACTTGATACAGAAAAAGCTTTTTTGCCTACTAATGTTTAAATATTTTATGAATATTGATTTTGTGCTTTAATTTCTTTATAGACATAGTGCTCAAACAAAATAAGAGATCTTAAATTATGGGATTGGTCATAATGTTCTTTACACATGGATTCATCACATGAATCTTCAGTATTTCTACCATGTATAATATAATGCAATACAATAATGCCATATTATGTTACATTATATGTTATAAGTATCTAACTGTGCTTTTTTTCTTATCTTTAAAGAGGTCTTCTGGTTTTAACATTTTATCATCCATAGGATAGAACAGTATTAAAGTAATAAACTGAGAAGTTACTGTCATGAGGAATCAGGGTAACAGAAGATTGACCCCTAAGCTGACCCTCATAACTAGGGACCCTAAGCTGTCCCTTATCTAAGAAATAAGCTTGATGGTTGCTAGGTCTGGGCCCCCAGTGTGTCCCTAACTCTTGTTTGAGCCCTGATCTCACACTCCTCTCCCCCCAGCCCAGGAGAGGACCTGGATTTTTAGAAGCAAACCCCACAAATAACACAAACAGAGGAAAAAAACGAAACTCATGCACACTGCAACCAGACAGAAGATAGAGACAATACGAACCCAGGAGGAAATAAACACCAGAAGGAAATAAATTAACAACGTTGATATTTCCACAGCACACAACAGATCACCAAGCTCTGGATCACAACAATAAGGACTGTTATGCAGGAGCAACGCTGAAGCTATATCCGGCGACCAGCAACAGGATCTAGAACCTTATAAACGGTGAAGGTGGCTGTGAATGGTCAATAGCAGCTGAGCTCCTAGCAACCATTCACAAACGAGCAGAAATTAACTCCTCCTGTACTGGAGAGTAGTGAAGCAAAACACAGCCGACAGCTGTACAAATAAGAGATCTCAGACTGCTTGTCAAACTCTGCATTGTGAAAGGAGTCTGACCCCACCATGAAACCCAGGTAGTGGAAAGCCAAATACCGCATGACAGTAAGGGTATGTGCGCACGTTGCTTTTTACCTGCTTTTTTGCTGCTTTTTCTTCTGCGCTGTTTAATGCCAAAATGGATGTGTTCTTCTATTCAAGCAAAGTCTATGGGAATTTGGGTTTCTTGTTCACACTATGTTGTTCAAAATGCTGCCTTTTTGAGGCAGAACTTTGGTCAAAAACTCAGCTTTTCAAAGAAGCAACATGTCAATTGTTTTTGCCATTTGGGTTTTGAACTGCAAAGCTGAGTTTTTGACCAAAGTTCTGCCACAAAAAGGCAGCATTTTGAACAACATAGTGTGAACAAGAAACCCAAATTCCCATAGACTTTGCTTGAATAGAAGAACACATCCATTTTGGCATTAAACAGCGCAGAAGAAAAAGCAGCAAAAAAGCAGGTAAAAAGCAGGTAAAAAGCAACGTGCGCACATACCCTTACTCACATACAAATGTGCAGAGCAGGATGTCAGTGAAGGAGCAGAGGAAGTGATTACAGCTTGCTCACTGTGCAGATAGTGCAAAATGTTCATTGCCTTGATGCCGCTTCTGCAGGGAGAATAGAACATCATTTCTTTCTCACTGAAGCTTATCATCCATCTAGTAAGGCTCATATGTTTAAAATGGTATATATCTGTAGATTAGCACTATGACCGCATGCAAATCTTTTTCTTTATATAACAGGTTTCATTTGAGATAATAGCGCAGGTACAACTGTACAGAGCTGATCATTGGTTCGAGGATAGCGGTAATATATAGCCACATTTCTACAATAAACGGGAGAATCAGAAAAATCTTTAATAATGGCAGTCACGACTTTCAAACCTAATTTATTTATTATAAAAAAGGAGAATCATAACCAAGACCAGAATTTTTGGCTGACAACCATCAAGATAGCTTGAGACCAGATAAAATGCTGTAAGGCAGTTTAACCCCTTCATGACCAGACAATTTTCCGTTTTTGTTTTTTGCTCCCCTTCTTCCAAGAGCCGTAACTTTTTTATTTTTACATCAATCTTGCCATATTAGGGCTTGTTTTTTGCAGGACAAGTTGTACTTTTAAATGAAACTGTGGGTTTTACCATATAGTGTACTAGAAATTGGCAAAAAAATTCCAAGTGTGGAAAAAAATTGCAAAAAAAAATGCAATTGCATGATCGTTTGGGGGGTATTTTATTCACTGTGTTCACTATATAGTAAAATTGATGTGTCAGTGTGATACTGCAAGTTGGTACAAGTTCGTAGATACCAAACAGGTTTACAATTAGTTTAGCTAAGGGGTGAAAAAAAAATCAGAAGTTTGTAAAAAAAAAAAGTGGTGCACTTTTTGTGCCATTTTCCGCAACCCATAGCGTTCTCAGTTTCAGGATTTGGGGCTCAGCAAAGGCTTATTTTTTTCATTTCAGTCTGATGTTTTTAATAGTATTATTTATCTGCAGATGAGTCATGTTAATCACCTGTTATTGCAATTTGCGCAAAATTTACAACGACCAAAAAATGTAATTTTTTAAATTTGGAATTTTTTTGCCGCTACGCCGTTTGCCAATCAGGTTAATTGATTTTATATTTTGATAGATCAGGCTTTTCTGAATGCAACAAAACTAAATGTGTATATTTTTTAATTTTTGTAATTGTTTAATTGTCAATGGGGCGAATGGGAGATAATTTGAACTTTTAGGTTTTTTTATTCATTTTTAATTTTTAAAACTTTTTTCCTTTTTTTATTTATTTTACTAGTCCCCCTAGGGGACTATAAGGATCAGCAGTCTGATTGTTTGTTCATTTCTGTTGATCAGAGCTGCACAGCTCTAATCAGCAGAAATGAAGCATTCCTGTTAGAGCCAGCTCTCTGTTGGCTCTAACAGTAAAGAGGAATGGCTGTGGAAGAAAGTGCAATAGAGTCTTAACAGAAAGGACAACAGGCAAATGTAGGTGGACACACTCACCTAGTGAGGTTGTGACAGTCACAACTCCTATAATCACATTGTAGGAAAGATGAACAGCTGCAGCCCCGGAGAGAATTGATAAACATCAAACAGAATGAATCAGGTTTATACTGCGCTATCACTAAAGGAATTGATGTTGATTATTTCATCCCTTTATTCTTTGTACAGGTCAACGCATTTCGGAGATCACAGTCTCCTTCATCAGGATGACAAAGAAAGAACATGTTGTTGATGCTCTTTCTTTGATGTTCTGATAAAGGAGACTGTGATCTCTGAAACGCATTGACCTGTACAAAGAATAAAGGGATGAAATAATCAATCAACATCGATTATTTTGGTGATAGTGCAACAGGAAATACATCATGATAGCGACAGGAGTCATCATATGACCTGTCAGTACCATGGCAACCATTGACTCTCAGAGATTACTGCGGGGAAAGGCACATTTCCACCACAGCCATTTAAATTACCCCGTCACATTTTGACAGCGCGATATAAGCATATCCACCCACGCCTGTTAGCCGTAAATGTCTGCTGCTCAAACCAGCAGACATGTGCAGGCATCACCACTGGCTCACCCCAGCAGCCAGCAGGGATTATCCCGACATGATTTAGGACGTACCAGTACATCTTAGATCGTAAAGGGGTTAACAAATAGCAAATACTATATAAGTACGGATATGTGGTCAAGTGAAAGGGGAAAATTGTGTTTTTTTTTATTTCCAAATTGTAAATTCATGTAAATTAAATGATAAAATTTCAATGCCCCAAAATGTTATGTGTAGACACTACAAATTATATTCCAAAACAAAACCACATAGTTACTTTGCTACCAAAAAATAGGCGCTATTAGAATGCCAAAATTAAAGAATACAATTTTTTTGTGTGATCGTGTACAGAATAAGTACTTGGAAAACATGTTTTATTAGTTGCAAAAGATAATTCCATGTAACATGATTATGATAAAAATAACCTTCCACCAACATTCATTTTGCCTAAACAGTTGACTGAAGTTTTAAGTGCAAACGTAGAAAACACGTCAAAACCTATTTCAAGCTATAAGAGAAAATAAGCTTGACAGTGTATTTTTATATTATTAGAAGAAGCATGTGTGTGATTCATAGCACAATTATTGTGCTTCATAAAACGAGTATTTATAAGAAGTTTCTTTATATTTCCAGGAAATGATATAAAAACTGTGCATACATAAGGACCACAAAAAACTTCCAGGAAAATGCTTGGCTAGAACAAACAGTAATTACAACATATTCTTTAGAACCAACTATAACAGAACTCGTTATATTATATTATAACTTCTTTCCATCAATGTGTTAAAAATGCATATAAAATGGCACAATCATAAAAAGATAATGCATGACAGCTTGTAAAAAGATAATAACAGTAAAATAATATTAATATGTAAATGGAGCCATTAGCATAAACCATCTACATATTTTATAATAATAGCATAACTGGTTTTATTAACACTTTCTCCTTTATAGTTTCCATTGGCCTAATATATCATGAGTTCCATTGGAGTTTGTTCAATACCTATTTACAGGTTTTGTTGCCTACACATCATAGTGATGAATAGCAAACCCATTGTTCAATCTAATATGTAAAGCTTATCGTATGCATGTGTGGCGCCCCTGACCTGGTCAGGCACCACTGAGTACTGCACCCATGCTGGGAACAGTACAACACAGGTAATCCAGAAGGCTGACCGGGGTGTGGTACACAGGCGCATAGTGATCAGGTCTCACACATGTACCTTTGAGAGGACCCCTGGGGATCCCAGGAGGGGGAAAAGCCTTCACCTCCACTGGAATAGTGGAGGGGGCCAAAAGCCTCCATCTCCTCTCAAGGGGTGTGGTAAGAGAGTCTGGTTGCTAGGTGGCGTAGGCAAGAACAGGAGAGGAGGGGCAGTGAGCCAGTTGAGTGCAGAGTCCAGGGAGCTCGAGAGAGGAGCAGATCCCGTGGGCTGCTGTAGTCTGACAGCGTCCGCGCAGTGGCTACCGACGGGGGAGAACGGTCAACTAGGAGTGCTACCCGAAACCCATCTCAGCTAGAGAGAGAGCACGGAGTGGGAAGTAAGGAGACTGCTAGGGAGTACCAGGCCCAAACGGGCGGCAGATCCCGAAGCGGAGATAGATCCAGCTTTCTTTTGCTAAACCTGCCGGTGTGGGGCTCTCAAAGCCCACGCCACAACACCACAAAAGCCGCAGCCACGTAGCCACAGTTAGGGCCCATAGGTCACAGGAGGCAAGTAGCTGGAGTGGCCTGGTCCAGGCGACAAGCAAACGGCAAACGAAGGGGAGAGAGGCTGCAGCATCTTCCCTGGGTGACCCCCATAGGGACTAAAAGTCGGGGTCACCCCAAACCAAAAAGGGCTAAGGAAGGCGAGTTGGTAGTCACCATCAGAAGTCAGCCTGAAGGATACCTGGTTCCAGTCTGGTTAATCCCAGCTACGCCCGGGTTACTCACCCTATCAACTGTGAGTAAAAGCCCTGAAAGACACTCTGCCTGTGTTGAGTCATTCTGCGCCTTGTAGTTCTACACATCTACACAGGGCCCTGGGGCTTGCCTCACTCTCAGGAGGCTATTCCAACTGACTGCACCCACCATCAGCCCCAGGCATCCCTCAACCTGCAGTGGCGGTCCCCACTGACCGCAATTCTGAGAGTGGCGTCACGACAAATAGAAGATTTCCTACCTGTGACCAGATCCAGCTGCGTGGAGTCCCTGAAGGTAATGCACCGACACAGCGTACCCGGGGCCCCACACATGTATGTTTGTGTATATGTATGCGTGTGTGTGTGTGTGTATATGTATGTATGTATGTGTGTGTATGAACGTGTGTGTATGAATGTGTGTGTGTATGTCCGCTAAAGGAATCCGCACCGGCGCATTTACAATCATGACATTTTGCACAGACTCCTCATGTGACTCAGGGAACGTCATAGACTATGTTTTGAGGGGACAATTTAACCACACACTTTACAGTTATTCGCCAAAAAAACCCTGCTTATATTAAAGTTAATGGAGCTAGGAGCTACAGGTCATTAATAGGAGCTCTGTTTGGTTGCTATAGAAAGAAAGGAAATTGTTAGTATAAAAAGCTTTTGTGTGAGGTAATATGATTTCAGTAAAGACAAACACATACAGAGACACACAGACAGACAGCCCCACAGAGACAGAGACACACACAGACACACACACAGAGAGACAGAGACAGACACACACACAGACAGACACACAGAGACAGACAGAGACTCAGCCAGATAGAGACAGACAGAGACAGACATACAGAGACAGACAGACAGAGAAAGGCAAAAAGAGAATGGCACTTCCTATATATGCATCTAGGAGATATTGGGGTGCACTTCATTTTCCAAAGCCAAACAGTGAGAAGTATACAAGGCACTCCCAAGATGATTTGAAGAAATATTTATTCATGTGCGTAACAAAAACGTTTTCGGTCCTATGTGGACCTTCCTCAGTAGCACATGTGTGAGGGAAAACGCTGTGTGGGCTGTCAGACACGGAATCCACCATACAGCGGTGGATTCCGCGTCTGACAGCCGACACAGCGTGTTCCCTCACACATGTGCTAATGAGGAAGGTCCACATAGGACCGAAAACATTTTTGTTACGCACATGAATAAATATTTCTTCAAATCATCTTGGGAGTGCCTTGTATACATCAGACAGACAGAGAAAGACAGAGATGGAGACAGACAGAGACAGACAGACAGAGACAGACAGAGACAGACAGAGACACAGACAGAGACAGAGACACAGGCAGAGATAGACAGCGACAGACAGACAGCGAAAGACAGAGACAGACAGAGACACAGACAGAGACAGAGACACACAGAGAAAAGACAGACAGAGACACAGACAGAGACAGAGACACAGGCAGAGATAGACAGCGACAGACAGACAGAGACAAACAGATACACAAACACATACAGACACACAGAAACACAAAGAGACACAGAGACAGACAGACAAAGAGACATAGAGACACACAGAGAGAGATACACAGAGACACATAGACACACAGAGACAGAGAGAGAGGTAGACAGCGACAGAGAGGGAGACAAACAGTCAGAGAGGGAGACAGACAGACAGAGCGGGAGAGTGGGAGAGAGGGGTAGTGAGAGAGACAGAGAGACAGTTACTATCCCGGGCAATGTAGGGTGCTACAGCTAGAAAAATAAAAATAATAATAATAATAATTAATAATAATAATATTTGTTAATTGCCTTACAATAATGTTAACTTTTGGATCAAACTTGGATAAAATAGCTGGAACAGATTTCTGGCAGGTAGGGCAGTGATGCTGTGCAGTCACCTCCATTAATTAATAAGTAGTTAATTGAAGTAGAGAAGCTTTTTTGTTGCTTACTACTCTGGTTGAGACATAGAAGTTTAACTAACATGGTGAGGTTAATAAAGTAGACAGAATTGAACAAGTTCATTCTACTTTTTATTACTGTATTTCACCTTGGTTTGATAGTGCTTAAAACACTTTGCTTAGCTTTGGGAATTTTTTGGGCAAGCACTGCAGCTTGTTCGATCCTAACAGTATGAAATATAGACACTGTTAAGATTCAGCTCTGCTTTCTAGTCTAAGTGGGTTTTTTTAATTATAAAAATGTATGTTACAAATTGCAGTGAAATAAGGTTTATGGCACACTTGGAATTATGGGTGCTCAAGAAGGGATTAAACTCATCATTAGATACAGGAGAACTAGGCACACTTTGTGGGCCAAGTTCTCTTGTATCAGTTATGAAAATTGCATACTTGCAGTCACGTTCCAACTAGTGTTTCATCTAATGACGTGAATGAGAAGCTAATGTGAATATTTACGGTTGTGTGATAATAAATTGAACCGGCAAGCGTAGGCAAATTTTATAGTACACATTGCAAGGATTCGGCAAGCTGTAGTTCTATAAAATTTCCCCCAGGGCAGGACAATCCCTTTAAACCACAAAGAGGCAGACTACAGTCTTACGATAGCAGTGTTTTTTGTCCTTTTTTGCCAGGGCATGGCAAGCAAAGGTAGAATAGGGGTCTATAAGTGGTCCTTGCAAGAGTAGTCATGTTAGTAGCATAGGCATAATTCAGTTTTAGACTTTTGTTAAATGGGTATTTCCCTGTTCGTACCACTGCTTCCTAGCATTGAGTGGATCTAACATATCTAGCAAAACTTGAAATTGCAAAATTATACAGATTTCTGCAAGAAATTAGGTTCACAGCTGAGTTATTCAGTTATTCACCATAAATTGTCTCTTATATTACTCTGGGGTCTTCACAGATTGTAGAGCAGGGATTTCAAACTCATTTTCATGAAGAGCTACATCAGCATTATGGTTGCCTTCAAATGACCGCTTCTAATTGTAA
This sequence comes from Anomaloglossus baeobatrachus, assembly GCF_048569485.1. NCBI lineage: Eukaryota > Metazoa > Chordata > Amphibia > Anura > Aromobatidae > Anomaloglossus > Anomaloglossus baeobatrachus. The sequence goes on from NC_134361.1 coordinate 66,561,219, forward strand.
GGGCTTATGAAGATCTCCTAGCAACATGGTACAAGCAGGAACTGCAACGCACAAAGCTAGCCAGGGGCTATATAACAGCTTTCCTTGGATAGAAGGGCTATATGAGAGCTTTTGCATCTTCTCTGTAGTCTCCCATCATTCTATGTAATCTCCAGCATTAGTCTCCCATCATTCTATCTCCTTGATATCCTGATAAAATCTTTCTCCTTCTTCGCTAACAGCACCAAGATTTTGAGGAAAGTAGTCCAAATGGGAATGCAAAAAATGTAACTTCAAATTCATCTGACAACCCAAGGTTTTAAAACGTTTCAGAATGTTCAGCATGATGGACTTAAATTTTGAATCTTTGTTGTTACTAGGGATGAGCGAATGTATTCGCCACTATTCTGTATCCGACGGATAATGGGGTATTCACACTATTCGCTATCCAACGAATAAAACAGTATCCGCTCCGATACTTTCAGTTTTATTTCTGACTTCCTGGCGCCTGTTTTCCAGGCAATGAACACATCTGATGTTCCTTGTCGTCATAGTAACGCCACAGCCATCTTTGTTGTGGTGTTACTATGATTGGCTTGCCTACACAGCGTCATAGGGGCTATATAAGCCAACGGACATTTTGGTCGGTCAGTCTCTCTCCCTCTCTTTCTCTCTGTCGGTCAGTCGGTCGGTCCCTCTCTCTTTCATACTCACCGAACACCGGCGCAGCGCTGCACAGCTGTCACACTGCTTTGGTGGCTTCTCCTGCTTTTGAAAATGCTGGACGCTCATTATTCCATCTCGTAATCCCTGCTTCCTTCACCCACCAGCGCCTATGATTGGTTGCATTAAGACAAGCCCTCACGCTGAGTGACAGCTGTCTCACTGCAACCAATCACAGACACCGGTGGGCAGGTCTAAATTGTACAGTAAAATAAATAAATAATTAAAAAAAATCTGTGTGTGGTCCCCCCCAATTTTGATACCAGCCAAGTTAAAGCCACATGGCTGAAGGCTGGTATTCTCAGGATGGGGTGGCCCACGTTATGGGGAGCTCCACAGCCTAAAAATATCAGCCAGCAGCCGCTCGGAATTGCCACATCCATTAAATGCGACAGTCCTGGGACTCTACCCGGCTCAACCCAAATTGTCCTGGTGTTGTGGCAATCAGGGTAATAAGGATTTAATGGCAGCCCATAGCTGCCACTAAGTCCAAGGTTAATCATGGCAGGTGTCTATGAGACACCCCCCATGATTAACCTGTCAGTGAAAGTAAATAAACACATACACTCGAAAAAAATCCTTTATTTGGAATAAAAGACGAAAAAAACCACCCTCTTTCACCACTTTATTAAAATCCCCAAATACCCCTCCAAGTCTGGCGTAAGCCACACGAGGTCCAACGATGCATCCAGCTCTGTTACATGAAGCTGACAGGAGCGGAGCACCTAATGTGAGTTGTGTTATCAGCAGTGACGTCACTCAGGTTACCCACGGCCACTGCTCTCAGGAGGAGGACTCCAGCAGGCCGCGGGTAAGCTGAGTGATGGCACCGCTGATCGCGTGGCTCACTTCAGTCACTTAGGGGACTTGTGGTCACCGGTGAGTCCTTCACCTGTGATTGTAGATCAGACCGCAACACACAGCCATAGCCGCGGGATGACAATGAAGTCAGTTGAAGTTCATCTGAGTTCATTCTGATCGCGCGGCTTTGTCTCACAGCCAGCCATGCTCTATGGGGATGTAGCAGAGCCGAGTAGAGTGGGACCGCATTGCCAAAAATGCATCTAAAATGCATTTAAAATGCATCCAAAACGCAGCGTTTTGGATGCTTTTGAAACGCACATGCAATGTAAAGTATGAGGAAAGGAACGTGAATGAGCAGAGATGCAGTGTAAAGCATGGGAAAGGAAACGTGAATGAGCAGAGCTGCACTGTAAAGCACGAGAAAAAAAATGTGAATAAGTAGAGCTGCAGTGTAAAGAGAGAGAGAGAGGAGAGAGAAAGAGAGAGAGAGAGGGAGAGACCAGGCATTATTCCAGCACAGCCGTTCTCAAAGCATGAAGCTGAGTTCACAGCCGCTCTCTCCTCATGCGACCAGCGTTTATTGTGACGGAGGAGAGATCGTGGGGGATCAACGCTGCACCAGGTACAGAGACACCGGGGACCATCGGGGAACACCGGGGGGTATGGAGGGTGATTTAGCTGGACTCAGGGAGGAGTTTTCTGTTGCATATGTCATGGCAGGGGAAGATGGTGAATACGGGCGGCGTGGTGGTGTGCGCGCTGCCATCTTGGATGATCGGGAGGGGGTTGGGGGGGCAGAAATGCAGTCACGCACCTTCTACAGGCTATGCCCATAATGTTTCTGCCATTTCCCATCTATTTCAGCTTTTTCCTCAGTCACCACAGCTCACTGTTAGGTCCAACGTGAAATTATTCGGGTTTCCCATAAACTTACATTGCGCACCGAATATTCGCGAATACGTGAATAGCGGCGACCTTTTCATCGGATATTCGCCAAAGCGGATACTTTGGGATTTGATCATCTCTAGCCTAGTTGTTACCTATTTTTTCAAAACTTCTTTGAAATAATTCCAATTCCTTTACTCAATAGCTTTCACACGTTGTCTTTCATAAGTTTCCGAATATCCAGACCTACAAAAATGCCTTCCTACAGTTTTGCTTCAGACAGTCCCTAAAACTTGGCACACAGGTAGTTAAAAGTCTCTCCTTCTTTTGGTTGAGCTTTCACAAACTGCTTCATCAGTCCTAGCTTAATGGGGAATGGTGCCAGGAAAACTTTGCTGGGATCAACTAAACTTTCCGCAACTAGGTTCTTGAGTCCAGGTTTCAAAGATGTTATAATTAGCCAACTTTTTTTGGCCCCGGTGATGTCATATCCTACCTGTCCCATTCACATGAAAAACGTGACTACTTTGTGTATCCTCCTTGCTATCCAAGGAGCAAAGCGGAAACTTTCAGATCACCACATGTTGAACAATTCTTGATCCTTGTAGTTAAGTTTCTTGAGAATGAAGTCTAAATTCTCATAGCTTTCCTTCAAGTGCACAAAATACCCTACAGGCACTGAACCATAATTGATGTCATTCTGCTGTAGCAAATATTTCTGAGTTTTTTGGATAAATCAAAAATGAATCTCTACTCTCTCACATTGTACTCAGTGTTCATTTTTCTATTAGCCCAGGAAGATTACTGCAATACACTAGAGCACCGTCTTGAGAAAAGTTAGGAAAAGAAACCCTATGGAATTCTACTTTTTGGAACCTATGGAGTCAGTGTTACTGAAAAAAAGTATGTGATGGAATTTTTTCGATATTTTTACTGAGTTCCACTATCAAAAGTAGATAAAAATCACCTATTACTTTGCAAACAATTTAACCCTTTCAGACCTGTATTATTTGTTCGATTTAAGGAACATTCTTGGTCAATCGAAACAGGATAAAGATGATCAAGATTAATAAAGCATATACGAGAAGTCCGTGCAGCAAATGCAGTTGTTCTGAGATTTGTAGGCTTTGAAAAGTAGGTTGATCAACACAAACTATTGTTGCTTAAGGAAAGCTATGTGGATTATTAAAACAACTACACAGCGTCCTTTAGAGTTATTTGACAAAAACGATCTTTCTTCTAGTAATCCTATATGTTGTACTCATTTTGTTTGTCCATTATTGCAAATCAGCAATTTTTAGTTTAGTACTCACCTGTATGCAGTGAATGATAATACTAGTAAATAAGAGGTTAGAAGGGAGACTACCCATGTCATCTCCTGTTCACAGACCCGTTGAAGTGCAGCCATGCATAGTATAGCCTTCCTCTGTTTGTACATGCACCTGTTGTACTCCTCTTCCCTGCTACCCCCAAGATAATGATGTTTTAAAGAACTGGAATAAAGTAAACTTTTATACTTCTATCAGGGAGTTACCTGCTCATGGGGACCTGTTAGCAGAGCACCACTTGTTTGACGGAAGCCATAGGAGACGTGTAGCAGTGAAAATTACTCACTTCTTTCAGGATAGAGATGAGTCATTTCTCTCCTCACTTTAATATTTTCTATATGTCAGTTCTCTCTGGATAGTAGGACTATACAACAGCTGCCCCTTCATACTAGCACTAAGATAGTAGAGCTATCCAAGAGTTGTCCCTGGATTGTAGGGCTAAGGATGCTGTCTGCTTTCCCTGGGTTGTAGGGCTAAAGGCTGCTTTACACCAGACAATCTATCGTGCGATAGATCGTCGGGGTCACGGTTTTTGTGACGCACATCCGGCATCGCTGGCGATGCCGGCCTGTGTGACACCTCCTAGCGATGCGATATCGCTCACAAATCGTGAGTCGTGTACTGGTCGCTAGGTTCCATAATATCGTTTAATTGAGTTGTTCATCGTTTCCGTGGTAGCACACGCCGCTCCGTGTGACACTCCGGGAACGATGAACAGCAGCTCACCGGCATCACGCGGCCGCCGCCGGCTATGTGAAGGAAGGAGGTGGGCGGGATGTTTACGTCCCGCTCATCTCCGCCCCTCCGCTTCCATTGGCCGGCGGCCATGTGACGTCGCTGTGACACCGAACGTCCCTCCCACTCCAGGAAGTGGAAGTTCGCCGCCCACAGCGTGGTCGCACGAGAGGTAAGTACGTGTGATGGGGGTACCGACTTTGTGTGACACGGGCAGTGATTTGCCCGTGACGCAAAAAGGACAGGGGCGGGTATGATCAATTGTGAAATTGCACAATCGGTCGTACCGTGTAAAGCAGCCTTTAGAATACTGTCCCTGGGTTGTAGATGTAAGTGCATTGTCCCTGAGTTGTAAGGCTAAGGGCTCTGTCCCTGGGTTGTGGGGCTAAGGGTGCTGTTCCTGGGGTGTAAATTCCACCTAATACTTCCCCCCAAGGATTGTACACACTCTATATCACAAAACATGGCTTATGCATGGCATTATAGACTGCCAAATCCCACAACAGGCATCCCCCCAGCATTATAGACCCCTCTAAACCCCACAAGACATCCCCTCTGCTCTGCAATTATAGACTCCCATAAACACCACCACAGTCATACCCACAGTAGTATACAGTATAGACCACTCAAATTCCACCACCCTTTGCCCTTTTTCACCTGCAACTTCTCATTGATGCAGTGAACAAAGGTTTTATATGGGGAGCTTGTGACACATCTCTCTTAAGGTCTAGCTATCCTACCGAATGGTACTCTGCACTCTGGACCAGAAGTGTCGCTGACAACACATGATGGAAATGACAACACATCTTCCAGGAGCCCATGCATTCTAGCATCTACTGTTGTACTGAACACAACAGCCTCTTTAGCACATGCGCAGTACAAACTGATGAAACGTTTAAAAAATCACGGTTCTATGGATGGCAGGGAAAAGCACCCAGATTTTACTGGCAACTCAGCTCGAGGGGCCACAAAAAATCATGTGGCGGGCCAGATTTTGGTTTGCTGGCCTCACGTTTGACACCCCTGCTCTACAGCATGTTAAAAGAAAGATTTAAAAAAATGCTTATACTTACCCTACCGCTCCCCAATACAGCCTCTCTGCTCTTCACCTTTCCCTGTCTAGTCCTTGATGCGTATTAAGTAGAGATGAGCCACCCCCCTAGTGTTCGAGTTCGGTTCGTCGAACGGCGGGTGTGTTCGTTGAACGTTCAACGAACATCTTCTAACCCCTTTGAAAACAATGGCAGGCAAACACAAACACGTACAAAAACATAGACAACACAAAAGAAAAGGTTCAGCTTACCAGCGTAGGAGCCACAGGACAAATCAGGAGGTGCATGGATCGATCCAGATGAGCCAGTTCTGGTATGAAGTAGGTATACACAGAGTAAACTCCTTCTATGGTGTTCAAAAGTGAAACTACTCAGAAGTCCTTATAGGGCAAGGACATGTGACATACACAGCCAATGACACCTGCCCTTGCTTGTGTGCAAAAAATACACTTTGCTGTGTGTGTGTGTGCGATTGGCTGACAGCCTGCACCACCCCACTCTACGCGCGGTTAGGAAAAAAAAAATGGAGATCGCCATTATTTCAGGAACCCCCCCCGCACACTATACACTGAATTTGCATATTATTATTAACATTGCGCACATTTCGTAGTGTCCATGCGTATGAATCTGCAGCGATTTGGCAGCACATGTGAATGTATTGTGACTGCAGAATTGATGCAGAATGTATGCGCGCTGGATGCTTGCTCTGCCTTTCAGCTCAGCTCCATGCCCGCTGACAGCAGAAGGTACTTTCACACTGGCGTTGAACGGCATCCTTCACAATGCGTTGTGTGACGCATGTGACGGATGCATTGTAAATAGTGGGATATAAAGGCAACGGATTCCTGTGAGATAAAGTGTTGCGTTAAGCCAAGAGAGAGAGAGCGAGCCCCCATCATCACTGCACAACTGGCAGTACCACACTCATCATCACCGCACACACGCAAGCACTACCGCGCCCATCATAATCACCGCACCCCCCCGGCACTACCGCCCCCATCATCATCTCCGCACACAACCCGGCACTACCGCACCCACCGCACACACGCAAACACTACCGCCCCCATCATCATCCCCGCACACACGCAAGCAGTACCGCCCCCGTCATCATCACCGCACACATGCAAGCACTGCCGCCCCCATTATCATACCCGCACACACCCCGGCACTACCGCCTCCACCATCATCACCGCACACACGCAAGCACTACCGCCCCCATCATCATACCCACACACACGCAGGCACTACCTGAGTGAAGTCTCTGGTGACAGCGCGGCTTACTTCAGTTGCTGCGTAGAGCTGACACAGAGAGGTCGTGTTCTACGGCGCTCCCTGTCAGCTTCATGTAGCAGAGCTGAAAGCGTCGTGTGGATTACTTCAGACCTGGATGGGTGTTTGGGGATAAATAAAGTGGTAAATGAGGGGGTTTTTTGTCTTTTATTCCAAATAAAGGATTTTTTGTTGTGTGTGTTTATTTACTTTCACTTACAGCTTAATCAATGAAGGTATCTTGGGGAGACGCCTGCCATGATTAACCTAGGACTTAGTGGCAGCTATAAGCTGCCATTTAACTCCTTATTAACCCGATTGCCACCACACCAGGGCAATTCAGGATGAGCCTGGTAGAGCCCCGGGACTGTCGCATCTAATGGATTCTGGGTGGCTGCTGGCTGATATTGTTAGGGTGGTGGGCTCCCCATAACATGGCGCTCCCCATGCTCACAATACCAGCCTCCAGCTGTGTGGCGTTATTTTGGCTGGTATCAAAATTGGGGAAAACCGCAGGTTTTTGTTTTTTTTAATTATTTATTTATTTATTTTACTGCACGATATAGACCCGCCCACCGGCGGCTGTGATTGGTTGCAGTGACACAGCTGTCACTCAGCGTGGGGGCATGTCTGACTGCAACCAATCATGGGTGCCGGTGGCCAGGGAAAGCAGGGAATACGAGATTGAATAATAAGCGGCAGCCATTTTCAAAAGAGGAAAAGCCACCGGAGCTTTGTGACAGCCGTGCAGCTTATCGTTGAGTAGGAAAGAGAGAGGGATTGTGCTGGGGACGTAGGACGCATGCAAATACGCAAAGTGTGCACATAGCCTTACTGTGAAAAGCCACGCTTTTGGTGATCGAACCGTTATTGAACGTTAACTCGAACTGTCAAACGTGAAGCAAATCGTTCGAGTTCGTCGAACGACTAGAACATCGCCCAAAACAACTCAAATTTGAAATTGGTGAACGGTTCGATTCGAACATCGCTCATCTCTCGTCTTAAAATCAGCATCGTCAAGCAGTTAATCCCCAATCTTCATGACATCCAGCTTTGCTAAGGACAAGGATGTTTATGTACAAGCACACGTAAGGTCACAATGTCATAATGTTACGCCATGTGCTGTGATCTTGCATGTTTGGAAACATCTTGGACCTTATCAGAAAAGGCCAGGGATTCAGATCTTGGTAATTGTAATAGTAAGACTTACTGAGAACAATACGATGGAAGGTAAAGTCGTACTTGGCTGAAGAGGTGAGCAGGAAGGTGACTATAGTTTTTTTATTTTTTAACCTTTTACTGGCCCTTTACTGTTTAGAAAAATGACAGCCTTCTACAAGTGATTTTTGGCTAATACGGATGTCAAGCTACCACTAGGGGGCATTGGGACTCAGGTAGAAATAGACTCCTGAATGCAGTAATACAGAGATCTACTAGAGGTTGCTAACAAGCGCAGGGATAGTCGATCAGCCAGAGTCTATGCCGGGATGAGACATCTGTACAGAAGAGTAATCAAAGTCAGATAACAGAGTCAAGGTCAGATGACGGGAGGACAAGTAAGCACTGGGGAGGGAAAAGGAGAGGACATGGAACAGGACCAGAGACAGGAGTACAGAGCTCAGGTCGGGCAGAAGGGAAGGAGATCAGGTCAGTCAGGAGGAATAGAGGTCAGGTCAAACAGGATGGAAGGAGGTCAGGTTGGGCATGTGGGATGGAGATCAGGTCAGGCAGAAGGAATGGAGGTCAGGTCAGGCAGGAGGAATGGTACCAGGTAGCAGGATTAGGACAGAGAACTCTCACAAGAACAGTTTCATGCAGCAAAGCTGGAAATATTGCTGGTGGCCTTCTGGTGCAGTCCCCACCATAATAAAGCTGTTTGACTCCCGGAATAAGGCACCACCCAGCTAGCCCCTCCCACAAGACTTAACCATATCAGAGTCCCGCTACAGTCATGACAGTGGATTTTGGAATATTGGAGTAGAATGCAATTCTACTCGAATACATTTTCTCATCTTGTTTGTTTACCAATACTCTTGGAAGCCAAGCACCAAGAGTTGACATAATGCAATCGCTTTGATATGCAGCAGCTAAAATTAAGTTCCACCATTTTTTAAGATTTTCCAATCTCTTTGTCATGTGATAGGAAATCAGTGGCACCTCACCTTTTTACCTTACAAGAAAACCTTGATTTTACCTGCTCATGCTATAATGACAGCGTGAAATTGACTAATCGTAATTTTGACTTCACTGTCACTCTAAGACAGTGAAAGCATAAGAATGACAACATTATCATTGGTGGAGAATAATAACAACCATCATCTGCCATGTCTCTTGGGCCCAATAATTTAATTGGTAACTTAAATTTTGATATTGTTTAAAATATTTCTAAAGTAAGTGCAATATCTTTTAAGAATGTGTTTTTCTGTAAACATTGCACTCTTTGGCAAGGCTGAAGACATGTGTGCAGCCACCATGATGATATGTGGATGTGTTTGAGAGGCTGCAGCAGGAAATCGGTGTGTCAATTGGCTGAGTGATTATGTACGTGACAGAATCTTTACTGTTCTTTTATACAAAAATATATAAAGCTTAGAAAGTCAGTAGAGCGAAAGATGACGCATGTGACAATATGTTTGGCTATTGTTTGAATCATTTCTTCAATATGTAATAGCTTTTACTGTTACTCTCAAACTACCCTTAATTTCTTTGGATACCTATTTCTAGTTTCTTAAAAATTTTGAGGAACAATATCATCTCTATAAATTAGATTCTTTTTTTGCTCTACCACACTCTTTAGGTTTGGCCAACATTAATATTTCTAACTTATTTCCAAAATGTTTCTAAAAAAAATGTAGTCTACAAAATAATGATAGAATTATTTTTTTCCATTTTTTTTCTATTTTTTTCCCTTATTTCCATGCCTCCGGGCAGTTTTCCGTTTTGCTTTTTTCCTCTCCTTCTTCCAAGAGCCATATCTTTTTTATTTTTCACTAATTTTAAACCCCTCCAGGCAATTTTCCATTTTTCGTTTCGCCTTTTCCGCTCCTTCTTCCAAGAGCCATTTCTTTTTTTATTTTTCACTCATTTTAACCCTCCGGGTAATTTTCCATTTTTCGTTTTGTTTTTTTCCTCTTCTTCCAAGAGCTATAACTTTTTTTTATTTTTCACTCATATTAACCCCTACAGGGAGTTTTCTGTTTTTCATTTTCTTTTTTTCTTCTCCTTCTTCCAAGAGCCATAACTTTTTTTATTTTTCCATCAACATAGCCATATGAGAGCCTGATTTTTGCGGCATGAGTTGTACTTTTGAAAAACACTTTTCTTTCTGCCCCATACTGCAATGGAAAAGCGGGAAAAAAATTCCAAGTGCGGTGAAATTGTAAAAATAAACTGCAAATGAACGATTGATTTGTTTTTTTTTTATTTACCATGTTTACGGTATGGTAAAATGACTCAGTGTTATGATTCCCCAGGTAAATAAGGGTTCATAAATGTCAAATATGTATAGTTTTACTTTTATCTAAGTGGTGAAAAAAATGCAGAAGATTCCGAGATCCATAAGGTTCTAATTTGTTGAGATCTAGGACTTAGTGATAGCATATTTTTGGCGTCTTGAGCTGTGATTTTTAATTATAGCATGTTTGTGTAGATTTGATGTTTTGATTGCCTGTTATGCATTTTAATGAAATGTTGCTGCAATGAAAAAAATGTGTTTGTCGTTTGGAGTTTTTTCTCACTACACTGTTTACCAAACAGATGAATTGATTTTATATTTTGATAGATCGGGCATTTATGAATGTGGCAATACCAAATATGTGTATTTTTTATTAATATTGTTTTATTTTCAATGGGGAAGTAGGGGGGATTTGATGTTTCAATTTTATTATTTTTAAATATTTTTCTTACATGTTTTAGTGCAAATTACTGTATCTCTTCAGGGAGGAAGGAGACAAACTATAGCGCCACCTATTGGAAGTAGCAATCCTAAGAGTCAAAAGTGACCCTTCAACGAGCGTTGCCATATGATTTAGGATTTATTCCAGATCAGAACCTCAATTTGCATACATGGTGTTTTGGGGTGATTGCCCCTCATCAGTGCAAAGTATGAGATCTGATCTGGCTGTATGAGAAGCTATAATGGGGTCTTAGGGGAAAACTTTTCTACTTGTGGAAACTGACAAACCAATCTGACTGCCAGTGAGGAGATTTATAGCTGCAATGCTCCTCTGGGAAATATGCAAATTGGCTCTTCCGGGAGGAAGGAGACAAATTCTAGTGCCACCTATTGGAAGTAGCAAGCCTAAAAGTCAAATTACCTAGGATTTATGCCAGATTAGAACCTCAATTTGCAGACACAGTGTTTCTGGGTGGTTGGCCTCTCATAGAGCCAGATCAGATCACATTCTTTGCACTGACGAGACCCATTGTACTCCTCAATCGACAATGGGTCTATGGCTGATGTTACAACCAGAACCTTGTTCTCACTGCCTGCACCACTCCCAGAGGTTTAATCCCCTGAATGCAGTGAACAATAGGATCACAGCGTTCAGGAGGCAGGGAGAGAGATTGCTTACCTCTCCCTGGTGATCAGTCCCTCTAATGCGATCACAGCGATCAAATCACTGCGATAGCAACCCTGATGACCCTGGGTTACTGAGCTACGGAGAGCCTCACACACCATGCTGGATATATGGTGTGTGAGGTAAGTGTCAGTGCTGTGTGTGCAGCACTGACAGATATAATCCATTGTAGTAATTGAGCTTCAGCACTGCAGATGATTATATCAGCACAAAAAAAATATGCAAAAACAACTGACATGCTACTTTTTTTTAAGCACCAAAATTTGCACGGAAAAAAGAAGCAACTTGGGCACCGCGTGCGAGGTACTGCAGCAAAGTGCGGGGATTGCAGATAAGTGTGGCATAGTTTAAACACAATCTCATAGTGGTGATAACTGTAATTGTTCAATTTCATTAGGGAATTGTGTGTCTGTGTTTGTCTGTGATACTGTGAAGAAGCAAAAAAAAAAAGTTGTCTTGTGATTTCATTAGTAGTATTAGCCACGCCTGTTTCTAGAAGCTTCTGGCAGCTTCTTGTAGTCCTTGTGGAACTATATAAATCAGCCAGAACAAGCGAGGTTCTGAGCGTGCGAGGTACTGCAGCAAAGTTCGGGGATTGCAGATAAGTGTGGCATAGTTAAACACAATCTCATAGTTTGACACAAGAACATAGTTTGAATTTATCCTTATATGTTTCCCATTGTTTGTTTTTTTTTTCTTTGTTTTTCTACTTTACTGTTTATCCCCATTTAATAGGTGCTCCATGGACAATGCTACCAGGTGTGTATCTTGTCAGATGTATGCATGCCTTGAGCAGGCGTTCGAGGGTGAATATGTCTGCACTCGATGCAAGCATGTTGTGTATTTGGAAGCCAAGGTAACCAGCTTGCAACACTCAGGGGCATTGCAAACCTGGAGAGGAGTTTAGAGCTCACTGAGCTTTCTCTGGCTGAGGCCAGTGATATGGAGGAGGGTGGAGGTGGGGAAGATCAGGACCCAGAGATAGGTAGCTGGGTAACAGTTAGAAGAAGAGGTAGGGGGAAAAGTGTGAGGGAGCCTAGTCCTGACCTGGCACAACCTAGTAAATATGCCTGTTTGGCTGATATTAGGAATGCAGGGCCAGGACTAGGATCACTACAGCAGGACGTTGCTCCTAGCAACCAGGAAAACTACTGTTGTAGGAAGAAGGGAAATAGGAGTGCAGCAAAGCTCAGACAGATGTTGGTGGTAGGGGACTCTATAATTAGGCGGACAGACACGGTCATCTGTCCTGTCGCCGAGATCGTGAATGCCGAACAGTGTGTTGTCTGCCGTGTGCTCGGGTTCGGTATATTGAGGATCGGATAGACAGATTGCTGGGTGGGGCTGGGGAAAACCCAGAGGTCATGGTGCACATTGGTACTAATGACAAAGTTAGAGGCAGGTGGAAGGTACTTAAAATGATTACAGGTAACTGGGAGAGAAGCTGAAGTCCAGGACCTCCAAGGTGGTGTTTTCAGAAATACTACCGGTGCCACGAGCGTCACTAGAAATACAGCGGGAGCTTAGGAAGATAAATACGTGGCTTAGAAATTGGTGCAGGAAGGAAGGGTTCAGTTCCTGGAGAACTGGGCCGACTTCTCAGTTGGCTATAGGTAGGGACGGGCTGCACCTCAATGGGGAGGGTGCAGTTGTGCTGGGGGAGAAAATGGTCAGACGGATGGAGGAGCTTTTAAACTAGTATCTGGGGGGAGGGAGGGTAGTGCCACAAAAAAGGGGATAGATAGAGCAGATAGAGACAGTGAGACGGTAGGGGTCAATGAAGGATTAGGGGGGATGTGACATACAAGGAACGTAGGGAGGTTAGGAGTAATAAAGGTGTTAATAGTATTAAATGTCTACTGGCAAATGCAAGAAGCCTTGCAAACAAAATGAATGAATTGGAGACTCTTATGTCAACCATGGATTATGATGTGGTGGGCATTACGGAAACCTGGCTTGATGAAAGCCATGACTGGGTGACAAACATACAGGGTTATACTACATTTAGGAGGGACATGAAAGACAAAAAAGGTGGTGGGGTGTGTATATTTATCAAATCTAACCTAAAACCTGTGTTGAATGATGACATTGGGGGGAACTGCAACAATGTAGAGTCAGTATGGGTAAATGTACATGGGGAGGGGAATAATGGAAAAATGCTAATTGGAGTTTGCTATAAGCCTCCTAACATACCTGAACAAATAGAGGGTGAAATGCTGGAACAAATTGAAAAGGCAGCCAATAATAATCAGGTTCTTATTATGGGGGATTTCAACTATCCACACATTCAGTGGGACATAGAATCTTCTGGTTGTGCTAAAAGCTGTAAATTCTTATCTACAATTCAAAACAATTTCCTCTCTCAGATGGTAGCTGAACCGACGAGGGGAGATAATTTGGTAGATCTGGTCCTGTCAAATAGACCGGATACAATTTCAGATCTACAGGTCCGGGAGCAGTTGGGCACCAGCGATCATAATATGGTAAGCTTCAAAGTAATAATCAATAGAACATTTCAAAGGGGAAATGCTAAAACCTGGAAATTTAGGAAAGCTGATTTCAACAAATTAAGGGAAGAGCTTAAATGTGTAGATTGGGAGAAAGTCATGGTAACTGGGGATACTGAACATAAATGGGGTAAGTTTAAGGATATACTACTAGAGTCCTGTAAAAAACGTATACCCTCTGGTAATAAAATGTCCAGGAATAAAAAGAAACCACTATGGATAATTAAGACTGTACAAAGTATAATAAAACAAAAACAAAGGGCGTTTAAAATCTTAAAGGCTGAGAATACAGAAATAGCATTGCAGGAGTATAAAGATATCAATAGGAAATGCAAAAAAGAAATCAAACAAGCAAAACTAGCTACTGAAACAAAAATCGCCACGGACATTAAAATAAATCCCAAAATCTTTTATAAATACATTAGTGCCAAAAGGAAAATAAAGGATAGTATTGGCCCCTTAAAATATAATAACAGGTTAGTTATAGAGGACAATCAAAAGACTGAGATATTAAATAGGCATTTCTCATCTGTGTTCACCAAGGAACTGACTGTACCAGGGATCATTCAACAAGTGAAAAATCAAAGTTCACCACCCGATATAATTAATTTAACACAAGAAGAAGTATGCCTGCGTCTGAGTAAATTAAACATTGACAAATCCCCAGGGCCAGATGGCATTCATCCACGAATATTGAGGGAATTGAGCTCTGCAATCGACAGACCGCTGTATCTCATCTTTTTAGACTCACTTGTAACAGGGTTGGTGCCTCAGGATTGGAGGATTGCTGATGTGGTACCAATATTTAAGAAAGGTAAGAGGGTAGATCCAGGCAACTACCGTGCAGTAAGCCTGACATCAGTAGTATGCAAAGTTTTTGAGGGCATTTAAAGGGATGACATGCAAAAATATATTGCAGAAAATAATATAATAACTGACAGACAGCATGGATTCATGAAAGATAAGTCGTGTCTAACCAACCTGTTGGGGTTCTAGGAGGAAGTAAGTGCAAATCTGGATATTGGTAATGCAGCTGATGTGATTTATTTGGACTTTGCAAAGGCATTTGATACTGTACCACATAATAGCCTTATACTAAAGCTCCAGAAGCAAGGACCAGGGGAAACTATATGCAACTGGGTAAGGAATTGGATAAAAGATAGGAAACAAAGAGTAGTCCTAAATGGTACATTCTCTAAATGGGCTATAGTCAGCAGTGGGGTGCCGCAGGGATCTGTGCTAGGACCGATTGTTTTCAATCTCTTTATTAATGACCTTGTGGATGAGATTAATAGTAGAGTGTCAGTCTTTGCTGATGACACCAAACTATGTAGGATATTAAAAACTGACCTTGATAGTACAATATTACAAAAAGATCTGGATAAGATGTCAGAATGGGCAGATACTTGGCAAATGAGATTTAATGTTGATAAATGTAAAGTAATGCACCTAGGACGGAGTAATCCTATAGCTGCATATACATTAAATGGAAGTAAACTCGGGACTACAGAACAGGAGAAGGACTTGGGTATTCTCATTACAAATAAGCTGAGCAGCAGCACTCAATGTCAAGCAGCAGCTGCTAAAGCAAACAAGATTTTAAGGTGTATAAAAAGAGAGATTAGATACCGTGATCCCAACGTATTGTTACCCCTCTATAAATCACTTGTTTAATATGGGATCCAGTTTTGGGCTCCACATTTTAAAAAAGAGATTCAGAAGTTAGAGTCAGTTCAAAGGCGGGCGACTAGGCTACTACAAGGAATGGAGGCCTCCCATATGATGACAGGTTGAAAAAGTTAGGTTTGTTTAGCTTAAAAGAAAGATGTCTCAGAGGAGCTCTCATTTATTTGTATAAATACATGTGTGGTCAATATAAAGGACTGGCACATGACTTTTTCCTTCCAAAGACAATACTAAGGCCCAGGGGGCACTCACTGCGAGTGGAAGAAAAGCGATTCCGACAGCTAAATAGGAAAGGGTTCTTTACAGTTAGAGCAGTCAGACTGTGGAATACCCTACCACAAGAGGTAGTAATGGCAGAAACTATAACAGCTTTTATATCAGGGCTGGATGATTTCCTCAGTACACAAAACATTGTTGGTTATAAATGACTTAGTGACCAAATGTAGAACTGGTGGAGGAAGGGTGAACTAGATGGACCTAGGTCTTTTTTCAACCTAAGTAACTATGTAACTAATTCACGATTCTCATAGACTTTGCTGGGATGCATTTTTCCTTGCAATACTGATTAAATCTGCAAGAAAAAACTTATGAAAAAACATCATAAAATTGCAGCATGTGCACATAGCCTTATAGTAATAATTGGAAATCACATATTTTAAATTGAATAATATACTGTATTTTTTGTATTATAAGATGCACTTTTTCTTCCAAATATTTGGGAGAAAAATGAGGGGTGCGTCCTAAAATGTAGTTGAAGTATGTAGTTTACTGGGAGGTGGAGAATGGGCGCTGTGCTGGCTGCGGTGTAGGCTGTGCGGGCTTGCTGTGCTGGTGACTGTGATGGCTGTGGTGTGATGGCTATGCAGGCTGCTGTTGAGCAGGGCGGTGCGGTGGGTGTCCCAGATGCTCTGTCAGCAGTGCGGGCTTCAAATAATGACGCTGGAGTTGGCTCATTGATCTCTCAGCAACAGGCTTAAGGAAAATGTCGCCCGGAGGTGGCAAGTGCGTAGATGAGATCTCGGGTTGTCATTGAGCCGAGAGCTCAATTTGCACATGTGCCAACTCCGTGTGCGATTTCTTTGAAGCCGGCACTGCCGACTGGGCATCTGGGAGACCCATCGCACTGCCCTGCTCCACACAGCCAGCACAGCCTCCGCAGTCAGCACAGCCCGCACCGCAGCACCTGCAGCATCACTGTATTCCATCACCGCCTCTGCCTGTGACCACCGCTGCTGCCCCCCTCTAGTAAAACACCACCGGAGTATAAGACGAACCCATGTTTTTTTTTTTACCTTTTTATCTATAAATTTGTGCATCTCATAATCCGGTGTGTACTGGCCCAGCAGCTGTTGAACCGCTCGGATCCGGGTATCACTACTTGTGGCTCGAGAGTCTCCGGACCCGGGGGCTTAGGGTCACTCTAAAATGTGATGGGGGGGATTATTTACAGGGGGATTAGATAGTTCGTGACGCCACCCTTGGTGTGCGGTAATAGGGAATACCGCCCCTGCCGATAGGAGTGTCGGGGTTGATGAAACAGGGGCAGCTAGATGACGTTTTCTCTCCACGGGTAAAGAAGGCCCCGGGACTGTGGATGGTGGAATGGATTGCAGGGAAGCGCAGGCTCGCTGTGGCAGGGGGTGATCAGGTACTCACTCAGAAGGAAAGCAGACGCTGACAACGTAGTAAACCAAGTCTCTGTGTGCCGCTGCCCTCTTGGGGGAGCTCGTCCGGGTTCCATCCCCTGCAGCACTATCTGATCGTCCGGAGCCTGCCTCCGTGCACAGATTTTAATAGTTCAAGTGGCCTGTTAGCTTGGAGCTGTCCAGGCCCTGCTCCCCACTTTTTGGTGTGAAGGAGCTGTGCTCTCAGGAGCTCACGCTGGGGATTTCAGTCGGCTGCTGTGGTTGGAAAACCCTATCTCGCTCGTTGTGCTAGTGCCCTAGATCTCTGAGCTTTGTGGGAACAGTCCATAAAAGCCCTGTCCTCCGCAGGTTAATTGCCAGGTTGCTTGAAGCCTCTCCCCGACCAAGGGTTTAGTACCCTGACGTGCTCTCGGTCCCAGACCGGCTATTGTACAGCTGCTGACCGCCCTCCTAGACTCAGCCAGGCACCGAGTCCCAATATCCCGCAACCAGTTCTCCGACTCCTCTGGATCCAGACCACTGTCTGCAATTCAGGTTCTATTTTTAATCTCCTTCAAGGATTGTTGCATGTAAGCAATTATCTTAAATGTTTTTCTATGTGGCTTTAAAGCCAATTTACCTTCAACTTTTCTTTCTAACTTTCGTTACAAAAGCACATTGCTATTATTGTTATTATTGCATGCTAAAAGTTCACATTTTTACTTTGGAAAGTTTAAAATGGAAAAGCTTCACTAACTGCAGCACATACTCGCAGCCCACTGTGTTCACCTCTGCCAGATTGCTGTATGGTAGGAAGGTATTAATCTTCACTATTAGCTGCACTCAACCTTTGTGATCCCATAATAACTATCCATCTGCTCATCTGTATTTGTTAGCATGATTTTTGTGACATATAGCCTTCAAAAATGTCAATGTTTCATTGACAAAATTATTTCATGTAGGATGGATAATATATGTGAAGAATAGAAATTAACAAATTGTTAACACTTTAATACTTAAGTCTGGGAAGATTTTTGTTCAACATACGGTGGAAAATTCAATTACTAACGTTTATTTATTGACCTGCCAACACTTCACAATGCTAAATGAATTCCTTATTACATAGATCTCTCAGACCTGATGAGACCTGTGTATCTACTTTAACCCCTTCACCCCTAGGCGATTTTTCCGTTTTTGTTTCCCCCCCCCCCCCTTCTTCCAAGAGCTGTAACTTTTTATTTTTCCTCAATCTTGCCATATAATGGCTTATATTTTTGCGGGACGAGTTGTACTTTTAAATGAAACCATAAGTTCTACCATATAATGTACTGAAAAACAGAAAAAAAAATCCAAATGCGGAAAAATTGCAAAAAAAGTGCGATCGGGAAATTATTTTGGGATATTTTGTTCACCATGTTCACTATATGGTAAAACTGATGTTTGGGAGTGATACCTCAGGTCAGTATGAGTTCACAGACACCAAACATGTATAGGTTTCCTTTTATCTAAGGGGTTAAAAAAATTCAGATGCTTGTCCAAAAACAAGAAGTGCACTTTTTGCACCATTTTCCGAAACCTAATTTTTCGGGATCTGTGGCTCAGTGACAGCTTATTTTTTGTGTCTCGAGCTGATATTTTTAATGGTAATCATTTTTTTGCAGATATGCTACATTTTGATCGCCTGTTAATCCATTTTGCGCAAAATTGCGGAGACCAAAAAAACAAAAAATATAATTTTGTTGTTTGGAAGTTTTTTGCTGCTACGCCATTAACTGATCAGATTAAATGATTTTATATTTTGATAGATCGGGCGTTTCTGAATGTGGCGATACAAAATATATGTATATTTTTAATTTTTTAACCCTTTAATTTTCAATGGAGCGAATGGGGAGTGATTTGAACTTTTATTTTTTTCATTTTTTTTATTTTTTTAATACTTTTTTTTTTTTTTACTTTTTTTTATTTTACTACATCCCCCTATGGGACTATAAGGATCAGCAGTCTGATTGCTTGTTCATTTTTGTAGATCAGAGCAGCATTGCTCTGATCTGCAGAAAAGCTGCTCTCCTCTCACACATGGCCCTCTGCCAGGTGTAAGAGGAACTGACCCATGATGGCTACAGAGGTCATCACATGACCCTGTGGTACCATGGCAACCATCAGTTCCACGGGATTATGATACGCCCACCCCAAGGCCGGGGGACTCAGAACCGTGCCGGACTAGTCCAGGACGTCAGCCGTGCTGGGGTCTGGTTCCGTGACCCTGGCGGTGTCTTTTGGAGTAAATATAAGGGGTTTTAAATAAAGAAAATACAACAAAAAGAGTTTTTGTTGACTACGCCACTTGCGGTGTGCGGCCAGGTTATTTGTAGCCGCCGCTGCAGGTTTCTGCTGGGGATGATGGTGAGATGCAGCTTGGATGATTAGAGCCCTCCACAAGCAGGGACAGGCCCCAGCAGTGGATGATGGGGGTTGCAGTGGGGAACAGTCTATGTGAGTGCACACCGTCAAGGAAACAGTCCACACTAGTGTTGTAGTTTAACTTGCCTTGTTTACTTTTCTGTGGTGGTACCTGAACCCGCGGGTGCCTGTCCTAGGTGTATCCGCTCCCTTTGTTTTCCGTGCCTGCTGTGACCTGGGATCACTGTCCTCTGTGCACACTTGTTGTTGATGGGCTCCAGTGGCCTAGAGCTACTTGGGGACCCTTCTGTTTTTCTTGGTCCTATTGCAGCCTGGACTATTACTATTTAAGGGGTTCATTCCTCGGTCACCTATTTGCTGCTGATGCTTCAGACTCTTTTGGTGCTGAAGAACCTTGGAGATAACTTCACCTGGCAGAATTTACAATGTCCATAAAGGGTCTCACTGTGCAAGGGATCTGCACCCTGCCTTGTGCTGAGGTCTGTGAGCTCAGTTCCGTCCCTCCACGGACACGCTGCAGTTCCTGGATTCTCGTACTTCTACAGGGGGCCCACAGGTCATGGAGTTCATGGTCCTCTCTCCATTTCACAGCAGTTCGTTCTCACTGCAGGTCTTTTTCTGTCTTTTCACTTTCTACTCCTTCCAACTACTACTCCTCTCCTCTTCTCCTTTATTTCCTTCTTCACCCCATTCTCTGACTGACTTTCGCAGACTCTCTCCTCAGACTCTCATGACAGACTGCTTCCTTCAACTCTCCCTAACAGACTCTCCTGACAGACCGCACACCACTTCCTCCCACCTTTTCCAATTGACCACTGGCCCCTCCCCCTCACTGGGTCTCTCCCCACAGGCTGGGTGGTACTATCCAATCTGTGGCCTCCCCTTTTACTTGTTACTAGGCAGTCTCCCAGTTGGTGTTGGGGTTGTGTGAGGGCCTGAAGGTTCTAGTGTGTTTACTCTGGCACGGATGTTCCAGGGTTTGGATTTCCACGGGTTACATTTGTTGCACCTGGTACCTCAGGGGTGCTACAATTACGGCAATTGACTTCTGATGGCACTGAGTAAGTGAATGTTTACCGTGGTGCGCTGTTACATAGCGCTGTCAGATTTTGACAGCGAGATGTAAGGGGGTAACAGACACAGGTGGATGGTGATTCCCTCGTGCCTGGGAAACACACATGTCAGCTGTTCAAATCAGCTGACATGTGCAGGGATCACTGCTGGCTGCCCGCATAAGTCGGTGTGGATTACAGTTACACGATCCATGACAAATCCAGTATGTCATGTGTCATGAAGAAGTTAAAGAGGACCAACCACCAGGATTTTCATATAGAAACTAAAGCCAGTGCTATACTGTCGCTATCATGCTGATTCTAAACATACCTTTAGTTGTGAGATCGGATGTATGGTTTCTGAAATACAGAAAAGTTTGTGAAATGCACTGTTACTTTATTGATAGGTGCTGCAGAATATCTAATTGGTGGGCCGGGTTTAATTAGTTATTCCCACCCCTGCTTGCCTGTCCTTCCTCCCGCTGTCTCTGTCATTATATGGGGAGGAATGAGGGAAGAATAACAAGGGGAGGAAGGACAGGCAGCAGACAGGGGTGGGAATAACTAGCAGAACTTAACACAGCTATTAGATATTCTGGTCAAGTTTGAGTCCAGAATAGAACTATATCTAAAGTCCGGCTGAACCCTCAGAACCTAAACTTCCAAGCGTCCGGTCATCTCAAATGGCATTGCTGTATATAGCAAAATCAGTCAGACAATCACATCTTCAAATCACCTTAAGGGGAATATTAGGAAAAGAAAAAGTTAAAAAAAAAAAGTTTTAAAAAATATGAAAAAAAATAAAAAAAAGATTCCCCTTTTACCCCATTAAAACAAAAATGATAATATATACGAGGGGCTGCTGATAAGTCTTTGTTTTTTTTGTTCTATGGTAACAAATGTTACATCACATGAAAGCCTTATGTGTCTAATAAATGTTTTCACAATTTTGTGTTTGTTGCTTATGGCAACAGTGTTCTACACACGTGGGAAAACAAAATGGTGGAGTCTAATACAATATTCACGGCAACTGAGAGCAGAGGAGTGATAAAATTCTTGTTTCAGCAAGGAAAGTCTGCAAAGGATATTCATGGTGATATATCGCCGACATTGGGGGATCAATGCCCTTCATATTCCACAGTTACGAACTAGTTTGCCATATTTAAAACAGGCCACATCAGCATTAATGATGAGGAACGTCCTGGACGACCGAGAGTGGTTGTTGTTCCGGAGATTGTCGATGCTGTGCACAACCTCATGCTGGAGAATCCATTTGTTTCAGCTAAAGCAATAGCAGACATCATGGGCATTTCCCGTGAATGTGTTTGTGTCATTATCCATGAACATTTGGACACGACAAAGCCATCTGCAAAGTGGGGCCCCAAATGTTTGACAACAGATCAGAGAAGCATGCGAGTGACAACTTCTCGGACCATTTGTCAGCGTTTCTGGACTGATAAGAACTTCCTGGATCGACTGGTCACTATGGATGAGACCTGGATTTATTTTTATGACCTTGAAAACAAGGAGCAGTCAAAAGAGCGGAAGCACAGTGGTTCTCCTCATCCAAAGAAGTTTAGGGTGCAAAAATCAACCACTAAGGTGATGGTGTCTGTGTTCTGGGATAAGGAGGGCGGGCTAGTAGTGGACTACCTTCAAAAAGGTTCCATCATCAAGGCAAGGTATTACATTGAACTTTTGGACCAATTGAAGGCATCTCTGAAGGCCAAATGGCGCGGAAAGCTTTACAAAGGAATCTTATTCCTGGAAGACAACACCTCCACTCACACTGCACAAGGGACCATGGCAAAACTGGCAGAGCTGGGCTTCCAGCTGGTTGACCACCCACCTTATTCCCTAGATCTAGCTCCTTCTGACTATCATCTGTTTCCAAACCTGAAGAAACACCTTCAGGGTACCAAATTTCACACCATTTCTAATGCCATGGCTGCTACGGATATCTGGTTTGAGGCACAACCGAAATCCTTCTTTTAGCTAGGCTTACAGAACTTGGAATACCGATGTAAGAAGTGTGTTGACATCAGTGGAGAGTATGTGGAATAAATGTAAAAGTTATCATCCTATCTCATTTATATATAATATATATTGTATATGTATATCAAAGTATAAAAATGACCTGATCGGTACTAAACATTGTAAACAAAAAATATCAAGAACACCAAGATTACGTTTTTTTGGTCACTGCAATACCACAAAAATGAGCAATCAAAACATTATATCGATCCCAAAATAGTATCAATGTCTCGCCTCACAGAAAGCAAGCCATCACACAGCAATATTGACCAAAAATGTAAGCATTATAGTTATTAGCAACACAACGCTTACATTTTTGTTTTGCAAACTTCTGATTATTTTTTTTACCTCTGAAATGAAGTCCAATCTGTAGACACAATGGGTGAAAGAGCAGTGGGATTCGAGTAGATTGATATATAGTTTTGTGAGAAAGGACTCGTATAACCTGTGTTTTAATCATTTAAAGCTCCGAGCAGAGGTTTAAATGATTAAAACACAGGTTATACGAGTCTTTTCTCACAAAACTATACATTAATCTACTCCTCTGCCCTGCTCTAAATCCTGGTTCCTGTGCATTGCATTGCATTTTCATGGGGACGGGTTCTTTGGGTATCGGTATAGATGTAAGGTCATGCGAGTCAGAACCTCTATCTGCCACAATCCATAGTACCAAGGCTAAGATCAATGATTGGGACATATGGACGCAAAATCCATCCTTTCTAATGAATTTTCAATAAACCTTTAACTACCTATTCAAGTGAATGCTGTGGTGTGCTGCACTGTTATTTAGAGGAAGATCACCACTAATTGTAGCTATAAGTGCAGACCAGAAATTTGATTGAACTCATTGTAGTGATATTAAAACACTATCTGCCAGTGGAAATATTTGTTTCTTGTATGCAGTATTATTCGTAATTTTTTCTTGGTAGAGTGGATTTAGTTCTTTAACAGTATGGTGATAATATTTGTTATATGATTTTTTTAACCCTAGAACGCATACCTGGGGCCTCGCAGGCCTGCTAGGTCATTTGTTTTCTATGGTAGATTGTTATGCTTGCGCGTTCTAGGGTTAAACATATTATTTCGAAAATTATTTTAATGCTGTTTATTCAGATTGATATATTGTATTCATATTATATCTTTTGTAGGGGCAGCTAACACAGACTTTATGAAATCAACTGAGAACAACATCTACAAACAAGGTCTAATTTGATGTGCCAATTCTGGACAGCTGAGGGATGGTATTTTTAGGCTGGGTGGAGCCAATTTCCATGGCTCCTCCCATCCTGATAATACCAGACCCCACCTTTCTGCTTTACTGTAGCTGGTTATCAAAATGGGGTCCCCTATGCCTTTTTTTTAAATTATTTATTTAAATGATTAAAAAAATCTGTAGAATCCCTTCTATTTTGATCTCCAGCCATGGTAAAGCTCAGAGGTGGTGGCTGCAGCCTGTAGCTGTGCTTTTATCAAAATAGGGCGGGAGCCTAGGTAATTTTTTTTACAGTCATTTCTCTGGCCAATCACAGGTATTCCAATACTTGACATGGCTGTGATGGGGCCGAAAGTGCCCACACCGGTAAAGATTGCTGATTGGCTGCTCTGCAACCTTTCAACAAGCTTTATTTGGATGACAAACCTGAACAGAAACAGGACATACAGGTAAAAGACTGTGTTTGGGTCTGGGACCCGGACACCTACTGTCTGGTACGGAGGCCAAACTTTACAGCTTGGGATCGCTCATCCCTAACTGTAAGTACAGCACAGGCTATATGTCTAGCAAACCTAAAAAAACAATGTCTTAGTAAAGCAAGATTTTTTGTTTTAAACCACATATTTTACTATGCGCAGAAAATGTATCTATCTATCTATCTATCTATCTATCTATCTGTCTGTCTGTCTTAATAATGCGAAAATAACAAAATGGTTGTTGCCGGTGTTCTAAAAGATAGAGTACAAGCCCCAATTCATGGTACAATGTCAAAAGTGATGAGAAAAGTTTTCCAATCCAGCAAGGCAAATTAAAAGCAAAAAAGTCTTTATCGTGACTTCTTTAAAATAGTTGCATGGGCATAGAAAAATATCTAATGTGTTTCAAGTCTAGCTGACCCTTAGGGGTACTTTGCACGTTGCGACATCGCTACTGCGATATCGTCGTGGTCAAATCGAAAGTGACGTACATCCGGCGCCGGTAACGACGTAGCAACATGTAAAGCTTATGAGAGAAGATGAACGAGTGGGAAACAG
Organism: Anomaloglossus baeobatrachus; assembly: GCF_048569485.1. NCBI lineage: Eukaryota > Metazoa > Chordata > Amphibia > Anura > Aromobatidae > Anomaloglossus > Anomaloglossus baeobatrachus. The sequence continues at coordinate 66,586,146 of NC_134361.1, forward strand.
TCAAAATCGGTGATCTGTGTCACGTCGTTCATTTTCATAATGTCGGTGTGTCCGCAGGTATGATGTTGTTTGTCATTCCTGCAGCTCCACACATCGCTGTGTGTGAAGTCGCAGGACCGACAAACATCTGCTTACCTGTGCCCGCCGTCCACCGGCAATGCGGAAGGGAGAAGGTGGACGGGATGTTTACATCCCGCTCACCTCCACCCCTCCACTTCTATTGGCCGTCCGATTAGTGACGTTGCTGTGATGTCGAATGCACCGCCTCCTTGAAGGAGGGATTCTTCGGCAGTCACAGCGACGTCACCGACCAAGTAAGTGCGTGTGAAGCTGCCGTAGCGATAATGTTCGCTACGGCAGCTATCACTAGATATCGCATGTGCGACGGGGGCGGGTACTATCGCGCTCGGCATCCCTATCGTCGGCTAGCAATGTTGCAGCGTGCAAAGTACCCCTAAATCATAGAAAAGTTCAAAAGTGACAAAACTGTTGGTATAAAAGCGCATAAACCCACTAATTAGATGACAGCATATATTGATAGCACCCGAAAAGCAAAGTAATAACCCTAGAATAGGATATTGTTGCCATGCATGTGTCTCATGAGAAAACCTACACTCGCAGGGGTTGTATCCGATGGCCCTTGAGGTCTCTTCCAATTCTACCGTTTTATGATTCTATGATTCATAGACATCCATGTAGCACACACAAAACCCACAAAATGTGTACTTTGATTTGCTCAAAGGTTTGATGAATATGAATTTTACCAGAAAAATGTATTTTGTAGTATAGATTGACCATCCATGTCATGTCAATACTTCATAGTAGTTCAGAAAAAAAATCTAAAGTGTACTACGACAGCTAAAAGTGGGGTTTTTTTTTGTTTTTGTATTACATGGTTGTCTACACAGGGAATACAGTCTAGTGATCATATATTATAGTGGTAAAGCTTTCAGTGATGTTAATGAATCCAGGAAAGTTACTTTCAGTGACTCAGATATGATATCTTCTCTTCATCATTTCTTTGTACCACCACAAAATATGGCCTGCTCTTGATTAGTATTCTATGTGTCTCCTATAAGACTATGATACCCCATATGTTATGAAAACAGTAGTATTGCTTTCACTGTGCCGCATAGAATAAAAACACCCTATGTAGCTGTCGCGGGCGGAGGAGGGGACGCCGCTGCGCTCGCTAACGCTCGGGTCTGGCGCTGCTGCTGCTGCTCGGTGGCTTGAGCGGTGGGCCGGATCCGGGGACTCGAGCGGCGCTCCTTGCCCATGAGTAAAAGGGGGGGAGGTGATTTGGTTTGGGGATTTAGTCCGTGACGCCACCCACGGATTGTGGTGAAGATGGGCACCACCGCTGCTGGTGACGGGGATCCCGGGAGCGATGGTGGGGAGCAGCTGGGATGTTGTTTTCCCCCTCCGTGGGTAGGGGTTGGTGGCCCCGGGGCCCGGTGATGTGATGGGGCTGCAGGGCCAGTGAGGTGCAGGGTTGCAGGGACAGCGCGGCGCAGTGCCGGATGGCACAGGTGTACTCACTCAGCAAATGAGGCACAAAGTCTCCGGTAAACCAAACGGCTGGATGGACGGGTCCCGCAGCCGGCTGCTGTATCTCTCCCTGGACAGGTGATGGTGGCTGTCTCTCCCTGCACCTTAGTGTTCTGTGTTGACTACTGTGGCTTCCCAGCGGTAGTCCGCTCCCCGGTGTATGGGTGCCGGAGGAACCCGTTGTGCCCACAGGCGCTGGTCCTTGGGTCTCTAGCCACTGGCAGTGGCTGTATACCCTCACGGTGTGGACAGTTGCCTTCAATCGGGACTTTTGCTGTTAGGAAACCCCTGGGGTTCCAGTCACATTCGGATTTGACTGTTGTCGGCGGCTCCAAGCCTGGTCGGGCTCCGATGGCCCTGCCTGTGTGTGCTGGCTTCACTTCGCTCCCCGGACGGTACCGGCGGGCAAACGCCCGACCCCAGTCCTACGGTTCCGCGTTGCTCCACCACTCCTGAAGACAGCCACCATCTGCAAACCTTGCTGTCAGTGCCTGGGCCACGAACCCAGACACCCAAGTGGTTGCTTCTCACTCTTTGACCTCCCAGACTAAACTCCCACTTTTCCCGCCTCCAGGCCTGTGAACTCCTCGGTGGGTGGAACCAACTGCCTTGGCCCCGCCCCGACCTGGTGTGGACATCAGACACTGGAGGGAGGCAACAAGGGTTTTGTGTTTGACTAATGTTGCTGTCCTAGGGGTGGGGGTGTTTGTGTGCTACCTGGGACGACCTGGCTAGTCCAGGGCGCCACATATCCAGCTATAATTTACCTCTTTTAGCTCTGATCTTTTACACAGTATCTAAAGTCCTCATGAGGTCAGTAATGTAGTTTTGTGAATGTAATTACTTTCTATATATCTTCACTGAGTCACAATAGGTTGTCCTCTTAGGCACCTTTCACATCAGTCACAATCAGCTTTCTCAACGGATCGATGGATCCGTCGCAGATTGTGGATAAGGTAATGTGACGGATCCGTTTTTCGACAGATCCGACTAGCTGGGGCTACATAATAAATTGGAGCATGCTCAGTTGAAAAAAAATGGAATCCGTCGTCATTTGATGGATGACGATGGATCCTGCACCCAAAGGCTTCCATTCTACCAAATGAACGATGGCAACGGATCCGTCGTTGTTCGTTTTTTCGATGTACCCAAAAATCGTTACTTTGGCCGTCGTCTCCGTCTGACGGGATAAGATTTTTCAACGGATTCATCGAATAACGGATGAAACGTGAGGCCATCCATCGCAATCTGTCGCTAATACAAGTCGATGAGAAAAAATGGATCCAGCGGCATTAGTCGCTGGATCCGTTTTTTTCAAAATTCGACGGATTGTGACTGATGGCAAAAAACTGATGTGTGAAAGGGGCCTTACAAACACAGTGCTCTGGTGTAGCAGGGGAAGGAAAGGAGGAGGGGGAGGTACTTCCTCTTCTTGTAGCAACAATGTAGAAAGAAAAACTGGGCACTAAGCAGTTAACACTTCATCTGGCTCACTCCAATTAGCTTGCAGAAGACGTGCTAAACTCTTAGCTGTCTGCTCCTAGAGCTGGACTTGTTCAAGCGCCAAAGATCAGTGCGAAACGGCCGTCGTCCCACGTACTCCATGTACCCCCCTCCCTCACTGCCGCAACCTGTAATCTCATGTTGAAATAAATTCCGGTCACAGCAAGTCTTGGTGAGTGCCTTTCGTTGTTATGGATGCTGTTCCTCTTCTTGTAGCCTTGCCCCTTTACTTCCATGAACAGGCTTGTCATCTTGTGGTCTGGTTTGCAAAGGTAAGTAAAGGCCAAGGAAGTGAAAACTTCCTTCATATAGCTTCAATCCTAAACTTCTTCCCTAACCAGGTCCATGACCATGCTGCTTTTTATCTATAGTTTTATATCTCTAGGTAATATTTATCTGCCTGTGAATCAATCAAGGGCTGTTTTTGATTGTAATTTCTATCTTGCTTGTCCGTTTAATAATTTG